>NC_089868.1:7028519-8228519 GCF_036373705.1 Amia ocellicauda
TTTTTTTCTCTCTCTCTGCATCTCACTCGCTGTCTCCTGTCTGTGACTCTCCACTCACGCAAGCGTTTTTCGCGCAGACACTCTCTTTTCCTCCTGATTCTTGCTGAAGTCAGACTGTGACCCCCCGTCTCTTATGCCCGCTGCTGCCCGGCAGCATTTTTTGGACAGCTAAAGTAGACATGATTGTGAAAGGAGAGCCGTCAGGGGCGGGGGGCTGGCTGGCGGTCCCCTCCGTCTCAGATGTGATTAAATATTCCTGCCTCCTCTGCTGGTCTTCCAGGGAGAAGACCACTGTGGAGCAGGAGATCAAGGAAAAAGAGGAAAGCATCAAACAGAAGAGCAGTGAAGTCCAGGTAAGGACCAAATCAGTGTCCTTTTTTTGTGGCGTATGTTTTGCTCAGGGATCTGTATTAATCTGTAAATGCTGAGCTATACCCTTGTCTGCTGATGTCAGTGTATAAATGTAGTCAGTGTGTTTGCATGTCTAGGGGCGTCTTGTTTGTGTTCTTTTTCATTGTCACGCCTGTCGAGTTAGTGCTGTGTGTTGTCTGTATGGTGATGCAGGCAGGTTTCCAAGCTTTTAAGCCTGTTTCCCCCCCTATTCCCTTCCTTCCTCTTCTCAGTTTTCTGACTGTAATGATTGCCAAGGTATTTCTGTTTTTAGCAACCTTCACCAACCACACCACATGTGCTTGCATTTTGATATGCATCTTATAAATCTAATGGTGGCTTATGTATACATGTGCAAACCTGCGTTGTGTTTCTCTGCATGTCCTATTGTTTGACAGCCTTTATCTTTATCTAACATGCGGTCTGTTCCTGGTGGTGTTTTGTTTTATTTTTTGTGATTTTCTTGGGTTTTGCCGCTAGTATGCAATAGGTGGGTTATTTAGTTATTTTTCAGTGGAACACTGTCAAGGCCTGTGCAGGGATCAAGAGAGAGCTTCCTGAGTAATTCTGGCAAGGACAATCGTCAGGACTTACAAAATAAAAAATTGAATTGTTCTCCTTGAATTTACCTTTTCATGTAAATAGCTGTAAATAGAATATTTTGAGTGTTTGTATTTTCTTGGTTTATTACCTTTGTAGTGTACTGGAGTAGTGCTTGGCTTATTAATATAATATTTTGGTGATTGATTATTGACAAAATATTACAGTTTGAGTTTTTTTTTTTTTAGTAGAGCTTAATTGATTATTCATTAATTAGATGTCTACACATCCCTTAAATTAATACAAAATAATATAGTTATATGTGTTTGTGCGTGTATATGGAAGAAAGCACACTTTGAAAAGGAAACCTACCCATTTGCCCGAAGAGAAAAGTATATGATCAATTCCTTTCTGCTAGTGCAAATGCTAAAATGTTACATAAACTGCAGATGACACAGAGAAGCGGGGAAAGATTAATGCTTGGAATAACAAAAAGAGATGCATCCGAGAATAAACACGAAAAATGTGACGACATTGAAAGAGTGAATGTTATATTGGCAATGGGACAGACACATTGCAAGAAGAAATGCACAAAGATGGAACAAAGGAAGCTATTGAACGTATCCCAATAAATTAGAAAATACCTAGAAGACAACAGAAAAGGTGGAAAAAAGCTAAAGATATAGTGTAAACATCTTGGGGAAGCCTTCGTCAAGCAGTCAAGATACACTGATGATGATGTTAGGGTTAGGTAGACTTAGAGCCTAAACATCCGCATTTAATCACAGTCTCACTTATTATTGTTATTGGAGTTGAACTGTTATATTAGAGTGTCATTGTGATGACTGTTCTGAGTCAGACTAAGTTCTCTGAAGCAAAGGCCTAGACAGACTAGTTAAAATTCCAGTCAATACCTTAATTATTAATCAAAAATACCCATTCTGGCTCTGGTTCCCCACCTTGAAATGCAGTAATGGCTGATTTGAACATTTATTACGGGACCAAGTCTCACTGATTCATTAGCATAAGCTATCGAATTACTATAGCTCTCTCTGGGGGCCAGCTGTCACTGCAGGAGTATTGATGATGCAGAACAACAGCATGGGTTTACACTATTTGATATTGGTTGAACTGGGATGAACAGCAAACAGATCATCCAAAGGAATTCACAGGAACAGCTTGTTATATTACCTTTTTCCCCCATGAAATTTCCTGTTCCCCACCTCTGCATATGTTTCTGTGCAGTTGAGACCACACAACGTGCCTTGCTGTCGGTCTCGTCTGTTTGATCAATGTTTTTGGTAGCAGAATAGCAGTCTAGGTTTAGAGCAGGCTTTGAAAGCTCTCACTTCATTGTTCACAAACTCAAAAAAAGACAACAATCCTAAACTATCGCTGCTGTTAGAGGAAGCAAAGACTCTCACTCGTTTTCTTTCCATCCTTACAGGGTGTCAGACAGTAGTCAATTTTGGGTTCCTCAAGCCCTTTAGGGATATTTGTATGGTAATATGGTATGGTAATAATTCGGTTAACAAATCCTCTGGGAAAGAAGCTCCTTAAAGTCCAATTTCTTTTTTGGAAGAAATGCTAAAATTGTCCTTTCCTGCTTTCCTTCTGAACTTGTTAAAATATCCTAAGTACTGGTTGTTTGTGATATTGATAACATTTACATACCACACATGCAATTCATTATATTGGCTTTCTTTAAAAATAGCTCTGCATATACCAGAGAGTTTAATTCCAACGGCGAAGATGCTGTTTGAGAAAAATTCTGTATCTGAAAAACAACAATGACCCTCAAACTCCAAGAGAATGTTATTTATTTATGTCATTATTACAATTTCAGTCTAATTTGCATGTGTATTGTAACACAAGGAAGTGTTACCTTTTGGTTTAGTTTTTCAAACAATGGGGGTCGTATTAGATATGGACCTTGCAGGAAACACTGGACAGAAAACACTATAACAAACAAAACCCTAGCTCCTTGTTGAGCTTACCTAAAATGGATAGGAGATCCTGCTCAAAACCTAAACTGCTAATCAAAACACAGACAAAAGACAAACAGCATCCGATCTAAATCATAATACAAAGAATAGTCACAGTTCACAGCAGAGTTCATTTTACCGGAGTCGGATTCTTGCACAATTGGGGTCAAATTCACAGTCAGGTGGTTACTAAAGTGTGGGTTCGTAAGTCAGAGAACTCCTTTTGTTTGTTTCTCTCTCCTTTGCCCTCCTTGTCCTTTCTCCAGCGGATACTGACATGCTCTCATAGGTTTGCGTGGAGGTTTATATGATGATAATGATAATAATCATCATCATCATCATCATATTTATTATTTATCATAAACTTTATTTATATAGCACTTATACATGATTGCCAATAGAAACTGAAAAGGTTCTAGTTGACAGATTAGATGAGAACCAATTCAGTGCCGTCCCAGAGATCCCCACCCAGTGTCTATCAAGTAGGATGGAATGATCTTTTGTATCGAATGCTGCACTTAAATCAAGCAACACCAGAACAGAGCAATCTCCAGTGTCCGCACTCATCAGAAGGTCATTTGTAACACTAACAAGGACAGTTTCTTTATTATGATGTGTATTATGATGTTGTCGAAAACCTGACAGATTTTTTTCAAAAATGTTATTGTTTTCTATTACTGACAGGAGTTGTTTTTTCTATGATTTTATAGATGAAGGGGAGCTTTGAGTTGTTTAAGACTGTGGAATCCAATAATCCACACTACGAGCGATAGAGCCAGGTGTGGAAAGGACTTTTGTGTCTATTTTATTCTTTCTGCTTTACATGATTGGAGACAGCGTAATAAATACACATTTCTGTTAAGAGATATTAGGAAGTGCTAAACGTGTATAGACAGCATTATATTCAGACAAGTATTACATTACCGTGAGATAACGTCTCCATGTGCAACAATAAAAATAAATATTTGCTATGTATTATTATTGTAATCATCATCAAGATATGTGCTAGTAGATATGTATTTTAAATGGCACAACTTGACTACCTTTACTTATTACTCTTACTTCAGATTTGTAACTGCAAACGACACTTTTTGCCGTATTATTTTTAATTTAATTAGCAGACGTCCTTAACCAGGGCAAGTTACAGTTGAAACAAAATACACATGATCCGATTACTATCCTTCAGTTTATTTTTAACTAGTCACGCCACTGCACCGGGTCCTGTGAAATCCAAGTTTTTAATACACTCAGATATGAACTGTAAGCAGTCATTGTTTCTGTACGTGGATTTCACTCCATGCTGCTTTAGTAAAACTAATTTATTCGTGATCCCACACGCACTTGAGATTATATCTTCCGACACAATGTATCTGATCTCTTCCCTGTCTGTCTGCAAGTCCAGAGCACATCTCCGCTTCCGAAAGAAAAGTATTTGCTTAGTGGGTGGGACGGACGTTTAAGCGACCTGGGCCGGACGTGTTTACAGACGCGTCCACCAGTGGAAACGGGGCATAGCTGTTTTAAAGTAATCAGGGACACATCCAGTGCAAAGAGAGCTTTTCATTACTACATGTAAGTCAGGGCCAATGGATTCAATAACTTCTTTTAGGCGACTGGAGGAGGGTTTCATATGATGCACAGTGTCTTGCATATAAATTGCCATAAAGTAATTTTGTAGACTTAGAATAGGGGGGAGTAAATCAATATAATGTACAGAGAGATCTTAGATCTGATGCTATCAATCTTATCCACAAAAAGAGCTAAAAACCTCTCACATTTGTCTCAGGATGACACAGAGACGCTGCTGGATGAGGGGTTCACAAGGCTGTCAGTTGTGTTAAATAAAACTCTAGAGTTGTGCTGATTAGCAGCAATTAAGTCAGAAAAATACCTATCTCTTGCATCTTTAACTGCCTTATTGTAGGACGTTAATAAGTCCTTCATATGTTTATAATGAACCCTTAGATTGTTGGCCTTCCAAGCCTGTTCAGTCTTTCTGCATTTCCTTTTAAGAGCACGAATGTCTTTGGTGCTCAACATGGACCTGATTTTAACCCTCAGAGGACTACAGGGTTCACACTTATTAGGCCAGCCCTGAGCCGCCTCAAATGTAGTCCTACTTTTTTTTTTAGAGACCACGTTCACATGTGTGGTTTTAGGAGGCCTAAGTGCGTTCACATATGCGGGCGAAAAGGAGGCCTAAACTAAATGCATGCCGGGAATTAAACAAATCTGCTCAAACAAACCAGTTGCGCATGACATTAGGTCTGCTTACAGGTGTATGCGATGTATTTATAATCACAACTTATTAATATTGATATATACACTCACCTAAAGGATTATTAGGAACACCATACTAATACTGTGTTTGACCCCCTTTCGCCTTCAGAACTGCCTTAATTCTACGTGGCATTGATTCAACAAGGTGCTGAAAGCATTCTTTAGAAATGTTGGCCCATATTGATAGGATAGCATCTTGCAGTTGATGGAGATTTGTGGGATGCACATCCAGGGCACGAAGCTCCCGTTCCACCACATCCCAAAGATGCTCTATTGGGTTGAGATCTGGTGACTGTGGGGGCCAGTTTAGTACAGTGAACTCATTGTCATGTTCAAGAAACCAATTTGAAATGATTCGACCTTTGTGACATGGTGCATTATCCTGCTGGAAGTAGCCATCAGAGGATGGGTACATGGTGGTCATAAAGGGATGGACATGGTCAGAAACAATGCTCAGGTAGGCCGTGGCATTTAAACGATGCCCAATTGGCACTAAGGGGCCAATGCCAATGTGTGCCAAGAAAACATCCCCCACACCATTACACCACCACCAGCAGCCTGCACAGTGGTAACAAGGCATGATGGATCCATGTTCTCATTCTGTTTACGCCAAATTCTGACTACTATCTGAATGTCTCAACAGAAATGTGTGGGGGATGTTTTCTCAGTATAATCGCATTTCGGATTGGATAGTAAATGGCTGGTCTCGTTTTAAAATGCATTGATTTGAATGGAAACCTGCTTCGGTGAAATTTATATCGTTTAAATGCAAAATTCGGATAAGTGAATAAAGTTACCTGGTCCCGTTCACAATTTCACAATGCGTTTTGTACCTGAAAATTGCATACTGTTAAATTTCAGACTTCAGTCATATTTAGAAAAAACAATAGCAAGTTTACCAGCTACACACACTTTTATTTTCATTGACCGAGTAGTTATGTTTACATTATAACTCATTACTTAGCCTATACTTTTTTTATATATACATAAAGATGCAGCCTACAGGTATGTTGCCTTATGAGGCCGCCCTGTATATAGTTTGTTCATTATTGCATTGTGTTGCAGTGGTACATGCGTCTGGCCTGTACCCTGCTACTTGTACATGTGTAAACAGCAGGACTGTGGCTCTGTTCTAGCTAGTGTAGACTGGAGCTCACTGCTGCTGCCTCACTGTGTATATTAGAGGTCAACCGATAGTGGATTTTCAAAACCGAAACCGATAAAAAATAATTAGGTTCAGGGGAAAAGCCGATTTACGATTAATTTGCTGATTTATTTTATTTTCTAATCAATATATTGTGTAACCTGCATAGCACTCGATGTAAAATTGCAACAGTTTGAACTTTATTATAAAAACAAATTTGAACTAAAAAATGTATTAAATATAATAAATAACATAAATCAAATAGATCAATTCAAAATAAATGACAAAATAATAACAGTCCAAATTCTGGAAAATTGTGAAAATTGGATAAAAAATGTTTGAAGAATTAATTTATTGGAAAATGTTAAATAATTACAGCATTAATTCAACAATACCCTTTTTAGATTATTGATGAAAATAAACTACAAATAATTAATGAAATTCCAGTAATAACACACTTTGAGTTTGTTACTTATTTTTCAGATATAACAGCTAGCTGTAGAATGTGTAGATGTGCAAATAAAGCTGCGGTGCTGAGAGGCTCAGGGCAGAGCTGCCTGTGACCCTCACTCTCACAGGCTCAGTCATAGTGGCTCTGCTAATACAGAGACTCAAGACAGTATTTCACACTTTCCATTTGTAGATTTTTTTTTTTTGTAGAACCGCTTTAATTCTCAAAGAAACGGATGTAGATGTAAACAAAATAAACACATGACAGCACCATGCATTGTATTACTTTTATTTATAGATTTTCGTGTCATATTTACAAGTAATGTAGGTGGCTGCTGTTGTTTTACACAAATAAAAACAATTCAAAACAAATAATAATAAATAAAAGGTTCATAAACAGAAATACAAATCTACAAATAAAAGAAAATGCCGATTTAAATGCCCACGCAGCTACAAGTGCAGCAGTTGTAATTATTCACTACTAAACTACTTATGGGACATAATAAATTATACTTATTATACTTCCCAATCATATAAATTGTATAATCTTCTTGGAAACAAAGTTTTTTCCATCGGTAGGAAAAAAATAGTCCAGTGGGGAAATGTTGCTGTCTGAAAGCTGTCTATAACCTCCAGTCAGTGATGGTTTTAATTTAACCACTAGAGACTGTGATTGTCCCCTATAACCCAGGATATTAATGTGTACGACCCCATAAAACTGTTGGCCAGTATCGGCATTCATTTCTGTTAATTGACTATAGTTTAAAAATGCTGTTATCGGCAACGATTAATCGGCCTACCAATAAATCGGTGGACCTTTAGTGTATATAGTTCCTTGTTCAGCAGGTCTGTGGCCCACTCTGGCTGTGTGCCATAGAGTTCTCTGCTCTGTACTGTTCAATTGAGCAGGATGCTCCTGTGCTGCACGGAGACGGCTTGAATGTTCCTGCTGCTGTTGACTAGCCGATTTATGTTGTGTTTCAGTGAGTTTGTGGCCCCGCTCCTGTTGGATCAGGGGTCCACTGCCTTGATAATGCAGGGAGGTCGCACAAGTTGCTTGATTGCGCTCACCAAATATTGTGCAAGTAGATTACGGCCTTGCTATTGTGTAATCGAAGGGTGTAAGAGTTGACCTCTGTAGCCCCGCTTTGTATATGCTGGTTGTAGACAGTTCCCGGTAAGAGCATGACTGCGGTCCTCGCTCCTCGCTCCTGGGCGGCTCAGGTTGGCCCAATTGTCTTGATCCTGCAGTACTGCTACTATTTTTCCACTTCCACTTTCCACTTTCTCTCAGCATATTCACAAGCGGTTTCACTATCTTTCTGTGTTAAACCTGTTATTAAAGACCAATCTGTTCACACATCTCCTGTCCCAGCAGTAACTCCGGATTTCAATGTGTCTATTTGCTGTTTGTCCGTCTGCCCAGCCATCAAATAAGTGCCATTACGCACATTTTCTGGCATATTACTTAATACTTAATACAGGGTCTACTTTGGTTAGGACTATAGCCCATTGATCTCAGCTCGTTAATCTATGACTAGTTGTCAATGCATCCAATTTAATCCAAAAATCAGTTGTACTTTTTATTTTCTTTATTGGTGGGAGCTTCTCCCCTATACGAACTAGAGATTTAATAGACTATAATTTACAGCAAATCCAGCTCAATCCAGGAGTGGAGTGGAAAAAATTAACCTTGAGGTGGAGGCAGGGTGACATGATAAATCTGGAACAATTAATAAGATAAAGAATATAAGGTAAAAGATAATTAAAGTAATTCCAATGAAGGGGTAAATACAAACAAATGATTGGAGCAGGAAGTTTCTCTGTAGCTGCTGCTTGTGCTCCTTTGTGTCATACTTTCAGATGATTTATCAGGTTGAAATAGTTTCCCAAGCTTCCTCCTCTTGATACTTCAGTGGAACACTTTACAAATGGACATTCTGCTGTCCTGATCCGACACTGAAATAGGTCCACATGAGACTTCCATTTGTCTTTAATTCTAAGATGGCTGAGTAGATCTTGACTAGCACGCCTAACAGCCCAGTTTATTGAATAATTTTACGTTGTTTTGTACTGTAGTCATTATTCATCGATCATTTCTGCTCATGGATACCCCAGAGAAAAGATTGGCAGTGGAAATGACCCCAGCACACCCTCCCCTTCGACAAAAAGTAAAAGAGTTAAAAAGCAATAAAACCGCTTGTCTTGTCTTCGGGTAAGCTGTCCTTCTCGAGCATGGGGCCGCAGGGAGGAGATTTGCCTTTTTGGCCCGACTCTCAGGTGGAGAAATTGAAGGTTTTTTTTCGCCAATAAAAGGGTACAGTCTGAACTTTGTTAATGTTAAAGCTATACGTAAACATGTAATGACAAGACTATATTTCGTTCAAGTCTGCAGCAGGGTCAAAGGGATGCATCTGCGATGTCTTCTTCGTTACTGTCTTATGGCAAGCGATATCCTGCAGGCCGCACCGAGGCAAAATAGAGAGAGCATCAAAGACACAAATGCTGACGTTTCACGGCTTCAGGATCGTTTGGCGGAATTGGAGGATCGTAATCGCCGCTCTAATTTAAGAGCTTCCGAAGGAGAGCAGGGTGAAGATCCAATTTATTTTCTTCAGTGCAATCTGCCATGTTGGTTTTCCTCCCCACCTTCCATAAAAGTTATTGAGATTGAGAGGCCAAATCAGATTTACAGTGGAAAGAGTACTCAAGGAAACAAACCACGCATGCTGATTTGTTTCCTTGTGTACTCTTTCCACTTCTAATTTCACTGCAGAGTGCAGGAGAGCCTGTGCACCGATCCAATCGTCCCTTAAACAGATGGGCATTCAGAGCTTAAAATAGTACACAACGGCCAACCTACGGTGTACAACTCTCCCCGAGATGCACAGGAGTTTATTCAGGGATTGAAGCAGAATGCCTAATTTGCTATACTTGTCTGTGAACTTGCTCTGCAGTTCGTCAGTTCTGTGCATAAGGGCTGGTCTTCCGCATATTTGTACTTCAGTCTGAGGATAGTGCTCCCCTACTGGATATTTTTGATGCCCTGGATAACTGAACTTCTATGGACTTTTAATGGGTCATTTGTTTGTTTTAAGTGCGAGGGGGGAACAAACGAATACCTGTAGGTACATTCATACTTTTCGCTGGGATTTAAAAGCATTTTATATGTAATGTTATTTTAACTTAAATTATTACCTTTTTGGATGGCTTCATTATGGGCTTATGAATGCGTGTTGTTCCATCTTAGCTCCAAAGACAAAGAAGTACTGTTATTTTTGGTTTGCTGGTCATGCAGTGTGTTATGGTTCTTCGGCCCTGGCTGTCTGGTGTCTTAGAAAAGTTTGTAGTTTTGTAATTTTCTTGGTTATTTGTTGTTTTATATATTAAACCATTATTAAATTGTGGGACACCGACAAGCAAAGTCCGACACACGCTTATACAATCAATGCAAAGTTTATTATTATTTATTTCTTAGCAGAAGCCCTTATCCAGGGTGACTAACAAAACATAAGAGCATTACAAAAAGTGCAATGCAGTCTAGATTTACAGATAAAAAGATCGAGTAGGACATTCCCCTTCAAACCTGGAATAACTCTGGTTGCTCGCCTCTGAACTGCCTCTACAGCGATATCTTTCTTGAAGTGTGGATCCCAGAACTAGTCTTTCTCATGCGTTACTTCATCTAGTTCTATTCCTCCCATGTAATTATAGTGGACATTTTTGTTACCTGCATGTAATACCTTGCACTTGTCCACATTGAATTTCATCTGCCAGGTGTTGGCCCAGAACTGAATATTATCTAAGTCCCTTTGAATAGCCTGTGCTGCCGAGATTGTATCTGCTGGGCCGACTATTTTAATATCGTATATGGAATTGTTGGTCCCAAACTTAAAATAAGGTCCTTTAATAAGAATGATAGCGAAGGACCATGTGGTTAATGTATTTTTCCTGGCTTATACTGCTGTCGACCTCTCCATAAGTTAAATATTCAGGAGAAAATGTATGACACAGGTTTACAATACTCTTCAGCTCACCACACCTTCTCACATATTGATTGTTTTGGTAGATAATAAACTATTAAGGTGCCTAACTTCCCCAGTCTACCTGTTGAGTCTCCCCTTGATTCTCTCCTAAAACTTAATCCTAAATGTAGGGGAATGATATCTAAAATGTACAATTCAATTTCCTCTTTTCACCTCCTTCAATAACCTTTATAAAGACTGCATTCCTCTTCTATCTGTGCAGGTCACTCTCTGATCCAATTCAAAACCCTTCACCCTTCAAAACTATCCTTATAATCGACCCTTATAGGTGTAAGAAGGCCCCAGCCACCTTGATCCATAGGTTTTGGGCCTGTCCCAGGCTTTCCAAATTCTGGAAATTTGAGACCTTTTCTGAAATGTTTACTTTGCCTGTTGACTGCACACCACTTATTGCAATATTTGGTGTTACACTTGATGGGCTACCTTTGTCCAAACTCTAGTCCAGCACCCTAGCATTTGCATCTCTTTTAGCCCACCGCCTCATCTTGATAAGTTGGAAGCAAGCTGCCCCACCTTGTCATGTCCAGTGGATTAGAGACCGTATGTAATTTCTTAAACTGGAAAAAATCATTTTCACCCTTAAGGGGTCAAGCACTGCATTTAACACTGCATGGCTTTACAATTTACAATTTACAACCCTCACTAAACTTTTCTTACGCTTGACTGTTTCTTTGTGGTAGTCTGAGACTTTACTGTTTTTACTTACTTGCTTATTTTTCTGTATTTAATTTTTTTTCTCATCCATTGGTTTCAGGGTATTGGGTGTTATTATTTGTTGCCCAAAGCATAACCCATAAAAATAATTTAAATTAAAAAGACACAATCTGATATACTGTTTAGAACTGCATCTCTAGATTCAAAGATTAGTCTTCAGATTTTATCATATTGGGTTAATTCACTGCATTTTGGTAATATAATTTCCTACAAAATACATTATAATAGATTGCATAAGATATATAAACCAACAGTTAGATCAGCAATGTTATTTGCCAGTGGTTGATGTTGACTGCTGTTTTACTGGTGTCTGATTTGGGCTAAAATCCAGCCAGAAGCCTACATCAGAGGTTCCCATTGTGGTCAGGCACTTGTAGACTGTCATAACCCAAAGTTTGGGAACCCCTGGCCTACATCATCTTGATTTCCAGATATCAGAGTCTTTTTTTAATGTATAGGTCCTTACTTTGATATCTCAAGCGCAAAACGCTAGAGCTAATTCCACTGGAAGTAACCTTGAGAGATTTTGATTGAATACAGAATTCAGTGCAATCCCCATTTTTGCACTGTTTCTTAGTTGTTGAAGAGTTAATAACTTTATATAGTTTATATAATGAATTAATATAAAGTGTTTGAAAAACTATGTCGCATGAGGACTAGTCTTGATGAACACTACTATACAATTTAGTGGTTTCATTTTTATTTGTGGTTTCTTGTGTGTGTCTTCATGACCTGGTCTCTGCATCAAGGAGTTATGGATGCAGCAGTATCCTGATACCTGTCACAATTGGCTGTTTCTGAAGTGCATCCATGTCCCTCTTCCCCAGGACTTGCAGGATGAGGTGCAGCGGGAGAGCGAAGAGTTGCAGAGGCTGCAGACACAGCGGCAAGAGATCCAGGAGGTGCTGGGCAGCCTGGAGCAACAAAAGACAGCACTGGAGGAGCAGCTAGGGAGCATCCGCCAGCAGTGCAGCCAAGAGAGTGAACTGGTGAGTAGTTGCACACTACATTATTGTTAATAAACTTTGCTAATGTCTTTATCCAAGATGATTTATACAAGAAATAGTGTTGCAATATTGCGATTTAAAGCAATTACTCTCCCAATCAGTAACATTCCTCAGCTGTTCGGAGGTGTGATGTTGAATTGATCGTCAGAATGACTTGTTTGTTGCACAGACATACAGCAACCAGATTCATTTTAGCAAAATTGTAGGGATTTTATTTATTTCAATTTAGAAGCTACTTTCAAATCCCGTTCTGTCTCAATGTCCCGGGATTGTGGGGAATTCTGTACAAAATAGCAAGTCTCTGGTTTCCTCACTGTAAGTGTACGTTTTTTAAGGCCGCAATAATGCCGAGACGCGTGTTATGTACCTGGATGCAACCATATATTATACACCTATTTACCATGGTATCTCTCGCCTGGGTGCGTTATTATTCATTTTGGTAACGGGTTTTCATTAGCGCTAATGCAGCAAAACAGCTTTAGAGACGGTGAGCTTTTCCTGTTGTGATGTCACAAATAAATTAGCCACAGATTCGAGTGAGCTGGACTTTTCACAGAGGTGTCACTTTTATACACTTAGCATTCAAACTTACACATTAAAAACTACATATTAAACATTTAAAGCATGGTAATTCTGCTTCATTTTTTTTTTTTTTTTTTTTTTTTTTTTAAACTTTCTCCCAAAAATTGGAGTGACGAAAGGGGGAAAGCCAGTGGGGTGGCCAAGCTTCATTGCGAGGAAACATGGAATTGCACCTGGTGGTTATGTGTTATACTTTGGTAAATTGTATTGGAAAGTTTTTATCCAGCCTAATTGTGAGAAAACTGTTAGATTACATCTCTTGAATTGGATTAAATTAAGTGTTGTAAAAGTTTGAATTATGTAGCAAAATGTGTGGATTATTTAATCAATCTATCTGCCCCACACTCCCCCAGCCACACTCTTTACTTAGTGGATTCATAGACATAATCAACTGGAAGATCAAAGGAGGACATTATCGAAATGTTTTAATGCAACTTAGTGTATATTGTCCACTTATGACCTACTTTATGGTCTGTTCGTGAAAAGTCGATCAGTCGCACGGTATGGTGGCCATATTGCATAATTCGCTTCACTTCTGGTGGTGACTTCCCCAGATCCATAAGGCCCACTGTGCAGAAGGTTGTTCAAGGCAGGTTGCTGCAATAACAAACATGGCTGCTGCAGGCCGATGGTCACGTCTTGATAATTTCCCACTTTGTATCAGAATGTATTTTTCCGATTGAAATTAAACAAGACGTGCCTCAAATAAATCATGTAATCTTTCAAAATTGTTCATTTCAAATTGCTACGCTATTAAATATGGGCCTTGGGCCAATCAAATTTCAGCATTGCGCTATGCGTTTCTATTCTTAATGGGAAACTGGTTGTTCGGTACATGGGGAGACCTGGTGGTAGCAACCATTTGTAGATAATTTGTGCTAGTTTGTTGTTTGATAGAGAAGTCTAACTCGCATATTAACCTTCAGTCAAGTACCTGATGGTCTAATGACATATATTTGCAATCTGCATCGTCCTCTCCCTGTCTCCTCCTCTTCTTCCTGTTTCTCCTCATTCTCCAATTTTATATTAGTACCTAAAATTCCATCAGCATATCCAAATACTTATACTGTTTAAATGTTTTAATTGTAAGGATTCATGTTCAAAGTAGAGTGTGTGGGTATATTCATTCTATCTCTTTTGCAAAAAGGTTCCAAGGGAAGTCATGAATACTCCTAGGAGAATAGGAGTAATAGTTTGTTTTAGTGAAGATTTTCTGTATAATTTTCTGCTTCATCAAGTAGAAATTTACAGAGCTCATGGCTGATCTGCCCCTCACCTCCCCATCCCTTCCTTTGTCCAGATCAATTCTCTTCAGGTGGAGCATGCTGAGCAGGAGATGAAGATCTCTCAGTTTGAGGAAGACCTGGCCCAGGCACAGGAGGAGCTTCGCAAGTTGCAGCTGGAGACAGCACACATGGAGGAGCAAGTGGAGATCAGCAAAGCCCAGCTTGACCCTCTGGAACAATCCCTGAACGATTCACAGCAAGAAGTCTTCAAGGTGTGTAGCTCAACAGCATGACTTGACCTTCTGGAATAAGGGTGTAAATTTACATTTTTTATAGTTTTTCATGACACTTTTAATAGTACATCTAGTTTTTCCAGTATATTTGTTTTTACAAATATATACAATGACAAACATATTTTAGCAGTTAAAACATACATTTCAGATTCATAATGTTACAAAGTATGACAAGTATTTGGACAGTCAGTATAGTTAATCTGATTTAGATTTTGTTTAAGCAAAAATGTATTAATTCAGAATAACCCACATCTTCTCAGAGGCTTGAGAGAAGTTTTATATGAATCCAGTTAATTGTGTAATTAAACAAGTTAATTGAACTACTTCTATAACACACTATGCTGCTGTTTTAGAACACTGTGAATTTTAAAGCACTTTAAAGCTCTTATTGCGGTCACTTTTACCTGCTTCCAAATTTATTTGATGAAGTTTTGCCAAAAAAGGTTTATGAAAGAAAATGCTGCAGTATTTTTCAATTAAAAATAAATAAATTGTATGAATGTAAATATTGCATATCTTTCAAAAAGTTACATTTATTTTTAGATATACAATATTCTGATTTATTCATAAGCTGCCAATTCTGCCAAAATGGAGATGAGTCCGTGTTACGCTTAAGTTCAGAAACTTCAGAACATTTTTAAAAATAAATATTTTCTATTTTTATGTTTTTTAGAAATTGAAAATGGGTATTTCAGTGCCACCAGATCAATAATATCAATTGTGTGGATCATACATACATTAATATATTTTATATTGGGATACATTACAGCCATAAATGCTTTATTCTTTACAATGACCATATATGTACACACAAACTAAAAGAAACACACAGTCAATAATAACCTTTTGCAGCTAGCTAAAGAAAATACATTGAAAAGTTTAAAGCTGCTGCTGTTTCAATAAAGATATGTGCATCTTAGCTGCAAGTCTGATAATATTGCGTCTTTTTTGGACGGTTTTCTAAAATTGGGACTTGGGGGAAAAAAATCTAAGGTTCTGTTTAGTGAGTGAGGGAAGCTGTTTTATGTGGTTTTGTATTTCTCTGGTCAGGTACTACCACACAGTAATACTTTAATAAATACTAGGCCTTTGTATTACAGTATAACAATGCTGAATGGGAATGGTAAAAAAAAATATTGTATATTTAAAGAAACACTAATTATAATCCGCAAACTAAATGATAATTGCTACAGCAAACGGATGTTTTGCTCGCAAATGATACTGTAAACTGCTCACACTGCCCTTGTAAGAAAAGCATTGCTTGCAAATGAAAAGTGAAAACCTTTCCTTTGTCTTCAATGTTTCCTTCCAAGTCGAATTTGAATCCAAAGCTATACCGTAGTTCTCCCTTTAGCGGCTTGTAACCCTCCATTTTGTGCACAGATACTGTACTGTAGCTCTTATGCTGTGATATATTGCGTGATTTTCCTTAATTTAACTCTAGAAGCGCTGAGCTGGTCAGTTTCACCGATTTTAATTTAAATTATTCTGTGTTCCTGAATACACTGTGCATACCCATTCGTGACTTTTCCTAAATATATGTATTAAATATGCCTACGGCGTTAGAGTTGCAAAAATAAAGAAGTTCTAAACACGTTTACCTAGAAGAGACAAAATCACTTTTAACCGGTAATTTTAATACATTATAAATAAATCCTGCATGCCATTTACAATACAGTCAGTCTCACACTCAAGTCACAATCTCTACCTCATCTGTCAACAGTCTAGCTAGCATGTGCTTGAAAAACACATGTATTCTATAGCATTACAAGTGTCTTACAACTGTAGTCAGATTGAGTGGACATTGAGAGTGATTACACCACAAATATTCACTTGTTTCATTTATTTGTTTTGACTGTGCGGTGTATGCTTTTAGGAAAAAAAGTACTTTGGTGTTATTTATACCTATAATTTGTATGTTTTATGTTCATATTTACATTTAAGTACATAGTAGATATAGCTCTGATAACACCGCAGGTTCATAGGCACCAAAGCCAGCCAATTTAGCACAATGTTTTCAAAGGCCATTTTTCCATTGAACACCCTTTCAGAGAATTCCAATAATTAAGGTTATGATGGGACATTGTACAAGTACAGCATGAGGGTTAAGCGCACAGTCAATTTTTGTGGTGTCAAAAACAAATTAAACGAATAAGAAGCTAGAAAGCTGACCATTAGAGGAATCGATACAAAGTATGTTTAATGTAATCTATAAAAGACTTGTTGGGAAAATAACTAAAAACTAAAAAGATTTAGTGTAGTGATTTATTGTAAGCATAATGTAAAGACAAGCCCTGGAAGAAGACACAGACTGCACTGCTGTTCTGATTTTGTTTTCAGTACTCTGACAGGTGAAGGGAAATGCAGCAATTCATTTCCTTTTCCACAGATGCCAGTAAAAACTAATTTAAACATGTCCGATAAATTTAGAAGTTGAATAATGACTAACTTAATAAAACCCATCCTTCAGTGACATAAACCAAGGAAGGGCGTGGGTGACATGATTAGTGAGCTTTTCTCTTTTGTCTTGTAATCTTGCTTATTCAGAAGTGATTCATCCTTCTCGCCTTGATATCTTTTACATGCATCTATGAATCAGAAATATCAAGTGTTTTTGGTACTGTCATTTAAGACTGTAGGTTGTTGTAAGTAAAACATTTCCATCTTTACATTCTTTTTGTTTTGTTCTGGATATAGGATCCAGAACAGCTAGGGTGGTGATCACAGGATTTTCTCTTCATAAATTGACAGTTTGATTAGTTCAGGTATGAAAACTTAATGTAGTGTTGATGACCACAAAGTGTCAACAAATTAACTTTTGCAAATTGGGAGTTTAGTATTGAATTACGTATTGGAATGGAATAAATTGAACACAGACCGTTCAAGGAAATACAATAGATTTTGTTTAAACCAACAATTAAAATTGTAATCTGAGAGGAGAAAAGTATATATCCCTAATATACTTTGAAGTTTTAATGACTATAATTTAAGATTATTCTTTATTAATATTATTTTTCTGAAATATATATTTACTTACATTTTCTTTCGCCCTAGGTAGTCCATTTTAACCAATGACAACATTTCTGAGTTTAACGGTGAACACTTTGGTGTCTGTAGAGACCAATCCGAGATCCACAAACTTTATTGCAAGTGGGGCATGTGTAGTCACTGGACGTGGTTATGTGTCTCCTGAGCCAGTTTTGGTGTCTCTTGGAGTTCCTCTCCTCCTCAAGCCTGTGTACACTGTCCTGGCAGAGCTGCTGTGGGGTTAATATTGCACTTCATTGATGTTTTCAGCTGGTCTTTATACCGCTTCTTCTGCTGCCAACCAAGATGTAGCTAGCTGTACATGATCTTCCATGGCAAGGGCTCCCAAGACAGTGCAGTTGGTCTTGAGTGACTTCATTACTCTTGCAGTTGATCCTAGCAAATATTTCAGTTTGGGGCACACGGTCACGCCAGTTGATTCCTAAGATGCGCTGTAGTAATCTTACATGGAATTGTTCGAGCTGCTTGATGTGATGACTGACCCAGGCATCACAGCTGTAGAGAAGTGTAGTGATGCAGACGGCTTGATAGACAGCAACTTTAGTGCAAAGGTGGAGATCCTTGTTTAGGAAGACCCCACACCTGAGTTTTCTGAAGGCAGCTAAAGCTTGCTTGATCCTGTTTTTAATTTTTTGGTTTATATTGCAGTCCTGTAAGAGAATACTGCCCCAGTATTTGAATGATGGGAATAATGCCAGTGGTTTATGTTCAATGGTGAAGAGAGTCATAGAGAGTAGAGGGCTGGACCTCCAGTGGCAGACCACCTCTGTTTTGGTTGTGTTAACAGACAGACCCATCCTGCTATAGGGCCACAGCTGGTGCCAGGATGGACTGAAAACCCATGGGCCACAAGAGCACAATCATAAGCAGCTCAAGGACCTGCACAGTCGAAACCTTTGTGGTTGCTTGGAGAGATTTTCGTCAAGCCTAAAATCCACCACAATGCCTCCACTGCCCTCAAGCTCCTTGTTCAGAATGTAGATGGCACATATGAGGAAGATATTAAAGAGTACAGGTGCCTACACACTCCCCTGCCTCACACCAGTTCATACTCTGTAGGACACATACTCCTGCCTGCCTAAGGCCACCAGAGCCATCATGCCATCATGGAACTGATTCAGAATGTTGATAAATTTGAGTAGGATGCCCCATAGTACCCTGTTCACAGTGATCCTCTGTGATCTTATGTTATTCAGCCTGTGTAACATCACCTTGCCAGGACATTGCCAGCAATAGCCAGAAGGTATATCCCCTGGATGTTGCCACAGATGAGCGGCATCATGTCACTGTTGGGGGACGATCTCCCGGTCCCAGACTTCAGTGATGTATCGGTGGAGCATTCTGATGCAGAAATAAACTAACTGCTGGTTATGTAGGGCTTCAAAATGATCAGCCAGTCTCAACATAATCTGTTTTTGGTTGTTCAAGAGAGTTAGACAATCAACCTTTTTCAAGGGGGTGATGGAGCAGTTTCTATATCTTTAAGCACAACAGTGGTTATAATTTTAAATTAAAATGGCAATTATAGATTAGGGGCCCGATATTCATAGGGTTTGCCCACCACGCATCACCAGAGCTGTAGTACTTGATCGGATTTGAATGCTCTCGGTCTCGTCTCGGACCCGACCCTGTCTGGACTCAGTCTTGGTATCGGACTCACGATCTGAGGACTCAATATGTGACTCGCAGAGCAGGAGTCAATATTTCACGCAATTTCATTTCCTGTACCTGCAAGTTATACAAAGCATCTCTATCTGTGATTTAACACAATATGTACAACTAATAGAAAAGCAGGTTATTACAATAAAGAACAATAATACAGTTAATTAAATAATACTTATAATACATCCAGTGCTTCCAACTTCCTGCTACGTAGCTTGCGTAGAGAACTGCTATTCTGTGTTACTAGTCTTTCTGTTAGAATGACGCTGTATAATATAGACAGACACTGTGTTAGGAAAACTCAGCATCTCGGAATGAAAAACTAACTGTCCTTTGAAATAGAAAATAAAGAATAACAGCCATATTAGAGTTATCTTCATGATCCATACTTTGCCAGCTGTCCTATCACTTCTATAGTCTAGATCACTTTTTAACTAAATATTTATATTTGGTACTTCAGTTGTACACACAAAATACATATCTGCACTGAAGAACAATAAAGTACATTTCACATATGAATAAATATATATTCATATTTTTTAATAGGAATTATTATTAATAAAATATTTTCTTTCATTAAATCATTACCACTAGCGTCACACAGTATCCATGTAATGCCTATCACAGTCATTTGTACTGATTATGTGCTTATGGGTAAAACTGTTTGCTCATTTATATATTTTGTTTGGTACGGTTTGCTGCAAAATACAAAAAATATATGCTAACTCGGCAGTTAAAGTGCGGCGGTATGCTTATACATACTGTTTAAAAAAAAGGGGGGATGCGTGCGCTATGCCATAACAGCATCATAAAATTAAAAACACATACACAATAAAAAAATATTACATTTTAATTGTTACACCCTTCTTGCACATCTTGTATTTGCCATTATCATAGCCTATTGGGCTATCAAAACTTTTCCCTGTCAGGATGTTTTTTGTTTTAATGAGTTTTCTTTTTAAAGTGAGAGAAAAAATGCCCACGAGACCTCACGGAAATACCTTTACGAGTCTTCAGTGTTTGTGCAGGTGGCCTATATTTGATCATTACAGTCCCCCAGTCACTCTATCACCCACACAAATTAATTGAATATACATACAATAGCTAGTCATTAAAATTAAATGAGGAAAACTGCAATGCAGCATATGTTTATTTTATGGCCTTTGAAAGCAATCTAAACTTGCAAATCAGAGGAGAAAACATTTACTTTTGACCTGCTTGATGCTGCATAGTAGAGTTCTGTATTCAATAATTAAAATGAAACTCTATTCTATTCTATCTTATTTTCTTGTGAAATACTGTACTGTTAATGCAAACATAGGTTGGTATTTAATTTCAATATTGGAGCCATTTGAGAGTTGTAAGAACTGCTTGCTTTTGCAATTTGTTTTGCAAGTCATCCATATGCAAAACAAATATTGTAGGTGCATAAAACAGAAAATGTTGCTTAAAATGCTGTTTGAACTCCCTGTCTGTTTGGAATCTAAGGAATCTTCCATCTTCTCACTCCAAGCATTAATTTTGGGAGTGCTTTAACATCTGCATTGGTTTAAGAACAGCTGTACCATGTACTAATCATAGACCTGTTGTTTGTTACATATTTACTTTAAGGTCTAAATATGAATTCTACAGAAAAAGATTTACAACAACTTTCTGAACCCAAAATGAAGGGTATTTCTATTTGATGAAATGGAGGTTAAAGAATGTGGAACACAGATGTGGATATTTCATTTAGTATTTTGTAGTGGTGGTGTTTCTTGCCATTGTTAATAGTACAAGTAGTCATTTATTCTCAATTTTACCATCCATAAATTGGCTTGTAATCGTGTACACCGGACTCAGATATGGTAGTCTCGACAACAGCACTAGTTATCATTATTTGCCATATTCAAAAACCCATTTTGTGTGGTGGAATCCATTCTGCTCCATTCACCAATTAAATGTATGCCAGGCACAATATGGGGGACTGTCTGCTATTTACGTAGGTATGCATCATGTAAAATAACGTGTAGAAAAGGATGGTGTTAACTCCATGCACAGCAGCAGTCCAGTAGACAGCACCAGTCCAGCACACTGTCAACAATGGGAAGTGTGGAACTGTCTGTTCTTGTATATGTTTGTTTGTGTGCTGCACCACAACAAATTCCTAAGTCTTTTTTGTCTGAATTTCCATACATACATACATAGGAAACATGGTTAGTAGCATGCAACATGTCTGTGGATATTTGGACAATAATGTTGCCGGCAACGGCAAAATCGACATCGCAAAGAAATGCTAAAGAGTACAGGCCTTTCACACGACAATTTACCCCTCGTATGTTCTCCACATAAGCATGTGTAACCATGAGTGCATAAACTTATCATAGAGCATACAGTGAGGGGGAAAAAAGTATTTGATCCCCTGCTGATTTTGTACGTTTGCCCACTGACAAAGAAATTATCAGTCTATAATTTTAATGGTAGGTGTATTTAAACAGTGAGAGACAGAATAACAACAAAATAATCCAGAAAAACACATTTCAAAAAAGTTAAAAATTGATTTGCATGTTAATGAGTGAAATAAGTATTTGATCCCCTATCAATCCGCAACATTTCTGGCTCCCAGGTGTCTTTTATAAAGGTAACGAGCTGAGATTAGGAGCACTCTCTTAAAGGGAGTGCTCCTAATTTCAGCTCGTTACCTGTATAAAAGACACCTGTCCACAGAAGCAATCAATCAATCAGATTCCAAACTCTCCACCATGGCCATGACCAAAGAGCTGTCCAAGGATGTCAGGGACAAGATTGTAGACCTACACAAGGCTGGAATGGGCTACAAGACCATCGCCAAGCAGCTTGGTGAGAAGGTGACAACAGTTGGTGCGATTATTCGCAAATGGAAGAAACACAAAATAACTGTCAGTCTGCCTCGGTCTGGGGCTCCATGCAAGATCTCACCTCCTGGTGTTTCAATGATCATGAGAACGGTGAGGAATCAGCCCAGAACTACACGGGAAGGCAGCTGGGACCATAGTCACCAAGAAAACAATTGGTAACACACTACGCCGTGAAGGACTGAAATCCTGCAGCGCCCGCAAGGTCCCCCTGCTCAAGAAAGCACATGTACAGGCCCGTCTGAAGTTTGCCAATGAACATCTGAATGATTCAGAGGAGAACTGGGTGAAAGTGTTGTGGTCAGATGAGACCAAAATCAAGCTCTTTGGCATCAAATCAACTCGCCATGTTTGGAGGAGTAGGAATGACCCCAAGAACACCATCCCCACCGTCAAACATGGAGGTGGAAACATTATGCTTTGGGGGTGTTTTTCTGCTAAGGGGACAGGACAACTGCACTGCATCAAAGGGACGATGGATGGGGCCATGTACTGTCAAATCTTGGGTGAGAACCTCCTTCCCTCAGCCAGGGCATTGAAAATGGGTCGTGGATGGGTATTCCAGCATGACAATGACCCAAAACACACAGCCAAGGCAACAAAGGAGTGGCTCAAGAAGAAGCACATTAAGGTCCTGGAGTGGCCTAGCCAGTCTCCAGACCTTAATCCCATAGAAAATCTGTGGAGGGAGCTGAAGGTACGAGTTGCCAAACGTCAGCCTCGAAACCTTAATGACTTGGAGAGGATCTGCAAAGAGGAGTGGGACAAAATCCCTCCTGAGATGTGTGCAAACCTGGTGGCCAACTACAAGAAACGTCTGACCTGACCTGTGATTGCCAACAAGGCTTTTGCCACCGAGTACTAAGTCGAAGGGGTCAAATACTTATTTCCCTCATTAACATGCAAATCAACGTATAACTTGTTTGAAATGCGTTTTTCTGGATTTTTTTGTTGTTATTCTGTCTCTCACGGTTAAAATGCTCCTACCATTAAAATTATAGACTGATCATTCCATTGTCAGTGGGCAAACATACAAAATCAGCAGGGGATCAAATATTTTTTCCCCTCACTGTGTATGTGTGTATAATACACTATATATATATATATATATATATATATATATATATATAACGGGTTGGGGGGCCCGTCGCAAGAAAGGGCTGTATGTAGGTGGGGTCTGGTCTTGAAACATACAGTAGGAAGGCAGGCAAAGGGTACAAAACAGGCTTGCCATTTTATTGCTTCCCTAAATGGCAGGCACAGTGTCAAAAAGCAAAACAAAACCTAGCTCTGTCTGAGCACTAACTAAACGTAAACAATCCCTAACTACAAAACAAACTATAACAATAACAGTAAATGCCCGGGTCGGTGGAGCCAAACACCGGGCAAACAGAAGCACGACAGGAGCAAGGCAGGTTCGTAGTCACAGTCCGTAATCAAAGTTCGTTACCAGTGGGAGGTTGTCATACAATCCGGGGTTCAAGAGGGAGAATGGTCCAGGTCCAGAAAAAGGGTCGTAAGCCAGTGAATCCATCAACTGTGAACTTATCCCTTCTTTCTCCTGCTCTTCCACTCTCTATCGCCTCTCGCCCTCCTGTGCACCTTGCTACCCCAGCCAAGCATGCACACACTGGTTTGCTTCCTTCTTCCTTTTATAGGGGAAGTGGTGGGTGGGGCTATGGCCATCAGGAGCCCTGCTGGCTTCTGGGGTTTGGAGTCTTGGAGGAGGAGTTTTGTAGTCTCCTCCACTGAAAGACCCGCCCTGACCCCAGCCTTGCCTCTGACACTGCCACATAGCCTCCCCCTCAAGAGTGAAGCCATGGGCTCCCAAAGATGACGGCCATACCACGGCCAAGCCCCCCTCCAAAAAACACAAGGGGCGGGTGGGAGGGCCGAAGAGCCCGATGGGGTCTCCATCTGCTGGGTCATCCTCGCGGTGGATGTGCCATTCCTCCATGTCCTGTCCTTCTCCATATCACGCCCATCTGGTCCTCGGGGTGGACTGGCATGTCCCCGGTTTCATTGAAGGTGGCTCCCCCCCAGCGTCAAGTCCAGGGTAAGGACCTGTTGCTCCCTGGTCCTACGAGTGCTGTTCCTTTTGTAGTCTCCTCCACTGAAAGACCCGCCCTGACCCCAGCTTTGCCTCTGACACTGCCACAATATATATATATATACATATAGATCTATAAATCTGAAGAGTTGCAGAAAATTCAGTGAAACCCCTAATTTGACAAAATATACAGATTTTTGTGCAATATTTGCAGGTCTCATTCATCCAACAACTGTGCAAAGCTGGCTCAAACACTGGAAATAATAGTCCACTGTGGAGTGCATAGGCAGATTTGCGAGGCACAAACAAATGCGATTTTCCAAATAAAGAGATGGATTCTAACGGTGCAACGTCTTGCACGACATTGGAATATAGCATTTTTTTTTTTATAGAATATGCATTTAGCATTTACCTAGTAGAATATGCAGCTCTGGCATGGTGTGCAGGCTTAATCTTTTTAATAAAATGTTAAGAGATTTTCAGAAGGTCATTAATTTATTGATTAAAGGCAAGGCTGGGTCCCTTCATCTTTCATCCTTCTTCATCTAGGTCTAAAGTTGAAGTTTTATTTTGAATTATTTATTTATTTTAAATATGATAAATATTTGTTGCAAAGTAGACTTTGAGAGTTTCCTCTGTAGAGATTAAATTCCTTTAACCTCTCCTTTGTGACTGGAAATTACTGTATTAGGTTTTGGGAGGCTCTCTGGGGCATATGTTTGTAGCTTGGTGATTTAAATACCTTATTATTTTTGGGTATTAAGCTATTTGATGCATAGCTTAATATATGTAAGGCTAGGTAAGTTAAGGATCTACAAGTGTTGCTCCGTTGGTTGATTTGGACCTTATAAATGGAAAGAGTGTCCTATAGCTTTTTGAAGGATCCCAGATTCCACATCATGGTTCGTCAATTTGTTCCAACCCACCTGCAGCTCTTGGTAAATCTAGACACAGGTAGCAGCTCTTATTGGTATCTGACAGTAAATGTCACCTCCAGCCACATTATTAAATTGAATACATCAGATCTTGAATAGGGAGTCACCAGTTATTTTGTTTTAGAAGCTTTTAGTGAACATTTGAGCTGATTTGTTGTGCAGGTTCAGCAAAAGCTATCAGACCTCCAGAATGAAGAGAAGGACATCCAGGGCCAGCTGACCTGGCGACAGCACCTGAAGGAGGGGCTTGTGAATGGGGCACCGGAGGATGAGAGGCTGAAGATCCCAGAGGAGGAGCCCAAAACAGAGAAGCAAGAGGACCTTTACAGCAGCAGCCCCAGTGTCTGCAAGGAAAACAGTCCTGTGAGTTGAACAAACTGAATTTTCCATGCCAATTTTCAGGGATCTGTACTCTCTGAGTTACTCATGAGTTACCATTTACATTTTTTTTTTACAGGGCTATTTGTTGTACAGCTCCATTTAGTAGAATCCACCATGGATACATTCTCAACCAATCAGAACAATCTATTGTTTTGTGGTTCAGTACATTTGTGATGTTACTGAGAATCCATGCAGGCTTAGATATAGTGCCTTGCAAAAGCATTCAGACACTTCCTATGTTGTCCCATTTTGTGAAATTACAAAATGATGCATACACTTTTTTTTTTTTTTGGACTTGAATACTCAAACTGATGACTTTTAAGGGTAAGATAAGTGTGGCACCATGGTGGGTTGGACATGGTCTCAGATGAGACCTTAGGAAACACAAAAGGCAGGGTTCCAGAGTAAAGTGGATATTTACTGAACACTGTGCTGTGATCAAAATAAAATAAAAATGTAAACAAAACCCTAGCTCCTCTTTGAGCTCGAACTAAACACAGTAAACCAATCCCTGATCTAAACACATAACTAATGATAAAGACAAACAAGACAATACAGTAAACAATCCAGTCTGTGATCCGTAATCCAAGTTGTAATCATAAACAAAGTCTCGTTAATAGCAATCCTTCTTCAGTAGCTCATGCACAATACTCTCCAGCTCCTCTCCCTGGCTTTCCTACTGCTTCTCCATATCAGGAAGCATATCGCTCCCTGTTTGATCTAGGCTAAGCCAGTAATCGATAGCTTGTCATCTGCTGCTCTGGGTAAATTGCCCATACCTGGGCCCCGGGGAGTGTCAGAGATTCACAGCGCGGTCCTTCACTGCTCCGTCCGTCACCACATCACATAAGTTACAGTAAATGTCATCAAAAACTAAATATGTTGATTGTGTAAGTATTCAGGCCCATCAACTCAATATTTGGTGGACGCAGCTTTGGAAGCAATTACAGCAGCAAGCCTGAAATTTTGTACCCGTTTTTGTTCAGGCTCTCTCTTTTCCATATAAACTCCATTGGATTCAAGTTAGGACTTTGAGTGGGCCATTCAGGCCATCTTAGCAATGGCTTTCTTACTGCCACTCGACCTGTCAAACCTGCAGCTCAAAGTCTTGCTTACTTCAACCAGTGTTAAGCTGTGCATGAAGCTGTTGTCCTGTGAGCCGCCTATCACACAAGCTGTTGACTCTCAGAAACTTGTCTTCTGATTCTGTTGTGGCTTTGGGTCTGACAGACCTCTTCCCGTCAGAGTTCCCTCCACTTTCCAAGTGCCTTCTGATGGTGTAGGAAACTGTACTTAAGAACTGTGCTTACATTTCAATAAAAACTGGAAAAATGGGGGTGTTCTAAAACTTTTGACCGGTAGTGTATATATATAGAACCCTGTTGTCCCGTGCCACACTGCAACGACCTTACTGCATCACTAAAAGGCCTTGGGTCTGTTACAAAAACAGACATGAATTAAATCTTTCAGTTTTAGGAGAGCTTTTTTTATGCACAAAATATGGAACAGAGAACTAGCACCCTCATCTGTGCATGGGTACTTTAGTAAATGAATTGTTTTAATTGTGCCAGAT
Source organism: Amia ocellicauda (assembly GCF_036373705.1). NCBI lineage: Eukaryota > Metazoa > Chordata > Actinopteri > Amiiformes > Amiidae > Amia > Amia ocellicauda. The sequence continues at coordinate 7,055,699 of NC_089868.1, forward strand.
TATAACTGATATTGGGGAAATGCATGTAATTGTTACTCTTGTCTCATTTCATCCTTTTATACAAAATAAGAATCACAGCTTTGTTATTCTTGTAAACCTATAAATCACAATGTGTCTACCAAATGAGTAAATAATAATAATGTAAGTATCAAGAAGAGGATGACAAATACAATAGTTGAGAAACCTAATGAAAGTAAACAAAGATTTGGATATGCTAAAAGACTACTAAAGTGTAGATAATGAACAGCTTGGTTTAATTTTCTTTCTTTTTTTTATATATAAATGAAGACAAGAATCGACAAATGAAACATCCTCTGGGTTTCATTTTCCAAGGCTGTCTGTTTTATCATACAGTTTCCCTCATCTGTTTATGTATTTAATATTTGATTAATGTAAATATTAACAAATAGCTTTAATGATCTGGAGATTAGAAATATTCCACAGTTCATGACAGTCCTTGCGTTATTTCTATAGAGGATAATACAGTGGAAGAAAAAGTAGCACCAGATCCCACCACACCTAAGGTACACATTTTCATTCTGTTGAATTACATTATACCTCTCTCCTCCACCACTCATCTCTTTCAGGGCTTTGGGTCCTGGAAATATTGGGGAAATTAAGTGACCTTGATATCAACACTTCTGCCATGGACACTTGTACAACTTGTCTTGTTATATTGTTTTGTACAACTTGTCTTGTTATATTGTTTTGTAAAGTGTGTTGAAATGCCCAGCATTATGTAAAGCTGATTATTGTTAGGCCTGTTCTTTACTATACTCCCTGCTGGCTGGATATAGTACACACAGGGCAAGAGAGTAAAGAAACCTTGTAACAATGATTCTATGTATATTCACTCCAACCCAGGGGGAATGGAGAGCTCCTAATTCACATCCAACTAAAGATTCCTTCTTTATGAGTTGCTGCTATCTCACTTTCTATCTATCTGGTCCTGGAAAGAGACAGTAGGGTTTCTGCTCTTTTCAGGGTATCACTAACATGTGATGTTAAAAAAACAGATAATGGGTGCTGTATTGAATATCTGTGTTTTCAGGAAAATCACTGTAGCAAAATTAAAAAGGTGCATTAGTAATGCAATAGCTTACACAAAGCATGTAGGCAATTTGTAAATATGAAATATGATATGGAGTGGAGTTATGCTTTGTCCAGTTCAATACCAAAGCTTAATACAAAATAAGGCTTGTAAATCGAACCCTGACATTGGGTATTGTGCTAATACTAACAGTATCAATCGCTATTAAAATGATTTATAAAAAGCAATAACAATTCAAAGCAATACTAAGTCCTTATTTTACAGAGCATGCTCTTAATTAAAAAAAATATATATTACAAAATATGTTTGATAAATACCTTGACATTTAACACACTACTATTTTCATATCCCTGCTGTCATTGTCTTCACATTGCTTTGTGTAAAATCTGATGAGTTTCTGGTGTTAACAAAATGCTAACTTAAAGAAAGAAAAATAAACAACCCCTCTGTCCAAAGAAGAAAATCATTTAATTAGCACTGTGGGCTATTCATGAAGAAACATTTCTCTGAATTAATTTTGTCAAGGTCATGGTTTATGATTACATAGCTTCAAAAACTTTACTGATGTTTCGTAACCAGATTTTATTATCTTCAGTGAAAACAATTATATAATTTTTCCAAACAGTGCAACAACACTTTCCAAAGCAACACATTATCCAGCAATGCAACCAAGATATGCAGAACCATTCTTTTACACAATTATACATTTAATTAGGGTCTCAGTTTTAGGCCTTTTTTTTTTTTTTTTTTTTGTCCCTGAAGAACCCAGTCTGGATGCAGAGATGATAAATGTATTTATTTAACATGCCAGGCCTGGAAGGGGCCCGACATGGAAACACTCTACCTCAGCAGAGACTTATTGAACAGCAGAAGTGGACAGCCTTTTATACATTGCAGGGCATGTGGGTCTGTGGCCAAGGTCTGTCACTGGGGGTTTGCCAGAGTGTTATCTTGAGGTCAGATTTCTGACCTTTGTAATGTTCATGGTAGTCTTCCTCGGAAGAGGTGTGGGATCCAAAGAACAGACGTCTTCCGTTGATATACCAGGAAAGTCAATCCTGTCAATCGCTCATTAACAAAAACAGTTCCTGCCTATCTGGAGAAAAGATTAAGTCCACAAACAGACTTTTAACAAACAGCTGTGGGCCCTCTCTCTCTCTCTGCAGTTTGATCCTTTCTGTTACTGACAGGAATGTCTAGAGGGTATGCCCTGAACACCTTGCTAAATGGTTGTTGCTACCATAATACATTTACTTTGCTTGGTCCGCATATTATTATTAATATAAAACATAATACAGTTTATATAAAACATTAATAACGTCTCTTCAGTCCCATTCACAAATGGTAAAATGCTTAAATTGTCCAGCTCACTATGAGTTAACTGTATAACCCTAAACTATCACACTATATAGTATTTATGATAAAACCATAATCATTATCATCATTATTATTATTAAAGAATAATGCTCAATTGCATTACTTTTAATGTATTATGAAACATGTACACTCACCTAAAGGATTATTAGGAACACCTGTTCAATTTCTCATTAATGCAATTATCTAACCAACCAATCACATGGCAGTTGCTCCAATGCATTTAGGGATGTGGTCCTGGTCAAGACAATCTCCTGAACTCCAAACTGAATGTCTGAATGGGAAAGAAAGGTGATTTAAGCAATTTTGAGCGTGGCATGGTTGTTGGTGCCAGACGGGCCGGTCTGAGTATTTCACAATCTGCTCAGTTACTGGGATTTTCACGCACAACCATTTCTAGGGTTTACAAAGAATGGTGTGAAAAGGGAAAAACATCCAGTATGCGGCAGTCCTGTGGGCGAAAATGCCTTGTTGATGCTAGAGGTCAGAGGAGAATGGGCCGACAGATTCAAGCTGATAGAAGAGCAACTTTGACTGAAATAACCACTCGTTACAACCGAGGTATGCAGCAAAGCATTTGTGAAGTCACAACACGTACAACCTTGAGGCGGATGGGCTACAACAGCAGAAGACCCCACCGGGTACCACTCATCTCCACTACAAGTAAGAAAAAGAGGCTACAATTTGCACAAGCTCACCAAAATTGGACAGTTGAAGACTGGAAAAATGTTGCCTGGTCTGATGAGTCTCGATTTCTGTTGAGACATTCAGATGGTAGAGTCAGAATTTCGTGTAAACAGAATGAGAACATGGATCCATCATGCCTTGTTACCACTGTGCAGGCTGGTGGTGGTGGTGTAATGGTGTGGGGGATGTTTTCTTGGCACACTTTAGGCCCCTTAGTGCCAACTGGGCATCGTTTAAATGCCACGGCCTACCTGAGCATTGTTTCTGACCATGTCCATCCCTTTATGACCACCATGTACCCATCCTCTGATGGCTACTTCCAGCAGGATAATGCACCATGTCACAAAGGTGGAATCATTTCAAATTGGTTTCTTGAACATGACAATGAGTTCACTGTACTAAACTGGCCCCCACAGTCACCAGATCTCAACCCAATAGAGCATCTTTGGGATGTGGTGGAACGGGAGCTTTGTGCCCTGGATGTGCATCCCACAAATCTCCATCAACTGCAAGATGCTATCCTATCAATATGGGCCAACATTTCTAAAGAATGCTTTCAGCACCTTGTTGAATCAATGCCACTTAGAATTAAGGCAGTTCTGAAGGCGAAAGGGGGTCAAACACAGTATTAGTATGGTGTTCCTAATAATCCTTTAGGTGAGTGTATATTAATATTATGTCCCAGTTTTTCACTCTAGAATTCTCGTAACCCTGGGCCTAATCAATTTACCTACCACATTGCAACCAAAATGCTTCAAATACTTGAATGCCCATGTGCATTTGTTTACATGTATGCTACCAAAGGTACTGTAAATAGAATATTGACATCACGCACAAATACAGCGGCAAATACTTAACACAAGAAACGTAACACATGGTGAATATCATAAAAACATGATTCTAATGTCTCTTGTTTTTCCAGAACATACCTCTCTCTGTACAGGATGAGTTGCTGGATCCAGAGAAAAAGCCAGAACCCCAACAGTCCAGCTCTGCTACAGAAAGTGGACTAGACTTCTTCCAGGCAGACCCTTTCACTGATAGTAAGAGCCTGCAATTGTCCCAACAGGCCCACTAGTACTCTCTAATGAGTACTCTCATTCAGACAGTCACAGATCACTCAGTTATCGGATTTCTTTGCAAATTGGCTTGTTTTGTTCAGAATAGATATTCTATCAAACACAGAGAAGTTCAGGTCCAATTCTGTAAAATCGTTGTGTATTAGTACACTGTAAACAGAGTTTTCCATCTTGACATTTTGAGCTCTCTACAGGTGTGTGTTGCTTCTACCAAAAGGTGGATGATCTTGTTTTGATCAGTAGACTGTCGGGTTCTAGAATATGTCATCATTGTCAACATTTTCTGAGATTTTGTATTCCTACTCAGACCAAGTATCCCCCACCCATCCGTAAATGTAGGGGGGTATAAAAAACACATTTCACATCAGTGAATGCTTCACATCATTAGAAAGCTGAGTCTCAGCTTTCATGGAACACCAAACACTTGGCAAACAACACAGCAGTGAAGAGTACACATGGGATTAAAGAGAAGCACACAGATTTGGTGCCTTTTAAGGGTACCAGAGGGGTTTGTCAATTTAAGGGCTTACATTTTGTTAAACAAAATGATTACATGTTTATCTCCAATTGTTTATATGTTCTGTGCTTTAATTTCAGAATACATTGAGACATTAAATTCCAAAAATTTCAATAAAAACTGGAAAAATGTAGGTGTTCTAAAACTTTTGACCGGTAGTGTATATATAAAGGACTTCTTGGTGTAGGATTTGTTGATTTATGTTGATGCACTTTCAAATCTAATTGCATGAAAGTAATAATTTCACATTGTAACATACTGTAACATACTGTAACATAGCATAAATATATATTTTACTATTGCAAAGGTTAAGGTATTCATTCACATTAAATAAATGATCTCTAATACATTAGTTTTAGTGCAATTATTTGTTTTACTGTTTGTAATAAACACAGAAAGGCACAGAAATATATACATTTGGATATATATTGAAACTAATACATATTTTATTTTATTTTATTTTATTCAAGATGACCCATTCAAAGATGATCCATTTGCAAAGGTGGATGTCGCAGGTTAGTTTGATCTGCATATTCCAATAGGATAAGAAAAGCTACCTTGTAAAGTCAAAATAGTCTTTATTACATTCTTGTGTTTCTGTACACTTACATATTGCTGTATATGGTCTGGATTACATCATGAGTAGGACAGCAGACCTTTTCCCGACTGTTCCAGATTTAATCCTGATGCATGTATTATACAGTACTAAAATACATTGATTGATTGATTGAGGGGACACTAGAGAAATACAGCTGAAGGTATGGGAATATTTTTGGCTTTGATATCAAAATGCCAAGTGAATATCAGAGCAGGTCCACATTAAAGGAGAAACTGAATGAGTTATAAATGGGTGCTTTTGGATGTGGACACCTTTCTTTCAATCTAGGATCAAAAATGTGACTACTTATTTTTATTGTTTTACAGCATTGTGTGTACCTGGTGTTTACAAGCATAACAAGTAAAGATTTGTGTATACCTTAATCTGGAGATTATAATTGTAACGCTTGGTGGTGTTGTGCCAGATCCCTTTGGTGGTGACCCATTCAAAGGCACGGATCCCTTTGCTGCTGACTCCTTCTTCAAGCAGCCCTCAATCGACCCCTTCTCCTCTGAAGATCCCTTCGGTGGCACAGTGGCCAGCCCCCTAGAAGATGATCTTTTTGGTTCCAAACTAAACAACATGGAGGATGCTGATCCATTTGGAAACCCTGCTGATAGCACTGAACTGGCCAAGGTCAGTCCCAATTCCCCCACACCTCAGGGTCCCACTCTGACATAGGGTTTTCCTCTCATCCAGAGTTTTCTTAGTTTAAGCATTACATTTTAATTACTCTTTTTACTTAATTTTAAAATTAAAAATTAAAATTAAGTTCAAACTTATTAACTTATTATTTCAGTTGAATCCAATTACCATGTTAACTCTCTCTTATATTGTATGTGTGGTTCTCTTGGAATTGTAAAGAAAATGCTGATGATTTCTTGTAGAAAGGTAGAAAGAATAAAAGATCAGGAAAATAGGCCTCCTGAGTGGCACATCCAGTAAAAACACTTTGCTGGAGTGCAGGGTGTGTTTTATTGTCTGCACGAGATGGAATTTAGCCTTTGTCATAAAGGGGATAACGTCCAGAAATACTGCGATGTTTGGCTATCATGGCCTCCCTGCTTCCTAATAACACCTGTGTGTGTGTGTGTGTGTGTGTGTGTGTGTGTGTGCATGCATGTGTCTGTGAAGGGCTGTGGACTGTGTGTAGAGATAGGCAGTAACATTAAAGGCATTGACCACAGACGCGCTTCTTTCTCAGGAGGTATCCCAGGTGAATGATCCATTTGCTCCAGGAGGCACCACAGTGACCTCAGACTCTAACCCAGGTGAGTTTACTTTTTAACAATATTTTTTTTAGTCTAAAGCAAGAGAGTCCTGGTTATGGGTCACTTTTAGATTATCAATTTATATTACCTACAATTAAATAAGTGTTAAGCCCTTTACATAAGAAAATAAGAATATAAGAAAGTTTGCAAACGACAGGAGGCCATTCGACCCTTTTTACTTGTTTGGTGTCCATTAATAATCCCAAATAAATAAATGATAACAAATAATAATGTTCCCAAAGTTTCAGCTTCTACCACGTCGCTGGGGAGTTTGTTCAGATTGTGACGCCTCTCTGTGTGAAGAAGTGTCTCCTGTTTTCTTTCTTGAATGCCTTGAAGCCCAATTTCCATTTGTGTCCCCGGGTGCGTGTGTCCCTGCAGATCTGGAAAAGCTCCTCTGGTTTGATGTGGTCGATGCCTTTCATGATTTTGAAGACTTGAATCAAATCCCCACGTAGTCTCCTCTGTTCCAGGGTGAAAAGGTTCAGGTCCCTCAGTCTCTCAGTAGGACATTCCCTTCAGACCTGGAATAAGTCTGGTTGCTCTCCTCTGAACTGCCTCTAGAGCAGCAATATCCTTCTTGAAGTGTGGAGCCCAGAACTGTACACAGTATTCCAGATGAGCTCTAACTAGTGCATTGTACAGTCTTAACATTACTGCCCTTGTTCTCAATTCTACACTTTTGACAATATACCCTAGCATTCTGTTTGCCTTTTTTATTGCTTCCCCACATTGTTTGGCTGGAGAAGGTGAGGAGTCCACATACAGTGAGGGAAAAAAGTATTTGATCCCCTGCTGATTTTGTACGTTTTCCCACTGACAAAGAAATGATCAGTATATAATTTTAATGGTAGGTGTATTTTAACAGTGAGAGTCAGAATAACAACAAAAAAATCCAGAAAAACGCATTTCAAAAAAGTTATAAATTGATTGGCATGTTAATGAGGGAAATAAGTATTTGATCCCCTATCAATCAGCAAGATTTCTGGCTCCCACGTGTCTTTTATACAGGTAACGAGCTGAGATTAGGAGCACTCTCTTAAAGGGAGTGCTCCTAATCTCAGCTCGTTACCTGTATAAAAGACACCTGTCCACAGAAGCAATCAATCAATCAGATTCCAAACTCTCCACCATGGCCAAGACCAAAGAGCTGTCCAAGGAAGTCAGGGACAAGATTGTAGACCTACACAAGGCTGGAATGGGCTACAAGACCATCACCAAGCAGCTTGGTGAGAAGGTGACAACAGTTGGTGCGATTATTCGCAAATGAAAGAAACACAAAATAACTGTCAGTCTCCCTCGATCTGGGGCTCCATGCAAGATCTCACTTCGTGGAGTTTCAATGATCATGAGAACGGTGAGGAATCAGCCCAGAACAATGACCCAAAACACACAGCCAAGGCAACAAAGGAGTGGCTCAAGAAGAAGCACATTAAGGTCCTGGAGTGGCCTAGCCAGTCTCCAGACCATAATCCCATAGAAAATCTGTGGAGGGTTCTGAAGGTTCGAGTTGCCAAACGTCAGCCTCGAAACCTGAATGACTTGGAGAGGATCTGCAAAGAGGAGTGGGACAAAATCCCTCCTGAGATGTGTGCAAACCTGGTGGCCAACTACAAGAAACGTCTGACCTCTTTGATTGCCAACTAGGGTTTTGCCACCAAGTACTAAGTCAAAGGGGTCAAATACTTATTTCCCTCATTAACATGCAAATCAATTTATAACTTTTTTGAAATGCATTTTTCTGGATTTTTTTGTTGTTGTTCTGTCTCTCACTGTTAACATACACCTACCATTAAAATTATAGACTGATCATTTCTTTGTCAGTGGGCAAACATACAAAATCAGCAGGGGATCAAATACTTTTTTCCCCCACTGTAGACTCCTAGGCCTTTCTCATGCAATACTTCATCTAGTTCTATTCCTCCCATAGTGTAATTATAGTGGACATGTTTGTTACCTGCATATAATACCTTGCACTTGTCCACATTGAATTTCATCTGCCAGGTGTCGGCCTGCTAGTCCCTTTAGTACCTCCTCCTCATTTATCCTGATCTCTCTTAGGGTTTGACTGGACTGATTGTTAATCTGTGGCATGTTATCTGTTTTTTCTTTTTGCCACATCTTGTTTGTTTTCCAAGATACATTTTTCCCCTTTATCTGTTTCACTTCCTCCTTTATTGACCTCTTGCTGTTGTGGTATTGAAAAAGCTCTTTGCATTAGTTTTAGCTCTAAGAGTTATGTTTTTTGGTCCTGAATTTGCTGTGTTTTGTTACAAATTTCTCCTGAGCCTCAGTATATTCTTAAAATATAACCATCCATTTTCAACTCAAATCTGTATCCAGTGTGCCCCAGTATATCTCTTCTAAGTGCCACCTCATACCTTCAAGGATTGCTTTTCTAAAATTGTAGACCATTGTTTTAGACTTTGTCCTTGTTTTTAGAAAGATGCCTCAATGCTAACCATATTGTAATCACAGTTTGCCATTGGTTCTCTAACTAGTGTCCCTCTGACTCTGTCTTGGTCATTTGAAAAGATCAAGTCAATGCATGCTCGAGTCTTATGGAATTGTCTTGGAAGTTTCTGAATATAAAGCCTTCTGATACATTTAATACCACTTTTATATAAGGGGTTTTAATCCTACATATTCAGGATAATAATGAGAGTAGACATCAGATAAAACAAAGTGGATTACCTTCCATGGCAGAGCACAGTGGGTCCCTTCAAAACCCACTACTGAAATATAAACACTACATTACTAATGTGTGGTACTGTTCACATAGGGGTCAAAAACAGTCTGCTTGTACCCCCCCACACACACTCACATACACACACGCACCCATCCCTGTCTCTCTTTCCCTAGCAGACCCCTTTGCCTCCGTCTTTGGGAATGATTCATTTGGAGGAGGATTTGCAGATTTCAGCAGCCTGTCAAAGGTAAATGACCAACACCTACATAACTTCAAGGACAAAGAAATAAGGAAATTTGATGTTGATTTCAGGCATCTTTTTCACTTAAATAAACATGACAGCTATAGAATAGACAATACTCTGCTTTCAGACCAGCATCATTAGATTACCTCAGTAAAAACCAACTAAATACTTTCAGATGTGTAAAATGGTAAGAACATTTAAATCCATGTGGTTTGTATATAGATTACACTTGTGTAAATGTATAATAATTATATTAAAATACATTGATATGTATATACATTAAAGCTTTAATTTGGCTGAGAAAGAAATGTTCAGTATGCAAATAAAATAAATGTAGGTAACATGATGTTTTAAAGAGATCATTTGGAAATATGTCCTATCTCTTTCTCATTTTGTACATTTAAACTGTATTCATATTTCCATTTGTAGAAATGTAGTTTTTAATATTCAGGTACCTTCAGGTTTATATGTACCAGTTTCAGGTGATGATGTTTGAAAGTATTTTGTTTGCATTGCAGTCAAATGGTGCAGACCCTTTCACCTCTAATACCTTGAGCAGTAAGAATCTCTTTAAGGAGGATGGACAAGCAAGTCCGGATATGCCCCCTGCTCTTCCCCCCAAGACAGGGACCCCCACTAGACCCCCCCCGCCTCCCCCAGGTGAGTCCTAGAGCAGACTGCCTCCAGCCTGCCAAACAGCTGCTCCTTGCTCCTCGACTTCCTACACTAACACAAGCCAGCTGCTCCAGCCTGCTTCACTTCTGCATTGCCTTTTTCTCTTTGGTGGACTTGAGCTAATTCCAAAACTGCAGTAACAGCAGTCTTCCATAACTCTTTGAGTGAAAGTAGTGGGTCTAGCAGGTAGGATTTAATTGCTGCTGTGACCAATTCTGCTCACTGGCACACTCTTAACAATTGAACAGTTTCATCCGTCCACTCCCTTTCTATAACATGTACATATTTACCATCCAGCTAATTTACTTTAATGTCCTATAATATGCATCTCTACTGAAGATCAATCACAGATCCAGCTCCTCAGATATCCACACTATGGCAGGACCACAAACAGTTAAATGGGACTCCCTGTGGTACAAGGCTCCTTCCGCACCTTTGGCTGTGTGTGCTCGGGCATGGTTGAGTATTGTTGTGTTGTGTCTGCGCAGGTAAGCGGTGCTCCATTTCCAGATCAGAGTCCTCAGACTCCTTCCACCGGAAAGGCCCCTTCCTACCTCAGGGCTCCGGAGACTTCTCTCATTCCCAGGAGGAGAAATCGCAGGACCCTTTCGCCCCGTCTTCCCCCCGCCAGACTCCGCGGGACACTGACAGCTTCGCCAGCTTTGACAAAGTGAGCATCTCCCCTCTCTCGTAAGGGGCCCCTCACCCGGACTCACAGCATCTTAAGCCCTGCCTCCATCTGCAGCCAAACAAAAAGCTGGGGTTACCCCATGCAAATAAGTGAACCAGCCCATGATAATTGGGAATTGAAACTGGACAGGAACCTGTTATTGGACAGAAAATCTAATTGTTTGGTTTATTTCATAAATAATGTCTCAAAATATAATTTTCAAGAGTTTCATGCCATTTCAAGCTGTATATATATGTATATATGTATATAATGTATATATATGTATATGTATATAGTATACCCTTTATTTGATATAAACCGATTAAAACATTTGAAAATCATTTAGGCTGACAGAAATTAGCTTATCATAGGGGGAAATTAAAGTGGATGTTTTTCTAGGCAGTGTATAGTATATATTAAGTATGTTAATTTTACTGTAGTATATAGAAAAATATGTATTTTAAATGTATAGTATTATACATACATGGAGATGGATCTATTGAAAATTAAACATGTAAAAGTACATTTGAAAAATAAAAATAATATATATTACTTTGTGAGGCCCACCAGCGACAATTATAAAACATGTAATGTAAGATCAAGTACCTGAACTGGTAGCCAATAATACTTTTGCCTATGTGCGGTTCTCAACACCAGTTCACTTCATCACTTTTGGCTGTGGATGGATAGACTAGGGTGTGATATAGGCAACATCTCCTTGTAAGACAGCTTTTCAGGAAAGAATGCCTGGAAAGAATGAGATGCCCAGATTAAACCCATTCCACCAATCCTAGCATCCTGCACTCTTAATCAGTGTTCCTGTTTAATTCACTACCTCTACCTGTTTTCCCAGCCTTGTCTTTTAACTCACTGCACTCCTCTCCAACCCCCTCAATCACCCAGAAAACCACACATTGCCTCCTCATCTCGCGCTTGGAATCAGTTGGCTACAAACCCACATTTATCCTCAGAAACCATGGAATATATCGGAATGGCCACACATACTTTTAGATGGTGTACAAACTTTCTAATGCATGACAACTATGCTGTGTCATTTTCACTTTTTTCAGAAGTTTGTGTGATCTGTGCCCAAATATGTTATCATCATACTGTGGTTTCTGCCATCACGCTGAACCACATTTTACACAGATGTACTCCATTTAATACCCCCCAACCCCCCTGCTGGATCATTTCCTGCTTGATGTCATTCATGCATGTTCATCAGGGCTGTCATCATTTTTTAGTGTGAATCCACATATCTTTGAATTTGGCAAACCTAATTTGGCAAATTAACTTTTCACCCAATTGCCATTCTTTAGGAGTAAAGTGCAGCATTTAATCTCTAGAGCTGCTGTTGTTGAGAGATATACATAGATTTACAACAGCTTTTGAAATCCTAACCTGGGTTTAGTTCAAATGCATAACACACCATTTTAAGTATCAAAGCCATTGCCACAAAATGCAAACAAGGTGAAAACATATATATATATATATATACTGCTCAAAAAAATTAAGGGAACATGTAATCATCACAGTATAACACCAAGTTAATTAAACTTCAGGGATGTCAATCTGTCCAGTTAGGAAGCCTAAGTGATTGTGAATCAATGTCACATGTTTTGGTGCAAATGAAAGTGACAACAGGTGCACTGGAGAGGCAACAGCAAGAGAACCCCCAACAAGGGAATGGTTTTGCAGGTGGTGGCCACAGACAATTGCTCTCTCATTATCCTTCCTGACTGATTCTTCTCTAGTTTTGCGTTTTGCTAGTGTCCTTGTCACTACTGGCAGCATGAGGCGGTACCTGCAGCCCAATCAGGTTGCACAGGTAGTCCAGCTCCTCCAGGATGGCACATCCATACGTGCTGTCACAAGAAGGTTTGCTGTGTCTCCCAGTACAGTCTCAAGAGCATGGAGGAGATACCAAGAGACGGGCCGTTACACAAGGAGAGCTGGACAGGGCCGTAGAAGTGTGCGAGGAGGAACAGGAGGAGCACTGCCAGAGCCCTACAAAATGACCTCCAGCGGGCTACTGGTGTGCATGTTTTGTTTCTGACTCCATGAGGGTGGCATGAGGGCCCGACATCCTCTAGTGGGACCTGTGCTCACAGCCCAGCACTGTGTAGCTCGATTGGCATTCGCCAGAGAACACCAGAATTGGCAGGTCCACCATTGGCGCCCCGTTCTCTTCACAGATGAGAGCAGGTTCACACTGAGCACATGTGACAGACGTGAAAGAGTCTGGAGACACCATGGTGAATGTTATGCTGCCTGCATCATCATCAGCATGAACGGTTTGGTGGTGGGTCAGTGATGGTCTGGGGAGGCATATCCTTGGAGGGTCGCACAGACCTCCACGTGCTAGCCAACGGTACCCTGACTGCTTTTAGGTACAGGGATGAAATCCTCAGACCCATCGTCAGACCTTACGCTGGTGCAGTGGGCCCTGGGTTCCTCCTGGTGCAGGACAATGCCCGGCCTCATGTGGCCAGAGTGTGTAGGCAGTTCCTGGATGACGAAGGCATTGATGCCATTGACTGGCCCTCACATTCCCCAGACCTGAATCCAATTGAGAACGTTTGGGACGTTATGTATCGGTGCATCCGACACCACCAAGTAGCGCCACAGACTGTCCAGGAGCTCACTGATGCCCTGATCCAGGTCTGGGAGGAGATCCCCCAGGACACCATCCGCCGTCTCATCAGGAGCATGCCCAGACATTGTCGGGAGTGCATACAGGCACGTGGGGGTCATACACACTACTGAGTCACATTATGAGTTGCCGTAATGAAATTCATGCAAGTTGGAACAGCCCGTGATTTCAATTGTTTACTTTGATTTTCGTTGTCAGTTTGAATCCAGCTCTCAATAGGTTGGTGATTTTGGTTTCCATTGACCATTGTTATGTAATTTTGTTCTCAATGAATTACACAATGTACAGTAAAGATTTTGATCTTTAATATATTTCGTTCATCGAGATCTAATGTGTGATTTAAGTGTTCCCTTAATTTTTGTGAGCAGTGTATATAGGGCATGCCATTTACATGATTCCCTTTTGAGTCCATAATCCACTTTGAAATAAGCATATGTTCATAGTATATTGCCTTATTCATGTTATTTCCCTTATGCAACATAAATGAATAATGAACAGCCGCTGATTATAAAGTGTTATCAGGTTACTGCTTATAATTTCAGAAATATGCATTTGTTTTGAGAAAGTGGCTTCGGGAGTGGTATAAACTGATTCAGGCTTGTCAGTTGCTATTAAAAGTGTCACTTCCTGGGTGCATCTTGAGTTCACTGCACACCTTATCACCTCCCTACTCACAGGGATATTTTGTGGGAATTCCATGGCCAATGGTGGTTTATTACTTGCCGCTTTCAGTAGTGCTTTGTGAGCAATTCCATGCAATTCCATGCCAGACCTGTTTCTCAGTGACCCTGCAAATGCCTGAATCTGCAACCTGTATTTGCTTCTCCATCCTATTGTTTCTGCTTGCATTTCCTGTTATACAGCCATCCAGCTAACTGAATACTACTCATCATTTTAATGCAGTTTAACTGCAGTTTCTGAAATGATTGGTGTATGTGTTGGTAGGAGTGTATAAATATGTGATTGTAATGTTCAATTTTATTATAATAGCAACTTTTAATATTTAAATGTGTACCTTCAGCAAAAACATGGCAGCTGTCGTATACCCAAAAGCACGCTCTTTCAGTATTTCAGGATATCACTACAAGCTACAAGAACACAATATTTGTCTTCCCTAAAGCAACTCTGGGTATTAAGTTAACCTAACAATAATAATAATAGTGTTAATCACGCCAATAATAATAACTATAACTGTCACTACTATAAGCAATACTGCTTGCTACAATTAAACTTTCAGGGAAGGTTCATCACTTACATTTTAGCTGTCTTTGATGTTAATGTTTAAAAGGTTACAGATGATCTGTTCCACCTTGGATTTGAACCACTATTTCTATACCTCTGTTCAGAAATGGTCTACCAGCAGAGAGAGACTATGCAAAAATAAGGCTTATGTGAGGCAGGCAGTTTGGAAGTTCTATCAAGTTTAGAGAGTGATTAGGTCACCATAATGTGTTAATGTACTATGAGGACTGTTTCATATAGACTTTCGTTGAACCTTTTTATTTATACATACAATTACATCGCCATCAACAGCTTTTGTGGACCACAATGTAAGCAAGTTGTTCTAAACATTTTTAACATAGCCTATGGCTAATGGGAGTCAAATTTATAGATCAATGGGTATTAAAAATTAGCTATTTCTCAATTTATTATGCTTACTCAAATATACACTCACCTAAAGGATTATTAGGAACACCATACTAATACTGTGTTTGACCCCCTTTCGCCTTCAGAACTGCCTTAATTCTACGTGGCATTGATATAACAAGGTGCTGAAAGCATTCTTTAGAAATGTTGGCCCATATTGATAGGATAGCATCTTGCAGTTGATGGAGATTTGTGGGATGCACATCCAGGGCATGAAGCTCCCGTTCCACCACATCCCAAAGATGCTCTATTGGGTTGAGATCTGGTGACTGTGGGGGCCAGTTTAGTACAGTGAACTCATTGTCATGTTCAAGAAACCAATTTGAAATGACTCGACCTTTGTGACATGGTGCATTATCCTGCTGGAAGTAGCCATCAGAGGATGGGTACATGGTGGTCATAAAGGGATGGACATGGTCAGAAACAATGCTCAGGTAGGCCGTGGCATTTAAACGATGCCCAATTGGCACTAAGGGGCCTAAAGTGTGCCAAGAAAACATCCCCCACACCATTACACCACCACCACCAGCCTGCACAGTGGTAACAAGGCATGATGGATCCATGTTCTCATTCTGTTTACGCCAAATTCTGACTCTACCATCTGAATGTCTCAACAGAAATCGAGACTCATCAGACCAGGCAACATTTTTCCAGTCTTCAACTGTCCAATTTTGGTGAGCTTGTGCAAATTGTAGCCTCTTTTTCCTATTTGCAGTGGAGATGAGTGGTACCCGGTGGGGTCTTCTGCTGTTGTAGACCATCCGCCTCAAGGTTGTACGTGTTGTGGCTTCACAAATGCTTTGCTGCATACCTCGGTTGTAACGAGTGGTTATTTCAGTCAAAGTTGCTCTTCTATCAGCTTGAATCAGTCGGCCCATTCTCCTCTGACCTCTAGCATCAACAAGGCATTTTCGCCCACAGGACTGCCGCATACTGGATGTTTTTCCCTTTTCACACCATTCTTTGTAAACCCTAGAAATGGTTGTGCGTGAAAATCCCAGTAACTGAGCAGATTGTGAAATACTCAGACCGGCCCGTCTGGCACCAACAACCATGCCACGCTCAAAATTGCTTAAATCACCTTTCTTTCCCATTCAGACATTCAGTTTGTAGTTCAGGAGATTGTCTTGACCAGGACCACACCCCTAAATGCATTGAAGCAACTGCCATGTGATTGGTTGGTTAGATAATTGCATTAATGAGAAATTGAACAGGTGTTCCTAATAATCCTTTAGGTGAGTGTACAGTTAGATCCAAAAATATTTGGACAGTGACACAATTGTCATCGTTTTAGCTCTGTATGCCACCACAATGGATTTGAAACGAAATTATCACGGAGTTCTTTTAGTGCACACTTGCATCTTTAATTTGAGGGTAGTTACATCCAAATTGGTTGAACGGTGTAGAAATTACACCCATTTTTATATGTGTTCCCCCCAATTTTAGGGGCTCAAAAGTATTTGGACAAACTAACATAATCATGAATTAAATTGTAAGTTTCAGTTTTGCCTTCAGCAAGTGAAATGCATGCTCAGTTGGATTCAGGTCAGGTGATTGACTTGGCCATTGCAGAACATTCCACTTCTTCACCTTAAAAAAGTCTTGGGTTGCTTTTGCAGTATGCTTCGGGTCACATATAAAAATGGGTTTAATTCCTACACCAGTCACCCAATTTGGATGTAACTACCCTCAAATTAAAAAGGAAAGTCCTCACTTAAAGCACATCTTAATCATTTCCTTTCAAATCCATTGTGGTGGCATACAGAGCCAAAATGATGACAATTGTGTCACTGTCCAAATATTTATGGACCTAACTGTACTTTGCACTCGTCACAGCATATTTACTTGCAGTAAGTAGGCCTACCAGTGGGAAAACTATAATACCTGTGAATGTGAAGGCTGATGTTGTATCACATACATCAAATGCTATGTCAGGTTCCAGCGATGACAGTCTCAATTGGAGATCTGGTTCAACATGAAGTTTATTCTGATATTTGGTCTTCAATGCGACAAGCAATGAAAATCCAAGTTTGCAACAGTAGATTGTGGAAAAGGCATCAGAAAATTTACAGTTTCACACTGTTTGGAAGCTGCATCTCTGCAGTGACCAAAATAGCTGACAGATTCTTAAATGAGTTTTAATTTGACTGGAGTCAAAATTCTACAATAGCAACATCTAATTGGTGTTACCAAAACTAAAATTCTCCATCACGTGAAAAGGGCAAAATAATTACTAAACGCAGTTTTTTTGTTTTTTTTTTAACTCTTTTGTTGACAAATTGTGCTCCTACTAGTAAACGGAAACATTTAAATGATTTATTTACACATTTAAATAATATTGAATAAGAGGTATAAGTAATCAGGGATGCATGACTAAGTGCTTAGCTGCTGCTGCACAACGCACCAATGCATGTTAATAGAATGACTAATTGAGATGATTAAAGGAATTGGGACATCATTAATCAATGAGTGATTTAATTATCAGACTGCATGACCACCTTGCACTGGGAGGAATTAACTGCAGTCTAAGGACGTTGGGAGCATAAAAACCAGGGCCTTAGTTATTGTGTATAGAAAATGACTGTGTATCTAAAGTCTGTGTACTCTGATGTCTATACAAAATGGTAATTTCAATTAGTTCAAAATTAAGTTTATTTTGTCTTCAAAGAGGGGGGTCACCACTCACAGCTCAACAGGACGATACAAACAAGGGGATGCATAAATTCAGGATGCAATCAATGCAGTATGATATTATTTTGTAATGTAAAACATTTGTAAAGACAATATGTGTAAATAATTTGAGTTTAGTTAATTATTTAATTCAGGGGGGTAGTCAGTTATTTTGTGTCAAGGTCCAAATTTCTTGGTCAAGGTATAGTCAAGGTTTTGGAATTGGAACTGTTTCAGACCACTTTAATTTGTTAAAGATTATTATAGGCATATAGATAAACATAATATGAACTTTCAGGCATTTCGTGTCTTATTAGTTTCAAGTATTTAGCATTTTCCCCTTTGTCCCACTGTACACTGCTCAAAATTAATGTTGAAAAATGAGGGTGAAGATGAATAATTCAGGGGGGTGACTGGGGGTCCTCACCCCCAGACCTGAAATGCACGGTTCTGAGTCATTTCGAAGTCAAAAAACGTAGCTCAAAATCGCCATGAAATCGGGCAGATTTGGAATCAAACATACCTTTGCTTCACAACCACATATCACCAGTGAAAAAATCACACATCAACCAACATTATGCAGGCAAACTAGATGCGGTTTCTGGTGCTTGTCAATCACAGATATATTTCGGTGGTTCTCAGTAATTGAAACTGGTGAGGATACACAATTCTTGATTTGTGTGCCCGCTAGAAATATGCGTCTTCATAAGAAATCAGCTGTTTCCGCCAGTGATGTAGGAGTTTCTAGGTGAATATAAGATATGGCACCGTGCCCCCACCGGTCTTGTGTATGCACTTTTATATTGTGTAGGTGAGGTTGAAATGTCCACACAATAAACAATCCTCAGTTTAGCTGTTTATTTATAGAAATCAGGAAAACCAAATACCTGTGTTTGTTTTGTTTTTTTTGACAAGTACAAAGTGCCGCTCTTGCCCCAGTCCAGAATGTGTACAGAGACGTCCAAACCGGGAACCTGCGAGCAATCAACTAACTAACGGAAAAACAAGCTCTATATAGGACATCCCATATTAATAAGTAACATCCTATTGGTGCTGCTAGGTTCTACATAATAACAAGCACTGAGTGCAACAAACCTCCATAACAATACATAAATAAATGTATGATAAATAAATATAAATAAAATCATGATGATAAATTTAATTAAAATTATTCTCATGGTCCAGTGAAAAGCGTCTGGCGGTCCGGATTTGGCCTGCGGTCCGCCTATTGACTACCCCTGATTTAATTGAATCTGTTCATCTGCACACTGATGCATTTGTTCTGTTCTCAGTTTCTTTATAGTTTTAAACGTGTGTGTATTATAGACTTGTAGTAGAGTCACTATGTTTTGAGTCCGAGTCACCAGGGAAATTGATTGAAAAATTGAAAATAGCCCAGATTACAAAGATTAAATCTTAGTTGGTCTGTTTTCCATTTCTCTTAGTTTTTTCAAGTTTCTTAACATTATCAACATGAAATAAAATAATCTATGTAAGATACCATTTCCAGTTTTCCTAATGATGTACTTGAATGTTGTATATTATATAATTATATAATATTATATATCACATTGTATTTCAGTGTTTGAGAACCCTGTAAGCCTTGGATAAGGACAAATAATAAATAAATAACACTGCATTTGTCTTCAGTTAACCCCCCTGTTGCCCTCTTGGTACACTTTAAAAATATTTAGTTTTATTAGCCACTTGCAGGTCTGGGGGTACATGAAAGATGCCTGTTGTTCACAGCTTTTCTTTAAACTTTCTCAGGCAAAAAATGCAATCAGCAGTTGATTTTAGTAAAGTCATAATCTATAATCAGAGGAAGAGCAGTGGCCTTTGATATCACTGTAAATAACAGGGATGGCAAACCTTTGTTTATGTTGACAAGGGTGCCAATGATAAATTAGGGAATTAAAATTGTATACAGTTTTAAAAGTTTATAAAACAATATTTATATTTATTTATTGTTGTAATTAAAGTATTTTGCAAACATGCCAATCCACAGTTACTTTGTTGTCTGGAGAGCACATGAGCTAATGGGACTTCTGCTGCTCAATATAAAGTTGAATGAAGCGAGACACCAAGAAAATTACTGACCAATTAAGATGATAAATATGCAGGTTATTTTTATCCCTCGTTAAATTTTTGCACACATGATATTGCGCTTATATTTTCTTTGCACTTGTATTTTGTAAGTCGCCCAGGATAAGTGCATTTGCCAAGAAATAAATAATAATAATACATGCATGGATTACATTTCATCACGCATGAAGTTTGTGGATTATAGTGCTAAAGTACATTACAAGAACACAATCACAAAGCGTTACACTGCAGCAGAGGGACTCATGGTTTTTGACATCACACACGTACACTCCTCGCTTGCTTTCTATCACACAGCACACACACCACTACGAGTCCAACACAAAGTCCCACAGATTCCCCATTGCCCTACCGTTACAATGTAATAAGTAGAAGTTGTTCAATTGGGCGCATCAGTAACCCTTCCATGTTTAGAGTTTTGTTTTCACTTGTACTGTGTACCAGTGTTCCGTCATTTTTTTCAACCTATATTTAGCCTACTTAAAAATATCTACTGCTTTTAGATTTTGTAAAATAACTAAGGCAAATTATGTTGTGGTATCAAACTACTGGAAAATGCATAAATGTACTCTACAAATCAAATGCATAATTTATTTATTTATTGAGAATTTAGAGATTGTTCTGCCCACTTTATTAAGTCGGAGTGTTAAATATGAATGATTGATACAGGAGTTAATGGTAATCAAAATGCTTTGTTTCCATGTGTCCAACAGACACGTCCATTGCTGACCACAATTAAACACCTGGTCCCAGAGTGCAGCACAGCAGCACAAATCAGACATCATAACACCAAGGTCGCATTTCTGCAGCGCAGATTTCCAGAGAATTTAGAGATTTAGAAATGGGTTTGGTGCAAATCTGTGCACCACGAACATTACCTAAAATATTAATATTAAGAAGATAACGTAAGCACTGCTCAATTACTCAATTACACAATTACACCATCCCTGACAAACACACAGTTTGGTTTTCTAAACTACCAGTCAGTTCAGTTGTTGTATGAGTATGATAGCCTTTTTGTTTCTTGCACACACCATAAAATCTCTGATTTCTGTATGCATTTTAAATGGAGGTTGGGGTCTAGATTTTGATTCTTGTGGTCGAGTACTACATATACGATTTTAGAACCACTGATTTAAAAATGCATATGTATATCCTCTACATGGAGGAAAAGCTGTTTGGCAGTGGAAGTGTCCATGTGGTGTTGGTGGATCTGACAGGTCTGTGCTATGTGTCTTTTTCTCTCTTGTCCTGTGCAGTACCCAACTGAGGAGTACATGATTGAGTGGGCAAAACGTGAGAGTGAGAGAGAGGAGAAGGAGCGTCTGGCCAGGCTGACTCAGCAGGAGCAAGAGGACCTGGAGCTGGCCATTGCCTTAAGCAAGTCCGAACTTTCCTGAGGCCCCCTCCCTACAACTCTACTTCATCCCACTGCACCACCCAGCACGTTTCTTAAGAAGAGAAAAACAAAACACTCATTGTGGAAAGACTGGAAAGAGGTCTGGAAGCTTTTTTTTTTTTTTTTTTTTATATATACATTGTATTTATATCAAGCGCCTTGTTTTTAGGAGATGGGTGAATTTTTCAGGAGGCCTATGTTAGGTGTTTAATTGGACTTCTGTGCTGTACCCTGATAGAGATTTTTGTTATTCTATTTGAAGTTGGGCTAACCTAATTTTCTGTCCCCCCTTGTAGCCCTTAATTTTCTTTACCATGGCATGGTCTTCCAGTTCTGTTTGCACTTTGATTGATTTTTTTATTTTATTTTTAATCACTTTTTCCATCACTGTGCTGTGCTGAAGCCCAGAACTCACATCTAGATCTCGCCCAACAACAGAAGTTTACAATTGAAGGGTGTGTGAATATTTTATTACTCTTATATGTCTGACTTGTAAGTTTAGTTATATATCCTTAGCCTGCTAATGTTTGATATTTACCCCCAAAAGCATCTAAGAGAAAAACTAAAATAAGCTGTTTCTCCTCAGGATTTGTGTTAAGGCTCCACTCCACAAGGTCAACCTCTGGAATCATATCACTATTCAGTTTCATACAAAAAACACTTAGTAATTGCTTATGATCTTGTGATAGAAGTATAATAACTATAAAATCTGGAATTTTGATTTGAGCCTAATGAGAAAACAGCCTTTTTAAAACCATTATTCTTATCTACTTGATGTCTTTGAAGTACTGTGGAAAAATGTGCTCAGTCATCGGGTGCTGAGGAGGTAGATTCTAAGTAATGGGAATATGGGACAAGGGACTGGGGCAAGGGGCCTCATTGGTCAGCAACACAACACTGAAAAGCTGTTAACCTATAGAAAGCACAATCAATCAGCCAATGGGAGAATGTCGTACAGTTTAATGGCCAGTAATTCCCAATTCTAAAACACTAAAATGCCAAGAGGTAGTGCTGTGCACAATCTGGAACTTGTAAGGGGGGTGAATATTTGCTTTCCAGTGCTTGTTGAGACCAGTAAATCCTAATCTGTCTTTTTGGCCATTAAAAAAGAAAATACCTGAATGAAGCATTGTATTATCAGTTTCACTACCACTGCCTGTTTCAAATTGTATCCCACCAGTTGTTTCTTGACTGCCTAGATACTTTTTTTCATATATTTTTATTTACATAGCATCAGTGGCTTTAAATGGGTATGCCCTGCAGATGATCGTGAGATCAAATTAGATTTACCTGGAGCTTTCAAACTATGTGGATCCTAAATCTATAACAGAGTGACTAATAATCTAATTGGCCCCTACACACACACACACACACACGTCCTATACATTTTGGCTATACAAACCTTACTAGATAGAAAACCTTTGCACTGCTGTGTCAGCACACTACAATATAACTTCCCCAATCAATCGATTCACACAGCTTTAGAAATGCTCTCTCATTGGTGATCAAATGTTATTGGTAGTTTGCTGGCAGCACATCAGGTCAATTTGTCAACATATTGGGGTAGAAAGCTGTTTATTTAATATAATCATTGTATTTATTAAATTAGTGTGTGTGTGTGTGTGCTTGCATGTTTGATTTGCTTGTCTGGGAATGGGGTTCCTTCTTAAAATACTTATTTCCAGGTCTTGAAGAATGGAATATGTTCTTCTGAATGCATTTATGAACAAAACAAGTGGGTGTCTACTACTCCACTAATTTATATACATATATATTCCCTCTAGATTTTAATGTAATGCTAAACTCCTCAGGTCTTGGTAAAGATCATTGACTTCACCTTGCCACTAACTATTTCAGTGCCTGTCTTTGCCATGTACATACAGTCCTATTTATGTGCCAAAATAGACCACTGTAGGGAGGGGGTGGTCTTGTCTATTCCACTGTAGTTAGTTATTATTCCAGATATGGCCTTCAGCCACCAATTCACATTGCTTAGAACTGGATTATATTACAAAATACACAGGGCAGGATGGGGGAGAAGAGTCCTACTTGATAACCTTGTAATTACTATAAATTCTAATTCATATCAATTTTACTGAAAGCTGAATATTGTTTTCATATATTATAGGAAAAACCCCATTTGTTTGTTAATTTGTTCATTTATAAAATTCCTGGAAAGTCTGCAAAAGATGTTCTTGATAAATCTAGATATGTTGTCAGTTGTGATTCCCCAAGGGGATGGAGATAATGGGTCAGACAATGGAAATAAAGATTTGATCCATTTCAGGTATTAAGATCTGAAAGCTTGTATACAAAATCTTCTGGAAAATTGCATGTCCACCTCTGCAGATTTATTTTAAATAAAGTCACAGGTATCTGGTGTTGTCTCATATACAATAGCCTGCATCTGGGAAGAGCAGGAATACCTCCAAGCGGTTTGCAAAGGGATTCTTACTTCCATCTGTGCAGAGAGAATGTGTAATTCAAGATCCTCTATCTTCGCTATTGAATCTGTGAAGCAGTAGTGGGACACATGTGGCCCTTGTGGACCCAAATGTCAACTCCTGCTCAGACTTGTGAGGTTTTCAGAACCTGTCAGCCATCCAATATAAATAGTCTTAAGAAAACATCTGGTTGTGTTGTATTTGTATCTGCTTTGTGGGTGTTGTGTTGGCCCTTGGTTTAGTTGAGGTAGCCCTCTACTGGGAGACAAAATATTGTAATCCTAATGTAATGCCAGGTTTACTAAAAACTAAGTACTAATCCTTACCTGGGTTTTCTTCCCTTTTTTCCCCCAAGAAACATATGCAGTCAATTTGTGCCAATTTTGGCATATGAGAAATATAATCACACATTTCTACTGTATATTAAAAATATATGTTTGGGCTGGTCCTCAAGAGCCACAGAGGTTCTGTTTTTCATTTCACCCTAATTAATTAATTGAACTAATTATTTACATTACTGAACCAACTTAACCCTTTTCATAGGTCTAATGCAGGTAATGATTTTAAGATCTCTGTAATACCTCTTAATCCTAATAGGATAGATTGAAAGCACACTGACATACATGTCCTCTTTAATTCATTTTTAATGCTTAAAGAATATGCTGTTCTATGCTACCTGTTTTGAATGATGTGCCTTTCACTGCAAGTTGTAGAACAACTAAACCATTATTACCAAATAATTACAATAAGTGAATTTCCGCATTCCACCTGAACAAAGGTAGATTTTAATAGTGGAATGCACTGAATGTAGGGTTTAAAACTGGAAATCGTTGTTTTCAAGACTTGGCACTTTTTAGGCCTTTAGCCGGATATTATTCCCAGTTGGTTTCTTTTTCCCCCCTACATTCTTCACATTTCTGTATGCCACCTCTGCCTTTAACTTTTCTGTGAAATTATTTTAGTTTTTTAAACACAAAAAACTAGCCCCAGGGGATGTGTAAACTTGGGTGAAGGAGAAAATTTTCAGTTTTTTGTACAGTGTTACTCCCCGCTCAGAAACTCCTTTTATTTTGATTGCTCAGCTTTGTAACTTCCTCAGGCCACAGTTTCTTGTGTTGTGAGAAATAATTGTCATTTAACGGTTACAAATTGTGGGTTGCATCTTGACCTGATTTGGAGGATGAAATCATAGTGCCACAGTACTTGGCATTCGGTTTTAAGAAAAAAAAAAAAACAGAAGTTACACACAGAGTGTAATAGGGGGTGGAATGATGTCATTGTACTGGAGCCATTCAGTTTAGATGACAGCATTACAAATGCATGCTTATAATTTCAGGATCAGGCTTGTTTTTGATAGGAATCTGCATAACTAGAGTTGTCTTTCACCTTTAAGTTAGCTTGCCAAACAACAGTCCAAGCAGAGTGACAATAATTCCCAAGTGGAAAATGAGGTTGCATGAAAATGCTCATACTAGGAACTGTACTTTCAAAGACCTTTAAAAGGACCTGCATACATTTACTTGTCCAGCCTCCTTATTTTCAGGAATTTACAACCTTTATACTTTAGTTAACTTGACAAAAAAGAAAAGAAATGTGATGCACTTGTCATTGCCTTTTCTGAGATGTGCAATAAAGTATATTTTAGCCTCATGACAAAGTTCTGCTTCACACACAACTAATACTCTTCACATCGTTTCTTATTTAGATGTAAAGATGGTACTGGGAGTTGTTCTGGCTAATTACTTCTAATGTTGATGGATCTGTTGGAAGTGTTATATTTCTGTCCTGTCTGTCTGTTGCTGAGGTGACCTGAATAAATGACTAGTTTAGAAGTTTTATTTACATGCCTTCATGAATGCTGGACTTCCAAGTTCTAGATAGAGAGATGAATTGTGTTTTAGCCTGTTATCCACCAGAGAGACTCTGAAACTCATCCACTGTGTATGGGTGGGTAGTCCAAGAACTGCTTGGATTTGATAATGGGAAGTCTCTCACCACTTTACTAAAACCCAGCTGCTTCTTTTGAGGTTCCTCACTAGATATGCATACAAAGAAATACCCTTTTCTGCATTGTCTTCCAAAGACATCTATCTACCTACCCTCATCATAAACAACACTGAGCTGTTTCTACATATAATATAAAAAGTGACTGTTCTCTATGCTCCAGCTCATCTCATTATATTGTCTCTGTTACTATAACTCATGTGAATTGTATAGACTCCTCACTCATATAAAACCACTGATGTATGTTAAATAGGCTATCTATCTATATAGACTTTATAAACTTGCTTTTTTTATTTTAACGTCAAAGTATTATTTT
The DNA here is from genome assembly GCF_036373705.1 of Amia ocellicauda. Classification (NCBI taxonomy): domain Eukaryota; kingdom Metazoa; phylum Chordata; class Actinopteri; order Amiiformes; family Amiidae; genus Amia; species Amia ocellicauda. Next base: position 7,081,790 of record NC_089868.1, read on the forward strand.
CTTTTTTCTTAATGGAAATACCTTCAGCCATTGAAATGTGCTGAATATAACCTGTAATTAAAAAAAATAATAAATATAATTCTCTTAAACGATACTTACTTTCTGTGTCATTTGTATTGTTATATTTTACTGAGGGACACTTAAACTGATAAATAATATGTATTGTGGAGAATGTTTCATCAGGATGTAGTAAAGAAACACCAAGATAGCTTTTGTTAGAGAACAAACTCCTGGAACAATGATCATAGGACATTTGTGGACAAGTAAATTGTTTTCGTAGTTTGTTTTTGTTTACCCAACATGTGTTCTGTATTTTAAACTAGGTTTGTTGCAGTTCAGATAAACTAAGAACAAATACAGTTATTCAGTGATTAATTCTGATATGTAAGCACTACTGTCTGGTAAGTTTCCCTGTGATTTGTTTGCCATTCACCAGTGACTGCATGCCCAACCTAAGTATAATAGGTTAGGCCTCATAGTTACTTTATTATAGTTCACTGTGACTAGGTTTCATCACAAGGGTGGCAACAATTGGTTTAGTGCTGCTAGAGTTGTGAGTTTGAGTCATACACAATGTCATGCTTTAAGTGACCAATATAAAATATGGCTGAATTACAACAGTGCCTTTACAAAGAAAAGCTTTACCTTACTGTTTTTATCCAGATACCTTTACTTTTCTGTCCATGTGTTACATACATGGTTTTACATTGTTTTATACTGACATTTTATTACCGCTACTTGAAGCACGTTCTGATGGCATTTGGCATGGGAATGGCAGAGCTTGGATAGCAACCCGCTCCAAAAAATAAAATACGTCAAACTCATTTAGACAAAAATGTCTTGTCTATCTAACACCACTGTTGTAAATAAGCCATTTCTATTTAAACTGGTCACTTAATGCACTTTTTCAGTCATGCTTTATTAGGCTTCTATGCACAAAGTGCTGGGTCACACGCTTAAGCAGCCATGTTGCGTCATCCGATGAGACTTCTGGTGCCTTCTACTCCACAACAGTAATGCCCACTGTGCCACAAATTGTCACATCCGTTGGTGAAAATCTACAGAACTGTACGGCCTGTGTGCTTAAATCTTCAGAGTGAGTAACACTAGTACAAAGATCTGTCAAAGCTGATGAAGCCGAGTTGATAACACACAAAGTATGGTTGCTGTACACCAATCAAAATTACAGCTTTTCATTTGAGCCACATAGTGACGTTCCTTATATAGAACAATTACGTCTGGAGAATAAACAATTCACACATCTCACCACAAGAGGGGGTAGTTAACCGTGAAATCTGAGCAATTTGATCAAATTGAAGGAAAACACTCGAGCGCGTTCTCGGGCTGAGTCGCGTGCAGTCAAGGTTGGTGGCATGTTGCTCGTGTGATCTGCCCAGATCCAACACTATATAGTTACACAGATGTGACTGGGCAAAGTGGAGAAATCATTGAAAAATCTGACTTTTTATCTAAATATCCTTGACCATTGACCTCTGATTAAAATTAAGTCTAAATGTAACATCTACACACTGAACTTCCTCTAATGTCCGCTACATGTCACCCTTCTTCCAGCTCTCACCTTATTCTTTCCTAGTTTTCTGTGTATTTGCACCTGATTATTGAATTATTATTTCCTATTCCTTGCACTAATTACCATCCCTGCACATCCTTCCACTGCTTATCAACGGTATGTATTGATACTGCTTTGTTCCAAACTTTGTCCTTTCCTTAACGTCTTCAAATCCACATGAAAAAAACCTTCCCAGGTACCAGATTTTGAAAATAATTATAATAATGTTTTGACACCTGAAATTGCTTTAAAATCTAAATATGTGATGAATGAAATACAGAAAATCTACCAAAATTCGTTTTTCATGAACCCTTTATGTTCCGTGTACTTTATATCTATGTTCAGTAAAGAGATAAAAACAAATGGTTTTGTTTTGTACAAAGAAAACAATTCAAATGTGTGTGCAGGCTGCAGTCTTCACCCGACATATGTGGAGGGGGGTGAAAATACTCCAGGACAATGGGTTGATTTATGTGAAACACCGACGCAACCTTGGGTAGGAAGGCCGGGTTCATCTTCAGAGTGACTGTCGTTGCTTCCCAAGAAGATCTGACCAGCCTTATCCACAGATAAGGCATGAATTTCACAAATTCTCCTTGCTGCCGTTATCGCTACAAGGAAGGCCACCTTGAAAGCGAGAGAAAGCAGAGCTCTGTTGTGGAAATGGGCCCAAAGGGAGCTAAAAGGAGCTAAAAGGAATAACAAAGTTTATTAAATGAAATTCCAGTCAGGGCACGAAGACTGTCCTGTATATCACAAGATGTACAGAAGCAGATGTAAAAATGAATTATAAATAAAACCTAGCTAAAACCGCCTTTAATCCCCGAGCACTTAGAACCCTACCCAAAAATATAACAGAAAGGCAGGTAATAAGAAGCTAATAAAATATTATAACTACCATTTCCAGACAACTATAACACAAACACACAAGGACACTAATAACTCTTTCTTCCCCCGTCTTTCACAGGTGCGATCAGCACTCGACCCACACAGGTAAGTGAGGTGGATCTCCCGTGCTCTTCCCAGGAGCCCAGCCAGCACCCCGTTGTCCAAACGGACACTGGCAAGCTGAAAAACAAAAAGCATCGTTAAAATAGAAAACTAGCTACAGCCCCTGTTTCAATCTGCCTCAGTGGGGCTTCTTCAATTGAACCAGTGGCAGCAGAACCTCAGGTAGGATGAGAACTGTCAATATCTCCTGCCCTTGCTTTCTCTCTCCTTGCTCATCCATACTACTTGGCCAGTAGTGATGTCTCTTGATCAGTTTGCACCCTGAATGACGCAGTCTCTCAGCTGAAATACTGAAACAAAGAGCCAGGGGTGCAGGTGAAGGTAATTAGAAGAGTCCAGGTGAGAATGTGTGCTGGTGGCGTACACTTGTCAAGAAAAACAATAAATCAATCTAAACCCAATAAACCAATTATACAAAAAGAAAGGTGATACAACAAAATAAGGAAGCAAAAAAAAACTTCATAAGTAAAAAGACAACCGTGATCATAGAAAGAATAAGTGCACATATCTTAAAAAAATATGTGAAAGAATAATATAATAATTAATCAATTGAGTGATTAATATAGTGATCAATTAATCAATTGAGTGATATATGGCCTGCCCGTGACATTTATGCTCGTCATGATTGAAGATTACAATTTTTACTGAAAATTAATTAAATCACTTTTCAAAATTCACAATAGCAGTTAAAACAAAGAAATTACAGAAAATGTTTGCTGAAGATGTTGATAGGATATCAGCAAGCAAAAACAGTCTCCACATGACAAGCAAGCTCTGATCACAGCAAAAATTCTAAAGAAAATAAGAGTGAAAAAGCGCACCTCAGACAATGTTGGATAAAACTGAAACTATATACCCTTCAGTGCATAGTTGTCACAATTTCTCTCTGAAAGCCAAATTTGAGGGATCCATGCTAGAAAATGCCAGGTTTGCATGCTTACAAAAAAGGTCAATATCTACTGATATATCAGTAATCGGGAAATTTTGCTCACCAATTGTACTTTTGATCACGCTGGTATTGTCAATAAAGCAGAGGCATAACCAAATGGTTCAAGTTTTCTGGACAAATAACACTCGAGGGCAACGACATATTTCCATTTATTTACCCAGTTCAAAGGTCAATATGACGTATTGTCGTTGATAGCGCTCAGACGGAATCTTCAGTGAACAATATGCATGCCGGGATTGCTGTCTGAGATATTCGTAAAGTCACGGTCTGTGATTGGTTAAAAAAATCTAGGCTATTTAGGCTGATGACAGACCATAGTAAGAACATAAGAAAGTTTACAAACGAGAGGAGGCCATTTGACCCATCGTGCTCGTTTGGTGTCCAATTAATAACTAAGTGTTCCAAGGATCCTATCCAGTCTATTTTTGAATGTTCCCAAATTTTCTACCACATTGCTGGGAAGTTTGTTCCAGACTGTGACTACTCTCTGTGTAAAGAAGCGTCTCCTGTTTTCCGTTTTGAATGCCTTGAAGCCCAATTTCCATTTGTGTCCCCGGGTCCATGTGTCCCTGCTGATCTGGAAAAGCTCCTCTGGATTGATGTGGTCGATGCCCTTCATGATTTGGAAGACTTGGATCAAGTCTCCACGTAGTCTCCTCTGTTCCAGGGTGAAAAGGTTCAGTTCCCTCAGTCTCTCAGTAGGACATTCCCTTCAGACCTGGAATAAGTCTGGTTGCCTCTAGAGCAGCAATATCTTTCTTGAAGTGTGGTGCACAGAACTGTATTGCAGATGAGGTCTAAATAGTGCATTGTACAGTCTTAACATTACTTCCCTTGTTTTAAATTCTACACTTTTGACAATGTACCCTAGCATTCTGCTTGCCTTTTTTATTGCTTCCCCACATTGTTTGGATGGAGAAAGTGAGGAGTCCACGTAGACTCCTAAATCTTTCTCATGCGTTACTTCATCTAGTTCTATTCTTCCCATTGTATAATTATAGTGGACGTTTTTGTTACCTGCAAGAACCTTGTACTTGTCAACACTGAATTTCATCTGCCAGGTGTCGGACCACAACTGAATATTATCTATGTTCCTTTCCTAATCCATCTACTTACATTACCCTGAATGCCTACAGCTTCTAATTTGAGGATCAGTCTTTGGTGTGGAACCTTATTAAAAGCTTTTTGAAAATCTAAGTATATCATATCATATGCTTTCACATATCTACAGCTGCAGATGCATGTTAAAAAAACTCTAATAAATTAGTAAGACATGATCTGCCTTATCTAAACCCATGTATACTATCTCCAAGAATATAGTTTGCATTAAGATGCTCCTCTGTTTTCTGTCTAATATTTTTTTCCAACATTTTACAAGTAATGCAGGTGAGACTGATTAGTCTGTAATTTCCTGGCTCAGTTTTGTCCCCTTTCTTGTAGATTTGCCGTCTTCCAGTCAGTTGGCACATCCCCTGTTCCAAGTGTCTTTTGTAATATTTGAGTTAGCAGCCTAAAAATAATTTCCCTAATTTCTTTCAGTACTGTTGGAAATATACCATCTGGCCCAGGTGATTTGTTTGTTTTTAAGTCCCTTTAGTACCTCCTACTCATTTATCCTGATCTCTCTTAGGGTTTGACTGGACTGGTTGTTAACCAGTTTTTTCTTTTGTAAAAACCTCTGTGAAATACATTTTTTGGAACACTTGCCCAATCTTGTTCATTTTCCAAGATACTTTTAGCTGTTTCACTTCCTCCTTTATTGGCCTCTTGCTGTTGTAGTATTGAAAAAAGCTCTTTGCATTAGTTTAGCTCCAAGAGCTATGTTTCTTTCTATTTCCCTCTTTGCTTTCCCAATCCCTTTCTTAAGATCACGTTGCAGTTCAACATATTGTTTGTATTTTGTTTCGTCTCTCTATCCCTTTTGTATGCAATATACAACATTTTCTTTCTCTTGATATTTTTATGCATACTTCTATTAAACCATTATAGCCAATGTTGTTGGTCCTCAGTTTACTGAGCCTCGAGTAGTATATTCTTAAAATATAACCATCCATTTTCAACTGAATCTGTATCCAATGTGCTCCAGTCTCCACTCTTCTGTGTGCCACCTCATACCTTCAAGGTTTGCATTTCTAAAATTGTAAACCATTGTTTTAGACTTGGTCCTTGTTTTTTTTAAATATGCCTCAAATCTAACCATATTATTTGCCATTGGTTCTCTAACTAGTGTCCCTCTGACTGTATCTTGGTCATTTGAAAAGATCAAGTAAATACATGTGCTCTGTCTTGTTGGTTCCCTGACAAACTGAGTTAGAAAGCAGTCATTTACCTCAACCATCTCAACCATTTCTATTTCTGCTTCTGTACTTCCAACTTGGCTTTCCCAGTCTATATTTCAACCACGTGTTGCATGTGGTACTGGAAGAATTTCTGAGAAAACTACCGTGGAGGTTCTGATATTTAGTTTCTTTCCTGACTCTTTAAATTTGTCTTGCAGAACCTCTGTCCTACATTTTCCTATGTCATTGGATCCAATGTGGACCATGACCAGTGGATTCCCCCCGGCTTTGGCCAATAGCCCGTCTACTAGTTTAGGGAGATCTGCAACCTGAGCACTAGGCAGGCAAGATACCATGCGGGTCTCCTTATCACTAGAACACACTGTGTGATCTACGCCTCTAGGGATCAAGTCTCCTACTATAACTACCTCCCTGTTCTTGGGGGGAGTGGGCACCATGGTGCTCTGGTGCTCAACTGCCCTCCCATCACCCTCTGAGCTGTCACTGTCCAACTCGGAGTCCAGCAGTTGTAACCTGTTGGGCATTTCTAGGTCTTGGGGTGTCTCTAAGGGTGGTGTGTGCCCTTTTCTGCGGTTACGACCTACTGTAACCCAGCAGTTCTGTACACTTTTCTGCTCTATGGTCTCAACTCTCCTAGGTTTTGGCGTGCACACCATCTCTCTCATGGGCTGATTGACTAATTCTTCCATATCACTAATACAGCGCAGATCAACAAGCTGAGCCTCAAGATCACAGACCTTGATCTCTAGGACTTCAACATGCCTCCTGATCCCCCCGGCCCCCCCTCAGAACCGCCACTGCCCACAACACCGACAGCATGGGGGGGGAGGGGCTAGGGATGACTCAGAAGAGGGGGAGGGGGACAACTGAAACACCGCCACGACACGTTAAGGACACGGGGGCACTGCAACACCAACCAAACGCAGCCTTGCTGTTGCTGGACAGAACACTGTGTATCCAGACACCGGAGTGTGGGATACAAGCGCTGTGTAGGCCTGTAGGCTTAACCACACCGTGTGTGCCGGGGTTTCTGGGGACACCAGGTGACGCGGGGTCCAGGGTCTGGGGGGCCAAGGGTAGTAGGCTACCAGCCGAAGCAGGGCCTAGAACTGAGGCTGCACCCGCAGACGGTGGAGTGCAGCAGAGCTCGATCCCAGCAAGCTGAGAGAGTGAGATCTCCTACAGGCACAGAGGCTTTAGTGCAAGTGTAAGCCAGCAGAGGAGCACCTCTCGTGGGAGAGATCTTTTACGACAGACCGAGGCTTAGGCCGGGCGGCCAGGCCTCGGAGTTTACTTAAGCGCTCCTTTTGTGGAGCAAAAAGGCCTGTGGACAAAAAACCAACACTGCAAGCAATCGGATAATATATGGCACTATATTAACACAATTATTATTTTTAAATGCTCTATTTATGAACCAAAACTGAAACCGAAAGGGCAGCCAGAGCTCAGGTGCGCGGACGGAGAGAATTGAAATTAGCTATAAATATAACTAATAGGACACACAATAGAGACAGATGTAGCGAAACAGTGGTGAAACAACACTGTTAGTGACGTTTTCGATCGGGTTCCTACGGAAGTGCACAGAAACCTCTCCCCCTTGGGCAGTGCTTCTGGCCTGAAAAATAACTCTGAATCACCACTCTCACTTTTGCCTAATAAAGTTTAAATACCCCGTCCTTGTCTCATACCCCACATGCCACCGCCTCCCCTGTCACTGCCTCCTTGTCTCATTCCCCATAAATGGAGGGTGGTTGACAGTCTGAACCCTCAGTCAAGCTAATACAGCCAAACTTCTTGACATTTCAACCTCACACCAAATCACAATCAGTGTGGTAAACTACAAAAACAAAAAAACCTGTGAAATTGTTGTAACCCACTATTCCGACGTAGAGTGCTGATGAAACCGTTCCTGAGCAGAATACAATGAAGGACCTCAACCTGTCCTGAAACTGTACTCTGCTATCTACGCTGACCGTGTGCCCTGTTCCAACACACTCATTTGTGCAGTAGGCTTATATTTGGCACTAGTCAGGGTTGTAGTCTCCTAGATTTCAAACAAACTTTGTATAACCCTGTCCTGAGTGAAGCCTGAGCTTTCAGACTTTCAGACTTTGATTGTGGTTGACCTCCATCTGTGCAATTGCAGCCCTGACCCTTTCCCTGGTTTCTAAACCTCTTTGGTTGTGATGAACCCAGAGAGAAAGATATATATATACATAATGGGCTAGGTGTTTGTAGGCACGTATTGCAATGTAGCCTTCATGCTGTTTGGTCCTTTGTATGAGTTTGGCACAGTTTTTATCAGGGGAATGGTGACAGTGTGTAACCATGTCTCATATAGTACAACCTTTACCCTACTTATTTTAATGTAGCAGAAATGCAAGCCTTGAGTCTACCCAGAACAATATATAAATCCATTTCTTCAAAAATACTTCAGAAAGACTAAAAACCTAGTTAATGTACTAATTTCGTCTAATACAGATTTTAGCAGTAATTCACTTACTAATTACCTCATTCGTTTTTTAAACATAATTTAGTAAAACTTCCAAGTTGTCTATTATTCTTGATAGTTTTTATCACAGCAAGTACAGTGAAACAACTAATCTAACTAACTAAATTGTATTTGTATAGAATAGGCTATACTATGCTTACTGTTGTTTTTGACTGATGTAGTTATTTTAATATTTAAAATTACTCATAAACTGTTTATTTATGGAAAAACTAGTTTCTTGCAGATTATTATGGCAAGCAACTATTAAGAAAATCTTTTGTACTTTCTATTTTACAGCAACTCCCAATTTAGTTCTGTGAGAATTTGTCCATGGTCAATACTGCACTTCACTTTCAGACAGGTGGTTAAAACACAAATGGAATATTGAAAGAGTGACAAAGGCCTCACAAGGTACATGCCTGGCAATTTCTGGCCACAGAATCAGGAGCATCCACCTCGGTCAAGTGTATTGACTCAATGGTTACAATACAGCTTACTGAAAGGTTACAGTGATTCACACAAGTTCAGCTATGGCAGTCACAGACCACAGCAATCCCCCCCAGACTAACCATCTAGCGTGCCTCTTTACAGCAAATCTAGTCGACAAGAAAACCACAGAAACCAAGAAGAATAGCATCCGCAATTCTGAGTCTTGGTGTGAGAACCAACCCTGATCAAACCTCATAGAGCAGAGAGAGAAGTGATAGAAACACATGAAGCGTACTCTGGTAAGATCAAGATGATTCATACTGGGAACAGGGAATATATTCGATAGGGATCAAAGTGCTGTGGGTGTAGCATGTAGCTGTGGATATCTTCCCCTTGTCTAATGCCCCGTTTCCACTGGTGGCCATGGCCGCTTTAAGTACATCTGCTTCTGCAGTGGAAACAAGCCATAATACTATGATATGTAGGCTGTTTCAAGGCCCCTAATACAGCTACCTCCCATTTATAGACGTACTGCTTAAGAACGTTTGATTTTCGATACCAATGACATAGCACGCAGTAAGAGGAAAGAATATTCTGGGTCTGTGAAACTAACCCAGAAAAAAAATATATATATATATATTCAGGATGCTCATTTTATATTCCACTACAAAGGACAACTGTACTTTGGAATTTGGTGCCAACGTTTTACAGTGTTTCCAAATTCAAAGGTAAAAGGTCTGGGTTGCACATTGCGGTCACAGCAGGGAAACAACACTGAATCCCACAGACAGGCAGGTTGGGCATGTGCTGAGCTCAGTGAACCAGCGCAGGGAGACTCCATAGCTGTCCTTTACTCTGATTGACAGCGACAGATTTAATGGTATCGTTATGGATGCCCTACAATTTTGTGAAGTGGTAAGGGTGTCAATTTTAACATATATCCAATATTGGGAACTTTAGATGAGTGCGCCGTGGATATTTTCAAAAGGAAAAGAATGTTCACAGCAAAATATTCATTATCAAAACAGGTTTTTTTAATACTATGCATTTGTAAGAGTAAGCATAACATGGAACTAATTACCATTATATGTACAGAACTAATGTGTTTTGTTTAACATCTGTCACATATTGTATTGTACAAAATGAAACATATCAAATTGAAGTGCTAAAGTTAAAGTAAATTAACCCATTACAAGGATTAAGGGGGGTAAATTCCTGCTTAATTCCTGCTGATTGAGTCGCTATCTCATCTTCTCATGCAGCATGAGCAACCTATTTCATTAATATACATATTTCATAATTTAATATAATATGCATGTTTAATAAGAAGATGCACAGGGTGGATGTTCATTACATTTTGCTACCGTCTCTAGTAAGTTTGATTATATTGCTTTAAGAATAATACCTTATTAAATTGTTTTAATTTGAATTTGCGAGAGCTAAATACACCTGATGAAGTTGCGTAATCGAAGAGGGCATCACAAGACAAAGAAACTGCAACAGCAGCATTTTAGCTCAAAATATGCAGGTTGTATTATTACATTATTTTTTTGCATTTGATATCTTAGTTTTTGTAGGCAAATTACTGAATGAAACTGTTCAAGATTGTGACCTTTGGTAAGATCCACTGTCAGTGTTCTGGATCTGACTACACAAAAGTTATGGACTGTGGTTCGCATCCTGCATCCTGCAGCTAACCTCATAGTGCTAATATGGCTTCAGGACGAATAATAAAAATAATAATTATTATTGTTTTTGTTACCATTAGACTTAATTGTTAGATTTTATGTGGAGTAATCACAGATTTGTAAATTATTTAATATTTTTGTACTGTTTGGAAAAGTGATTGACATTAGGAATATTAGTTATTCCTTCATTTAATTCTAAGCTGCAGAGGCACATTCCTGGGCGAACCCCGGTACACCCCTGTGTATTTTTCACTACAACGCCAAACATTTTGTGAGCCTTTCTGTTTTATGACGTCCCTGAGGGGGATATGTTAATATGAATCCCTTAATCCTTAGACACTTAGAATATTTTGTTTTATCATGCACAATGCAATAAGTAACACACATTGAAGAAAACACATTTTTATTAATGGAAATGTAATGGTGATTTTGTTCCATGTTATACATAGTTTTTAAATGCATAGTATTAAAAGACCACTCACATAAGACTGTTTGCCCCCGCCATTCAGTGTGACAGGACAGCTGTACCTCTTTATACCACCTTTCTTTCTATTGCCATTCTTAAACTGGTTTACCTGGTATAATATATGGTTCTCTTTCTATATACCCTCCCTTTATACTACTCCAGAGACTGTCCCAGACTTGGTGGTATAATAAGGGAGGACTGTCATATGTACAACAAAGGTGACATTTGCACCCAATGACAAAAGACATTCACAATAACACTATCATAAATATATAATAAAAAAAATAAGAAAAACGGTCTGCTGAAAGTTCTGGGGAAGTACACAGTTATTCAAATGCTATTAGAAAATGCCAGTTAGAGAGAATTGGATAGCTGCTTGTAAGTGGAGTTAGCAGATGTGCTGTTGTTCAAGTGGTAAATACATAAGTTCACAGATATTGCTATAGCAATTGGGGGAGTAAATAAACTAGGCTGTACATGAACCTGTACAGACACAGGTCAGTCCGGTTGCATTCACTATATTGCTCAATATAACATGAATAATCTGTTGGGCCCCCATTTCAGACTATTGCCCAGTTTAATATTCAGAGACCCTCTGACTAGCGTATCTGTAACACTTCTGTAAATTTAAGAGAAAAAAAGAAAGAAAATTACCCATAGATTCTTGGGTACCAATGTGAGCTGGAAGCTGTGCGCTGCAAAGAGAGACGACATACACTGGCTCAGAGTGTGTACTATTTTACTGTACATACACAAATAGCTTAGGCAAGGTGAGAGGATGTGCATTAAAAGTGCAGTTAGAAAATAAAAACTGGCAACAGGGTGACATTAGTCTACTGGACACAACACAGAGCTGTTTATGCGTTTTACTGAGCCTAACTCAAAAGAAGTATCCACCAAAGCTTGAAAATACTCTTATGTGTCAAAACAAAATAATAATGCGAACGTTGTTGCTAACCACTAACATGGAGTATGGTATCTTATCTCGGGTCATAGCTTGCTTCACATGTGTAAATATAGAGACCAATCTGAGGTAAGGAAACTCAATTTGGCCTACAACCCCTTTCCCTCCACCCTTAAAATGGTGACATGCATACATCCTTGACTCAACACACCAGCAAGAAAAAAAAAAAAAAAAAACACAAATCTGACTCCAAATACCACTTACAGAGTAAGTACAGAGTCCCTTCACAAGTCCAGCAGGATTTATATGTCACCTTTCAACACATTTGCAAAGAACCTGTAATTTTGATCAGTTATGCAGGTGTTCTGGTATCTGGTATATTTATAAACCATTTCAAACAATTGGCTGAATACTCTGCTGAAGCTCTCCAGGACCAGGTTTCCAATAACAGGATAAGTGACTTGCTTAATCAGTCAATAGCCAACATAGGCTCTCAGTCTTTAGAAATGGGTTGATTTAGGGTGACATATGAATGCAGGTGGAATGGGGTTCTCCCAGACCACGGTCAGAAACCTCAGCTTCATATGAAGATTGCTCAAATCAGGAGAACAGCATTTGTACCCCCTTAACTTGGATTCCTCTTGAAGGACAGTACTAAGTTTCTCAGTTGCTCTCTTGCTTTTACCGCAAGAAGGAAAGCTACCAAAGTCACAAATAATTTATAATCAGATGCGTCCCAGGCACTTTCACAGGTCATAATGTCAGCAAAAAACACCAAATTATTTAACAGAGTGTTATCTCAGGACAACTTATATCCTTGGCAATGCTGCTCTTGGACACAATGAGAACGCATAATTCAAGTGCCACGGTCAGTGCCAAATGGACATCTAGATTGCTGACAGGAGAAGCTCATCACAACTGGTCTGAGGCTGCAAATGGTTGCATTTCTCTCACCTTCCTGTAGTGTCTCCAGCAGTTTCAGGGGACCTAATGGAAGAGTCACTGTTGCTTTTAAAGAGCTGGTCACATGGAGTACTGGGAATTACACGTTAAGCAGAATTCAACTGTTTGGGGGTATGCCAAAGAGCAAGCAGAGTATCAAGCCCATAAGGCACACACAAAGACACGGCCCAATGAGGACAGAATGCCAGACTAATTTTTTCAATTAACATCCACACAGCTGCAAAGCTAGAACCAGGCAATAAACTGCTTATAGTGTAACAGTCATACTGTAACTAGTGTTACTCATACTGAGTAACACCAGATATTGAATAGTATATGAATAGTATGTTGTTTTTTTGTTTAGTTTATAAATGTTTAGCAAGGTAAAAGCAGAGTACACCAGAGGAACAGGGTAACAGAAAGCTGCTAAACTTCACCGTGGCAAACTTTTACAAAGGGTATCCATGGGCAATCAGCACAGAGGACAGAATATTTGAATTGAACCTGGTTATTACTGACACTATTTCAGTGCGTATTTGTACTCCAGGCAATTCATACAGCCAGCCTGCTAAACATAGTGTAAAAAACCTTCATAAATAAAAAAAATAAAACTACCTTTTATGTAACATCACATATACTAGAACTGGAATTAGTATTTTAAAGAGGAAACAAATATTGCACACTTATTTAACATTTCATATCCGGTAAATACGATACAAACTAACATCCAGCCCATACCAAACTTATTTCACTTGAGATCATCATTCAACCTTACTTAATGAGAGAGGAAAGGCTTTGGATTGAACCTCCTCTGCCACATGCTCTGTCCCCTCCTCCCAGCTCCCAGCCTCTATGGTAACCTGACTCTGTGAAGTGCCTTGTTCCGGTTGTTACAGTGAAAATAGGCTATGCAAAATTTTACAAGTCACTCTCTGAACAGATGGCAGACCTAAGCTCGCTGAAACACAAAACCGAAGTGAAACAGGCAAAATAAATGATGCAATGAAGCCGTTACTTTAAGTGGATGGTGTGTGACATCTTCTCAGGGGCTGGGCTCCTGGGCTTTGGTGGGATGGGAGAAAGACAGGAAGGGATATGAAGAAGGCCACCCATTCCCAGGCTGCCGTGGGCGTCTTTACAAAAAGGAGTACCCTCTTTTGCGCTCGTTCTGAGGGGGTGGGTGGCCTGCCTGCCTGCCTGGCTGCCTTGCTTGCCTTGCTGGTGGGTGAGGGTCCTCAGGGCAGGAAAAAGTTGATCCTCTGGGGGACGGACTTACAGCCCTGAGCAGAGAAGAGCTTCTCCTCCTTAGGGACATAGACCATGGCCTTGGCCACCTCGTCCAGGGCCCCCTCACTATACTGCAGCCCCCGGGACTGGAAGGCGTCACGGGCACACAGCTTGACGTGACGGTACTCCAAGGGCAGGAATGGCACAAAGAAGTCAATCAGGTTGCCCATCATGAGCTGGCTCTGAGAGAAGCCTCCTGGGAACACACAGGATAAAACACAGGTTCATCAGGAAGTCCCATCTTCAGGAGGTGCACAAAACGAAAAAATAAAAATATTTAGAGGATACTTGTATTAAATTTTTTTCAACCAGTTACTCCTAAAATGAGTACAATCAATACAAAAGACACGGCTTCTTTACTAGAAGTACCAGTAAACATGGGAGAGACTACTCGCATTTGATGCTTCATTGTTTTTGCAAAATACGCGTCAAAGTCGAATATTAAATCCCAAAACTTCTGTGGAGAATAAATAAACCTTTTGAATCAGCAGCTGTGCTCAGTTGGGTAGATATAATTTATATTATTTTATATATATAAGAATATAAATATCTACCCAACTATTTAACCACACAGTGTGTATAAAGAGACAGAGCTAGAAAGAGTTGTTTAAGGGATCTGATTAGCCACTTCACCCTAGCTAGTGTATGTGTACAAGTCACACACACACACACACACGCACGCACACACATTATATATATATATATATATATATATCCAGGGGTGTCAATCCCATGTATCTTAATGCTAATTATTAATGTATTTTTAATATTTCCTAGATGGATTTCTTTTGTCTGAAATACTGATGTGAACAAGTGATAAAGACCACATATTAACATACAAATTTATATACACATTTGTAAGCTCGCCCGGTCGACAATCCACGAGCATCCCCCCACTCCTCCTCCTCCTTGCCCTACAAGGAAAGTCCCCTGTTCTAATATGAGTTATATTTCAAAAGGTACATTTAAGGGAAACTAGTAAATTTCACAGCAGGAAATCAGAGTACCTTGAGAGTCAAGAGCTTCATTCCGCAGTCTGTGTTCCAGGTCCTCCATCCCGATGTCCTCCCGGTTTTGGCCAGAGTGCCAAAAGTCCAGCGTCACCTCATTGATGGCCAGCCCTCCGATATTACTGCAAGAACCACAACCAGGCTGTACATTAGCATTTGCCACTATAGCGTGTTCCATCAATACAAAATACTGGTCACAATATGCCCCCGAAAACACAAGTACAATGTAAAAATGTGCTAAATCCATGGAATTACCCCATGTCCCCTGTGGAGGATAGCTGGGAGATAGACAAGACCAAACTAGCCCACCACCCCCGCCTCCTCTCAAGTCCCAGAAAGGGCCTTGCTGAAGTGTTGTAGCATCAATGATTCTGTGTACAGGACTGCCTTTCTTCTCTGCTGAGTTTTTCTTTGCTTCAGTTGGGATCATCGTATCCTGCTGTCTGTACCGATTGTTGACAACATCATTTAGCTTGGCCTTTTGGATGCCTGTGAAGCTTTTCTACCATTCAAAGAAATAACCCTTCTGCTGTCTTTGTTCTAGACCACCCTGGTGTTGGAGACTTCCTTTCCTTTCATGTTGAACGGGCCTTTAGTTAGTGGCTAGTGAAGGGAGCTTGTGTTATTTCTTCAAAAATTAGGCCAATAAAGGGCTCTGTTTCAATAACTGGAGGAGATAGGTTGGAATGAAACCCAAAAGGCTGGTGGCTTTCCAGTACCAGAGCTGGAGAACCCTGCGCTAAACTCTGCATTCTCTCATCTCGTTCTCCTGAAGCCAGGGGTTTAGAGGAGCTGCTCTTTCCCTGCTTCTCTAGATTCTCTCTACCCTCATGCATCACGTCTCCTGTACCTCAGGAAGAGGAAGATGGCATTACGGTAGTTGACACCGTCCACATTGTCGTAGTGGTCCATGTATGGCTTGATGGCATCTATGAGACCAGGGTGCAGCTTTTCTGCCTCATCGAATATGAAAAGTGCCTGTTGGCATCTGCGTACAGCATCCCGAATCCCCTCCCTCAGCTGGCCCTGGACATGGAGAGAGACAGAGAGAGACACTGTGAGAGACGCACGTTTTATATATATAAAGTTGGATCTGGTGCCATACAGCCTTGCTCAATTTTATTTGCAGTGTCAGAATTGCAACACAGCGTCCCTGCAATGTGTGCCACTCTCACAACTCAGGGCCGCTTCATGTTTTTTTGCCCCAAAAGTACAGGTTATCATGTAAAAAAAAAAACTTTAAGGACATCAGAATTGAAATCCATATTAAGAGCCTCAAATACAATTGAGATCCGTGAGAGAATTATGATATCTGATTACTGTACAGGTGCTACTGACACAATCTCCCAAATTAAAAGACACCCCCACTCCTCCACCACCACAGAGTCTTATTAGTTATAATATTACTTATTAGCACTGACATCATAAAACAAATTGCCATCTTTAAAGGCACCAGCTTTAATGACACCCTTATATTACAACTGGCTTTTTTTGTCAGTACTTTTGCTGACACAATTACACAATGCTAGGGCCTGGAAAGGCTCTGCAAGGTGAACTGCTGACTCTCCAATCCACGGCTTATCTGCTCTGTACATCTAGATAGCACAGCGCAGAATAAGTAATCAAATGCAGCTTTGGGAGAAATCCTGAGGGAAAATACGGTGGCTCTGCAAGGGTAATTTTTATGCACATGTGCCTGTTTTACATCACATACATATTGGACAGCTATAAAGTTCTACCTTTTCATTCAAAGTATTACAACTGTAAATGCAATCAATTTTCCAACAAAAAAACTCCTGCAGCATTAGTGCCTGTAATGTCACAAGACTACAATTTCTAGCTTTACACCACTGCTGGACACTGCTGGCCCCACCACTCTTGGTGTAAAGTAAGCAAATTTGAACCTTACGGAAAAATCTGGACTGGGGGGCCGGGGGTTACGTTTTTCAATCTCGTTTATTATAAAGAGCAGCTAATCTGAGACAGTCGCCCTTCGGTGAGGCGACTGAATTGTACGTACTATTTGTAAAAGCAGTTTTCTTACACGGGACACTCACCCTGTACATATCCAGCAGCCTGGCATGGGGGAAGTGGAAAGGCGCGATGAACAGGCGCACACACTCACTCTTCACCCCGTCGCGGTACAGGTTGTCTGCGATGAGTCGCGCCACAAAGTTCTTGCCCGTGCCCGACCAGCCATGGAAAGAGAGCACCAGACCCTTGTCTGGAGAGGGGTTCTTTAGGAAACCCGGCACTGCCTTCAGGACCACGGCCTGGGCCAAGTGCTGCCCGTGCACCTTCTGCTCAAGGTCCTTCTCCAGACCTGCCAGTCAGAGCACCAGACAAGAAGGCAGTTGTTTGTCTTTCACAGGCTGCACACACTCCAATTCTCCATGTCCCTCTAGAACACTGTTTCTCAACCTCAAGTGTGTCACGCAAACTTAATAGGTGTGTCTTCTGCTAGAAAAGGTTGTAGGAAACTGCTCAATAACCGTATTCCTCAGTCCTGGGCTAAGAGGGTCAGGGGACTGTTGTTTCTCCATTCTGGAGCTCTTGACTAGAACACTGCAGGGATTATTCAAAACCAACTGAACCCCTTGTCTAGGTGAGGATTGAAAGAGACATCAAAAACAACAACGCTGTTGGACTGTAACCCCAGAGAACGGGAGTTGAAGACCCTTGTGTGGTCTGCAGTTTAGATTTTAAACCAATCCTTCGGGAACACTGGGCCCTATTCATCAAAGTGTCACTATTTAGAACTGTTTAAGGATTTTTTTAGCAACAAGTTCTTGTCACCGTTTCTGGAAATCAGGAGCGATTCATCAAACTTCCAGTTCGAAAAGCGACAGTTCTAAAGCCATTTCTGTCGGAAATTTCATGCATAAATTAAAATAGGGACAACCTACAGACCGCATACATAATCCCCAAGAAAACAGAGCAAAGTCGATCCATAAATTGTGGATGAAGGCAAAAAATAGACGGACTAAACTAATAGTGAAGCATGAACCGATTCCAAGGTACAACAATACCAGTGAAGATTTTTGTAACAATCTGCAATGTTAAATTATGATGCTGGTGGTCACTGAACCAGAGATATTACAGATTTTCTACATTACTATCAGTGTCTTTGAATTAGGTTGAAATGTTTAAATTAAATTGGGGTAGATATTATTTCTGCCCATGTCTGCTGTTAAATTGTAGTGATATTTCAGGAAAAAAAAAAACATTGGAATAACTAATATTTGTTTTCCCGTATGAAACTCTGGTGCCAGTAATGGTCTTAACAAGTATGCATACACTAGTTTTGTAGTTTACCATTGTATGAAGTGTAAGTTGTTCTCTGTTCAACTATACATGACAGTAACATGTCTTAAGTGTGTTGAACAATATTTTCCTAACATTGTTGCAAATAGAGGGTGTGCATATTTTCAACTACAACTCTACACATATAACTACACATTCATATTAAATTATGAAACCATAGACCTACCGGTGAATGAAGTACTAAGAAAATACATATTTAACACACACAAGAAACATGTGTCATATAGAAATAACACATGGGACAACATAGTCAACAGAATAAATGCCCATGTATGTGAAGAACACAAGTTGACAAGAAATATAATTTAAAAAAAGTTGCCTTGGTTTGTTCTCAGGGAAAGTATGGTAATTGCCTGCCCGTCTCCCCAAAGCTCTTGTCACTTGATGAAGCACGCATGAATGCCCCCTTCCCCTTAGCTCTAAACTATGACTCCTTGTCTGCACTTATTAGCTATTACAATCTAGGATGTAGGACTTGTATTTTGCATTAACTGTACATTTTTCTTATGCATGTGTGTAATTTTGAACTTGTAATTGTATTATGTTTTGATCTGTAATTTTATACTGTATTTCTGCTCTTATATTTTGTAAGTCATCCTAGATAAGGGCATCTGCTAATAAATAAATACAATAATAATAATTGGCTAATTACCAGCATAGGCAATTATATGCTAATTAGGAAACTGTCAGTGTTTTTAGGATTTGTCAGATTGCTAAAAACAGTCGCACATTATGAGTTCAATTATGTATAAAGCTGTGCTTGAACACAAACCCGCAGGACAGTGTGCCCCCAGGACCAGGCTGAGAGGCCATACTGTTGATGTCAGGTTGAAACCTGAAAGGTTATTTTAAGACCTACAGCAATGTGGCTCTTGTGCAGAGGAGTTGTCCAGCCCAGCCATCTAGGTGTAGGGTGTGAAGCGGTATGGTACGGGGGTGATTTTACCTGTCATGTTGTTGGTTATCCTGCAGTCACCTGTGTCACAGCACTGCCCCAGCCTGCAGTACCACTCAGAGAGCATCTGAATGTAGTCCTTAGAAAAGCCAGACCACAAATCGTCTGTAGGCACTGCGAACACATAACCACAGAGTCAGCATGGGTGACATAACTGTGTGTGTATAATACAGTACAATATAATGTAGAAGCTGTTCTATTAGTGATTACACCAATGCTGGGAAATTAACACCCAGTCTGGTCTGGTTTTCAATCTGATGATTTGGATTAATCATCATTTTATAATTATGAGCTCTGCAGCAGTTGTGGGTGTAAAATATTAAAAGTTGTAAATGAGACACTTGATGCAAACAAGTACAAATTCTGTGTTAAACTAATAATTTGTTAAATTAAGGGATTAGATTAATGTAAAATCAAAAGGCACAGTCCCAAAGAACAGGATTTGTAAGCCTTAATATATAGCTTTGTGCGTTTGTAACGTGTTCGCCTTGTTTTCCCATTAGGAAAAATAAGGGAATAGAAATCTCGTGGTGGGAAGTGGTATATATAACCCATAGATAGTGAGAACAATAAAAAAAAGTTGCCAATGTTAAAATCATAGCAATTAGAAAGAAAATTGTACGTTGTAAAATACATTTGAAGTTTAGTCTTAACAATGGTTTACAGGTTCCTACTTGAAAAAGTATCACCCATCACCCACGTTATAAACTCCCTTTTACATTGGAACAGGGTGCAACACATGTCCAAATATCAAAGTGCATTAGCACATAAAAACAGCTGTACATCACTACACTTTACTTGTCACAGGCAGAGGTGACAGCAGTATTGTATACCAAGGCCAAGCTGCCGCCCTGCTTTTGCCCGTTTTGTGAGCTTCAGGCGATTTATATTCCCCACATCCCAGTGACAGGGCTGAAGCAAAGTGAATTACAGAACAAATTCACCATCTCTCGGTTTATAAGGATGTGTGATCATATACACGTCCTGGATTGTATAGACAGCACACCTATTTACATGCATGTAGCCTGTATAAATGCATATCTGTAAAATTCCTCTGTTCGTGTGATTGGTGGGTTGCCCCCTTGTGTTAACACCGTTTAACACTTATTCACTCCAGTGAGGAGGATGTACTGTATTTTTATATTTTATGACATAACAGTGACTGTTATGGTAAGGGCGTGTGCCAACTAATAACAATAGTAAACATAATACATATATCAGATACACGAGGTAGCCTATATGTAACAAAACCTGCTTTATGTTTTGCTGATTTTATTTCCCATTATTGGAAACGGTTAAGTGTGCAATCTCAGCGCTGGCAGACATTGAAAGTGATGATGCACACACAGCGGTTTTGATCTGGTTCTTGCAGGGCACACCGACTACGCTGCCGCAAAACACCCCTCAATCCGCAGCAATACGCACAGCAGACACACAGCCGTTTCCTGGGGGCGTTGGTGTAGCACAGATTTGCGCAGAGCTGCAGAATCCTAGCGCTCCCATTGGTGGAGCAGCGCAGCCCGGCGCAGAGCTGCGGACATCTGCACGGCCCGAATGCGACCCTTATGCGCCCAGTCAAAAGAATACCGCCCTTACCTTCCAGACTTGTATCATCCTGATGCGGCTGACAATCCCCTTCCCAAATATTACAGTAAATGTAATTGAAATAATACTTGGACACGTTGGAAAGGCTCTCAAACTGGAAAAATTCCCCCTTGGCTGAGAGAGCCCAGATAAAGGGCAGAAAACGGAGCCAGATCATCTGAAGCGGAGCCCAAAGCAGCACTGCCCTGAAATGCCGAAATCTCTGATGCTGTCAGTCCGTCTGCCGCACACCGTCCCATTCATTGACAATCTGCCATCACAGGGCCTTTGTAAAAATGATTTATTTAGAGACGTCCCCTTAGATCCAGAGCTTCCTGGTTAAACGTCACATCCTGGTGACTCACAAATGCGATATTGATTTTTATTTGCTGTGGTGCTGATGTTGTCCCTGTTAGGAAATGGAAACAAATCTTGTCCCCGATCTTGTTTCTGTTTTATGCACAGACAATTGTACTGGATTTAACTCAACTGACTGCTGATTGCATTATCTATCCCTACAAATGGATGCAGGGGGTCCTACATAACCGAGTTAAAGGGAAATGCACTAAAATCAGTAAAGCAGAGTAAGTTCGTAGCATTGTAGCACTGAAGCAATGAAATACATGAAAAGTACTTAATTATCTGTATATTTTATATTGCATGATTATGTAAACTATGCAGAAACAATAGTATTCATGTTCGACGTTTGAATCAACTAGTGTACAGGGTCATTTTATTTAATTATTTGGAAAATATAAATCCAAACTAAGCTTATCAAGTTCTCACCAATTAGGCTAAGCATAACTTGCTGTATAAAAATGACACATTTGGGTTTATTGGTGTTGGCTAATTCAGACATATGAAGATGGGGAACAACAGCAAGATAGACATTTACAGTTTCAATGTTTCAGTTGTGATCCATTCTAAGAATGTCAGTTTTACTTAGACCATCACAAGGGAGGTTAAACAAAGAATTCAGTCAGTTTGTACGGTCATTCCTTGACAAGCTATATGTGAGATACAACACAAATCTCAGCTATTGTTTTGTTTGTACTGTAGGAGAGCAGGCAATCTACCGCATGTAAACATTCCTGACAGACAACATTGCATAACCCGACTCACTGCCTCCATTGTTGCTACACACGATGACAGTTTATTATTATTAATATCTTAGCAGATGCCCTTACCCATGGTGCTTTACAAAACACACAATTCATGAAACATAGTAATGTTAGAGCAAGACAATACAATATACAACTTTAGGCTTTTAAGAATGAAACTAACCAAGAGTCAGTATAAAATACAGTGCATTGTTATTTTGTGTTTCTTCCATTTGCGAATAATCGCACCAACTGTTGTCACCTTCTCACCAAGCTGCTTGGCGATGGTCTTGTAGCCCATTCCAGCCTTGTGTAGGTCTACAATCTTGTCCCTGACTTCCTTGGACAGCTCTTTAGTCTTGGTCATGGTGGAGAGTTTGGAATCTGATTGATTGATTGCTTCTGTGGACAGGTGTCTTTTATACAGGTAACGAGCTGAGATTAGGAGCACTCCCTTTAAGAGAGTGCTCCTAATCTCAGCTCGTTACCTGTATAAAAGACACCTGGGAGCCAGAAATCTTGCTGATTGATAGGGGATCAAATACTTATTTCCCTCATTAACATGCAAATCAATTTATAACTTTTTTGAAATGCGTTTTTCTGCATTTTTTTGCTGTTATTCTGTCTCTCACTGTTAAAATACACCTACCATTAAAATTATAGACTGATCATTTCTTTGTCAGTGGGCAAACGTACAAAATCAGCAGGGGATCAAATACTTTTTTCCCTCACTGTAATGCAGTAAGTGCTGACACCCCTAGAAATAAGTCACAGAAACAAAATTCCATGACAGCATTTCTTCCAGCAGGTAGCAGCATCCACAAACTAAAAGAAAGTGAAATCCAGTGTTTGAACAGACACTGGCAACACAAAATTTCAGCGCATGTGAAAGCAGTGGCTGGGAAATGTCACTGTCAAATCAAACAAATCCACTGTGTAACTGTAAAAAGCCCATATAAATGATCTTCTGCTGCTCACATGACAAACATCATAACAAAATGTATCTATTTTTATTTTCACCTGTCGTTCTACAGAGGTTCCCAATGTGCGCTCTGGGAGCCAAATGCGGCCCTCAAGGATGTTTGGTGCAGCCCCTCAAAACCAACCTTCAACTACCCCTTTTTGGAACCTTTATTATCTTTTACACTTTCTGAAAAAATAGTTTCAAATTGCACATGCAATTTGGGGAAAATAAAACAAAAGTTCATAAATGTTCCCTAACAGAAATATATAGGAAATTAAAAGGTATGATTTGGGACATACTTAGTTTTCATCTGTGGTTCATTTTCTACTGCGGCCCCCCAATCCCATGCAACCTCCAGAAATTTGCCCTCCATCATCAGACATTGGGTGTCTAAAGGAATAGATCTGGTTTCATGTAAAGAAAGAATTACAAAGAAATATAAAGAGCTTTCAGTTTGAATGTTTTAACATTATTTTCCACTATTTTAGCTGTCTACTTCCTGGTAGAGGCCATTATTTGCAAATATGAATACATTCGGATTGTCACTGAAGATATTGGTGGTGAAATAGAATATAATAACTAAACTTATTTCTAATATGCCTGAGTAGACTTGAAGTTGTGTATAATTATGCCAAATATTTGGTGTATTACCTTTAACCCTTTCCCCAAAATAAAATCAGTAAATTATATATACACACACAATTTGTTAATTTGTTTTGCATAACAAAATGAATCCTTGTATTAATTTTGATATTTACCAAATTTAATATGACTTTAAAACCAGTTACCGTTAAAACCATTATTATACATTATATAATACGAGTTTATAAGGACTTTTTAAGTGTAGTCTACTTTACTGGACAGTTTAACAGCTCTGAATTCTTCAGTGATTCTGCTACTGATCATGACTCTGAACACTTTCCTTCCTAGCTGTATGTTACATAGGAGAAAAGTAGAAAAGTATATGTGCAAGGGGAATCACACTCTGCTCCCATTCGCCCTGCACCTCCCAACCTGGTTTTCTGTTCCACTTATAAACCCCCCTAACTCCCAGCCTTCGCGAAGTTTGTCAGTTTATTCTACATTTCCAAGCAGTCTACTTGTGCCTTATGAAAACCTTTTGTCCCATCAACCCTTTGCTTTTCCTCACGACCACGACTTTGGACTGTCCTCATTTCTCTGTTTGCCTGATCGCCTGACCCTTGCTTGTGACCACGACCACGTCTTCGCCTTGCCCTTGATTGCCCTGTCCTGCCGGTATCTGACCTACGCCTGTCTGACCTCCTCTAGCCATGTTTTAGGTGTGGCTGGAATGCTGCTCCCAGGTGGCTCCTGATTTGGGTCATCCCTAGGGCAAGAAGTCCTAGGCAGCACCAGGGAACAATTTTACATTTAATATAAATATAACAAGGGTATAGTTTAGTTTATATTTAGATTTAACTTTCCCTGACTGCTTTGATCTGTTATTGATCTCCCTGGCTGCATAGTTGACAGCAGGTCTTGTTTTGCATACAGGATTGCGGATGATCTGTTGCACTACAGACCCGACGCACTGCTTGTCCATTGGTCCTCCTGTCCAGATGTGCGGTGTCTTTTAAAAACAGATTCCGCTGTGTACAAGGGCGGGGGGCTGTACAGGAACAGCTGAACTGGGCGGACAGACAGAGACAGAGACAGTTTGTCTGCTGCATTAAAGCAGAGCGACTATTGCATGAGTGTTGCATGTTTTCGAGAAAGTCGGGTTGGTGAGTTACGTGGTTTAGCACCAATCCGTGGATATCATTAGTTCAGGTTTTTTTTCAAACCGGTGCTGGAGTACCCCCTGCCCTGCTGGTTTTTGTTCCAACCTAGGTCTTAATTATGTAATTGAATGCTATATTGCTTTTTTAGGTCAATTAAGGATTCAATTAAGCAATTAAGACCTTGGTTGGAACAAAAACCAGCAGGGCAGGGGGTACTCCAGGACCGGTCTGAAAACCCCTGCATTAGTTTTATACTCCTCCCACCTCAGGCGCTCTTTGGTTTTTAGGTTTTATGTCCGAATTGTATTTATCACACCTGCAGTCTTGTTTTATGTTGCTTTTAAAATGATTAATGATATATTCCATTTGTAATCAATTGTGTACCCGTTTCATATTTTAAATGGCTTAAATGGAGTTGGCTTTTATCTTGCTTTGATCTATTCTTAGAGTCTGATAACATCTGCAATTATTGTGCCCTAGGTTTTTTTTTTTTTTTTTTTTTTTGGAAACCTTTGTTTTACTTATTCTATTATTCACTATTTATGATTTATTATAAACCAGGATGCTCATCATTTTCGGTTTTGTTGTAAATTTAATCACTTGATATTTTAGATGTGTATTACTATAGATTTGTTATTTCACTTTAAGTTGTATACTTATCCCCTGTGGCTTGCTGGTTTGAACTTGCAATCTCAGACTCTTGACTTAGTAAATTTGTTATTCCAAGGTGAAATGTTTAATTGAAGAACTCTAAGGACAATATTTTAACCCTGTGTAATGAATAAATACATTATAATCGTGGTCTCATTGTCTTGCATTCCAGTCCCTACAGTTGCCATTGCTGTGTATAAACCTTAACACCGGCAAGTAGGCAGAGCTTTAGCTGAAAGATGTGACAAATGCTTAGTGTTTGTATAAACAGATCCCAGCTCATTGTCTCCAGAGCAAGGAAGCAGTGTCTCAGCCCAGGGGAGACAGATTATATAAAATCACTAAAATAAAGCCGGTTGAACAACTTCAGTCCGTCCACAGGCTTTAACCGAAATAGCGAGACGCAGTTCAAGCAGTCCTGACCCCCACCCCTCCGGGGCCTCCTCTGGGGCCGGTGTGAGCAGCGGACAGGCTGTGGCTTTTTAACTCGCTTGCTCCCCTCCTGCTCAGCAGACAGACCCGGGTAACACTGCCGCAAAGACAGGGAGACCGGTGAACGCAATCAGACCAGGAATACTCAGGAAATTGTCGGACAGCACAGCTCGATCATTATCCGCACCTGAAAACAACTGAAATCCCAACACCACATGACATAATGAGTGACAATATAATACTATAAAAATAAGAATAAGAACTCAATAATACTATGTGAAACGAAAAACACGTGCAAGAAAAGTGCTAACAATATAAGTAAAGAAGAAACAGAATAATAATAATAATAATAATAATAATAATAATAATAATAATAATAATAATAATATGTCATAACTTCACGGAGTCACCGGCCATGACACAGACGCTCCCCGTCTCAAAACAGTGTCACACAAAAAATTGAAGGTTCTTTAGAGGTTCTATTTAGAACCTTTGGGTTCTTCGTGGGTTTATTTTCATTAAAGGGCTCGTTTAAGAACTGCGAGGTCCATTGTAAATACAAGGGATCATTTAAGACCCCCTTTTCATCATGATCGCAGTTGATTTAAGATAAATGTGAGGTTCTTTAAGGATCCTTTTTTACCAAGGTTCTTTGCAAACTGTTCTAATAAGCGCCTTCTAAGGGTTCCTCCACAATATCAACCCCAGGAACCCTAAAAGGTTTGTATTAGAACCTTTACTTCTTAGAGTGTGGGTGGGAACTGATGACAGGGGGCTCAGCCCAGAGGCCCAGCACAAGGTGTGTGGTCCCGGGACATCCTCTCCCGCAAGAAAAACAAAACCGTTTTTCAACAGGTAAAATCCACCATACAGCAATGTTATTTTATGTGAAAAAGCGCTGGTTCGACCGTGTCTACCGAGTTTCCTAGTAATCAGTTTGACAAGGAAAACAAGAATTTCGGTTTCATTGACAGAGAAAATAAACACACGATATACCGAGTTGAACGAAACGTTTTATTTCAACATCCCATCTTTATCTGAAGCCTAGATTAAAATAGAAATTGAATAATGTCTAGAACAGCAGCAGCCCCGCCATTTGATCAAATTAATTAATTAAGAATAATAATGATGATACCTGTATTTGTACTGCATGAATGGGGCTGGAGAAAAGTAGCTTAACACGACAATTCAGTTGTAATTCACATTTGTTTTCGCTACAGATTATAAATATAGCAACATAGTGGAAACAATAGCTTATAGTCAGGCTGAATCATCATAATTTAATTAATAAGTATCATACACATTTTCCACTCAAATACTGCCTCATGAGTGTATTATACATGCATACATCTTTTAGCTGAAGTTGTTCTGAATCCATAGCTACCAAAAACACTGTGTTTCATAGCAAAAGCATGTTATTTATCAACTGCAATGTAAATGTCTCTCAGTTCAATTCAATTCTGCTTTATTGGCACGACAACAATATTGCCAAAGCATTACCTAAATTATAATAGACAATATTTTAGAGATAATTCAAATATATCCCTCCACACATGTTTTTTTTTTCCCAGTGTACCACCATAGATTGGGGGGGGGGGGGCGGCGTGGGTTTCTGTGCCGTTACTTAATAATTGTATTATTTTTAGGGGGGCTGAGAGAAAATACAAGCCCTCCTAAATAGGGTCTAGCGACGCCCACCCCTAATGACGCCACTGTCTCAGACCAACTGCCATTTTGATTGCGGCTGTGGCAGGTGGTAGCTCAAAATGCTATCATGGCTCAGCAACTGATTCATGAAATTATCTTTCAGAATAATGAAAGAGTTTCTGGATGACGGTGTCCCTGACATGCATGGCCCATGGGAGGGAAGAGGAGAAAAACTGGTTAAAGTATTAGAAGTATGGACTTGTTTACTCTAGTATGTATGTATGTATGTATGTATGTATGTATGTATTTATTTATTTTGCATTGAAATTTTTAACTTTTTTTCTGTTTTTAATTGTCTTTGTCATTTGACAAAAGGCACTATGCTGCCCTTCCTGGCTCGTGATGTCTGATTTAAAAAACCCATTTCCATTAAGGATGCTGCAACAATGATATCAAACTGGTGCTCCGAGGTTACATTGGACAGAATGGACAACCACAGCACTCAGGTAAACCCAGAACAACAGAAGGCTGGAACTTACCTCTCCTAGGGTGAACTAGGTGAACCTGATGTTATGCTGTCTACTTCTATACAACACGCTGTGTCAGAAGGAGACCCTTTCTTTGGCCAACAAGGTAGGATCCAGACACCAAGGTCAAAGAGGAACAGAGGCCAAACCAGAACGCTGAACAACTTAATGAATAATGCATCAATCTCATGACCAAACTTTTAAGAGCATAAGAACATAAGAGTTTATAAACGAGAGGAGGCCATTCGACCCATCGTGCTTGTTTGGTGTCCATTAATAACTAAGTGATCCAAGGATCATGTCCAGTCTATTTTTAAATGTTCCCGAATTGTCTGCTTCAACCACATCACTGGAGAGTTTCTGAAGTGTGAAGAAGTGTCTCCTGTTGTCTGTCTTGAATGCTTTTATGCCCAATTTCCATTTGTGTCCCCAGGTGCATGTGTCCCTGCAGATCAGGAAAAGCTCCTATGGTTTGATGTAGTCAATGCCTTTCATGATTTTGAATAAAGTCCCTTTGTAGTCCAGGCTGTTCCAGGTTGAAAAGGTTCAGTTCCCTCAGTCTCTCTGATTATGACATTCCCTTTTTTTAAAGTTCAGTCAGTAATATTCCAACCCTCCTTTGTGAATATTATTTCTGTTTGTTTATCATTTGTGAGTTGTGCCTTTTTTATTTTGCTGTTTTTTCTTTTCATATGTGGACATGCTAAAGAAACATTAACAAAAAGGGAAGACTGATGCAGTTCACAACACAGTAAGAACTCCCAGGTGCCATGGTAAGTCATAGGGGGGTCATCATTGCACAGGAAGCCAAAGAAACCATTGGTAGACTTGAGCCCTGTCCCACCCAACCTGGCAGTGTCCAGCCCATTGCTCAGTACCTGGCCTGGGGAATCTAGGTCACAGCTGGTGATACATAACCCATAGTCACACTAGCGATGTTTGGTTCTTCTCTGTAAAGCAAACTTGGGAGGGCCAAAAGTTTTCAAATGAGAAAACCAGGTCAGTTCGTTACTGAAAGAATCATTAATCTGATCTGTCTGCATCTCAGATATGACATTATTTTGGATTTCTTATACTGTTCCGCATGGGCAGTCTCAGGGGTAGCATTTTGTTAGCCTTGATGAGATAGTGGCATGGACCTGGGATGTGCACAATGGAAAATAATGACCATTGTCCCCAAAAGCCCTAGCTAAAAACAAGACAGTGATTGGATCAAAATGGCATAAAAACACATTCTCTAATGAGGCTCTTCCCAAACATATGTTTTTTTTATCTCTATGTTATATTAAGTTTATGTTTTGTTCTTAATTTTAGTGTTGTTTATCCCTGTCTGTTCTGAAGAACTTTAAAAAAACAAAACAAAAAAAAACATCTGAGTAGTTTGGGAGTGTACCTAGAGACAGGCATGCTTCTATTGCATGCCTGCATGTAGCAAGGATGTGGCTTTTATAATGGGGGATCTCAATTTCCTAAACATAGACTGGGAAAGCCCAGTTGGGACTACAGAAGCAGAAATAGTATGTAAAATGGTAAATGACTCAATTGGTCAGGGCACCAACCATAAAGAGTGCATGAATTAATTTGAAACTTTTAAATGACCAAGATTAGAGAACCAATGGCAAACTGTGATCACAATATGATTAGCTTTGAGACCAAAAAAACAAAATGGTTTAATAGAATCATGCAAAAAAATACCAAGAGAAACAAAATGTTCTATAGTGCAAAACAAATAATAAAAAAAAATAATAATTATTATATATATATATATATATATATATATATATATATATATATATATATATATATATATATATATACTGCAAGGACATCTTGAGAGGGATCAGGAAAGCAAAGAGTGAAATAAAACTAAACATAGCTCTTGGAGCTAAAACTAATGTAAATAGCTTTTTTCAATACTGTAACAGCAAGATGTCAATAAAGGTGGAAGTGAAACTGATAAAAGCTAAAAATGGAAGTATCTTAGAAAACTAACAAGATTTGGCAAATGTTCTCAATGAGTATTTTACAGGGGTGTTTACAGAAAAAAAACAGATAACATGCCACAGGTTGACAACCAGTCAAGTCAAACTCTGAGAGATCAGAGGAGGTACTATAGGGACTAGCAGAATTAAAAACTAACAAATCACCTGGGCCAGATGGTATCGTTCCAAATGTATTTATAGTAATTAGGGAAATTATTTAAAGGCCGCTAATTAAAATATTCCAATTGACACTTAGAACAGGGGAAAACTGCAAATGTCATACCAATCCACAAGAAAGGGAACAAAACTGAGCCAGGAAATTACAGACCAATCAGTCACACCAGCATTACTTGTATAAAAAAAAAATATATATATATATATATATATATATATATATATATATTAGACAGAAAATAGAGGAGCATGTTAATGAAAACCATATTATTGCTGAACATGGCTTTAGACAAGGCAGATCATGTCTAATTTAATAGAGTGTTTTGAACGTATAGATCACGTGAAAGCCTATGATATGATATACTTAGATTTTCAAAAAGCTTTTGATAAAGTTTCCACACCAAAGACTGATCCTCAAATTGGAAGCTGTAGGCATTCAGGGTAATGTAAGTAGATGGATTATGAACTGGTTGATGTATAGGAAACAGAGGGTGTTGATTAGAGGAGCTGCTTCTAACTGAGTGAGGTTGTTAGTGGAGTTCCACAGGGATCAGTATTAGGGCCTTTGCTTTTTCTAATCTATATTAAAGATCTGGACTCTGGGATAGTTAGCAAACTTGTCAAATTTGCAGATGATACTAAAATAGGTGGCTCAGCGGATATAATCTGGGCAGCACAGGCTATTCAAAGGGACTTAGATAATATTCAGTTGTGGGCTGACACCTGGCAGATGAAATTCAATGTGTACAAGGTATTACATGCAGGTAATTAAAATGTCCACTACAATTACACTATGGGAGGAATAGAACTGGAAGAAGTAACACATGAGAAAGACCTAGGAGTTTATGTGGACTTATCACTTTCCCCATCCAATATTTCTGACTGAACTTTAAAAAAACAGAATGTCATAATCTGAGAGACTGAGGGAACAGAACCTTTTCACCCTGGAACAGCCTGGTTTATGTGGGGACTTGATTAAAGTCTTCAAAATAATGAAAGACATTGACCACATCAAACCAGAGAAGCTTTTCCAGATCTGCAGGGATACACAGACCCAGGTACACAAATGGAAATTGGGCTTCAATGCATTCAATACAGAAAACAAGAGACACTTCTTCACACAGAGAGTCGTCACAATCTGGAACAAACTCCCCAGTGATGTCATTGAAGCCAACAATGTGGGAATATTAAAACATTCAAACTGGATTATTTTATCACTTAGGTATTAATGGACACAAAACAAGCACAATGGGTGAAATGGCCTCCTCTCGTTTGTAAACTTTCTTATGTTCTTATATTATTGAAGTGTCTTGTTAGACTTCACAGATAAAGAGAACAGTGGCAGTACGTTTTGTCCTTCATTTAGGAGTCACCCTCGATCCTGCGCTCTCCTACACTCAGCACATCATCATGCTGACACGCACCTGCAGATTCTTCCTGAGCAACATTCGCTGAATCCGACCCGTCCTCACCAATTACTCGACTCAGCTGCTCGTCCAGTCACTAGTCCTCTCCCGCCTGGACTACTACTACCTCCTGGCCGGCCTGCCTGCAACTACCTACTGCTGTCTCAACCACACTGCACCAAGCTACCTTCAGACCCTCGTCTATCTGTACATCCCTTCCAGACCGCTGTGGTGCGAGAAGACTAACACTGCCTCCTCTCCACTCCCCTTCCTGCAGAGCCGCTCCTTCTCATCCCTGGCCCCTAAATGGTGGAACGACCTTCCCACCGAAGTCAAAACAGCAGAGTCCTTGACCTCCTTCCGGCAATTACTCAAAACACATCTTTTCAGACTGTAGTTGTAATTTAGCCATTTAATCTCCTGTAAGATTACACTTAAACAACGTTTTGTCATACTCTTGCCTTTGCATTACTAGCACTTGTATTGTTTATTTTGATTTCCCCTACGCTCCCTCTCCCTTAACTCTTAACTTTGACTTAACATCTTGTCTGCACTTATCAGCTTTTACATTCTAGGATGTAAGACCTTATATATTATTTACTGTATATCTCATATACACTGAATTTGTAAAAGGTATTATGCCTTGAATTGCACTGTATTATTGCTCTTATATTTTGTAAGTCACCCTGGACAAGGGCGTCTGCTAATAAATAAATAAATAATAATAAGAATTTATTTCAATTGTTCTCCCTTTTTAAGAATTCAAATCCAGAGGCTGTGATGACAAAAACACACCTGGCACTCCTGAGATCCCTCTACAGAGAGATTTGAATTGAAAGGTACATTACTGAGAGTGTGTTGGCACTCTGAGAGACTCCCAAAGGAATTAAGTGTGGTTTGTCTCGCAGCTTCACAGATGACACATCTATCACTTTTTTTTGTTTAATGTATTGATTAGATATATGCATCATGGCCCCATAGGCACATTGAGTGCATTTCCTAATGGTCAGCCCTAGGATCTGTCAACTACTTTGTTCATCCAGCCTTTTTTGGATTTTGACACGCATGCCATATATTCAAGCTAGGCAGATCTCCTGGATTGGAACCATTGTAAAGTGCCTGAATGTGGCAGAAGGCATTGGACCTTCCTTATGCAAGTTTGCCTGTAAATTTGCCATAGGACTCTACTACTTTTTTTTTTTTTTTTTTTTAACTGTGCTTTTCCCATAGTTGTACATTGGTTTCTAATAGGTTGAATATGCCTTCACTGTACTTTACTACACTGGACTATAGAAAAACCATGGTGTACTTCAGTAAAAATGCCTTCCAAACAAGAAGATCATCGGATATCATCTGGTCCAATGTAGGCACATACAATACAGGCATGTTGAAACATGGTAAAATCACAGTAAAACCACTCTTAGCTTGAACAGTACACTTCTCTAAGAGGATGTATTGAGTGTCTGCTTAGTCTAAATCTGATCTGGATGACCCTCCCGTGTTCCCTGGGAAGGGGCTGCTGGAGCCTGAAGGACAGACCCTGATAGATTTGCGCAGGACACGTGTGGCCTTGTCTCCTCTGTCCCCTCTTTGCATTACTTTAACCTTTTTAAAATTCTGCTTGGTGACAGACCCCATGGGTGTAACTGTACACTGCTCTACAAATGCCAACAATGGCCTCCAGCAAATGTGTGAGAACAGAGGAGCTCAGTGTATTGAAAGCACCATACAAAAAATAAACAGAAGTTCGTTTTAAGGATTAAATTTAGCTGCCTGAGTTTTTTAACTTCTACACTATCATACACAATGCAATTGTGACACCGTTTCCCATTTTACTGTTCTTTTTGGCCTTAATGCCACATACTGTAAATACAATTGAAAAGAGCAAGAGATTGGGGTTACACATTTAGATATTTGTTATCAAGACAAGCAGGACTTTAAGTTGCAATATACACTCACCTAAAGGATTATTAGGAACACCTGTTCAATTTCTCATTAATGCAATTATCTAACCAACCAATCACATGGCAGTTGCTTCAATGCATTTAGGGGTGTGGTCCTGGTCAAGACAATCTCCTGAACTCCAAACTGAATGTCTGAATGGGAAAGAAAGGTGATTTAAGCAATTTTGAGCGTGGCGTGGTTGTTGGTGCCAGACGGGCCGGTCTGAGTATTTCACAATCTGCTCAGTTACTGGGATTTTCACGCACAACCATTTCTAGGGTTTACAAAGAATGGTGTGAAAAGGGAAAAACATCCAGTATGCGGCAGTCCTGTGGGCGAAAATGCCTTGTTGATGCTAGAGGTCAGAGGAGAATGGGCTGACTGATTCAAGCTGATAGAAGAGCAACTTTGACTGAAATAACCACTCGTTACAACCGAGGTATGCAGCAAAGCATTTGTGAAGCCACAACACGTACAACCTTGAGGCGGATGGGCTACAACAGCAGAAGACCCCACCGGGTACCACTCATCTCCATTACAAATAGGAAAAAGAGGCTACAATTTGCACAAGCTCACCAAAATTGGACAGTTGAAGACCTGAAAAATGTTGCCTGGTCTGATGAGTCTCGATTTCTGTTGAGACATTCAGATGGTAGAGTCAGAATTTGGCGTAAACAGAATGAGAACATGGATCCATCATGCCTTGTTACCACTGTGCAGGCTGCTGGTGGTGGTGTAATGGTGTGGGGGATGTTTTCTTGGCACACTTTAGGCCCCTTAGTGCCAATTGTGCATCGTTTAAATGCCACGGCCTACCTGAGCATTGTTTCTGACCATGTCCATCCCTTTATGACCACCATGTACCCATCCTCTGATGGCTACTTCCAGCAGGATAATGCACCATGTCACAAAGGTCGAATCATTTCAAATTGGTTTCTTGAACATGACAATGAGTTCACTGTACTAAACTGGCCCCCACAGTCACCAGATCTCAACCCAATAGAGCATCTTTGGGATGTGGTGGAACGGGAGCTTCGTGCCCTGGATATGCATCCCACAAATCTCCATCAACTGCAAGATGCTATCCTATCAATATGGGCCAACATTTCTAAAGAATGCTTTCAACACCTTGTTGAATCAATGCCACGTAGAATTAAGGCAGTTCTGAAGGCGAAAGGGGGTCAAACACAGTATTAGTATGGTGTTCCTAATAATCCTTTAGGTGAGTGTATACCAAATTATAATATGGATGACTTTTTCACAGGGCAAAAGAACTACAAAGTGTGATTACTGAGAATTGCCAGCAGAAGTAATTTTTGCAACTGTTTAATGGCTTATGAAATACATTGCTCTGTAGGAAAGAATAGTTATTGGCTCACAGCATTTCTTTTATAGAATGCTGTTTCTACCCTGAGCCACTAATATTTTTTTTAATTATTATTTATTTTCATTAAACTCTTATTTCATTGTTATTTGCTAATACTTCCCACATTCTCCTCCAAGTGCTCGTTACAGATCCCAGAGAACCGGCCTATGTAATACAGATGGCCTTGTTTGTTACAGACAAGTAGTTCTGGCTTCTTTCAATTGGATACACACTGCCAATCATGTCCTTGGGTTCTTGTTTCATTGCTGAGCTTGAAGTAGTCTGGTGGGTTAATTTGATCCACAGCTTGGAGGATTTTATAAGCTTTAAATGAAATGTAATTCCCAAAGGTGCTCTCTTTCTCTTAGCTTCTGCCTGTGAAATGTGGTAAAATACTGTGCCAGTGATCTGCCTGCTATACGGTGGAAACATGACAGTACCTTTAAACTACAAACCATAAACAGATGTAAAAGCTTCTTGTTTGATTGGGTTGCACCTACGAACATAAAGTTTACAAACAAGAGGAGGCCAGTCGACCCATTGTGTCCATTAATAAGTAATCCAAGGATCACGTCTGGTCTATTTTTGAATGTTCCCAAATTGTCAGACATCTATTTTAAGAAGTGTCTCCTGTTTGCTGTCTTGAATGCCTTTAAGTCCAATTTTCATATGTATCCCTGGGTCCGTGTGTCCCTGCAGATCTGGAAAAGCTCCTCATTCCTACACAGGTTACTATAAGTAGCAAAACCAAGTTTCTTAGAAAGTATTAATACATTTTGCCAGACTGTCTAGAGATACTGTAATTTATAAAGGTGCATGCTTTGTTTTTTGACTTCCACAGAAAAGCAGGTGGCACACTTAACTCGAAGTGTGTGCCTCAAAATGAAATATTTAAAATCTGTCAATGTGTTACGAAATGAATCAATGTTTTAAAGCATACATAAATGGGAATCAGGTAGGGAACCTCTAAATCACTAGGATTTATTAATGAGTTGTTTCCTGCCTTCCAACACTTTCAAGACATGGTTATCCCCAAGGAAATGTGTCCTTGACATGAAGTAAACCAATCAGGCATGAGACATTTTAGATGGAAGGACTTACTACACTGTAGGAATATGTTATTTTTCATGTTTCCTTCACAGCCCTCCATCTTTTTCGCGCTGTTTAACCTCTTATCTGCCTAAACACGAGCATAAACGCACCATAAGAAACTTATGCCAATTGCATGCAGTACTACCTGCGGCAGACAGGGAGCAGACAGTATATATCATGTTACGAATTGCTCGTTGCTGCTGTATTAAGAGTCAAGACAGGCATTTTTCTATTTAAACACAACATATATTTTTTTTCTAATCAGTCGTCTGAATCAAAACTATCATTCCTTATAAACAAATCAAACAACTGGAAGACAGTCTAGTTTTAATGATCGCTTCTAGGTGACAGCTTGTTACACTGATTTCATATAGCACTGAAGAAAACAGTATTTCTAAAGAGAACGATGCTTTATCATGATTTTTTATTTGGGTGGGGGGGGGGTGAAAAAGTAGTAAAGCAAGTCGGGTGTTTGGTCTTTGTGCTCTCTATCAAGTTGCATGGTATAATTTTGGTTCACATTTACTGCGAAAAGCTACCAGATTCAGCCCAAACCCCGGCGACTCGGGTCCTCAATATGTGGGGGCGGGGCCAAGGTGCTTGCTGACTGTACGCGGTGACGTAACGGCGCTGTTTACGGACTGTGATGGCGGACGGGATTGTCTTCAGTGCCAGTCAGAGAGCTGCGGGAGAAAGTCATCCGAGGCGTCTACTCTCTGGCCGATCCCACACCGTGTAGCCGCTTCGCAGGGGGGCTTCTTGCGTGTGTTACATATGCTGTCCCCTCCCTGTGTCATAATATGTTGGACAGGGAACCCTTGGAGTACGACATTAACCCGGATAAGAAAGCAGACAGTGGTGATTTGTACTAAAAGCAGTGATACAATAAAAATAAAACACCGAAAACACGTAGAAAAACAACACAGGAATACGGAGCCGAGGACAGGGACAGCCGTCCGAGATGAAATTCGCCGAGCACCTTTCAGCCCACATCACTCCCGAGTGGAGGAAACAGTACATCCAGTATGAGGTAATGATGATGTCTTGTTTTGTGAGAAGATACAGGAAACGTGTGGAGTTTCTTTTCGTGAAATGTCGTTGGCATCCAGGGCAGCGATGTGTCTGTCATTCCTCCGACGGTCGTAAACGCACTTGCAATTTATTTTCAGATATTGCCAGCCTACCTGTTTAACCACTTGCAGGTGTTTATTACCTATCTGACATAAACAGACTGATGCTCACTAACGTGTATGCGCGTCTCGGTGCTGCAGTGCATGGGGCCACCTGCATGTCTGATCATAATAATATATCTGCTCTGTTATTCGTGATCGTACACTGCACTGCCATATGTTTTCTACTAATACTGTTAGATATCCGCCAAGAGGTTATTAGGCAGTTTACCAATAACTATCAGCATTGGCCATTATGTCCAGGACCTGAGGGCCATGGTCTGGGTCTCTGCTAATTCATTGGACATTTGCCTATTCGTGTTTTCATCTTTTTAAATCAACGTGGTAGTCATACTTAGATGTCATACTTGCTCTTATTGTATTGCATAATGATGTACTTGATTACAAGCATGCTGCAAACCTCTTTGCACTTGTTTTGTTTTTGAATGTCTATGACTTTTGATACTGTTTTCTGTTATTGTTAATATTCTCAATGACTGTTGCTATTATTATTATTACTACTACTACTACAAATTACAATAACAACATCTGAAACGCTGATTATAAGAGGAGATCAACCCTAGGACTCATTTCAGTGACTAGTGTGCTGTTCACATTAATGGAGGTGAGATTGAGTGATGCATTGCCAGAACAGTCTTTGTCCGACTTGTCATTAAAACGGGCGGGTCAGATTCTCGCCTTTTGTAGGGGTTGTCCCAGACACTGGCTACCTTGATATCAAAAGAAGAGAGACAAAATGGTGTTTTATCTTAAGGAAAAAAATCAAATTATACAGTAGAGCCTGATATAATTAAAAATAAAACCCAGATTATTTTTTTGCATTATGTGTAGAGCATTTACTGTTGGTGAGTATATTAGCACCTGCATAATGGTAATGATAACCCTCCCTGTTTTGTTTGGTTCAAAGGCAAATTGATCAGGCTGATTATTATAATACATTTTTGTGTTGCAAGCTACCATTTATTGGAAATTGATATTAGTAATAGCCTACTAATGATAATCATAATTATAATAGTAGTAGTATATAACCGTACAAATGTGTAGACTTTCATTTAAGATTGAAGAAAACTACAGCGAAGAAGTGCTTTGCCTTTGTTGACTATACACGATATAATATCTTGCATTATTTAAATCTTAAATGAAGATGTGTCAGTGAAAGTTGTTGATTTTAGTGCTGGATCTCCTTTGTTTCAAAGGAATCCATGCAATTCTCTCTATATTTAATATGCTTCCTTCCTACTTGATATACAAGGATTATGTCTGGGTGGAAAAACTGGTTCAAAACATTCTGTAGCATATCAACGTAAATGCCTTTGGTTAAATAATTATATATGCCTGTTTATTAATTATCATAGCACTTTTTCATTTTCTTTATCAGTACAGCCTCAGCCCTGTCACTCGCCCTACAGCCGCACACTTGTGTGGTGCTTTTTGGTGGGTTAAACAAATTCAGTTTTGTTCTATAAATTATGGACAAAGCAGCAGATGCCTGCTATCACAATATTGAACATCCAGTTTTCGGTTCACATCACTCTCTCTCGGCTGCCAGCTGCAGCACGCTACGAGTGTGGAAGTGCTGCCGAAAGGTAGTCAGAAGGATGGTTTCCTTCAATTGCACTTCGTGTGGTTACAATCATTAGGGCTTTGGCACTTCATTGGACCTCATGAAGAGCATTTTCAGCTCATTTAGCAAAGGGTAAAAACTGGTGCCGTTTTACTATTTGGAAAGCGTGTTCTCAACATTGTTGGTATGTGAGCATGCACAATCTAATATGCATTTCAGAGCTGTGCAGTTGCCAACATTTTGAAAGATGATTTAAGTCTGTTCAAATTAGAAGCATGGAAACTGCCAGCCTTGGCTAGTTTTCACTGCCTTCCAATGGTATTTATCTGCAGTATCGTTCTACGTGTTTTCTGGGAAGAGCATGTTTTCCAAGTGACTGGAGGGTGAGATGTTGCATGACCTGAATCGGCTAACAATGGCAGGAGTATGGGAGCAGATTTCTAGCCAGATGTTATAAGGAAAGAATAGTCAACTGTCATATTTTAGGCCAAAAATAATGTGAATGTTTAGTGGGTGATCAGCAGGTATACCCTGAAGTGCCTTTCCTCTGTAAAAAACTGTATTGTGGGCAGTGATGGTATTTATTTATCAGGTTCCTAGAAAGCTTGGAATTGCACTTGGAAGTTTGCCATGCATGCATGGTGATGGGCCTTATTTTTTTTTATTTGCTAAGGCAGGAAGCTTTGCCTGGGAGCAGGAGTTAGAACCAGAAAGACACCT
This sequence comes from Amia ocellicauda, assembly GCF_036373705.1. Taxonomy (NCBI): domain Eukaryota; kingdom Metazoa; phylum Chordata; class Actinopteri; order Amiiformes; family Amiidae; genus Amia; species Amia ocellicauda. The sequence continues at coordinate 7,121,201 of NC_089868.1, forward strand.
TGAGACCTCTTAGATTACCTCAAGGCCGGGCATAAGTGTGGGAAAAATCTTCCATGTGAAAATATCATGCTGTATATCTTCACTGAAATTGAGTGAACGAATGCACCTGAAAATAGAAACTGAAGAAGCAGTGTTCCAGTCAAAATAATTGCTGGAGTGCTGAGCTGAAGTTAAACTACTGGATGGAAATGCTGAATGGAAAGTAACCTCCCAAGATGCTTTAAAAAAAAAGAAAGAAAGAAAGAAAGAAAGAAAGAAAAACATCAGCTACCAAAGCAGCCTGCATGTTATCACAGGTCTGTCTCTAGTTCATTTCCCAAAACGTCGAATAGTTTTCCTCTGAAGACTTGAGAAATAGGGTTGTTAAAACTGAGCAATATTTTGCTCAAAGCAATTACCATCCCTGTCTTTGACCCCTTTTTGAAAAGATACCCCCACCTGACAGACTGGTCACGAGGGAAGCTTTAGATGGGAGATTGCCCATGTACTCGGTTTTTTGAGTCTTGTTTTTGTTTTATTGCCCCAAAAAACAAAGCCAGTTATTTTTCCTCCATCCTTTTAATGTATTTCAATGGGATCAGCAACCAATTTGGAGGGCTATTCTGCGAGCCATCAGGAAGCCCATTCCCTCACTTACGTTTATGAGGAAGTAGGCAGAAGTGGAGACGGACATTACTTAATGTGCGGTAGCCCTGCAGACTGCCAAATGAACTGTTGTCATCCTCTGAGTAATGCCGAATCTCATAGAGTGAGCCTGGCATGTAATTTATGAGTTCCGTTATGTGTTTTCGTTTGTTGATTTCTTGGTCGGTTTGCTTCTGTTTTTGTTCTTTTCAAACTTGGCTGCAGTAACACTTCTGTGTCGTTTTGTTTTGTTTTCCAAAGAATATGATTAGAAGCTGTTGGCCTTTCTAAATGCAACCTTTTTCAAGTCTTTATTTAGTCATGATAGTATAGTAGAGTGGTACTAGGGCTTACCACTGTCTCCGCTCTGAAAATTACTAGGAGGCAACCTCAAGTCTGTCTTTACGTGAATAGCGTGAAATCAGTATTTAAGCACCAGTTGCATTTCAGCCAGCTTTTCGCCTTGATTTTGCCTTTCTCCGGCTGAGAAACACAGTGTAGCAGAATTTTGATGACTTGAAGCATGAGAGGAAATTCTGACATAGAGAGCAAATAAGTGGATAAGAACAATTGTACATATCAAAACTTGGGCTTGCCCTTGTGTTCAAAAACACACTTCAAGCGTTTTTGCTTTTTTTGTGTCTTAAAATGGATAACAGCACTTTCATGCTGCCGTGTGGCTGTTTAGTATTCTTTGCTACTCTCCGAATAGCAAACAGATCTGCGGGGGCTCAGGAAGACAAAAACAAGACTATTAGAAACATATTGAAGTCTGATTCTGATACTGCATGTAGGCCTAGAGGGGCTGTGACAGGAGTCAATGGAGTCGGCTGATGCTGAAGTTATTATCACCCCTGCCAAATAATACTGCAAAGCCTGCAGCACAAACTAACATGTAATATAACACTTTTTATCTGTTCAGTGTACCTAACTCTGAATGCACACATGAATGCATTGAACATTCTCTCCTTCCTACTTCCTTACTGTTTTCTAACTGAATGCTACAGGTCTGTTTAATGTTTTACTTTTTTCCTACACATCATACACTGGCTTCAAATCCAGGGGGTAATTGATGAAGTGGTTATTGATAATGAATTGATGAATTTTTTACTATTGAACATTATAGCTGGTATAGCTGTTTGCATTTCATAAATGAGCATTTATTATTAAACTTTAGCCTCTGCATTTACATTTTCAACCTGCAAAACTGCCATCTATCAAATCAGTTAAAGGCGTTGTGTGTCTGTGATGTCATCATCAGCACACCTTGACGCCACTTTAGTCTCATCAACCCCTCAGCATTGACAGGATTCATGTATGTCTTCAGTGTTGGTTACCCTGTGTGGACTGTCCTGATAGGTATTGAATGTAGTTTTTTCATGGCACACCCTACATTACAATTTGATTGTGTTGGCTACTACAGTTGAGTTGAACTGCATTTTACCCTGTCTGTCTCTCTATATCCTCTATGTTACACCCATTTCTAGTGGGAACCTTTGTTTCAAAAAGCTTTGTCTCATTGTTATCGGTACCCCCCACCAACTATCATGGTTCCCCTTGTATTAGATTCCAAACTGCTTTTGGCTTTTTGGAAAGCTGGGAAAACTGTTATTTTGATCTTGCTTTCTCTTTAGAATGGCTTAAGAACGCACACACACACACACAGATGAACCTGCCCAGGTACAAAGAGCAATACTGTATTAAAAACAACAGTTTAAACATTGACAGTCCAATATGCATGTTCAATTTGTATGGCCTCCTGATTTACAAATCATTTAATGTCATGATAATAAGAAAAGAGGTCTGAAATTATATATATAATAAAGAGGTGAGTGCCTGCATGTAGATGACTGTAGTAAAAGAAAATGCAATCAGCTTTTTTGGGGGTGGGGGAGGGGGGAATAAAAACCTCCATTCACGTGTTAAAAATGGAGAAGCTACAGTAGTGTTTTGCAATTCGGATTATTAGGTTGCTGATATGGTAAGATTGTGTCTGAACGGAAGTCTGGTAAGGGCATTGTGATTTGGTTTACAGTTGAATGCAGCAGGCCCACAAAACAAATTCCAGGAGTGTACACAGTGCCGACTGATTTAAAGGTCTACTTGTAACCCACTGACAAACACCCAAAACATCAAAATATAATTAATTACATTAAATAAAGGTGGGTCGTGCCATGCCAACTCAACCATAAAAGGGACATTTGGTTGCTTGACCCCCTTAGATTTAGCAAAAAAATATTCCCTGGGTATTTCCCAGTATGTTGCATTAAAAAATACTAGTCATTGTTTAAAAAAAAAAAAGAAAGAAAAAAGTGTCAAGAAAGTTATGTTTCACATGCAAGTTTATAACCCCACTGGAAGCGTGCCCTCTCAGCTATGACACTAGATCTAGCCAGAAACAAAGTTTACTGATTTCCATGACATCTGATTGCATGCAATCCGAATGCAGCCCACGATTTCCTTGAAGTTTCTTCTAAATTTCACAGTGAAATCGCAAGAAATCCAATTACTTGCGATTTCATCCGATTTTATGCAGTAGAGCAGAGTCTTGTTTTCCCAAAATCTTATGAAATCGCCCAGGACAAGTATCCAGTCAGAGAGCAAGAAGGAGTCACAAGAGAACATTTACAACATGACTGGGAACCTTGAACAGCAGACAGGAATTGGACAGGAGAAGAGATCCACAGAAGCGCCAGTTTTCTCACTGTTTACGGCTACTGTCACGTACACATAAAACTGTGGTAAACTGCCAAAAGCCATTAATTAAATAAACATTAAATACATGTATTCCTTTCAGTCTCGTATTTCTTAACTCCCACTTCGTTTTCCTCAAATCATAGTCGTGTATCTTATACATGGGGTTGCTCTTTTTCACAGATCTTCTAGTGTTTTGATTTTACTGTGTTTGCCTAGTAATTACATAAAAAGTTATACATTTATATTTATAAATATTATGTTGTATACTGGTAAGTTAGTCTTGATTAGTCTGTTCAAGTTTTTTTTTTTTTTTTTTTTTTTTAAGATGGCAAAAGTGAAATTATCTCAGTTTTGGATAACGTACAGTTTGCAACTAATAATAATAATACTAATAATAATAATACAAACCATACATTTAATTACAATAACACACACAAATGTATATATGTATAATTAGGGCTGTCAGTTGATTTAAAATATTTGATCGGTTAATCAATTGCCATTAGACTTTAAGTGGTTGTGCCACACAGTAATTTAATACATACTAGGCATTGATATTACAGTATAACAACACTGTAACGTTAATGGTAAAAAAAAAAAAAGAAGCTACTATTTATGTATTTATTTTTACTAATGATTATAAAAATAACAGTAACATTATACCCTAGATAACATAACAGTTTTTATCAAATACTCTCTTTTTGACCAAATATTTGTATTTATTTTAGAGGAAGTCATTGCACTCTCAAAACTCTTGGGTCGTGTTCTATGGTATCGCTGGAATTCTGCAGATCTGCGCTACACGAACGTGACCATGATTCTACTGACACCACACACCTTTGGTTTTCAGAGCTTTTCGAATTGTGGACTTGCAGATAATGGATTGTGGACGTGTAGGACCTGCATCCTCTACAGGATAAAACCTATCAATGTTTTTGTATTTTATTCTTGAAAGCCCTCTTTCCTTATGAACTGAACAAGGTGCTACCATGATTGCATCTTTTTCTTGTCAAGGTCCCTTTTGCAGTTTAGATCGATCTTTGGTCAGGTTGAAGGGGAAATTTAAAAAATAAAGAAAAAGGAAAGAAAATAATATATACCTGGCGCTTCTATATATATATATGACTAGCATTTTTCAACTCCGCATACCTGAAAACCCCCAAGTGAATTTGTTTAACAAAATCTGACAGAGTTAGCCAACAACCTTGGTACAGTGAGGGAAAAAAGTATTTGATCCCCTGTTGATTTTGTACGTTTGCCCACTGACAAAGAAATGATCAGTCTATAATTTTAATGGTAGGTGTATTTTAACAGTGAGAGACAGAATAACAGCAAAAAAATGCAGAAAAACGCATTTCAAAAAAGTTATAAATTGATTTGCATGTTAATGAGGGAAATAAGTATTTGATCCCCTATCAATCAGCAAGATTTCTGGCTCCCAGGTGTCTTTTATACAGGTAACGAGCTGAGATTAGGAGCACTCTCCTAAAGGGAGTGCTCCTAATCTCAGCTCGTTACCTGTATAAAAGACACCTGTCCACAGAAGCAATCAATCAATCAGATTCCAAACTCTCCACCATGACCAAGACCAAAGAGCTGTCCAAGGAAGTCAGGGACAAGATTGTAGACCTACACAAGGCTGGAATGGGCTACAAGACCATCGCCAAGCAGCTTGGTGAGAAGGTGACAACAGTTGGTGCGATTATTCGCAAATGGAAGAAACACAAAATAACTGTTAGTCTCCCTCGGTCTGGGGCTCCATGCAAGATCTCACCTCGTGGAGTTTCAATGATCATGAGAACGGTGAGGAATCAGCCCAGAACTACACGGGAGGATCTTGTTAATGATCTCAAGGCAGCTGGGACCATAGTCACCAAGAAAACAATTGGTAACACACTACGCTGTGAAGGACTGAAATCCTGCAGTGCCCGCAAGGTCCCCCTGCTCAAGAAAGCACATGTACAGGCCAGTCTGAAGTTTGCCAACATCTGAATGATTCAGAGGAGAACTGGGTGAAAATGTTGTGGTCAGATGAGACCAAAATCGAGCTCTTTGGCATCAACTCAACTCACCGTGTTTGGAGGAGGAGGAATGCTGCCTATGACCCCAAGAACACCATCCCCACCGTCAAACATGGAGGTGGAAACATTATGCTTTGGGGGTGTTTTTCTGCTAAGGGGACAGGACAACTGCACCGCATCAAAGGGACGATGGACGGGGCCATGTACCATCAAATCTCCTTCCCTCAGCCAGGGCATTGAAAATGGGTCGTGGATGGGTATTCCAGCATGACAATGACCCAAAACACACAGCCAAGGCAACAAAGGAGTGGCTCAAGAAGAAGCACATTAAGGTCCTGGAGTGGCCTAGCCAGTCTCCAGACCTTAATCCCATAGAAAATCTGTGGAGGGAGCTGAAGGTTCGAGTTGCCAAACGTCAGCCTCGAAACCTTAATGACTTGGAGAGGATCTGCAAAGAGGCATGGGACAAAATCCCTCCTGAGATGTGTGCAAACCTGGTGGCCAACTACAAGAAACGTCTGACCTCTGTGATTGCCAACAAGGGTTTTGCCACCAAGTACTAAGTCGAAGGGGTCAAATACTTATTTCCCTCATTAACATGCAAATCAATTTATAACTTTTTTGAAATGCGTTTTTCTGGATTTTTTTGTTGTTATTCTGTCTCTCACTGTTAAAATACACCTACCATTAAAATTATAGACTGATCATTTCTTTGTCAGTGGGCAAACATACAAAATCAGCAGGGGATCAAATACTTTTTTCCCTCACTGTATGTAATGATCTTGTTGATTTGCATATCCTGTTTTTTACATCCACCTTTCCATGTTCTTAAACCGTTTTGAAGGGTTTAGCCTACATATATGTACATTTAGTCTTCCATTGGAATGGATGTTGGCTGGTAGGCCTTGCCTCTACCCTGTGACTACAGTCTTACCATGCTGATGAATACACAGTCACATTGGTCTCCTAGGATCTTATATTAAAGAAAAAAAATTGACCTCCCATTGTCTTCCATTAGTCTGTTGCAGAAGTCTGTGGGCAGTCCATTATTAACCAATTTATAATGTTTTGCCCCCTGTACTAAACTAATGTCATTCTCTCTTGTTCATAAGAACATAAGGGAGTTTACAAATGAGAGGAGGCCATTAGCCCCATCGTGCTCGTTTGGTGTCCATTAATAACTAAGTGTTCCAAGGATCATATCCAGTCTGTTTTTGAATGTCCCCAAATCACTGGGGAGTTTGTTCAGATTTTGACAACTCTGTGTGAAGAAGTGTCTACTGTTTTCTGTCTTGAATGCCTTGAAGCCCAATTTCCATTTGTGTCCCAGGGTCTGTGTGTCCCTGCAGCTCTGGAAACGCTTCTGTGGTTTGATGTGATCTATAGCTGCAGTTGGATGAGCAAAGAACTCTAAAAGATTAGTAAGACATGATCTGCCTCGTCTAAAACCATGTTGACTATTTCCAAGAATATGGTTTTCATTAAGATGCTCCTCTATTTTCTGTCTTTCTGTTTTACAAGTAATGCAGGTGAGACTGATTGGTCTGTAATTTCTTGGTTCAGTTTTGTCCCCTTTCTTGTGGATTGGTATGACATTTGCTGTCTTCCAGTCAGTTGGCACATCCCCTGTTCCAAGTGTCATTTGGAATATTTCAGTTAGTGGCCTATAAATAATTTCCCTGATTTCTGAAGTCTGCTAGTCCCTTTAGTACCTCCTCCTCATTTATCCTGATCTCTCTTAGAGTTTGACTGGACTGATTGTTAACCTGTGGCATGTTATCCGTTTTTTCTTTTGTAAAAACCTCTATGAAATACTCGTTAAGAACATTTCCCACATCTTGTTTATTTTCCAAGATACTTACATTTTTGCCCTTTAGCTGTTTAACTTCCTCCTTTATTGACCTCTTGCTGTTGTAGTTTTTAAAAACGATCTTTGCATTAGGTTTAGCTCCAATAGCTATGTTTCTTTCTATTTCCCTCTTTGCTTTCCTGATCCCTTTCTTCACATCTCTTTACAGTTCAATATGTTCTTTGTATTTTGTTTAATCTCTATCACTTCTGTATGGGCTGTACAATATGGTTAACAAACTGAAATGACTACTGAATCCACCAGAGTCACAGAAATCCCAAATCCTTTGCAGGATAGGAGGCATTACTTCTGCCCTGTGAGAACACATCACTGTCCCTAGTCTTGACACAGACTGAAGGCCGAAGTGAAGCATTTCAACACCAAATCCTCTCGACTTCTCCTGACTCTGGTCCATGCTGACAAAAATAAAGCCTTGAATGAAATAACACAAAACGCAAATGCCATTGTAAATGTAAATTGCGCACTGTAAATGTATTTTTAAATTAGTTTTTAAAAGCACTTAGTTTCACGTCATTGTTCACAAACACTCGCTATGTTTAATAAGCACGTTAAGGGGGTGAACAGTTCCTGCTTTTGCTCAGTACATTTCTAACCCTCTAGTTACTGTGACAGCTTCTGCAAACCTCACTGTGCATCATCTGATATAATAGTTGAAACACTTGTTATATTAAAAAATATATAAATGCATCACATAATATGTGTATTGTTTTGGAGTGGTGTTTAATACAAATACGCATTTTAACATATGCCTGTTTGTATAGTTACAATTATTAATATATATTGCTTATTTTACAGCTGTTTTACCGACTACATAACAACAGGACATTTACTTTAATTGCAGATTCTGAAGATGTCGGCCCCATTCAAACAAAAAAATAAAAATAAAACTGGGTTCAAAGATAGGACCTTTACATTGAATTGTTGGAACTACAGAAGGGAAATCTTTTGTTTGTAAATGGAAAAACTTGATCTAGAAATCAAAATGTTAAAGTTAAAAATGGCAAGATTCGAGTTAAATGGGGAAGGAGAAAGTATTATTGTAATTTATTAAGAGTTGTTGGTTGTAAATACAGTTGTCATTCTTTATAATAGATACTAGATAATAGATTTGTAATAGTTCACCTAAAGTATTAATACAGTTTTTATTAATTAAATTAAACATTTCAGTGTCAAATTAGTTGCAACTATTATTAGTTAAACTTCCATTACTTTGTATTTATGCCCTTTCATATAAAAAAAAAAAAAAAATTACTAGGCATATGTGCTACCATGTTGGTTTCATGTCAGTTTCTATAGCAAGAGATGCCTTTTTCCCATTTAAGCCTGGTGTAGGGTAGGCTTAAAAAATTACTTCAATTTAAGACCAAACTGATACTAAGTTTTTTTTGTGCAACAGGCCTATTTATTTTGGGCTTAAATTTAAGTCTTAAGACATTAAAAACATTTAAGACCTTTTGTGTAACTGGCCCCTGCACAGGATCCTAAATGATCTTGTAGGATCCTACAGGATCCTGTCAAGATTTCTACCAGGGTTATTAAACACGGGTTCAGGCTGTGGAAAACTATACAATACCAGTGGCTTGAGCTGACTTGAGACAGGGGGCACCTGAAGCAGTGTGGACAGACTTGAAATAATTAAATGTTGATAGTCTCCTGGAATAAATCATTTTCTGTTTGCTAAGATGGAATAAATTGAGCAGGAATTGATGCATCAGCACTATCAGCAGAGGAAAGCTCTTTAAAGGCATGTGACCACAGTCACATAATAATATGCTTTTAATCATGACAAGCACTGCAAAGAATTAAACGCACTATCCTGTGATTCTTGTCTTAAAGTACCTGCTGTAGCTGCATATTTCCATACAGCTACCTTAACCGACATTGATGTGGTGATGTATCACCGAATCTGATAAACCACATGTGGAACATTAGCTGTGGTTAAAGGACAGACATTGAAATCTGTACAATTAGGGGAATATGTTTTGGGCTACCACTTCTAGGACCCCCTCTTTGTGTTTTCTGAGGTCAAAGACCAGAGCGGTGACATAATGCTATGTAACACAATTTTTGTTCCTGGGTAGTATAGAAAATCGCTATTATTCCCCACAAATTTTGCTTTTGTGACCAGGAGAGTGATATTTTGAAATTCAACTATTTCCAATGAGAAAACGGGTGAATTTGTGTATTTTCGTTTAGTATATATACATGTTAATTTGGATTTGGATTTCCCTAGGTCTAGTCTATACAGGTGTGCAATTAGCTTTTGTTATGGTGATTGATTAATTACCTGAATAAATGCCATGTTTTAACATGTTCACCATACATTTACGCACCCTCATGCATTTTTGGTGATGTTTGCCTGTGGCTGGTAAGTTTTTTTTCCTTTTACCAGACACAGTGGCTAGTGGCCAAAAAAGTTAATTTTTTCCCCTGATGGACACCTAAACATAATAGACATATTTGACTAAATGTGGTGGTCTCGAAGTATTTGATGAAAAATCATTTTGAGCAACAGAAATACATTTTAAGGAGAGTGGAACCATGTTAAAGGGACATGATTAGTCTGTGAATCAATGTGAATGCCATTAGCTTCAGGAAATCTTGGTGTTATTGTGATTTAGTCCTGCACAAAATGATTATTCCATTTATTCAGATTGGTTTCACTTGGAGCTAAGCAATTGTGTCCTAGTGATAGTAAGTGCTTTGATTTCCTTGTGTATTAGATGTCAGGTTATTCTAATCACACGATCAAGTGACAATTAGTATTTGAATTCAAAACGGTTGGCATGCTTTTGAAATCAACACACAGACCTTGAAAGCACGGCTATAAGGAAGATTCTTATCTTTCGCCAGGTGATTCCGTTTCCCTTGTTTTGGCCACAGTGCTGTTTAATCGGCACTAACTCTTGGAACTGTGGTTCAGTTTTAAATGTCAATTGCCTCTCTCGGGGTCAGTTCTTACCCCTCCGAGAAAAATATATGCAACTGTCAAATAATAGTTTTATGCTGCATATTGTGATTTTACTGAAGGAATCACAGCGCAGGATCAGGGCATGAAAATCCATGCTGAGATGTGCTAAGATTTCCCACCAGAAGCAATATTTGCTTTTTTTTTTTTTTTTTTGTCTGTCTTCAGTGTATTAAAGGGGTCATGAACTGAGAAATCAAAATTCCCTTCATTTTTTGACATATAAGAGGTAATTGTACTATAAAAACATCCTGTAAGTTTCAGAACTCAAAACTTTATCGTTAGTCTAAAAACAGCTTACATTGAAGCCAATCTGCAAAAACGACAGGATTTGGAATGTGCCACTTTATTACGTAATAGTTTGTCTAAACCCCGCCTCCACAGAAGATCAACGCCTGCTTCTACATTACTGCCTGCTTAGCCCCGCCCACAGAATAACACATATAGTAGGTAAATAACAAGAGAGGCAAACGCAGTTCTATGCAGAAACCAAACGATAAAGATGGCTCCGAAGACAACAAGTTTTTTACTTTAATGAAAATGATGGGCGATGAATATAAGAACGACAGCTTGACAAACGATGGTACATTCATTTATACTTCGTTTACATGAAGCAGCGCGAATTATCCTTTGTCAGATATAACTGTATTAATGCCTAGTATCTAAACTTTATATGCAACAACCAATGAAATATAAAACGTGTAATATGCATAAATGTTAACAACATAATGACACAAACCGCTTTCTGTAGCGTCTTCGGCTAAACTCTAATATAATGTAATAGGCTAACTACCTCACAAATACATAAAGTATGAATATAAATATAGATGATTATTTACCACGCTGTCGCAGGCTGTAGTATCAATGCCATTTGAGGTGCAGGTTCGTTGTCTTCTGATTCGGGATCAGACTCTGGATCAAACATGTTTGGCTGAATTTCACCGGCTGCCATTTCTCAACATCGGAAATTTTCAAAACAATTCCACACGTATACTGACGGGGAGTTGAAATCTTTTTAAATATGTAAAACTGTTAGCCAATCATACCAGTGGGCATTTACTTCCCAGTCTACAATCCACCATGCCTATTCAAATGGTGTGTTCCGATGAGGGGGGTCAAAACAGGACAGAAAATAGCCTATTACTTTTTTTGATGTAAAAATCTTGATAACATTATAAGTGGACCTCGGAGAACAATACAAAAAAAAAAAAAAGGCAGTTCATGACCCCTTTAAAATATGTTGATTTTATAGAACATATAGGCCTACTTTTACAATAATAACTAACTTATCCACTAAATTGTAACAGGTTTAAATTCCCTGTATAATCTTAACTGAACCAGATCTGAATTGAGTCCAAATGACAAATTGATACAAAAACCCATAGATTCCTCTCATTGTTGGACTGAACTACCATCTAATGACCCAGTGGCCATTTAACCTCATCCAAACACTCAAGCTTGCGGTTGCTGACAATGTCTTATATGAATAAAACATTTTTTGTTTCCTTTTGTCAGAACCATTTTCAGATATCTTATTTTACACACTTTCTCCCTTACGTTTACGTCAAGACATTCTGGCATGCGATTTCTGACGGGGATGGTTTTTTTATAACATCACAGCCAGGGATTTGCTGCATTTCCACCAATGTGTCACCAGTCTGTGGTGACTGCACTGACTGTGGGGTGTATGCAGCAGGCGAGCAGGCTCTTCTGAAGTCTGCATGCAGATCTGAGCCCTGTCCACTGACTCTCTCTGAAGGAACCCTTTTGCACTAGACTCACACTAGCCTCCAAATCCACTACAGGTTCAGGTTTTCTTGTTATCTGTAATTGTTGAACGCTGTGTTGGTGGGGGTAGGGCAAGCCAATTCAGCTAATGTAATGGAAGAGTAAACTGTCAAAACACATTCCCAGCATTTTAATGCTGATCAGTCAGGCCAGTCACGTCTACTGACCAGCTCCTACACAAGAGCAACAGCGGTTTCTGGTATGCCTCTCTCCAAGCTGCCTACGTTTCTTTATTACATTTTGATTAAGCTGTCGGTCTTCAGGACTCTGCTGCACTGTGTAGAAGAAATCTCTTATAGCATTGTCATACTGGACAGTGACTCTATAGTCTTGGTGAATACAATGTCACATTTGTCTTTTACGCTCAGTTATTAAAGAACAACTGGACCTTTATTGTCTTTCATTAATCTGTTTGTCACGGAAGTCTGTGTATACTACATCAGTATTAGCAGATTTATTATATTTTGGCTGTATTTTGCCTGTATTTTACTAGTGTCTGTCCATCCCTCTGGTGCTTGGGATATAAACTAAAATAACTATTGATTTGATCTACAGAAACACAATCTTTGACATTATTTATCTTGATGGATCTCGTTAATGAAGAATTCTTGATGTGCAAAGCAAACTAGAAGCACCTTTTAAATAGGAAATATCAGGCATGGTGTAATTCCTAGAAGCCACAGTGCTGGCGTGTGAATTTGATGTTGTTAGGAGTGACAAAAACATGGTTTACAGAAAATGATGGGGATGAATACAAGTTGAAAGGGTACAAATAGTTTAGGAATCGAAGAGGTGGTGGGGTAGCATTATATATCAGAAATGACATTGAGGCAGAAGAACTCAAATTAGATCCTGCTAATGAAACAGAATCTTTGTGGGTTAAACTTTTGAATAAAAGATCTGGAGGGTTAGTGGTAGGAGTGGGAGACTAACTCAGATATTCAGAAATGTTGCATTTTACAATGTAATCAGGACTGCATGTACCAAGGATGTGGATGTTATAATGGGGGATTTCAATTTCCCAAACATAGACTGGGAAAGCCCAGTTGGGACTACAGAAGCAGAAATATATAAATGGTTGAGATGGTAAATGACTGCTTTCTAACTCAGTTTGTCCGGGAACCACCATATTTTCAAATGAGATAGACACAGAAGGGCATTAGTTAGAGAACCAACTGCGATCTGCTATCACAATATGGTTAGCTTTTACCCCTTTTCCACTGGCATATGCGAGCCGTGCTGGAACCGGGCTGGCGCGGCTCGGCTCGTTACCCACTGGCACTTTTGTCGAGCCGACCCGGAACCAGGCTGTGAATTTTCGGACCTGCTCCATACCTAGGGCTGGCCCAAGGCCGCGCCGTGCCGGGGGAGGAGTTAACTTAACTTGTCTTCACATACCGTCAGCCTACCCGATTTACTAGGTCTAAATAAATTTACAAATACTTAATACGTTAATAAAATACACCACAAATACATAACAAACTACTACTGCTATTTATATACTGGTAAAAGAATCTTAGGATTGATCTACACAACAAGTTAAGTTAATTAATTTGTTACCGTTTCTTCTTCATCTGTAACTTAAGTTGGCTCTTTAACCTCCAACATCCAAAAACTTTTTTAAACTCCTTCTCTTGCCTCTATCGCCTTTCACAATGTATGCATTTATTTACTTATAACAGTAAAAGCTGATCGCTTTTTAATTTGAATTAAACCATGGTAACAAGGATAAATCCAAACATTTGCATGCTGCAACACAGCTTTTGAAATAACGAAGCTTCGAAAATGTATAGCCTTCCCTTTGTTTAAGACCGAGTTCTATCCGAAAAACTCGTCTCTGCCCTGTTCATAGTCGGCGCATCATTAGTTAGAGAAGTTTTTAACGGATACTTCAAACATGAAGATTCGTACAATTAAACTAATAATACAGGTCAAATCTACAGGGAAGATCAGAATATTTCATTGTACTGAAATGTCATTATATTGCAAGAGTATGCGTTACTATTACTGGCACATATTTATATAGTTTACTTATTGTCATATTTTTGTTTTAACGAGATTTGTCCTGTATTTTATTTTACAATGTCAAAAGTCTAAAGTCTAAAATGCTTAATGTATCACAAAATGTACCTCCAGCATGTCAGTCTGCTGCTGTCCCTTTAGGAAAATCTGTGTGTTTTCATACATTGTCTGTCTGACATCAGTCGCGGCTACTAAAAAGACACCTTTCTCCAGAGGGTGACATGGTGGAGGTGCCTGCAGTCTGCAGTCCCTTTCTCCTGCAGTTGCGAGACAGCAGCCATGAGGAGCCAGGCTCTGCACAAAAGCAAGCTGACACCTATCTTAAACCCCTTCAACAGAAGTTCTGGAAAATTGCAGGCAACATTTGCCTGCTTTTTTCCTGTTGCACCCCATTCACACTGGCTTTGAATGCTGGAAAATTGCCGACAAGGATCCATTCACACAGAAAATAGAGATTGCCGGCAAGAGCACTGTAGCCATGGTAACGAGACGGTACAGAAGCATGTGGATCGAGAGAGGAGGCATGGACGATATTCTGTTCTAGATCTATGATCAATTGATTGCTTAAAACTATTTATTGCATTAAAATCAAAACTACCATCAGTGTCACTGTAATGTAGTCTAAAGGCTCTTTCACACTAGAGGTTTGTTTCATAATCAGTTCGGTTGTTTTGGAGAAGAGTGTGAACAACAAATGTGATTGGCAAACAAACCGAAACTAACTGAAACCACCGAAAGAGGTGGTCTTGTTCCATTTGGCAAATTAAAAGGGTTCAGTACGCTTGGAGATTGGAAGGTCTCAGTTATTTTTCAAAAAGAAAATTAACTTCACATTTCACCCAATAATGTGTAGTTTTGACTGTACAGTACCAGTTAAGATAAAATGCATATTTATGTATTTATTAATTGACTTATTGTTAACGGTAACATCAGTAATCTGACAATTGGATATTGGACTATATTCATCAAGGGTGTTACAAAAGGTATTTCTATTTTTTTTCTAAATGGAATATAATGCAAATTAAAGTTAACATGCATACATCACAGCGTACAATTTTATCTAAAGATGCTGTGCGACTTATTTGTTTTTTGGTTTGTGTGAGAAAATAAGTGTCAGAAATAACAAATTACTATAAAAACCCTTCATTTCATGTATTATGTAAAGTAGCGCTATGTTTGATATGGCAGTAGCAGTAAAATACTCCTAGATGGATATTTAGGGGACGTCATACTACTGTGTACATACTACATACTACATAATACTTATAAAGGCAAAACAATCACCATTTGACCCGGTCCGTTTCTTGTTGTGGTCACAAGTTCTTGTTCAAATGTGGCTTAACCTTGTTAAAATGCACACCTATTCTGATGGGTTACATCAGATAGCTGACGCACTGCATCGACCGCGCAAGGATGTGGAGCGTCATTTGCCGGCACATTGCTGGCAATTAGACTAGGAACCTTGCCGGCAACGATTTGCTGGCAATAATCCATTCACACAGACCTTGCTGACAAAAAAAAAATGCTGCCATACAGGCAAGTTATTTAAACAGTTGACAAAATGCAAAAGATGTAGCCTAGGCCTAGGCTACAGCGTCCTGTTTTCTTAATCCCTACTGTTTCTTTCTCTTAAACAACACCCAATGCTTCATTGGAACAAGGCACTTGAGTCAAAGTCAGAGAACTGTTCATCATCTGGCAGTTCAGTTAAAAGAGCTTTTAAACATTTCCTCTGTCTTTCCCCTTTTGACCCTGTTTATTACGTTATAGCCTCTGGGGGAGGAGCCGGGCTTCCGTGATAGTAGGACCAACTCAGAAATGTAGGATGGGCTGACAAACACTGAGCAAGAACATATTATCATCAACCTGCTGATTCTGGTGGCTATTAATTCATCTGAATGCAGGACATCAGCATTTTTCACCAAAGGATGAGACCATCACGTCTACTGATACAGACAGTATGGAACCTTTCTTCAAGGGTTTATCCCCATTGTTCAGGATTAGCCTACATTACATAATTAGTCTATAGCTTATAGATTCAGACACACTGTCCCAGTTGCTTCACATGTGCACTGCCTCCTGCCCCACCTTAATATCTGTATACAAAGGAGAATCAAAGGCAAACTAAACTAAACTGAAGTGTGTCATTGATATTTTTTGAAGGATGCCACCCAAATCTTGCGTTGACAAACAGGACTCCTTGATTTGATATTGTTGCTCAAAAATCCTATCTTCTAATAATTTGCATTGTATGTGATATTTTGTATATCCAATAAGACACTATGGTATATAAGAAAGTAAGTAACTAAGTAAATAAGAAAATAAGAAAGTAAATAAGTAAGTAAAAATTAAATTGCCTGGTATCTTCTCATGAGCAACTGGCAATTGCCAATATCAGATTAATCCTGTATACAAAAATACCTACTTTCTGATATATTCCATCCACGTATTAAGCTCAGATGTGGTCGCAACACCACCCCACCTTCACAATATTATTCAGGGATATTTAACATGGCTTAAATAGCTTTGAACATAGTCTGATGGAATTACTTGCCTCACGTGGGATGTGTCCAAACTATTCAGTTTACATGTGTGGTTATTTGTCTGCAGGATTGTCATGATAAGTAAAGACAAGTTTATTACTCATGTACACAGAGGAACAGAGGAACACAATGCCTCGCCAATCCTTTGCTGCTACTGGATATTATCTGATTTCTGTCTGAAAGTGTGCATTAATAGCTCGAAAATGGCAACACTTCTTGTCACTCACTCCTACAATCTAATGTTGCTATCAGAAGACTGCATGATGATCTCTCGGAATAAAGGTTGGTTCTGCATACAAATTGACTGCTTTGTTCAATTAGCAAAATTTCGATCCAGTCAGGTTCCATTTTCCCTCTGAATTGCAGTTGAAGCATTTCAGCATTCATAGGTGTTCATAGTTATTGACTTTGCTTGTTTTGTGTTATGTAACCTGCAAGCAAAGCTTAAGTTTAGTGTTTCCTATACAGTACGAATTAATTACCACCATGAGGGAGATAAAAATGAAACAAACTTATACTGACGGAGAATGATAAATAAAAAATAAATTCAATTTTTTAGTTTGTTGCTGAAGTTAAATTCTACTCAATGTTTTTGAAGTGCTAAATAAACATCTACTCTCAATTATACCGTCTTCTATTATTGTTTAGCATGTTGACCTTGTTTCCTGGGTAGGCCTCTAGCATCTCAAAAGAATGGTCCTGTGGAGGATGCAGCTTGGTTCTGCTTGGTCTGAGAATGGACCCACTCCCTATTGGAACGTAATGATCAATCACTGTGATTTGTTTACAAAGATGACTCTCTCTGTCAATTGATCCCTGCAATCTGAGAGGGGCTGCTTAGAAGGGATTCAACAGGTCTGAACCAGTGAGGAGGTTTCGAGAGAATAAGGAACTATTTGAAAGGAAAATGTGTAGGACCTCCTTCACCTAACAAGGCCCTAGTTGTCTTTAGTCTCTCAGAGGACAGTGCTGTATTGAGGAGCAGGGGCTGAGTGTGTAGCCAATGGGTGCTGATCAGGAGAGAACAATGACAGGGAAAGCTTTGCAGGCATCGGACAGACCTTCCTTTAGCACAAGGATAGAGGAGCAGCTCTTTCAATACTCATGCAGGTGGCACACAGCAGTGGTGCCATGCTTACCGTGCCTCTCAAGAGTATTCACCCCCCTTGGACTTTTCCACATTCAATTGTGTCAATGAGTATTTTTTCCCACGGTCTAGTCTGCCTGGCTTTTTTGGACAGTAGTTCATGCTCAAGGTACACCTGTTCACACTGTACCTGTAATTTGTCAAGTTAGTTGTTAAATTGCGTTAAAACATTCTCTGATGTGAAAAATCAGTTTTTTATACCCCCCCCCCTCCACATTCTGAAATGGGGGGGTGGGGGAATACTTGGTCTGAGTAAGAATACAACATTTCAAACAATATTCTGGAACCAGACAGTCTACTGAGAAAAACAAGATCATCCACGTTTTGGTAGAAGCAACACACACCTGTAGAGAGCTCAAAATGTCAAGATGGAAAACTCTGTTTACAGTGTACTAATACACAACGATTTTACAGAATTGGACCTGAACTTCTCTGTGTTTGATAGAACATCAAATAATATGTACTGGATTAATCGTTAGGTTGTTCTGAACAAAACAGGCCAATTTGCAATTCCCCCCCTGAGAAACTGTAAATCAGATGTGTTTGAGAATTGAACCGCCTGGTAGCCAAGAGAATAAGCTTTCAAACTATGTGTATTCTATGAATACAGTATAACTATGCACAGGAGCTGTGTGTAATACTGCCAAATAATGAGGGTGTAGTAACACAGTATATAACTCTGAAATGTGCATTATTTTTCAGTTTTTGGTAACCTAAACTTTTTTTTTTTATAAACTCTGGCAGATTACCATTTACCTTTGTACCATTTCAGGTTCACTGGACTTGAACTGCTTAAATTTCAATAAAAACTGGAAAGATGGGGGTGTTCTAAATCTTCTTTGACCGGTAGAATATATTAGTATTTCAGTTCCGATTTCAAGGAACTCTCCAGGACAGGAAAGAGGCAGTTGATTTATGTAGTTGTTTGTTTTGTTTGTTGTTGTTTTTTTACATGAATGTAACAACTGTCTGTTAGCCCAATGCTAAACTGCAAGCAGTGCAGTATTTATTTTCACTCGGAGATGCAATACAAAGCTGAAAATACTGAATTCACAGATCTAAAAGGAAAAACGGATCTAAAAAGATGAAAATTCAGTCAAGTTACTGGAGGACAGGGGCCTATAATCTGATTTGTTTTATTCCACTTTAACTGTTAAAGAACTGTTGATATAAATTCACATGGATCCACAAACTGAATGAGTAGCCCTTTCAGAAATGTCCCCCTATTTAATTAGTCAAGGACATGCAGGGTCCATAGTGAAACCAACAAAACAAAAGGTCTCATGAAATTGATACAGCTGTAATTCCCCTCAGGCTTTTTTCTGTGAGTGTATTATTAAAAATGGAAAAGGCACAGACGATTTTTGACATTAGTTTGGAAACAGAGGATATTTCTTTGAGATTTAATTGGATTTTATTTTTCCAGGCAGCAGATCAATAATAATGAAATGTATATATTACAATCTGACATTTCTTCTATTATTAAAATTTTCAAATAAAACTTTTAAAGATGGTATGAAACATTTCTTCCAAAAGTCCCTGCCTGGGAATAGAGATTGCTTTTCTGGGCCTGGTAACTCAGTTGCTCAGAACAGG
Source organism: Amia ocellicauda (assembly GCF_036373705.1). Lineage (NCBI taxonomy): Eukaryota > Metazoa > Chordata > Actinopteri > Amiiformes > Amiidae > Amia > Amia ocellicauda. The sequence continues at coordinate 7,140,477 of NC_089868.1, forward strand.
GTACCAATTACACAAGGTCTGGTGTATTAATTGCAGTCTGCTAACATACACTCACAACATTGTCACACCATTACAACTTTATATATATATATATATATATATACAGTGGAGGAAAAAAGTATTTGATCCCCTGTTAATTTTGTACGTTTGCCCACTGACAAAGAAATGATCAGTCTATAATTGTTATGGTAGGTGTATTTTAGCAGTGAGAGACAGAATAACAACAAAATCCAGAAAAATGCATTTCAAAAAAGTTATACATTGATTTGCATGTTAATGAGGGAAATATGTATTTGACCCCTTCGACTTAGTACTTGGTGGCAAAACCCTTGTTGGCAATCACAGAGGTAAGACATTTCTTGTAGTTGGCCACCAGGTTTGCACACATCTCAGGAGGGATTTTGTCCCACTCCTCTTTGCAGATCCTCTCCAAGTCATTAAGGTTTCGAGGCTGACGTTTGGCAACTCGAACCTTCAGCTCCCTCCACAGATTTTCTATGGGATTAAGGTCTGGAGACTGGCTAAGCCACTCCAGGACCTTAATGTGCTTCTTCTTGAGCCACTCCTTTGTTGCCTTGGCTGTGTGTTTTGGGTCATTGTCATGCTGGAATATCCATCCACGACCCATTTTCAATGCCCTGGCTGAGGGAAGGAGGTTCTCACCCAAGATTTGACGGAACATGGCCCCGTCCATCGTCCCTTTAATGCGGTGCAGTTGTTCTGTCCCCTTAGCAGAAAAACACCCCCAAAGCATAATGTTTCCACCTCCATGTTTGACGGTGGGGATGGTGTTCTTGGGGTCATTCCTCCTCCTCCAAACACGGTGAGTTGAGTTGATGCCAAAGAGCTCGATTTTGGTCTCATCTGACCACAACACTTTCACCCAGTTCTTCTCTGAATCATTCAGATGTTCATTGGCAAACTTCAGACGGGCCTGTACATGTGCTTTCTTGAGCAGGGGGACCTTGCGGGCGCTGCAGGATTTCAGTCCTTCACGGTGTAGTGTGTTACCAATTGTTTTCTTGGTGACTATGGTCCCAGCTGCCTTGAGACCAGCTGCCTGGGAGCCAGAAATCTTGCTGATTGATAGGGGATCAAATACTTATTTCTCTCATTAACATGCAAATCAATCTATAACTTTTTTGAAATGCGTTTTTCTGGATTTTTTTGTTGTTATTCTGTCTCTCACTGTTAAAATACACCTACCATTAACATTATAGACTGATCATTTCTTTGTCAGTGGGTAAACTTACAAAATCAGCAGGGGATCAAATACTTTTTTCCTCTCACTGTATATGTATATATATATATATATATATATATATATATATATATATTATGTATATGGTTCTCTGACTGCAAAAGGGACAAGAAATGCAGCATGTACACATGTGATTTGACAAAAAGGCCAAAAATATAAAACAGGGCTGTAGTATGTGCAGAGCTGTGAATCACAGAGGAACACTGCTAGTAATTGACAGATAACATAATTCATTAAAACAGTACTGTACCGTGATCAAAAATACGGTGCAGATTAGTGCCAATAGGGGTTACAGGAAATTCAACCGATTCCCAAAACAAAAAAACAAGATTTGTAAGCCTATAAAAGTCCAGAATAAAACCCCATTCACACTGTAACAATTGGTTGCAATTTGGCAGAATTTTGTTGCCGGCAAGGTCTGTGTGAATGGGTTATTGCGGGCAAATCGTTGTGTGAATGGAGCAGGAAAATAATTGCCGGCAAATGATCTCGTCCTTCCATGGTCGACGCAGTGCATCAGCTGACATGACCAATCAGAATAGGGGCGCATTTTTACGACCACACCTTTGAACAAGAACGTTTGACCATAATGAGAAACGGACCGGGTCGTTAGAAATTTGGTTGAAAATAATATAGTTGCAACAATTCTGAGTTGTATTAATGTAGCAACAGATTGGCGTATGTAATGCTAACTATTGTCACAAATATGTCAGATGTTATATACCAATAAAGCATGCAAAATATACCTTTCAATTACACATTTTCTGGGATTCTGTACATGGACTGAGGGAAAGAGGGAGCAAGTACAGCACAATCAACAGGCCAACCAATGTTGGTTACTTACAAGAGACTGTGCTATACTGAAAAGACTTCAAGAAACACAATAAATATTACATCTTAACACAATACATATCTAGCTTTTTCAAAACAAGAAGGCCAACCTCTTCTCTCTGGAGAGGCTGTACAGATTCACAACAAGAGGGGATACCATACGAAGATGAATGGAATCCAAATCTCCACCCCGAGGTCTATGCCCTAGCAGAGGCGCAGTAATGAACGGGCTGAGTCCTGCTAAAGCGCAGATAATGAGCATCAAGGACAAGCCCTGGAATTAACCGCCTCCTGATTAGACCTTGGGAGACTTCATTTGCAGAAACGTTGCCTTGGAAAATTCCCAGGTGACCAACAATGCCCTTAGCGATGGAGTCTGGATGGCCCTTGGATGGGAGAGGAAGAAAGTGATGCCGTCTCACTCACTGCAATGCTGGACCACCGCTTTGTCTACGGACTAGCCTAGAGGATAAAATGCATTGCCATGGCAATATACGTTATCTTGAGGCATGGGGTAGGGGGGTGCAAGGGGTACATGTTACAGAAACTTCTAAGTTTTATTGTATTGGAGGCAGCAGTATTACAGGAGAAGCAAATGCAGGCCTACTCCTCTCTCTGGTTAAGGTCACAAGCACAAACAAGACGAGGAGAAAATGGGTATGAGAAGATACAGTACTGGTCAAAAGTTTTAGAAAACCTAGATTTTTCCAGGTTTTATAGACATTTACACAGTTTAATGTCTCGATGTATTCTAAAATTAAAGCATAGAACAAATAAACAATTGGAGATAAAAAAGAAATCATGGAACCATTTTGTTTAACACAATTTAACCCCTTAAGATGACAAACCCCTGGTACACCAAATCTGTGTGCTTCTCTTTAATCCCATGTGTACTCTTCACTGTTGTGTTGTTTGCCAAGCATCTGGTATCCCATGAAAACTGAGACTCTCAGCTTTCTAACGATATGAAGCATTCTCTGATGTGAAAAATCTGTTCTTTAACCCCCCTCCCCGGATTCTGAAATAGGAGGGTGAGGGGATACTTGGTCTGAGTAGGAATACAACATCAAACAAGACCATCCAAGTTTTGGTAGAAGCAACACACACCTGTAGAGAGCTCAAAATGTCAAAATGTACAGTGTACTAATACACAATGATTTTACATATCTGGATCTGAACTGATCAGTGTTTGATAGAATATCAAATAATATATACTGGGTTAATTGTTATGTTGTTCTGAACAAAAGAAGCCTATTTGCAAAGAAATCCAATAGAAACTGAGCGATCTGTGACCGTCTGAACTTTCTTATGTTCTAATAGTGGATCTCCATTTGTAAAAGTGATCAACCTTAAGATTCTCAGCCCTAGCTCTGGAGGACCCGTTTGAATTATGACGGCATGAATGTAACAACTGTCTATTAGCCCAATGCTAAACTACAAGTAATCCAGTATTTCTTTCACTGGGACATGCAATACAAAGTTGAAAATACTGAATTCACAGGAAAACACACTGGATCATAGGTTATTCAGAGGGACTTGGATAATATTCAGTTGTGGGCCGACACCTGGCAGATGAAATTCAATGTGGACAAGTGCAAGGTATTACATGCAGGTAATTAAAATGTCCACTATGATTACACTATGGGAGGAATAGAACTAGATGAAGTAACGCATGAGAAAGACCTAGGAGTTTTTGTGGACTCCTCACTTTCTCCATCCAAACAATGTGGGGAAGCAATAAAAAGGCTAACAAAATGCTATGGTACATTGTCAAAAGTGTAGAATTAAAAACAAGGGCAGTAATGTTCAGACTGTATAACGCACTAGATAGAGCTCATCTGGATTACTGTGTACAGTTCTGCGCTCCACACTTCAAGAAAGATATCACTGCTCTAGAGGCAGTTCAGAGGAGAGCAACCAGACTTATTTGAATGTCCTACTGAGAGACTGAGGGAACTGAACCTTTTCAACCTGGAACAGAGGAGAGTATGTGGGGACTTGATTCAAGTAATGATTTAAAAATCATGAAAGGCATCGATCACATCAAACCAGAGGAGCTTTTCCAGATCTGCAGGGACACACAGACTCAGGGACACAAATGGAAATTCGGCTTCAAGGCATTCAAGACAAAAAACAGGAGACACTTCTTCACACAGAGAGTTGTTACAATCTGGAACAAATTCCCTAGCGATGTGGTTGAAGTGACAATTTGGGAACATTTAAAAATAAGACTGGATAGGATCCTTGGATCACTTAGTTATTAATGGGTTGAATGGCCCTTCTCTCATTTGTAAACTTTAGTAAGTTAAAATAGTGGCTCTGGAGGACCTGTTTGAATTATGACGGCATTGCAAGAAGAACTGAAGTCAAAATCCTCAATTTGTAATTCTTGCATTATTGTCAACTGTCAACCAGTTTAAATTGTTCAGTCAATTGAGGTAACTGAGAGCTCAGCTAAGCTCAGCTCGGGATATAGAAGACAAAGAGGACCAGGGTTGAGAACCACAGCTTTTAAACTCATAAAATTCCATTACTTATATATATATATATATATATATATATATATATATATATATATATATACACACACATATACACTCACCTAAAGGATTATTAGGAACACCTGTTCAATTTCTCATTAATGCAATTATCTAACCAACCAATCACATGGCAGTTGCTTCAATGCATTTAGGGGTGTGGTCCTGGTCAAGACAATCTCCTGAACTCCAAACTGAATGTCTGAATGGGAAAGAAAGGTGATTTAAGCAATTTTGAGCATGGCATGGTTGTTGGTGCCAGACGGGCCGGTCTGAGTATTTCACAATCTGCTCAGTTACTGGGATTTTCACGCACAACCATTTCTAGGGTTTACAAAGAATGGTGTGAAAAGGGAAAAACATCCAGTATGCGGCAGTCCTGTAGGCGAAAATGCCTTGTTGATGCTAGAGGTCAGAGGAGAATGGGCCGACTGATTCAAGCTGATAGAAGAGCAACTTTGACTGAAATAACCACTCGTTACAACCGAGGTATGCAGCAAAGCATTTGTGAAGCCACAACACGTACAGCCTTGAGGCGGATGGGCTACAACAGCAGAAGACCCTACCAGGTACCAGATGGCTACTTCCAGCAGGATAATGCACCATGTCACAAAGGTCGAATCATTTCAAATTGATTTCTTGAACATGACAATGAGTTCACTGTACTAAACTGGCCCCCACAGTCACCAGATCTCAACCCAATTGAGCATCTTTGGGATGTGGTGGAACGGGAGCTTCGTGCCCTGGATGTGTATCCCACAAATCTCCATCAACTGCAAGATGCTATCCTATCAATATGGGCCAACATTTCTAAAGAATGCTTTCAGCACCTTGTTGAATCAATGCCACGTAGAATTAAGGCAGTTCTGAAGGCGAAAGGGGGTCAAACACAGTATTAGTATGGTGTTCCTAATAATCCTTTAGGTGAGTGTATATGTTGTATTTTACCAGAACACACAATGGGATCTGCATCAGTCCCTGTAACAATTCAACATCATGGAACTACTTTTTGTGCAATCTGAGTGAAGGGGAAAAAGTGCTTTCAGGATTTCTAAAGAAAACAAACAAATGTAAACAATAAATTAAATACAGATGTTGAATATTCTCAGATCCTTTTAACTCGGATTTCACAGGTTTTTCAGTTTGTTTGTATTTATGTCAGGCTTTAATTTTTTATGACAAGGTTTTTCTGGAGGAAGATAAGCTGGTCCGCGGCGGGAGCTGGAACAATTATTTTGTCTTTCTTTACTATTGAACTGTGTTTGCTAAGGCGTGTGCCCTTACGCTACTTCCTATCACAGTTTATGTTCAGAGATAACAAGACTGCTAGTATCTAGCGGTCGGGGTATAAACCCAAAACAAAACCACTGCCATGAATCTTGTATGAAAAAACATAAAAAATATCGATACAGTGTTTTTGAGAATCGATGCAGTCTTGCCAAACATAATATCACGATAGTCACGTGGATTGATATTTTCTTACACCCCTACTAAGTACTGCTACTGTCATTACATACAATTATCCCTTCATTGATTTTGTGTATGTGTTTTGGCTTATTGTAAATCTAGTTGTTGAATTAAGAAGCTCTTAGGTTACCTGTGTGTGAATGACTAGTTTCAGGGGGAAATTAAATGCAGGTCTTCAATGTGTTCAAGCAAGCTCAGATGCTTCCACGAACACACATATGACAAATCCCAGTGAACTGCAGTCTGCAGATGCACGGTCTAACTGAATTACAAGAATAACTTCAGCATATAATTGTGCCATTTAGCTTCACAAAATAACAAAGGTAATATGATGCTTTATTACAAGTTATTAACCCCCCCACCCCTTCCCCCTGATGCAGATTACAACAGAAGAGAACAGAGAAGCTATAAGTAAAGAATGAACTCTTGCATGCCAGAATAATATATCAAGGCTTTTAATTGCTGTTCCTGGAGGATTTCCTTCAGCAAGGGTGATCCTTTCCCTTACAACAGTAATTTCAGTTACACACACAAGTACTGGAATCTCCCTAACGTACAGTGAACATTGAGGTGGGGTGAATTATTCTTAACATACTGTCACTTTTATGTGTGGCTTTCTAAATAAAGGGCTCATCTTTATTATGAGCACTTCACTAATTTCTGGTACTTTTGATTGTACGCCTTGGCCTGAAGTCAATTATTCAGTGTTATTCTACTTTCCCTTCATAGTTTATATACAAACCAGAGGAGCTTTTCCAGATCTGCAGGGACACACGCACCAAGGGACACAAATGTAAATTGAACTTCAAGGCATTCAAGACAGAAAACAGGAGACACTTCTTCACACAGAGAGTTGTCACAATCTGGAACAAACTCCCCAGCGATGTGGTTGAAGCTGACAATTTGGGAACATTAAAAAATAGCCTGGATAGGATCCTCAGATCACTTAGTTATTAATGGACACCAAACGAGCACGATGGGTTGAATGGCCTCCTCTCGATTGTAAACTTTCTTATGTATGTGACCTAACTTATTTGAAAATGTATAACATGTGAGTGTATTATAGGTGCAGGTTCTTTATAATTGTCAATTTTAAAATAAATAAATTTGGTGCTGGCTGAAAATAAATAAATCCTGTCCTCCAGTAGGGGGGATGAGGAGAGTGTTGTGTTAATTCTGATGCACGGATGAAAATGTTGTTACCCTTGTGATGCTTTGTATATGCCATACCTTGTATGGTCTTGTTTGTAAAATGATGTTTGTCTTGGATTAAGGCACCTGCTGAATGATTTAAGTATAATCATGAAAGAAGTAGGAGTTTGAATTGGCCGAATTTGTCCTCTTGTTTCTGGTTATTCTAAAATTTTTTTTTTTTTTTTTTTTTTCTGCAGGCTTTCAAGGAAATGCTATATGCAGCCCAGGACCAGGCCCCTTCCATAGAAGGTAAGGAAACATATTGGTCCACAGCTGATTTTAAACTGATGTACAATAATCAGAACTGTATAGCTGGAAATCTCTGAGATCGAGACACTTTAAGGCAGCCTGGCACCCCGAGGAAGGGTGGGGGAGAAGTGCTGGCAAGCGCAGGGACTTTTTTGGACTGCGTAACAGACAGTTGGTAGAATAAACCGGTGTTTTCTGGTTTTAATTTGCTGATTTGGATTTTAAATGGCAGGAGCAGTTTTTGTTTGCTAAACATTTTATCACGTGACATACACAAGTGCTGAGTAACACACTTATGTAACTGCTTAGGACTCCCAAACTTGAGAGTCGTATGAAGGACAACAGCAGGAAAATAAACTGCAGCTAATTTTACACCAGAGATGAGGCCTATGCGTTACAACTATGCAGTTGGTCATACCTGAATAAATTAAATGTAGTCCACAAAGAAAGGCAAGACTCCACTAATGCTTTAGCAGGTCTACACGTGTATTTGAATTGACACAGTTTTTGAAAGCACTGTCACCAGGAAATGCAAAGTAAGTGGCAGATCCTATCCTACTACTAGCTTGAGTGCACTCCTGCAACTCACCCTTCCCTCCACTCTTTATAAACACCTCTCTGAGCTGCCCTTCTCCATAGCTGGCCAACCTATGAACGGTTGAGCCAATGTGTATGATTTTGAAATATGATCAGACAGGCCATAGGAACAGTGCCACTGCTTATAAAGCTTGCTCGAGTCGGAAGTGTTGAGAAAGATCAGTGTCTGGAAACAATCCAGACCTCCATGGAAGAAAGCAAGCGAGTTGAATCCCTTTAGAGATGTGTGATCCAAGGGATGGCTGGCTAAGTCAATTAAATGGCACCTGATTAAGCTTCACAGAGTATACTTTAGAAAAATGGCAGGAAAAAGGAAACCACTATTTACCCCCCAGTTCAGTAACCCATGCCTCACCTGTGCAGAATTACATATATGTAGTTGCGTACTTGGGGCAATGTTTTGATAAGCTGCCATTCTGTTGTAACAATGTTTTGATTTGAAGAAAATTTGCTTAGGCAGGACAAATAGCCTTGTGTTAACAGTTTTTTTGTATTGGATGGTCTTTGCAGAGTGTTATTACACTCTGAATGTCTGCAGCAGCATGTTAGCAGTCTTCAGGTGTTCCCGTTTCCCATTTTTTTTGGTGGGGCAAAAGGAAGTACTGCTGCCTACAAATACACAACCAAGCAAATATACCACTGCTTTTTGGCAGCAAGTGGGATTAACGTCATCAGTCCCAGAGCTCTTCACTATCGTAAATGTTCTTCTAAGGAAGGACCAGGTGCATCTCCTCATCTGTTACCCATCAAAAGGCAGAAAACAGCCAACCAGGGCTTGAGGAAATGAGAGTGATGCTACAGACAAAACATAATTTGAGTGTAGGTTTTCATAAAATCTATTGTACTGTGGTTGGGTGCACTGTATTCTGTTTTCATTCTTCATCATTATCATATATTTTTTGCATTCAAGATGAACACATTCTGAAACAGGCAGCTGTGCCAAAAGAGGACAGTTTTGCCAACTTGGGGGGGCGGGGGAACAAAAACGGTTTCTCACAAAAACTAGCCTGTCAAAGAAATCTTTCACAGGCTGTATTTAAGGGATGATGGGATATCTCCCTGTAGCCCTTGCCACCTGCAATAATTATTTTAAATACAGCTTTTACTTTTGTGACGGCAGTGATCATTATGGTTTATGTACCAGTTGAAGAAATCCTCTCATCACAGTGCATTTACACTGTATGTAGAGAGCTAGAACAGGGCTGGAATCAAGATGAGTTTTGGGTGGGCCAGGAATATTTTAGAGAAATGCATTCATAACCACACCTTGTTTTAAAGTGAGGCAGGGAAACCTATGGACTTAAGATAGCCAAACTCATATCTATGAAACAAAAATAAGAAAGGGAAAAAAAGGTTTGGAATAAACTGATCTCACAGGTTTCAGCAAGTACTACATTTAAAACCCAGTTATTAAGGAATATCTTCTTCATGCTGCCTAATCATAGTTTATTTTCCAAAAGGTGAGCAGTATGATGGGTGTGTCTCAGTGACCGAAAACTCCTAATCTGACAGAACAATCCAGTGGTTTATATGTATATGTGTTTGTATATGTTTGGCCGTTCGCTGATACAAGCTGTCAGATCTGAGAAGGTCTTGTATGTTTTTTTGCAAATCTGTGCAGGTAATGTTGTCTCACTGAAGGCTCAGTGAAATCTTTCTGAAGCAAAGCCCCATTGCCACCTCCTTTGTGCTCAAGACAGCACTGCACATTAATCTGTTAATACTATTAATACTATTGTAGTGTGAAGGTGACTTGAAGTAAAATAACATTAAATAAATACAAGAAGTACATTTTTGATGGCAGATTTTCTTGAAGAATCATTATATTAGCCTATATTCATGTTCATATTATTTTTTATGAAAACATGTATTAAACATGTTTAATTTGAAATAATTATAGGATTAATGTTGCTGTGTGCTGCTGGGAGAAAGGTAAAAAAACAAACAAAGTCTAATAAAAATGTTTAAAGAAAGAAATTAAAACCTGATTAACTGTGCTGAGCCATGTTTGTTTTTTATGTTGTATTATTAAACAGTTCTATTTTCCGCTTTGTAAGCCACTTTGCGATATGCTAGATCAGTGTTTGAACACACTTGCAGGAGCTCAGATATTCAGGGCTTAGAATGGCTGCCAATTTATGAATTTGTTCCAATGTTTTCTCTCTGTTATACATCCATCAAACTCCATCTTGCAATGCAAATAAAGGCTTGGCATCCCTGATTACACCTACAAATGGTGCACACTTTATACTGACAAAGACCACCTGGCTATCCTGCCCCCTAGGTGCGCATTTTGTTTTTCTCTCCTCCGTGCCTAAATGGTTTATTTACTTAAATGTTCACTCACTTTATTCAAGATTATGTAAAATGTTTACAGGTCTATATTTGATTTTATTGTATTTGTTTTTTATTTTGCTATACGTTTGTTGTATGTTTACCAGTCTGTAAGCAATCTGTGGCTACCCTGCGAAGGGCGCTATACAAATAAAAATTGATTGATTTCTGCTTTGACGTCTCCTTAAGCTTTAAAGGCTGGGAAAGAAAATAAAATGTATAGCAGGGTTATCTTGAGTTAATTTGAGGAACATTTGTATCATTTGTCTTCTCTTGCTTTGTTTGCAAGTGAAAATTATAAAAAGCTATCAGACAGGTTTTTGTCCAAAGCCTGATATGTTGTCAGCCTCAATTGAAATTGTAAAATTATTTTATTCGTCATCCGCATTTAGAGAGCAATTATACTGGCTGCTTGGTTGTGTTTTCGCACAGGTTTTATGGGAAGTCATTGAACGGAGCTGTGTTTGAAATTCCGTTGCTATACCAATGCCCAAGGGAGGCAATTTATTGCGCTATTACAGCCCCTTCACATTGACCTGCTTGACTGGAGACTTACTGTGGGAGATTGCTTTTTTTCCTGTCTCGTGTGGATTCCTTCATTCCTGAATGCAGTATGCGCCCTCCATGCATATACAGATAGACGCACGGGGACAGATGATTCCATAGCTGCATTCTGTTGCTTCTAAATCCCAAATTATAACATGTTTTCGTAAATATCAATTGGGCATACTTGAGTTCTTGTCACAGACAGAAAGATCAGCTGAGCTTTCTCTTCTTAAGGTAGGTATACGTCTGTGACAATTATTATAGATTATGATTATGGATCTCTTTGACTTGTATTCTGAGAATGTAATTTGGTTTCTAACACATTATTGCCGTATTAGTGTGATCTTTCTTGTTGGATGTAATTCATATTTAGGTGTTTATTTTAGGAAATTATTGTTATTTACTGGTTTTAATTCCAGAAGAATTGCAAGTCACTCTACTTTGTCTACACAATGCACGATTTTAGCCCATGCCATGGAGGCAGTTCACAGAAATGGGTTGAAGTGAGTGTGTGCTCAGTAAACCATGCATCTCTCTGTCTTAAAAATATTTCTGAAAGTAGGGATGAGGTGCATTTCTCAAAAATCTGAAAATAGTTGAGTTATATAAGGTGCTCAGCTCCAGTTAAAAATAAAAAACTCTGAAAAGACAGAAAACACCAAGAAAACAAACAAAAAAACTCTCAGAGGTGATGAAACAGACAGCATTATTCGTGATATTTTATAATGCATTCATAATATTTTGATGATCTAACCAACATTTAATTAGGCCTTCCATTACAAAAAGTTAAGCCACACCTTTGTAAACTAATTCATCAGAATGTATTGCAGCACAACAGGCATATTTCCTCAATATTTCATGGTTAATCGAGGGACTTGTCCAGTCCTTGTTTTCTGCTGCTTTAACCCCATAAACTGGGTTTCCCATGTCTCTATACCTGAAGAGTGGAAAAACAACAGCAACCTTGTGTTGGAGTGTGCTAGAGATTGTAGCCCTGTTTTTAACTCTGCGCTTATAACTTGCTGGGGAGTAAAAAAATTAAATAAGAAACAAATATTCATAAACAGGCCTGCTCTAATTACAGCTGCTCCACAGTCTCTTGGAGTTATATATTATATAAATTCTCAGCCTGGGCTTTTTAGTTTTAATTAAAAGTGCATTTCAAGAACAGCTTAAGGGCTGAAAAGGGGGTAACAATCCATTCCAGTGTGCCCTATGGTCTAGCAAACTCACATTCTCTGTAAATTCAATTACCTTTTTATTAGAAAAGATTAAAAAAAAAAATGTTTACTGATAACACACTCACAAAAATTATTGTCTTCCTTCGTAGGGTCATTTGTAATAAAATAAAGGACTGTAATGGTGATTGCAGCTATATAGTAGTATCTGTAATTGCTGTTGGAATTGGAGCCAACGCTGCTTCTGCCAGAGTGATTGTAGTTTTCGGTGCGTGCAGTGTAGGGCACTGCGAGATCCTCACTGTGACGGAGCCATCAGTGCGTTCTGTGGTCCTCGGTTAGTAGGCGTGGGGTGTTACTACGAAGGATAAAGCCACATTAGTGAGGACTGCAGGGGAGGTGCACTCATTATCACCCGCAGCAGAGAAGCCTTCTGGAGGAGCAGATTGGTCCGGCCTCCAGCCCAGTGGCCAGGCACACAGCACTGTGGAGACGGAACTGCATGCAGCTTTCCTGCGCCGATCTACTATACCTGTCCATCTCTGGCCTGCTAAAGAAATGAGGAAGTTCTAAACACTCAATTTCTTTTGTAACACGTTTATAACGGTTTAATAAATGCTAGTCTTGCCTCCACATAATTGATTAATTTTTCTTAGCATTTTTGACAGAGGTGTGTGTGATTCAGGGATCATCTTCTGCTTATGATAATGTGTAATGCTTCTATAAGAGATGTGTCTGAGTGCCATTTTCGGGATAGGAGTTTGTGCTCTTTCTAGGCGTTTGTTCAGTAAATTCAATGAGAATGAAAAGGATGCAATACTGATGACTGAGGTGTAGTGGGAAAACAAAACAAAGGTTATAAACAATCTCGGGAGACAAAGTATAAAACTCCCATATATGCTCGTTCATTGCCACCCCTGCTTAAACCTGCTTTCTGAATAAGGGTCTGGTGGTGGTAATACAGTCCCAGTTGCCCTGTTCCTGAATCCTGTCGATGTGCGGAAAGCTAAGGGATAGGCTAATCATATCCAAGTGTCCTTTGTTTTTGATTGGGTAAAAAAATGTAAAATACATGTTTATATTACATAAAGTGGTGAGAGGGCATCAACAACAACCAAACAAAAATGATGGCCAAATTGAAAGCTCTTCTTGGGGTGGTGGTGCATATGTATGACCCACAGCAAGAGACAGGAAAGATGATGGTGAGTCTCCTGCTGAGCCCTCTTTATATAGAAGACTGTAGCAACCTGTGTCCCTGCCAGCCTGCACTGCACATACAGATTGAGCTGCACCGAGGGGGACCATAGCCACCCCGCCCATCCGTGGAAGGGCTGTTTACAGTGCATCTGGGCATTCTTCTGTTTTGCTCAGTGCCAGAACAAGGGTGGGAGCAAGAAAGTGGCACAACTACTTGCACATTCTTTTGTTTTTAAAAAGCCAATTAATGAATCAATTAAATTCGACTTGCCGATGGAAATCTTCCCCAGACGTCCTTAAATGCACAGCAGCCAGTCCGTGCAGGCAATGCCATCTGGGATAACAAGACTGCTTGCTGCACATGTGACAGGCTGCCATTCCACTTGACATGTTTGCGCCTTCTTGCCTCTTCATCCAACTCAGTAGCTAAGCCATTAACGCTTTTCAGCTACTTCAACAGGCCCATGCACACTCCCCACAGCGGCTGGTGGCCTTTAATATTTCATGGAGGACATAAATAGAGAAAATATGTTTTGCATACAGAATGTGACTGGGGAGAGCTGGTAACAGGTGTTGCTGTTGTACCTTATGAAGATTTGTGCTGGTGATTGATTTTTGTTTTGTTTGTTACTTTCCTTCACTCTCTCAGCCAAAATTTCCCCCTTTTTTAAATCCCTTTTCAACTCTAAATCTGAAAAACAAATGTGTATTATATGCATCTGGATCTTTATTATTATTATTATTATTATTATTATTATTATTATTATTATTATTCCTGTTTTCCCTCCAACTCTTTCATGATTACGACTGGCTTCTTGAGTTACTGAGGTATCAGACAAGAAGAAAGATAAGCAACTTGTACCCCCCAGAGAGAACACGCACTCTAATTAACTTCCCCACCTTGTAGCGATCAAAGTGCAGTCAGAGCTCTGACAAAGACAGCCTGCACCGCAGCATTACCTGCCATGCCAGTCACAGGCAGCAACAGTAGGCAGGCAAGGAAAGGGCAAGCATTTGGTCTACACTTATGGTCTACATTCTCTATGGTGATATGGTGAGCAAACACTGTAATAGTTGCTTCCTTCAATTAGTTTGATTTAGTGATTTAAACAAATTATATATAATGCCAAATATATATGTATCAATGTTCTTGGTCGTTTTTGTTTCTTGGGATTATTTTCCTTGTTCCAAAATGTTATGGTGTTCTCTCTCTTCAGTCTCTTCACTCTTGACACTAGCATAGTGTGGTTACCTATACACTGACTGGCATGCCTCAATCTTTACATCAAGAAGATGAGTGAGAGATGGGACCATTAAGTGTTTCATCCTGGTGGACATGATGTGTAGGGCTGTCAAATGTGTCTACAGAGACAATGATGTGATTCTTAAATTACTAATGCACCAGCAATGACTTTGGACAGATGGGCTGAATGCACCTCCCCCCCCCTTTTTTTTTATATATATATATATATATATATATATATATATATATATATATATATATATAATCATCATCCGTTTCATATGTGCAGAGTTACAGTACAGTGGCTGTTGACAGCTGCTGGAGCAGGCTAGTTGTAGCACGAGTTTCGACGGCATCGATAACCCAAGGACAAAGATGTTCAAGTGGTGGGAGATGGGGTCTCCTGCTGCCCTGCATTATTGATAGGTTGTTACACAAGCTGCCACACAGATTTAATCAAAATGCAAATTGCTTTGTGTTTGTGTTCTTTCTACTAGGAGCTGCAGCCTGCATGAAGATGGCACACTTAGCATGCAACAGATAATGGGGGGCCTTCGGGGGTTGGTGTTACGTGGTTCCTTTGCTCATTTTGACTGCAATGTGAGCCAAGAAGGGGGAGACTGAGTTTGTGTGTGGGGTGTGGGGGGGAACGTAGAGCCCCTCTTCCTCTGGTACACAGGATGGAGAGACCCTGCTGATTATTAAACTGGCCTAGCAGATGTGTTGGAATCTCCCCAGGCTCATCAGAAATTCACCATTTGATTTCTCCAGTGATAGCGGCAGATGAAAGTCCCAATTCATTATTCATGAACAAGAATTATGTGCTTACACCGGGAGAGGTGAGCTGGGGCTGGGTGTGGGTGGTTGAGAACTAACGGACAGCTCTCACGGCTTCAGCAACAACCATTTGTACCCCCCCCCATCCCCCCTGCATATGACAAAAGACTGAAATGGACAGGGGTGCACATGGTCTGCATGTTGACAGTGCTAGGCCTGATACAACTGCTCTCTTACATGTGCCAATCCCCCAATGTGAGTGTGTAGCAATTAATTGGCTTGTGCAGCTGGAAAACTGGCACAGTGGTTTAATGGAGTAATTATGCTGCAGCCTGTTGGTCATTCTTCACCTGTTAGAAGAAGAGAAGACACCAGTGTTGATTCACATGTAATATAATTGGCTTGTAAAGTGATAACCTTCATTTGAACCCGTTTTGCTTACTTTCTTTCTCTCTAGAATGAGTTTATTCAGTGCACATTTTTTTTGCTTTCTAAGAAAGCCATTTTGAAGTCCTGGTCAGCGTCTTGCGGATTAAAGCGTATTGATCTTGAGTATTGATTTGATTTGGTTTGAAGTTATTTGACCATTCGGTATTGGCACGCAGGCATCAAAAGACCCACTTGGCTTTTACTGTTAATACATTTAATGCTTGGAATCTGGCCTCCTTAGCTGTGTGAAGCTGCCTAGTCAGGGCACTACTGGGACAGCACTTTACAAAGTGACACTGATTAATTCAGTAGGGGGACCATCATCTTTCAGTCAAGTCGTTTCATGTGATTGATTACCAGAGCCAGGGGTTTCAAAGCCATATCTTTTCCTCTTTCCTACTAACACTAAGTTGAATAACGCCAGCCTATAGTCTTGGAGAAAGGCTTTTTTTTTTTTTTTTTTTTCCCTTTTCTCTTTCAGTAATTATCTGACGAACACTGTAGTACTGTTCCTGTAGAGCCCGTGTTTGGGCCAGTGTGTTATTTTATTAAATTTTATAATAAACACTCACTCCACTGAGATTGATCCTTATTTGAAAAGCATTTTATGCATCACTACCTGATTGCAAAGAATATAAAATAGTCCTGTGCTTTATTAGGCTTTGATTAAAGCAACAGCAGCTCACACTTTACTGGTTGTTTTGCCTAAACTGAAATTGACCTCGATACCTGGTGGCAGGTTTGTTTAGGTGAATGCTTTCAGATCCCTGGAAGTATGATAGTGTCCAAACAGTGCACAGTATACCTGTGTTGGGACTGTGTTATGCTACAGAGGACTGGCTGCTCTCAAGTGCTGGATGTTCAATTAATATCCATCTTCAGACAGGCCTGCAGGCTGATGATTGGCTGGTATTATTCTCTGGAGGAGCCTGCTGTTAGCAGCCAGTGGAGCTGAGGGTCCGTGGGGTCATCTGACGATTTATTTTTAATTTAGATTTTAATAGGCCTGGTCACCTAGGAGATGGCAGGCAGCGTATACTGCCTGTACAATTTTGAAATTGACAAAACTCGAGCGTTCCTGTTCAGGATACACAGGACATATTGGTGAAAAATCAAGTGAGAGTTTCACGGTTTTCTTGAAGGCAAAGTATTGCAGTCCACCAGCCCAGAGAGTCTGAATTTAAGACATGAATTGATCAAGGATGACACTTAACCTGTGTTTTTATTTATTTATTTGTTTTCTAACAAGACAGCATTGCAACAAAGCATCCTGCCACAAAATGTAATGTCCCCTCAGTTTGCAGCAGTCCCACAATCGCTGCGAGGCAGGCCTTTTCAGTGATTCAAGTAATTCATGGACTGCCAATGTGAGGATTCTGTTTTTAACTTGCTTCAGCAGCTTAATCACAGAACAACCGCATGATAGCAGGTGAGTTTGTCTCACTGAATGTTTGTCAATGTATGGAATTCTGATTTATTTTGGAATTTGGCTCCCGTCACATTACAATTTCCACCATTTTAATACCGGATAACTATATTAGTTAATCATGGTCTGAATTTTCAGTCTGAAATTAGGCATTTATAAAGTTTGGCTAGCTGTTTCTCTGTTACAGAAGCTTTGATGAGGAATTCAGATACTACTATCCAGATTTTTTTTGTATTGAAGTTCTGTTGTGGGGGGTAAAATATTTTTCAAATCTTAGACATTATTTCCACAGGTTTAATCCACTCTGTAAGTAACCTCACTGTATGTGTTCACAACTGTGCTTTGGGTGTTTTTTTTTTTTTTTTTTAGGTTTTGTGGTATGTAAATAAATTGAACCATAGCTGCCGTGAGAAGCAGGTGGATTTAAATTGAGTGGAGTCTCCTGGGTAGACGCACAGTGTCGGGGTTCAGCCTGTGTTAAGAATCTTTCCTGCAGCTTTCTGCTTCTGAACCAGAAGAAGAAGAAGAAGAGAAAAAAAAAAAACATTGCTGACATTAGCCGCCAAAATTTGCCTCTGGGATTTCCTGGCAAGACAGACGCTTTTCTTATATGTATATGTGTATATATATATATATGTGTGTGTGTATATATATATATATATATATACACACATATACACTCACCTAAAGGATTATTAGGAACACCTGTTCAATTTCTCATTAATGCAATTATCTAACCAACCAATCACATGGCAGTTGCTTCAATGCATTTAGGGGTGTGGTCCTGGTCAAGACAATCTCCTGAACTCCAAACTGAATGGGAAAGAAAGGTGATTTAAGCAATTTTGAGCGTGGCATGGTTGTTGGTGCCAGACGGGCCGGTCTGAGTATTTCACAATCTGCTCAGTTACTGGGATTTTCACGCACAACCATTTCTAGGGTTTACAAAGAATGGTGTGAAAAGGGAAAAACATCCAGTATGCGGCAGTCCTGTGGGCGAAAATGCCTTGTTGATGCTAGAGGTCAGAGGAGAATGGGCCGACTGATTCAAGCTGATAGAAGAGCAACTTTGACTGAAATAACCACTCGTTACAACCGAGGTATGCAGCAAAGCATTTGTGAAGCCACAACACATTCAACCTTGAGGTGGATGGGCTACAACAGCAGAAGACCCCACCGGGTACTACTCATCTCCACTACAAATAGGAAAAAGAGGCTACAATTTGCACAAGCTCACCAAAATTGGACAGTTGAAGACTGGAAAAATGTTGCTTGGTCTGATGAGTCTCGATTTCTGTTGAGACATTCAGATGGTAGAGTTAGAATTTGGCGTAAACAGAATGAGAACATGGATCCATCATGCCTTGTTACCACTGTGCAGGCTGGTTTTGGTGGTGTAATGGTGTGGGGGATGTTTTCTCGGCACACTTTAGGCCCCTTAGTGCCAATTGGGCATCGTTTAAATGCCACGGCCTACCTGAGCATTGTTTCTGACCATGTCCATCCCTTTATGACCACCATGTACCCATCCTCTGATGGCTACTTCCAGCAGGATAATGCACCATGTCACAAAGGTCCAATCATTTCAAATTGGTTTCTTGAACATGACAATGAGTTCACTGTACTAAACTGGCCCCCACAGTCACCAGATCTCAACCCAATAGAGCATCTTTGGGATGTGGTGGAACGGGAGCTTCGTGCCCTGGATGTGCATCCCACAAATCTCCATCAACTGCAAGATGCTATCCTATCAATATGGGCCAACATTTCTAAAGAATGCTTTCAGCACCTTGTTGAATCAATGCCACGTAGAATTAAGGCAGTTCTGAAGGCGAAAGGGGGTCAAACACAGTATTAGTATGGTGTTCCTAATAATCCTTTGGGTGTGTGTGTGTGTGTATATGTGTATATATATATATATATATATATATATATATACACACACGTGTATATATATACACGTATATATATATATATATATATATATGTACACACACACATATTATATATTTCTTTGAACTTGCTTTCCTAACATTGTTGGACAAAATGTAAGATGTGAGTTATCTATTCTCTCTGGTCAGCATGTTTATGAACTGTTGAATAATTAATCTTGGCTAGATGAGCACCCAGCCCTTCCCACACACACTTATTTAGAAGAAGAAATCCTTAAAGGACCTGGCATTTACTTAATAAGTATGCCAAGACTGCCGTCTTCTCATCTGCAATGCTCAATCGATACAGACTTGATTCTTAAAGGGCAAGGTCTGGAGCAACAGCAAGGGGGTTAGAAAGACCCATTTCATATGAGGCCTTTATTGACTGACTCAGGGTGGCAAGGGAAGCTTATTGTCAGAAAAGATATTGCCAATACATTTCTACAACTGTTGGAGCGATGCAGTTGGGCTCTGAATTTATCAATACTCCCCATGACTTGTACCTAAATTTTGATTTAGCATGAAAACACAGATGTACGCTGTCCACTTTTTCAATACAGATACATTTGAAAAAGTCCAGAATTGGACTATTATCACTTTTGTATGTATCAATTGCATATCTGTCAAAAACACATATTTTTCTAACTATTATATTTGAAGTTCTTCATAATCAAGCATTTAGTGCACTGCTGTCACTTGGGTTTCTTCTTATTGGCTACATCTCTGAACTACTACTACTGTAGGGAAAAACTAAAATCCACATATCAATGGATGTTTACAAGGAATTGGCATTTGGGAGCACACTGCTTTATAGCATGTAAACTTTAACTCAAGAGCACTTGGTCTTGGCAACAATAGCTTTGCATTCAAGAATACGGACACTAATTATTTGTCATGTTGAAGTCAGTTGGACTCCCTTCAGCTGGACCCCTGGGAGACTCCAGCTTACCAGTGCTGGACACTACCTGCCCACTCACTACTCAAAAAACCCATAAAATACGGCACAAAGTGGTCACTGACTCAGGGTCCAGTACTGGGACACGACATTGTAGTACAAGGAGACTGAGCTTTGTCTTCATGGTGTGAAGACAGGTCTGGGGGATGGGCAATGAACCATTATCTTAAAGAGCAGTCAGAGGAATAGGCCTACAACTGAGAGCTGAAGTACCACAACACACACCCTGTTGTATTTGACTCTGTTAAGATTATATGAGGCTTTCAAATTATGAGCGAATTGTTTAATTCACAGTCAAAAAACGCTCGCAAAGGGACAACTGAATCATTAGAAGCTAAATCGGACAACGTGGTGGGAATTAAATGCTAGTTAAAATAGAATCAGAGGGATGAGGGCCAGGGTGGGGGGGTTAATGATTAATGTAATTGGTTAACTATTGAAGTGGAATCACATAGAAGGCTAGATAGAATTATAGGTTCAATCAAGTAATAAAGGCAAGAAAAAAGAAAGAAAACGACTTGGCTCACAATATGCTTAGGCTAACCTTTGCAATACTCCCGGCCTTACTTGTGTGTGAGTCTGCTCTAAACAATTGCAGTGTAACTCCTGAAAGTAATATGTTTTATTATCATTATTACTATTATTATTAATTATTAGTTACATTTTTATAAAATGTGCCATTCCACCACGGTCATTATGTTTATAATGTCTGTTTTTTTTTTTTTTTTGTGTGTACTGTATGAATATTTAAAGCACTTGTTTTCAGTGATGGGATGGGTTCAAGATAGCACTGCTTTACTTTTTTTGTGTCTCTGTTTACATAATGTGTGTATCTGTTGTCTGTATAGAACTAATTCTATATTTCACTATGCAGGGATATGGCCCTAAATCTGTAGTTGTGCAGGGTGCCCGATTTAAGATCAAGTTGGGAATAAGTAATCAATTGGAAAGCAAAAGCTGTTCACCCCCTCTTCATATGCTGGCCACTGGGGAAGCCTCTGAGTGATACATGCAATTGATCATAAAAAAAAAAAAAGTCACACATCACTGATAACCCATAGAGTCAGCTTTCACTTCTTGTAATCAGTTTCTCTTCCAAATGATATCTTTGAGGTTTTCTGACTCTTCTATTCTATTCTACATCTTAAATTAAATGTCATATACTGGGTCCCACAATCACTGTCCTGTACTGGTGAAAGGCCAATCTTCACCATTTTGATAGACCTGTAAACCCTTTATCCAACAGACAGCTGAACAAATGGAGAAATGGAGAGTATTGTTTTTCACCTTGATGGCAATACCTGGAGCACCAGTATTTCACTTTATACTCTGAAACATCAATGTTTCTAATAGGCATGACTGCATACCTGCCTGGACAAATACTGTGTTATGAGTCTGAAATCCCCCAGCCTGCCCTCCAACTCTGCTGTTTGCACTGGACTTGCAGCAGGTAGCATAAATTGATGGTTTGAAGTACATGTCAGAGGGAGGGTAGGTACAACAGTTTAATTGATTCAATTTCTCTATACCAAGTTAGAAAAAAATAATTGAGGATTCCAAATATATCTTAATGTTTATCCTTCTCCTTTTTCTCCACCTCTGTTATTATTGATACATCTTGTCTTTGGAAAGTGGAAGTCCACATGCCCTCAGGCAGGGCATGAATTAGATGTCGGGGTGCTCAAATAGTAAGTAAGATGTTAAGTGAATTAGATTAGATCATTTTTCTTCTAGCCTTTCAATACAGTAAGTAGTACCAATCTAGTGGAATTTAAATAATTTTAATCTAGCATTCCATTCGGAATTATGTAAGCATTTGTAGGATAGGCCACTTCACTTTCCCACCTATAGCTACACTTATTGAAAGACACCTGCTCACACACATGCACACACATGCATGCACGCACACTAACCTCTCTAGTAATAGAACCTGCAAATTGAAAAATTACAATAGTTAATGATTAACTCTAAATTGCCTTCCATTACAGTAGTTGGGCTGTGATTGCTGCCCTGTTTGTTGGTAAATGAAAGGTAATTTTAGCATAATGAAGGTGTGTGAAAACAGCTAATGACAGAGCTGTTGATGGAGGCAGCGCAGGAGGTTTTCTGGACAAAGGTGACTGTACTTATTTACTAGTTTACTTCTGGAGTGTGCAAGAAGATGGCGTCTGCAGAACGGCAGCGGGCAACATCCACAGCATAGCCTAATCACAAAATAAACCATGGTTTGACTTAATGTGTACCATTGACAAACTAGGCACAAAATGAATGTTTTATAATGTTAATTCTTGGTTAACACTGCGTTTGCTAGTGCTAGGTGGAAGGAACTGTAACATCAATAGGGTGTGATGTGAAGGACAGAAGCCACTGGGCCTATTATATTGATGTGTTCAATACTGTTAAGAGTGTTTATTGTGGTGAAATGCTGGGTGTTATCACAAGAACAAAAAGTGATAGTACAGTGTTGTAACCACATAGACAACTGCATTAGTCATAGTAGATTTTACTCACACCTTTGAAATGTGCTGGCTATAGGGTCCTTCTGTGATTTGCTAAAATATTTGTAAGTAAAGTTTAGTTGAAATAGCAATGTAAAGTTCTGAATGGAAATTTGTCTCCCTGTCATATTCATATTCAAAATACAGGTGTAGGTTATGTGATGTCTAAGAGAGTGACACGTGCATTATTGCATTTAGTCATTTTCAGGGAACTCAATATTTCAAACCCTGCCTCAGGTGCTATATTTCAAATGTGATTTTGACTGTATGCTAATTAAACTTTCATTATAGAATTCAAAGATTGATACCCTTTCCTAGGTTAAGTTCATCCCCTGAACAGAGTTGTATTAAAAAGCTTTGAAGGTGAAACCCAAAAGTAAAGGAGTATTGCAGGTTAAAGACTGTCCTTCAGTATGGCAGTAGTCTTGTTTAGGAATTCATCATATTGAGTACTTCTAAGTTCTCTGCCAGACAGCTCGAATGTTCGAGATTTTAATAAAGTTTCCAATGGGGGAAAAAAACTATCCATTCACTTGCATTGCGTTCATTTTCAGGGATAGTTTATTTGGGACCTTGGGTTTAGTGCATTATAGAACATTTCACTTAGACATCATCACAGTAAATCAGGCCTAAATACTTCTAGGACACACTGCAAGTTTCTCACCAATGTTCTTCCTGTAAAAATAATAATAATGGGCTTAACAGGCCCAATCCATTTTTATGTTTGAACCGATTTTCTACCCTTAAACTTTCTTGTTATATGGTCAGGAATTCATGTGAATGAAAATCAATAGCCAAATTCTGAGTCTTCCTATTGTGTACTCCTAGAGTGTGTGTCTCATACTCACCTTTCTCAGTCAGCAGCATTAAAAACTGCTTGAGGGGTCTTGTGATTCTGTGACTCCCCACGGTGATGATAGTGCCGTTGCTCACCGTCCCCGCTCCACTCCTCCCTCAGTCGCCCTGTTCTCTAGGACAACAGTCTCACCCCATGGGCTGTGGATTTATCTGTAGATGACCAACTGTCCCACAGTGCAGTAGCCATCCCCTGAACACTACTCCCAATGAGAATCATTTTAAGTTAGCAGACAAAAGGCTAGACCAAATCAAAACTTTTACCTACCCGTGAATCGCACATAACAAATCTGTACCCTGTCGTGCTTTGTGTTAGAGGCCATTTTTTACAGATTTGTAAATCAAAACGTGATAGGGTACAACAATGTAATTTGCAATTCGTTGGTGAGTCAAAGCTTC
This sequence comes from Amia ocellicauda, assembly GCF_036373705.1. Classification (NCBI taxonomy): domain Eukaryota; kingdom Metazoa; phylum Chordata; class Actinopteri; order Amiiformes; family Amiidae; genus Amia; species Amia ocellicauda. The sequence continues at coordinate 7,164,384 of NC_089868.1, forward strand.
AGCATTCAACCTGGTTAACAAGACCTGAAGGCCTCTGTTCAACCTGTCGTATAACCTTGCTCATGCCCCAAGAAAACAACACTTTACTAAACTAAATGAAAAGAACAAAATGCCCAATATTATTATTATTAGTAGTAGTAGTATTCGTAGTAGTCATAATAATAATATATATATATTTTTTGTATTATGCTTTTATCCTACGCACAATTGCATTATCATTGTGCTTCATCAACAAAACAGTGTGATAAGTTATACAGTAAATGAGAGCAGTGATTTCAATGCAATACACTTGGATAGAGATGTAAAGCACTGCTTGCTGCAGTGAAAGGAGGGCATGATTGGTGGCTTAATGCTCAGGACAGGTAGCCTTTCTTTATCTTGTTCCATTGGAGCGAAATTCTCAGCTGGGCTTAATCTCTCAGTGGCAGACAAGTCACATTCACCACAGCAATCCTTCTGTTGGAAGACAGATTTAGGATGAGTTAGGATCTAGCCCTCTTTTGCCCCATGACTTTTCTATCTTTCTGTTAACAGCCAAATGTGATTGACATCAGCCTTCATGAAGGTGCATATGTAACACAAACTGCCTGTTGTTTGGCTTCAGTTCCCATATCTTATTAAATGGTTAAATGTTTTTTAGTGGATAATATGCAGCGCAGGGCTCTACCCTTACTTTTTTCCTGAGGAGTGCTGTTCCCCTAAATTGAAAAGTGTGGCACAGTCTAACCTAGCTGCTTGTTTTGTTGCTTATTTTGTCTGTCTGTACTGTACTGCTGTATTGCATCTTTGTACTGTGTCTGTTTTGACTTGTTTGAGTGTAGCCCGTGGGTATAATAAGAGCACGTTATAAATAAAATGTATAATAATAATGTAGTTGAGGAGGTAAAGAAACAGGCGTAGCTTGCGAGACGCACACGAGTTCAAGTAACGGTAACGGCTGAGTACTTTGTGTGGATTAAACCGATCCAATGTGCAATATTCTGGACGGACAGCTTTTCGGATCCAGAGGCAGCGGCCTGCACCAGCTGAGCGTCTCCATCCTGCCATTGGCTCAGTGCGTCTCTCTCCTGCGCTCTGCGTCGTGATCACGCCATTGGAGTTCAGCTTTGGAGTCCACATGATGCAGCAACTGTCTTCATTGTAAATTCAATGTAAAGTGCTCCTATACTTTCCACGGGTGTAGCTGCAGCCTCCGCCATCTCTCAAGGTTTTGTTTTAGTAGCTGCGACACGAGTAGACCCAACTAATCAACAATTCAATATATTTTAAGTTTTTAGTAGATTTTAATAATAGATGTTACAGCTAAGTTGTTCTAGCCCTGCTGTCGCTGAGTACTATTGTATCTGTAACTGTGTTTTAATGACGAGGCGGCTAACGCCAGCTACTAGGTGATTGGATATCGTGCCAAATGAGCCGCTGCAACACATAAATGTCATTCAAGGGACTTGTAGTTTTCGTTGCTTTCTCGGTTGCGACAATCCACAACACAACTACATTTCCCACATTTGCTAATATAATAACGATTAGTGTAAAATTTCGTTATCATAATCATGTCAATGTAGTATTTCCTTATAGAGTTCAAAAATTGTATTCGCACTGTGCGCCCAAATTGTATTTCACACTCGCACATTATTTTTACTCACAAATGCGAGTAAAACGCTCGCACTGTAGAGCCCTGAGCGTGAACAAATAAATAATTTTCTTTCTCGATTTTTCTTAATGCAAGGTACCTACATTTTTGCATGGAAATGGGGGATTTTTTGTTGTTGTTTTGTTTCGCTTAAATGTCATAATGCAGAGTGGGACAGCATAGATTGTTCGCAATTCAAAGAGTTAGAGAAACAAAACCCAGTGCACAAATGGTAATGTAGCCAATGAGGTTCAGTATGTTGGAATGCTTGAATAGCTGTAAATGGGGGCTTGTGATCTGACATTTAGCAGTGGGCAGTGTCAGGTCATGCTGTGCTGGTGATAAGGGCTTATAGGTGTGCAGAGTGGAGAGATGTATCTTAAGCCCTACAGGCGTACTCTTATGAAGGGGAATTTATCAGAAGTTGACGAGAGATACTTGGAGTTAAAAATCTCATAGTTGTGAGCTGAAGGGGTTAACTGGTTAGTGCTGTGGTAATTATTTGTTTCCCAAAAGCTGAATTTCTGTACGGGTAAGCAGAATTTAACACTAGCTGACATTTCATATCTTTAGTTGATATATAGTTTTAAGATTTGCCCGATGTGGTGGAAAACAAAAGGTTACATTATTAAGTACATCAATAAATATAGAGCGGATTGTACATTTTTGCCAATGAGTGGTTCATTATTAGATTGCAGCGGTCTTCCACATGTAGCACTGATGGCATACACATAATTAGACCACTTTTTTTTTTTTTTTGCATCACTCAATACATGGCTTGTGTCATCTAGTTATGAGTGCTCTGCATTTTATTACTATAACTGAGTGGGGTTACCCTGACGGTGCTGGTAACCCATGAACATTTTCATCATGCTTTAATTAATTAATTAATTAATTAATTAATTAAGAACATGGTGAAAAGGTTCAGTTCCCTCTGTCTCTCAGTAGGACATTCCCTTCAGACCTGGAATAAGTCTGGTTGCTCTCCTCTGAACTGCATCTGAGCAGCGATATCTTTCTTGAAGTGTGGACCGCAGAACTGTACACAGTAATCCAGATGAGATCTATCTAGTGCGTTATACAGTCTGAACATTACTGCCCTTGTTTTTAATTCTACACTTTTGACAATGTACCATAGCATTTTGTTAGCCTTTTTTATTGCTTCCCCACATTGTTTGGATGGAGAAAGTGAGGAGTCCACGAAGACTCCTAGGTCTTTCTCATGCGTTACTTCATCTAGTTCTATTCCTCCCATAGTGTAATTATAGTGGACATTTTTGTTACCTGCATGTAATACCTTGCACTTGTCCACATTGAATTTCATCTGCCAGGTGTCAGCCCACAACTGAATATTAGCTAAGTCCCTTTGAATAACCTGTGCTGCCGAGATTGTATCTGCTGAGCCACCTATTTTAGTATCAACTGCAAATTTGACAAGTTTGCTAACTATCCCAGAGTCCAGATCATTAATATAATTAGAAAAAGCAAAGTCCCTAATACTGATCCCTGTGGAACTCCACTAACAACCTCACTCTAATCCACACCCTCTGTTTCCTATACATCAACCAGTTCATAATCCATCTACATTACCCTGAATAGCTTCCAATTTGAGGATCAGTCTTTGATATGGAACCATATCAAAAGCTTTTTGAAAATCTAAGTATATCGTATCATATTCTTTCATGTGCTCTACAGCTGCAGTTGCATGTTCAAAAAATAAACTAAACTCTTTATGGTGAAAATAAAAAGTTATAAAGTTTGGGCAATATATTTTAACTTGTGTGATCAATACACCTTTTGATTCCTATTCTTTCTGCCTCTATATGCTCTCTTTCACTATTACCTAGTTTATCGGCATTGTATTTGGTACATGTTTTTTTTTTAAATTAGTTTATTTCAGGTATCCCTTAGGTGAAATAAAATAAGAGATAACATTTAACACCAATTAGAGTATTGGCTGAGATAGAAATCCAGATTTGGTCTTCAAAAGAAATGAGCGATACAAAGCTTTTATTTATTTTTGCATGGTGGCTGCTGGCTTGAGATTTAGTTCAACCAAGTGAGGTCGCGATATATTCAGCTCTGCTTTGTAGAGGGATCAACAGCATTGAATGGGGCTTATTTTTTATTTCATTGGATCCACACAGAAGGATTTATAAGCCTTGTTATGGTGGAGAGAGGCATCCAATGGAGAAGTACTTTAATCAGCATGAAGGTGGCTGTTTCTTGTGCCCTGTTTTAATTATTAATTGGTAAGGACTGTCATGTCGCGCAGGGAGCTGTTTTAAAATGGCTGGTTTATGGCAGTTCTTTACAGCGGCTCAGAGAACATTATCTGACTACCAGTGAAGAAGCTGCTGTTGTAATTCCTCAGTGCAGTTATTATTACGTCAAGAGAGCGCCCTTATGGGCAGTTTGTTTTCAAGAATTGTGTGCTTCTGCGTCTTGTGGATATATCTATTGTTTCACATCTATGGGGCATAACCCAATTCAAACCCAAGTCTTGCATTGTAGTTGAATGTTTAAATCAAGTCGAGAGATTTATTTCCTCATCTATGCCTCAAAATAGATTATAAAATAAAGAAATCATTGCAGCGGTTTCAGAATCAGTTATCCAGAGGTGTGAAATAACATTCTCACCCAAGACTCTACAGGCTTATTTCTGGAAGTGTATGGGTGGTGAAGTAGCTTATCCACAGCATGCTGTGAAAACGCTCCCTGACAACCGGATTGAGGTTGAGATCCTGGTAAAACCAAATAGTTTTCACATAGCTCCAAATGGTGTATTTCCAGTCTTGCAGAATAAATAATCTCGGACTTGATTTAAATGTATGATATATAAGCAATATGTTGCAATTTTGTTCAGTTGCTTACAGTACAGGTAAACATATATTACCCACTTCTAAAATGCTCTGCTCTATAACCCTGTGGGCTACCCTGTGAAGATGTATTTTACCAGGTAGATGACTTTCAGTGAACATAACAATGTCTAAAATGCACCAAGAAAAAAGTCACACCATTTTATTTTCGTACATCTAATAGCTGCTCAGAGACTGAACTTTGTTTATTTTCAGGCTGTTAGAAATTATTATGAAGATGTTAATTATAAGATTTATATTAGTATTTCTCACCAAATGAAATCTGTCTCACAGCAGAGGGACATCACATTATCTGCTGTGAGGGTCCCACCAACAGACTTCAGGTCCTTGGACACAGCGGAAGGTGTTATGTACACTGGGAGCTGCCTGGTTCTGGTGACATAATGACTTATACAGAGCTGTTTACACTGTGAACACCAGTTACTGGACATTAGTTACTACCAAGGCCGGTACTCAAAAGGCCAAAGCCAAGGCGAGGCCCAGGCCAGGAGCCTATTATGGCAAGCTGGTCAAGGTTAATGATAAGACAATTTTAAAGGTAAAGGCCACAGTCATGCAGTTTATCAATTGGGTTAGATGTAGACAGTTTTAATCAAATTTTACAACTGTTAAAGAGCTCTTTTCCAAAATGTAAATTACAGTAAATGTAAACACATTACTCCATCGGAGTGGAAATCTCAGCAAATTAAATGTTGAGCAGATAGACATTCATTCAGACCCACACTGCTCACAAGATAAACCTGCATTTTACACAGCTGTGCTCTGAGAAAAGCTCGTCTCCCATTCTTGCTCTGGATGCTCGTATTTAAGCATTAGTTAGAGTGCTAGCATATGTTGTAGCAAAATAAAAAAATGAAAATAGCTAATCAATGCAACATATTGGGTCAATTCCTAACAATAATTTAGATTACTGTAAAACAAATATTCCAGTTATAATAATCAATAAGAGTAGTATTTGAATATTGAATGTGATCAATTATTTGTCCAATATTCTAATATTTTACACACCTATTTAAACAAATAATACTACATTGGCTTTGTATTATTAGATTAACGATACTTGCATTGCGATATAACTATTATTATTATCAGGAAATTGAATCGTATGGTGTCTTATTACTCATTACTAGTAGTACTGTGGTTATTGTAATTGTCTGACACTTGCTCTTACTAGCAGTAAAGATATTGTGTATTGTAATGTATTGTATTTCAAACTTTGCAAATATTTAATTCTGTAAATTATATAATAATCATTATTAGATTAACAATACTTTTATAGAGGAAACAAACCTCTCCTTTGCGTCTATCGGATTAGATATATACATTATAATCGGGAAGACAAAATTATTAGAGTTACATAAATATGAACAGAAGACCAAATACACTATTGACGGCTCGTTTTGTTTGTTTCAATTTGCTTCAACTGTATGTGTCTATAAACATTTTAGTAGGCTATATATTCTGTTGAATTAACACTAGAACCGCCGACATTGCATGCTACATACAACCACCGCACCCGCATGTGCGGCTCCTTTATAAAACAGCTGTGTGACGTAAATGAAAAACAAAGCGTTGCATAAAATGTAATAGTTTTACATATGAACATCACACAACATTTTCAAAGCAGAAACACTGCATTTACATTGCTTTTCATTATTTTTTCAAAAGCTACATAAACATGAAAAAACAAAATAAATTAAACTTCACGCAATAAACTGTGTAAACTGGTGTATATATCGGTATGCACAAATCTTAGCAGACGTATAAAACATAAATAACCAGTTCTAAAAATAACATAAAACTGAAATATTAAGCTTTGAAATGGTTCTGTCTATTACAGTTGCGTATCAATTCAGAAAACGCGCTTTTCAACACTACTGTACCCTACACTAATACAAACATAATTAGCATTCATGATCAGACAGGTGACTGATCAAGACATTGATTCGGAGACCTGGGTTTGCAACGTGATCAACATTGAATTCCACAGGAAAGTTAGAAACTTGCTGAGCCGGTCAGGACAGACAAATGAGAGCTATATCAGGTGCAAATCTACTAATAAAACAAATAATTATAATAATATATGAATATGTGATGTGTAGAAAATCACGTGTTTCAGCAGTAAACACGATTATAACTTTCACAATAACTAATTTAATTGCAAAGCCCAGATTGTCGTCTGTATTATATTCAGTATAGACCACATAAACTAGAAGTCCAACAGTTGGAGAAGAAAGTATTTATAACTTTTAGTATACAATATAAATATACATCTGAGGGAATCTTTTATCTGATATCATTTACATAACCCTGTTCCAGAGTCAACTCTAATATTTCGTTTTTGGGGTTAATGCTGAATGTGTACACCCAAGCAAGAGTAGGGTTAGTAAGTGTGTGGTTAATGGTTAATCCACAGCCAGGGCTGGATGTCAGTTTGCTGCTGCAACTGTTGCTGAGCTTAACTCATTTGGATCTTTATCACAAGCAGAGGAATTTGGGGATGATGGTATGATGATGATGATTTCCTTCCCCTGCCTGTTCTCCAGCGTGACTGTGTGTCAGTGTTGCTGGGACCAGAATAGAACAGTTTAATGTAATTTCTTCCAGGTGTCCGATTCAATTTTTGCATTTTTGGATTTTTGTGCAGTCGCAGTTAGTCATGGGCAGTCTGCCTTGCAAACAGAGTGGTCTAGGTTAGTAATTTTCTCCTGTTTTGGAGGCAAATACACAAGAGGATAAAGATATGTCTTTAATGACATTTATTTATAGCAGTATGGAACTATGTCCTGGATCCTGAACTTTTATTTTTCGTCCTCAAAGAAAAGAGCTGTTTCTCAACCTATCTGAGGCTGTTCAGCGGGAGACGGCAGCTATCTGTGTTTCGCACAGAGGGTTTTTGCAAGGCTGCTGGTCCCCTGCTAGTAATTAAACTCCTCATCGTCTTCAGAGAATGTCAATAAACTGCATTTCCGGCTCTCCTTATCGTCGCTCTGCAGCCTCTCTTGAGTCAGAGGATTCAAGGTAGCCATAGTCACCTTTGGGATGCAGGGTTTCTGAGACTTCTGGGAGAGACAGTGTAAGGGATTATAGTGCATGCTTTTTTACTGAATTTCGCCCGCATTCCTGCAGGAAGCAGGATTACTGTGCAGGATCCACAAAGTTTTCATAAGCAGCCTGCAGAAACTTACCGTCGGGAGATTTAATATATGTTTTTTAAATGTTTTTCTAACTTAATTGTAAAATATGTGCTGGAAGACTGCAGTGAAAGCTTTTGAGAATTAAATATATTGCATCTGAAAACAATTGTGTTCATCTTTTGGTTTGCAGTACCCCCCCACCCCCACAAATCAGTGGCAAATGTGTTTGCCAGTTATACACATTTTCCACTGACTGAAGAGGCCTGAGTAACCACAAGATTCTCTAGATGATAACATTACCTTCAAAAGGCTTCAAATCTGAAGGGCAAAGGACTCGGGGAGGGGCAAGGACATGAGGCGAGAGGGCACAGAGGGAGAAAGTAACATGGTGGATGTTGACATCACGCAGGAGGATGGTAGGAGAGGAGAGCAAGGGGAGTGACGAGAGAACTAAGTCCAGTTCATCCAGAGAAGAATTGCATTTGAATTTAATGTATTTTTGTGGAGAAATGCAATAAAAATCAGAAGGTGTGTTTTCTCCAATAATTTATGCTGCACAAGGCTAAAATACAGTGAGAATGACAGAAAGGAAATAATGTATTCCCTGTGCATTCTATATGGCTGCTTTCAGGCTTCAACGTTCACAGATTGAACATACAGTGTAATTGCCATGCCTGCCACCCAGGTCCATTACTAAATATTTCCAATGATAATTCACTCATGGAAAATAAAATTATAAAATTATGAAGTGTGAATCAGTCTATGCCTAAATCACGGCACAGCCTCAGTCTCCCAGGAAAGATGCTTCACCGGCTCCTGAGCAGGAAGAGTAACACTGCTGTGCTTGTCACTTGTGCTCACCGAAGAATCCAGCAGCCTATGAATTTCCCATTCCTCTTCCGGCAATAGGGCTTACAATAACAGATTGCCAGCTCGGTGTTGGGAAAGGGATCTGCATCCTGCCTAGCGAAGGAGCTTTTATCATTCACTGCTGACAGCCTTCCCCAAGCCTTCCGTAGTGCCGGCGCTATCGGGCGCACTTGTATATTAATACAGTGTTTGTTATTGGAGAGTCCATCCAGGAAGCCAGGATGCAATAACTCCAGATTCCGTTACAGTCATGCAGCCTTGATGTATTCTGCTGTAATTGCTTTTGCACAGTTCGTTTACCCTATCACAATCAGCAAGCACCCCTGGGAAATTAAGGATATTTCTCAGGATATTATTTTAAAATGTTATATTGCATTTATACATTTTATTTTATTTGGTTCTTTTAGTGCTTTACAGGTCCACTCCAGTTATTAAATGTCTCCTACGTTTTTCTCTTGAGCATGTCTAATGTGCTTATGAAAAGCTGTATCTTTTTCATGTTCCTGTCTGAGACCTGTCTAAAATCAGATAGGTGAAAGCTAAATGTTTTGGAATATGTCTTGAGCCAGAAGTCGTTTAGGACAAAACAAACAAAGAAACAAAGAAACAAACAAAAAAAGCTCTACTTGATTTAGGATTATGCAATTCTTACACAGGAAGCTAAAACTTCACAGTGATATTCTCAAGGTCTTCTGATCTAACATCAACAACACAGAGCTATTAATCCATCAAGAGTTATGTTCACAATAGTAGAGTTCCTTTGTGAGAACCCTGTTATAAAAGTGGGTTGTCTTGGTCTGAAAAACAGCTGCAGCTTAAATACAGTGAGAGGGAAAAAAGTATTTGATCCCCTGCTGATTTTGTACGTTTGCTCACTGACAAAGAAATGATCAGTCTATAATTTTAATGGTAGGTGTATTTTAACAGTGAGAGACAGAATAACAACAAAAAAATCCAGAAAAACGCATTTCAAAAAAATTATAAATTGATTTGCATGTTAATCAGGGAAATGAGTATTTGACCCCTTCGACTTAGTACTTGGTGGCAAAACCCTTGTTGGCAATCACAGAGGTCAGACGTTTCTTGTAGTTGGCCACCAGGTTTGCACACATCTCAGGAGGGATTTTGTCCCACTCCTCTTTGCAGATCCTCTCCATGTCATTAAGGTTTCGAGGCTGACGTTTGGCAACTCGAACCTTCAGCTCCTTCCACAGATTTTCTATGGGAGTAAGGTCTGGAGACTGGTGCTTCTTCTTGAGCCACTCCTTTGTTGCCTTGGCTGTGTGTTTTGGGTCAATGTCATGCTGGAATACCCATCCACGACCCATTTTCAATGCCCTGGCTGAGGGAAGGAGGTTCTCACCCAAGATTTGACGGTACATGGCCCCATCCATTGTCCCTTTGATGCGGTGCAGTTGTCCTGTCCAATTAGCAGAAAAACACCCCCAAAGCATAATGTTTCCACCTCCATGTTTGACGGTGGGGATGGTGTTCTTGGGGTCATAGGCAGCATTCCTCCTCCTCCAAACACGGCAAGTTGAGTTGATGCCAAAGAGCTCGATTTTGGTCTCATCTGACCACAACACTTTCACCCAGTTCTCCTCTGAATCATTCAGATGTTCATTGGCAAACTTCAGACGAGCCTGTACATGTGCTTTCTTGAGCAGGGGGACCTTGCAGGCGCTGTAGGATTTCAGTCCTTCACGGCGTAGTGTGTTACCAATTGTTTTCTTGGTGACTATGGTCCCAGCTGCCTTGAGATTATTAACAAGATCCTCCCGTGTAGTTCTGGGCTGATTCCTCAGCATTCTCATGATCATTGAAACTCCACGAGGTGAGATCTTGCATGGAGCCCCAGACCGAGGGAGACTGACAGTTATTTTGTGTTTCTTCCATTTGCGAATAATCACATCAACTGTTGTCACCTTCTCACCAAGCTGCTACCCATTCCAGCCTTGTGTAGGTCTACAATCTTGTCCCTGACATCCTTGGACAGCTCTTTGGTCTTGGCCATGGTGGAGAGTTTGGAATCTGATTGATTGCTTCTGTGGACAGGTGTCTTTTATACAGGTAACGAGCTGAGATTAGGAGCACTCCCTTTAAGAGAGTGCTCCTAATCTCAGCTCGTTACCTGTATAAAAGACACCTGGGAGCCAGAAATCTTGCTGATTGATAGGGGATCAAATACTTATTTCCCTCATTAACATGCAAATCAATTTATAACTTTTTTGAAATGTGTTTTTCTGGATTTTTTTGTGTCTCAGGGTCAGTGACTTGATCCACCCATTGGCTGTCCATGGTATCTCCAGAGCATGGGTTTCCTGTCTCTGATGTACAGCTAAGGATGCATTGCTGTTACTCCAGAATGTAACTGCAGGAAATTCGAATTTTTGCCCTGCCCTTCCTCAAACTACCCCTTGTGCACAGTGTAGGACACCACTAAGCGATGATAAATAAACCTGACAGTCCCCCCCCCCTGCCTCTGCCAACTCCATCAGCCGAGGCAGCACGACCAACACATTACAATGGTCGTAATTGTGGTAATGAATTTGCTGCTGCTGCTGTTGTTACTGATTGCCTCTCAATGCATTGCCTTCCCTGCTTTTGCAATCATTGTTTTAATAAAAGTGAAAGAATATATTCAGGACTTCCGTGGAAAGAATAGGTCTAGATCTGTTCAAGGCCTTGCTAAAGCAGATTGGTGCTCGGCATTAAATTTAGCGTCCTCCTTTTTCTGTGCATTTCCTATCTACACCGTGACCCCAGTCATTGTGTGAATAGCCTGTAATTGGTGATGTAGATCACTTTGTATTGCTATTATGTTTTGTAAGTCGCCCTGGATAAATAATAATAATAATAATAATAATAATAATAATAATAATAATAAAATAATGAAGATGCAGCTGAATGCTTTCACACAGGTGTGTGATATTTTATTATTTCCTGGTATACTAAGCAGTGTATTATGAAATCATTGCTCTAGCATTTTTCTTTTTTGGCAATCTGAGTGAATCATTGCAAAGATATATATGCATTTGTGATATTTATTTATTAATGTTGTTTTGTGTTATTTCAAACATACATGCCCTAAAATGAAAGCCTTTTCAAAGAGTGTCAATTTTAGCACTACAACAAAGCCCCCCACTGAACTGACCAAGAGTGTTTGGCTACCTATTTTAAACATTGACCTATGGGAATTACCATTGCCATGAATAATTGGGTTTGAATTACAGTGACTATCAGGGAGCCATATGATACTGGGCACGTGTAAGTGGGTGTGACAGAACTTAGAATGGTCTAATGTTTTTAACTGTGCCTAACATTATCCGTGGATTTCTCTCTCAACCCATATATATGGTAGCTGTGGCAGTGTACATGTATGAATCAATGAAATTGATTTGATTGATTTTCAACATGAAACGTTTCTAGCCCTCAATAACAATAACTATGTGAGAAAAAAGTCGACTGGTACGTGATGGTGCATAGGTAACAAGTCAAATCTCAGTGCTCTGCTTTAATCAGTCAAGTCTTCTTCAGAATGTATTATTTTCAAAACAGATCTGTTAGCTGTAAATTTCATAGATTAATGGCATTTACATTTTATAGACTTAATGCAACGTCTGTATAAATATAATGCATGTAATAGACCCTTTGCTTTTGGTTTTCATTGTTTTGCTGACATCCTTGTCTTTTTAGAAATCATGAATAAGAGAGAGATTCTTTGTTGACTTTAGTTGGACCACCACTTGGAGGAGCACATATGATGCACTAGAGAAAAAAAAGCAAAAAAAAAACTCTCAGTTGAAGGTAATTATGTATATTTTAAACAAAGACATTGACTACTGTTAACAGAACTACTACGTTTTAAAATTAGTATCATTCATTTTTTCCGGCAGCTTTTCTAACCAGAAACAACAGATTTTTTGGTTGTTTTGTCAAGCAAGGTGATACATGATACATGAATGATAATAGTGGTTTATTGCAGCTCTAAAGGGACATAGATTGGCAACATATAAAGATTAACCTTCTTGTGCAGTATAAGGCAGATACTACTGCAGGAGCTGTTCATTGTTTCTAAGTCAATATCACAGCTTTAAAATAACCTTTTTTTTAGGACCTGGCCTTGACAATAGATAATCATGAAAGTATTATTTTAAAAAATAAATTCCTACTTTGTTAATATTCTTATTCTTATGAGTTATTTGATTGATAGCTCAGGGTTGGGTGGGGTTGACATTAGCCAAGGCTTCCTTCTCTTTGTCACACCACACTGACCTCCATGGCTCGCTGGGGATAGTCAGCCTTGCGTGTGCTGCATTAGTCCTCCTCAGAGTGCTTTGCTGCCCGCCCCCTGTCGACTCACAGCATGTAAAGATACGCAGGCCTTGATGCTCAAATCTCAGAAGACATGGGTCGCACTGATGAAAGAGGGAGGGAGTAAAAAAAAAAAAAAAAAATTGTTTTCTCTAATTCTAAGATCATGGTGTCAATGCACTGTACTGTGTCTGTATTTCTCCCTGCCCAAGAGGTTCCCATGCTACCCAATCTTACCATGACAAAAAAAACATACTTTTTACTATAGAAGTGTATCCTAGTCTTTAGTTATTCTCAAAATAGATATTGTTTATGTTACTGTGTCTGTTATAAGGCACTTCAATAGTCCCCTTTAACCTACTGTACTCTTCGTATGGGCCAGAGCATACATATATATGGTAATTTTGTATGAGTGATGTTCTTAGTTTAGCTTGTCAATTTAGGTTTACTACTTATTTTAAAACTGAATCATTTTAGGTATCTTTTGTAATTACTAGCTAGCAGCCTGGATTGTAAAAGAACAAAACACAGGAAAAAAAAACAAAAAAAAAACCAGTTTGTGGTAAAAGGCACGCCTTGGCCTTTTAAGACTCTGGCACATAAAACAGAGCAAGCACAATGTTCAGTAATTAAAGTGGGGGCAATTATTGTAGCCATCATAGCAATCTGAGGCTGGGGTAATTCATCGCCTGGTGTGGGGACAGAAATATTAGGCCAAAATACAGTGTTCATGTAAATGGTGGAATCTGTTTTCTCCACAAGACGAATCCTGTGCATATTGGTGACCTTGGATCATCACAATGTCAACTGACCTTACTTTATACTGTGTGTATATTTCCAGAGGGAGAGATTGTTACACAGTAGAGAATGTTACATAATAAAGACAGCTTCCCAGAATGATGGACTGTATCCCCCTGTCATCAGTAATTAATCATGTTAATAGCAATTTCTGAGCAGATCTCTACACGATTGGATTTCTATCTGTTGGGCTACACTGTTGAACAGGTGTATAAGTCTGCAGCTGCTTAGAAAGTTTATTTACAGTCTAAAAACGTTTTCACTTTGTACTGGTATTTAATTTCTTACAATACTTTTTTTGTATTATTTTATTTCTAATTGAAATATTATATCCCTAATTCAGTTTCTCGTTCTTGGCAATGTTTCCTAAGCTTGTTAATGAAAAGATGCTTCATAACTGCATAACTGTCGGAAAATATTGTGAGTGAGGGCATTAGAAGTGGCAGTGCCTGGCAGTAGCAAGTGATGATGAAGCATTCATAGCACTGATTTCTCCCCCATCTTGTTTTAGCTGCACACCTGTAATTTTGATATTCCAAATTTTTTTCTCTCTTGCATAAAAAAAAAATCCTGTCAGACAATAATTGAAGAGGTATCCAGCATTTTACAACATGTGCACTTACCAAATTACAGAACACCTTAAGTGCTTAAATGACAGAGGTGGCAGACAGTGTAAAGTGGGGGAGAATCTAAAGTTAATTGTTTGCTATTTAGGTTATGACATTTTAAACTAGTTTGCTATTGATATATAGGCCCTGCTTAAATGATTGTCCTTGTGCTTCAGGTCCAGGCGGGTTTCTGTCTGGTATGTGCCAAAGTTCATGTTGACGGACAAACAGGTTGCTCCCGGTGGTAGCAGCTTGCTTGCATTTCAGAACGGCGCAACCTCTAATTTTGGCAGGGGTTGTGCTGTACTGCTGCACACGTTGGGCTACTATACAGCCAGGCTAAGCCCATGATTTGCAGCTCACGTTGTCTCTTCTTTAGTACTCAGCCTTTCTCTGTGTGTGTGCATGTGCGTGCGTGTGTGTGTGTTTGCATGGTTGTCTGTCTGGGTATCAGTGGTCATTTGCATTCCCTCCAGACTCGATTTAAACCCTGTTCCTGAGCCAGGACAGCCTGTTTGTCAGATAGGGGTCACACCAGAGCTGATTTTAGGAGTAGCTTAGAGGTTGCTATATTCTTCCACACACTGTGGCTTTGCACTCTGTGTTCATCTCTCTTACTCTCTATTATGAGTGGATGTACTACCTGTGATTCCAGATACAGCTACCTAACCCAATCATTTACAAGAAAGCAACACTTGGTTAATTTTTGGAATATGCGTGTAAGCATTTTTTGTATGTATTCTTCCTCCCCATCTTGTCGTTTATTTTAATATTTTTCCTTTCAGATGCTAACTCATATATGTCCCACTCGGAATGGCTGATGCACCTGCCTAACTATAGAATTGTGTGTGTGTGTTTGTTTAGACTTTTAAGCACAGGATGCATCGATCTTCTTACTCATGTGCTTACGGAGGGTGAGTCAGTGGGTGTTAGTGTCTTCTGGGAATTTAAATGTATATCATTCTCCTCTAAGTCATCTGCCCATTACTCAAAGTATTTTAATTTGGGATGCATGTCAGCAGTCTTGTACTGAATACATGTTTATACGCTCCTTTTCTTTCTTTTTTTAAATTAGCCTGAAGGGGTTTTGCTGGGGAAAAGAAAGAAAACGTTTGATTGAATTGGGTTTCTTATTTTTATTTTTTTCCAGTAAGGGAAACTGCAAGCTGCACAAGATCAATATGTCAAAATCTCCAAGCAGGAACTTTCACAAATGTCTGAGTCTGTGTGTGGCGATTCGTGAATCTTTCGCTCTCCTGTCAGACTCAAACAGCATGCTACGAACTGGCCTGTCCACAGTCCCTTCATAGTGACATGCTGTGTAGCTAGAGGACAGCAGCTCTCAGTTCTGCAGCTTTCACGCGCACTGAACAGAACATGTTGCCAAAGAATCATTTGCCACACTTGCTGGAATATAATCACTTTGCCTTCATATGATACAAGAAAACCATTGCAAGCTTACCCCATACACTGGTTAAAACCAGAAACTCTCATTCTAGAGCTCGAACAGAAAAGCAAACTGTAGCATTTTCAGTCTTTTATTTGTCTGTTTTTTTTTTTTTTTTAAATAGCCCAGGCAAGGTATACTCATTTTCAATGCCATTAGAATGCAGAGCCTGAGAGAATCTATGTCTTTGATCTGGCGGTGCTTGGCCAATGGTGTACTGCCGCGTGGGGAGTCTTCACACAATGCCACAGGGAAGTAGGGATCTCTATACAGTAGGACCTAACCGGCACAGCAAGCAAACCGCCTGATGAAGGCAATCAGGCACCTCCTTACAAACATAATTGTTTGGTCATGCTTTATTTACAGGGCTATGTATTAATTGTTAACAGTTTGATGAATATAATTGCATATTTATTTAGTGTTTAGTTAACATATTATGTATTAAATAAACTAACCACCAGGGGGGCAGGGACCTCTGACAATGGGACATGTTCTACTCGGGAAAGAAAACGAAGGGAAACTGTTAGTAGGAAAGTCCTGAAATGTTTGTACCTCAATGCCAAGAGTATAAGGAACAAGATGTTAGACCTAGAAGACACAGTGCTGGTGTGTGACTATGATGTTGTAGGAGTGACAGAAACATGGCTTACAGAAAATGATGGGGATGAATACAAGTTGAAAGGATACACAAAGTTTATGTGTGTTACACTTTTGAATAAAACAGCTGGATAATAAGTGGTAGGAGTGTGTTACAGACAACCCGATTCAGATAGTCAGTCAGAAAGATGTTGCTTTGTACATGGATGTGGCTGTTATAATGGGGGATTTCAACTTCCCAAACAGACTGGGAAAGCCCAGTCAGGACTACAGAAGCAGATATAGAAATGGTTGAGATGGTAAATGACTGCTTTCTAATTCAATTTGTCAAGTTTAAAACAACTATTCAAAAAATGATTATCTGTTCAGCTAACTTATATACCATTAATACGTAAATCATAATAAAAAACTTGTTAACTAACAATAATATATAAAAATGTTATAGTCATTGCCCATTCAAATAAAGCCTCATCCATTAGTGTAGCTGCAGAAGATTGTTTATTTTTTGGCTGTACTGTAGGGGCAAAGTTGCAGCCTGTAGGAGCTGGCCTTGGAGCCAGAGTGGTCTGTCTGCCCCTCCCCTATTGCTCCTCTCTCACTGGCTCCACAGTGGAACCCAGGCAACAGCAAGGTGTCTGGTCAACCAGCACACAGTCTGGCTCCATGCTTCCGATTTGCTCCCTTTTAAATGAGATTAATTTAAAATTTTAAATGCATCGGACTGTTTTGGTTTGTTTTTTATTTTTATCGTTATATTTGTTTTTTGATTTTTCCGGTGCATTTTCAGTTATTTTCAATGTATTTGACCTTTTGTTGGTTTGCAGTTTTGCTTTAATCACAAGTTTGTTTTACTGTTATATGCACGTTAATTGAGTTTACGGATTTTGTTTTTTAATCACATTAAGATTTTTTTTTTTTTTAAGTGATTTTAGGACTTGATTTAAAAAAAATAATCATAAGTATTAAAATTTGTTTTTAATGTTTTTATTATTGATTGTAAAATACTTAACCCAATAAAACAGTATTTTAAATGAGATTAAATGAGTGAATCTGCTATATATAAATAGGCACTAACTTCTGTCTCGTTCCGGGCCTAGTTTTAGTAAATAACGCCTTCAGGAGCTGTTTGGAGACTAATCTACGGCTGTAAGGAGAGCTGTACAGTGGAGCCGAGTTGCAGGGGCGTGTTGTGGATGCGGGCGACTGACTTTATTTGGTTATTTCATGGTGTTGATTTTTCTTTTACAACTTTCTCTTTTGTATTTCGTGAGCACCAAAATTAGCGCTTTGTCTGGGTCAATGTACTGTATGCAGCAGTACACCGGCTTTGGCAGTCGGCCAAGTCGGCTGCCATGTAGAATAGGATTTCAGCCTGGAGAATCTGCAGAGGAGGCTCAGCTATGGGAAACGGATACTGAAGGGAATACACGCGAGATCAATGGTCTCAAACGGGGAAATAAAAGCAGTGCTACTACAATATTATGATGCATTTAATCAATTGTTTGGTCAACTTCCATATTTCCTCACACTTAATGTGATTGATCAATGGCTCCACATGTTGAAGGCCAACAGACAGAAACCCAAATTCGAGTGAATGACGCATCCAAGTCTGTTTGTAGAGTCCAAACTCCTTTCTCATTAGCATCCTTTGTCCAGGTTGTTCCTTTTCAGGTGTATGACACAGTGTGAAGTGGTTTGGGTTTGTGATATCACACTGCAGTTTCAGTAAGAATTTTAGATCTCCGGTCACTGAAGAAAGTACACAGTGCGCAATGTCTCACTATGCCCCAGTCAGTGCCCACATACGTGCCTTCACACTAACCTCAGTCTGAACCCAGTTTTATAAAAAGTGGGTCATATAACCCAGGTTGATGTTCTAGGGTGAAAGTGGCATCTGAAAACCTGCCAAACCTTTTATAAACTCCAGTGCAAAAACTTGCAACTTCTTTGAGTTACCGTTCTAAAGGTAAAATTGGAAGCTGTAGGCATTCAGGGTAATGTAAGTAGATGGATTATGAACTGGTTGATGAATAGGAAACGGAGGGTGTCTAAGAGGATTTTCTTCTAACTGGTGGGGGGGGGGGTTGACGGTTTTTTCGCCGGAGTGCCAGACCGCATTTAAAACAATTTGGGGGGTATTTTGCCATGGACCCCCTAACACCCCCCCACGGACCCCTAGTGGTCCGCGGACCCCTGTTTGGGAACCTCTGTATTAAGGTATGAAATTTTCATTTGAATTTAAAATAAAAAATAAAGGCAGGAACATTACATTTTTTCTGCCTTTATTTTTTATGCAGTGAGAGGCAATCATAGTAAAGTGACTTAACTCCAGAGCGTTTTTACTTTCCTGCCATCCAGAGTGTAATGCAAATACAAAACATGCTGCCAGCACTGAATATGCATTGTTACTAATTAGTGTATTTATATTAAAGCATGTTGCCGCATTAATCATGTTGTGAAAAGTCAGCCAGTTTATATAACAAGCTTTGTCTACATAGTACACAGGATTAATCAGAAACAAGGAGGTAATTGCTCTCCCTTCTTTTAAATGAACTATCCAGCTGACTAACTGATACCAATATAAACTGAATGCGTATCAGATAAGTTTTTCATACATAATTTCCCATTCTGAGTTTACACTTGATAAATTTGAGACAGCAGTTAAATTCTAAATCATCCTACTTCCGTTGAAAGTGTCCCCATAGGTATACCCCATTCACACAGAAACTTATGCCGCATTTTTGGTGGCATTTTGTTGCCGACATTGTCTGTGTGAAAGGGTCTAAGCTAGGGCTGTCTTCGAAGGTTCGTTCGGTCTCCAGACCTTCTAAGGTTTTTACGAGCATCACTTGACATTTTTGTTTTTCTGTTGTTAATAGAAACTGACAATGTTTGAATACTGTAGCGTGCCACTGCACCCAGTGAAGGGTTAATGGGGTAAAAATGCTAGGGAGGAGCGTAGGGAGAGGGGATAAGTGAAGGGAGGCAGAAGAACGAGTCAGTGTGTTAATGTGTTCAGTCCCTGTGATATTTGTGTACTGCAGTAATAATTTAAAAAAATGATTTGTTGCTGCACCCACAATGATGAGTTGAGTCTACTCCTTGGAACCCCCCGCAAGCGTTGCAGTACTAAACCATGACCTCCATATAGCCTATTTAAATTAAAACATTTGATTTGTATACTGCCATTACTTAAATAAAAATGGCTGGATATAACTAAGTTCGAAAACATCATAAAAAGCCCATCAATTGCACTGTTGTGTGAGCAGGCATTGGACCAGATAAAATTTAAACAATGTATTATACAAAATACAAATACACGATCACTGATGAAAATGCCTGTTTTATTGTTTATTTATCCGCAATCTTTACAGCAAGTGTAATATAATGGAAATTTAAAACAATTGTTTTTTGACAAAGCATGTGCTGTTTGGAATTTTTTGCTAAATGCACAGAAGTGTACATAGTTAACACTGCGCATACTTTATTATAAGTAATGTACTTGTAATGGAAGGTTAACATGTTTCATGGAAGTCAAATCAATATAAGCTGTGTGCTTGTAAAAAAAATACGCAACAAACTGCGATGCACTGTGTGTTCTGACACCTTTCTATCAGAACCAGCATTAACTTTTTCAGCAATTTAAGCTACAGTAGCTCGTCTGTTGGATCGGACCACACGGGCCAGTCTTCGCTCCCCACGTGCATCAATCAGCCTTGGCCGCCCATGACCCTGTTGTCGGTTCACCGCTTTCCCTTCCTTGGAACACTTTTGATAGGTACTGACCACTGCAGACCGGGAACACCCCACAAGAGCTGCAGTTTTGGAGATGCTCTGACCCAGTCATCTAGCCATCACAATTTGGCCCTTACCCATTTTTCCTGCTTCTAACACATCAACTTTGTGGACAAAATGTTCACTTGCTGCCTAATATATCCCACCCACTGACAGGTGCCATGATAACGAGATTATCAGTGTTATTCACTTCACCTGTCAGTGGTCATAATGTTATGGCTGATCGGTGTATTTTAAACTACATAGAACTAATCCAGAAGCTTCACTAGCATCCCATTCCCAAGGCTACGACACTAATGCTGGTTTTCTCTGTTTTGTATGTGAAAGGGTACAAGCCAGAATTTTGCCAGCTTTCAAAGCCAGTGTGAATGGGGGTGCAATAGGAAAAAGGCAGGCAAATGTTGCCTGCATTTTGCTGGCATTTCAGTGTGAATGGGGCTGTAGATTTGAAGTGTGTGCCACCTTGATACTGTGTAACAAATTCAATACAGAAAGGTGACTAGCTCTTCAAAACCACACAGCACAGAATGATTGTGAAACCTGATGTTAAAAATAACAAATGAAAGATGATACATTTAGGAGTAGAAAAAAGTTTATAAATATGGCCTTTTGCCAGACGTTTGAGGTTAGGCTGTGGGGAGGCTGTTCTGTATCCTGGAGTCGTTGTCCACGTGTTTGAGGCAGTGGTGTGGAGACTGCACAGGCTGACCCTTGCTCTTTTATCAGCCCCCCACCTGTGACCCTTCCCGCAGCCCCCTCCCCCTCAACCTCTACTCTGGCTTCCCTTACTACCACCTTTTTGAACAGTGTTCTGGTTACCCTGACAACGGCACCAGAGTACACAATTTGCATTTCATGATAGTCCAATAAGTGCTGCAATTATGCTAATTCCCTGAGCTCGATGCAAGCTCTTCTAAATTGCCAATCACTGTTGCCGGCTGGATGGCAGATTTGCTTCTCTCAGTTGCACTCTATTCTCTCTTAAATGGTGCTCTTGTCAAACTAGTTTTCCAATTTTTGTTTTCCTCTCTCTCTTCTCCCATCCTTTTTTTTTCTTTTCTTTTCTTCCTCCCCTCTCTCAAGGATACCATTAGCTGCTGTGTAGAAATTGTGGGCCAGGTCTTGAAAGCTTAACAAAGGTGATCCTCAATAAGTCCAAATTTTTCAGTCGTTTTAAATACCTCTTCCAAACCACAATAAAAACTGACATTGAAATTTAATTTGTAATTGTAATATTTGTGGGGGTGGCTACAGCATCTGCTTGCATCTATATGTGATAATAGGTTGTGTGAAGGGGGATCTTATTGTATAAGAGATGTCATCTTACAAGAGACACCCTTCACAGACCTTATTAACTGATATCAAAGATGCTGGTATAGAATGACCTTCATACTCATTTCAGGTGTGCTGTGTTTTTAAGGTTTTCCTTCAGTAAATGACATTTTCTCAATGAAACGCCTGTTAATGCATTTAACTGCTGGCTCTGCTTGTGAGCCTTTGAGGTCCCTTCATCACTCCTGCTACTCCATTGTCCTACAGTGATCACGTACCTAGCAACAGGAAAGATCATAACAGAAACTAATATTGACCTTTCAAGACCCTTTTTGCAGTGCTTTCATGTCTCCAGGATTATGCTGAAATCCTGTTTTTGCTTCGTCACGGACCCTAGTGCAATCCCCCCCTTTTTCCATTGTGGAGCTTCAGATGTGAGCTACTGGGCTGTGACTTGACAGAGGACTATGTCTTGCCCTTCGCTGAAGCGTGAGAAACACAATGGTGTTTGAGGGGCTGTTAAGAGGGCTTTTTGTCTCTCTGCTGGAGAGAGATAGCTTCCTCAAACAGCCCTGGTGATTGCTGGCCCTCTGAGGTTCCTCTGCTTTTGATGTATTCAGCACAGGAGCTGCAGAGAAGGCCAGTCAAGATTACCTTGTTCTTCTGCTAGATTAATCCCACAGCAGGGCAATTTGCCTCTGTGTTATACTGAATATGAACTGCTAGGGGTTTAGTTAAGGTTAATTCTGTTTATGAATGAATGTTCTATTTCCCTGCCTTTGATTAAAACCTCAACTCTCTCACAATGTTTGTCTTGTTTATTGTTCTTTGTTGTCTACTACACATGTACTCCTTCCTAACGATCTGCCTCTCACGTGTCATGTGACAGGAAGCAGGACTAATCTTCCAATGCTAACCCCTTAAAATGTTTAACTTCAGAATTAATAATTTCCTATTGTGCACTTCAGTTTGCAAAGCTTTTTTAAGCAATCAAAATGTTTAAACGGATATCCATGTACACGCTATCTGACTGACTCTGAGAGCTATAAACCTATGTTAAGCTGTAAATCGACAAATAACATTATTGCATTGTTAAGTACCACACTCCTCGCCTCACTATTGTCCACTACCCTGTACACTAATCTTGCACTCTGTTTCAGCTGCATTGTAGCGCGAGGCTGCAGGTTAGCTTACACAGCACTTGCTTGGCTTTCTACTTCTTCTTTGATGGTTTGTTTGATGAAATCTCTCAGCTCTGCCTAATTCAGTGGTGGTGGTGGCTGGATTTACAGTAGCCTGTGAAGTGCAGGATGAGTCGGGCCCGGAGTGTGCTTTGTTATTTTTGTGTGCTCCTGTTGGCCTGTGTGTGGTAACGTACCCATCTCGTTTGCTCTAGAAACACCAGACACCTGCATGCTAAACCTGGTTATAGTGATCTCAGTCCCATCAGTGGCCAAGTCACCACACAGCACACCTGTCAGCCCTTCAGGCATGGAAAGCGCCTTTGATTTAGAGACTTGCCCATGTTCAAAGGCTTATGCCTCTCATGGCTTCTGGGTTATTTTTATGTAAGCATCTCCCATCTCTCTCTTAACCACGAACACCTGTTTGTAGTGTCTCAGTTTTGTGTTGAGCAACATGGCACTGTACTGGGGTATTTTAACTTGGTGATAGGTCATGGGCAAGGGTCAAGGGTCATGGGCAGCCAAGGCTCATTGATGCACGTGGGAAGCGAAGGCTGGCCCGTGTGGTCCGATCCAACAGACTACCTACTGTAGCTCAAATTGCTGAAAAAGTTAATGCTGGTTCTGATAGAAAGGTGTCAGAACACACAGTGCATCACAGTTTGTTGTGTATGGGGCTGCGTAGCCACAGACCAGTCCGGGTGCCCATGCTGACCCCTTTCCACTGCCGAAGGCGTCTACAATGGGCACGTGAGCATCAGAACTGGACCACGGAGCAATGGAGGAAGGTGGCCTGGTCTGATGAATCACGAGTTCAAGATGTTGACTTGAGTGGGATGTGCTGGACAAACAACTCGCAATTTAAAGGATCTGCTGCTAACGTCTTGGTGCCAGATACCACAGCACACCTTCAGAGGTCTAGTGGAGTCCATGCCTCGACGGGTCAGGGCTGTTTTGTCGGCAAAAGGGGGACCTACACAATATTAGGTAGGTGGTCATAATGTTATGGCTGATCGGTGTACTTGCCATAATCACAAAGTTGTAGGGAGTTGTAGGCTGCAGTTACGAACAAAAAAGTTTAGTTTGACTGTCAAAAAATAAATCGATAAAAGATGTTTTGAAAGTAACTGCTTTCTTTTTATCTATATTGATTTCAGCACAATATTCCTCCTTCCTTTTCTTCTCTCTGAATTTATTTTGTTTGGGACTTGGCATCTAGTTCCTATTTTTTTCTTCACAATAAGAAAACACCCTGGGGTTGAATTTCTAGGAACTTGCTGCATAGATCTGTTGTTTTGATTTGAAATTAAACAGGTTTGTTTCTCCACATCAATTACAACATGAGCTGTGTATAAAATGCTACTGGCTTTGGATACGTTTCTCTTAACAGAGAGAATACCAATCACAGCTTTCTCAGACTCTAATATAGAGCAGTGTCAGGATACTCGATGGTAGCCCAAGAACAAAGAACAGTATTCAGTGTGCGCTGGCACAGGGGTTGAGCCAGTGGGATTCACTGCGTCTCTTACTGCCCCGCTGGACACTGAGCAATGGCAACAGAGCTCAGGAGAAAGGAGCTGATCCCGGTAACAATACTCCCTGTGTTAGTGCAGACAGTTTGTAGGAGGCTCTCGCTTAAACCTGTCTGAAGCTTCATTATCATCTTCATCCACAAGGCTTTGAATTCTGCCAAATAGTCAGAATTTCTCTTATAAGATTATTAGTAATTATTCATATTAATTCTCGACTTCTTAAACTGAGATTGTTATTAGAAATACAATTCCACATTCAGTGTGTTAAATACACTACACACACAAAAAACGTCAAGTAAATCAGTATGGTATAACTGAAGTTGTTGACAGCATTCAAGCCTTTACATAAGTGGAGAAAGGGAAGTGCACCAAAAAATGTCTTAACTCAATTTTGAATAATAATCATCAGCATAATAACAATAGCTTCCACTTTTTCTTGCAGAAATCATATACTGTACTTACCACACTTACTTAATAATCCTCTCTGCCTGTGGTGACAGCTTGTGTTGTTGCACTCTGTAGCGGTGGTTGAAATGGGTGTAGGCCCCCCCTGCCTATTTGGAGATTTTGCCAAATCCAATAAGTATCCAAATGAACTTCCTGCTACATTCTCCATTCAGTGCATTTACACACACTTGGCATTTCAACAGAGAGCTAAGTAGTGTTGCCAGTTGCTAGTCTGCATTGGAGTATTGATTGATATGCCTCGGTTGAAAGGGCATTCAGACCGCCTGAAGATGAGAATTCGATGTTGGGGTGTTTTGGTACACCTTGAGACTCGGCACTGAGCCTCCATCTGCACAGCCTATTTGTGTTGGTTTCTCGACATCATCCCTTTCCCCTGGTTCACTTATATCAGAAACTGTGAGCCCTTCAGGGAAAGCACAGAGCTGTTTCAAGGCTTGCAATAGAAGGAAATTACAGCACAGAAAGCTTGGCTATAGCCTTCATAATGCAATTCATGTGCAGAGAAACGCATCAAGTCGGCCTGGCAGTATTGGTGGTAATTGGTCGGTAACCCCTGACAAATGATCTTGTCCATACAATGTCTTTACAGTATGGAGTTGGTGGGGGGGGACTACTGTAAGCAAGCGCAGATAACTGCATACAGAGTCTACGCATTGTATTTTGCCTCTTTATTTGTCTATGGTCTTCAGCTGTACACCTACCGCCGTGCATACAGGAGTGCCGTTTTTTTTGTGAGCAATGATAATAGCACGTGGAATAGCTACAGCAGAGGGGAGACGGAAAATCATAATGAGAGCAAATGTAATTGCAGCAGCTGACATTGAATGGACTACTTCAACCATGGCCTTTGTGTAAATATGTATCTGACACGAGCAACTGTATTATGCACGCCGTGAGGAGCCTCCACACATGCCTACAGTAATTACGATTTCACAGAGCAGTCGGGACCTTCGTCATTTTAATTTTATGAAGTGTAGCTCATTTCAAAAGAGACCCCGATGTGCTGTACAGAACAAAACAGCATTGCAAAACAAACAAGAAAAAATACAGCAGAGCAACAGCAGATCTTCAATAAAACATTCATACAGATTCAGTTAAAACACAGAATATTTCCCCCCTCTTTTAATGTCACTTTATATTCATTGCTTGTTTTTCTTTTCTGTCACTTTGAACCTCTCCAAACAGGGTCTGTATCTCACTTAACTTTGACTTAACATCTTGTCTACACTTATCAGCTTTTTCATTCTACGTTTTAAGACCTTATATCTTGTTTACTGTATATCTCCTATACACTTGTAAAGCTGTATTATGCCTTGAATTGCACTGTATTATAGTACTTTGTATTGCACTTATATTTTGTAAGTCACCCTGGACAAGGGCATCTGCTAAGAAATAAATAATAATAATAATACTAACTATGATTAAATTATTACTTTTCACAGCAGCTGTAGTAGTGCCCTGCCTAAAAGAATAGTGGAAAGGTCAGATTTCTGCAAAGGCCCATCATTCCACACTGAAGCAATCTGCTCTTTTTTCGCTGCTTACTGAAACATGGATTGCACATGATGTAGTAATAGGGAATTTGCTTGGTACCTTACTGCCACAGGGAGGGTATGGGGGTGTTTGGTATTTGATCACTGTGAGACTTAAACAGCAGTGAGATGGATCACTGCATGGTAAAATTCCCTTCTTGCCAGAGAGAGGGTGCAGGTGCACAAGTGACTCTGACAGCCTGGCAGTGTGTGCCCTGGAGGGATCTGCGCCCTGCTCTTGGTTCTGGGGGCATCTCCCTGCATACAGACCCCCTGTTAGCAGGGCAGGCGGCTTCCAGGGATTGGGGGATTAGCTACTAGCTCATTAAAGCCGTGCTCATTTGCTGTCTTGTTAGTAGCATGCAGCTGTTCTGAAATCAGTAGGGGGAAAGAAATGCACATGGATCCAATAGGGAGAAGGCCTGGATTCTGAAATCCAACAAGACATTATAGGCTGTACTGTGTGTCATAGAGAAGGGAGGGATATATGTTTTATATCAGAAAGAGAGTATTGTGGAGCTAGGACCCCAATAGTAAAATTCCATCTCAGAGTAGATTTTTTTGGTATTAGGTTTCATTGCTCTTGCACCTCCCAGTCAGAAAAACAACCCGGGCAGCTTATTCTAGGTACTTTGCAAACTTGATAAAAGTAAGCAATCGGGATGAAGCAGGAAATGAATCACAAAAATATCTTCTGGTCACATGATGGAAAATTAAGATGCCTGTCCAGCACTGATGTTTTGTTTTGTGGCAATGCCCTATGTGAGTAATAATGTTATGGGGAAAAAAAGAAAGAAACTGCTTACTGTGTTGACAGTTCCTGGTAAAATCTCATTGCCATGTTGTGACCAATTTACTGACTGATTCTTCTTTTATTACTATTATTATCGTTTTCAGACAGGACTGGATATGAATCATTGTTTTGTGAACTGCTTCTGTGCTGTAGAGAGAGAAATTGTCCCAGCTGTGTGTTTTATATTTGAAGTAAACATATCCATCTCATAATTGGAGTGAGTGACACTCTCTTACACCAAAATGGACCATTTTGTGAATTCCCTGTGTGAGAAGTTTGTTAATGTGAGACTCACACCTGCTAATGGAGATGAATAAGAGTTATTGTTTCCTTAGTAACCATTCACTGTTTCTCTCTATAAACTGAAAATTAATTTAAATGATCTTTCATGGACGCGTATTTCAACACCCTAGATACACCAGGTCACACTTTGTCTCTGGTATTGTTCCTTTTCAGATACTGCAGAAAGACAAGATGAGTACAGATTATTATTAATAATAATATTCAATACAATAAAATTTATCCATATTAACATGTATAATCCATAATGGCTGAAAACTGCTACCAAGTTCTCACCTGTACTTGTTCTTACATTCTAAAATTATGAAGATCACATCCAAGGTAGGATATTACACAGCAATTTTGAACTGAATAAGATTTACACTGGTCATTTGAAAGTATGGAAGAGCACATAGAATAGACAACATGTGCCATATTCTGTAGCCAACAGACTTGTTTACACATTGCTGTCCTTTTGAGAACAATGACTTAAGCTTGGAAATGTCTTTTTTCCATGGTCATCATTTTGCAGAATTACTTGGCATGATTTAATATTTATTTTCTCTGTAACATTAACACTTTGTTCAACAATAATTTTACCTTTCTCCTTCTTCATACACAAAGAAAATGCAATAGACTTCTTTGTCCGTCCATTTCTCAGAGCCTTAATTAAACGGCAAACCGCCAATCAGTAGGAATCAATGAGAGGCCAAGCTTACAATGAGCTCCACATTAAGAGATGGCTCTTGAAGGAAAAACAAAATAATTACATTGCGGTGATTGACAGTCCAGCTTATACACAATAACAAACAGTTCACCTAACATATCTATCCTCATTGCTGCTGGAAATATTGCTGCCATTCTGTGCGAAATTGAATGAAAAGAAATAAAAGTGGAAATCATGCGAGATCATTAAGAATAAATTAGTTGGGATAAAATTTAGGCGGAAGGGGGTGGCAGGCAGCTGTTAAGGTTGGAGGAGGTCAGTAAAATATTTGGACATTACCATTGATCTGTGGTAACTAGGGAGAGCTCACTGTTTTTGGGGTTTCTTTTTTAAATACCAACAGAAAAAGCAGCAATTTGATATGTGAAATGTGATATGTGAGTAAGTACACTGTGGAGTGAATTTTGCATTTGCATTAAGTATATCTGTACTGGACAGTAATGCCATCAGGGTTGTGGCAGTAGACACACAAAAACACAATCAGCCTTCCTGAACTTGTTTCCGTAAGAAGGATTTTGTCTTGCCTACAGCTTGAAATGTTTTTGTGGACCTTGATATAACAGTTAAACTGCTGCTGGTTAATCCATTATAGGTTAAAACTTTATGAACCTGAAACAAAACGTGTCAGCATGTCTTCCACTTTGTCACAGAGCTGAGCAGACTACAGATTATTGCGATTTAGACACATATCCAAAAGTGAAATCTTAACCCAGAACGGCCCCGTGGGGAAAAACGTACCTGATATGAGATGTTTTTGTTTTGATCAGTGATCAAAAAGAAATATGATAATACAAAACATAGACCTCTGAAGTGTGTGTTATGATTGTTTTCATTGTTTTTTATTCTGTACCCAGCTTTGATTGCAGACAAAGAGACAAAAAAGACAAAAAATGGGAACCTACAGCTATACCCTGAATGTTCTTTACATTATACAGCAGCCTTTACTAATATTTTCGAGGCATACTGTTTGAGAGGACCATTTCTTTAGCCCAGAGATACATTGGCAATGAAGGGGTGAGTGTTCTTGTGATTAAACAAGTAAGCCTTCCCTGTCTGTAAGTTTTTATCCTGTCAGTGATTTGTTCGCTGCTGGCTGTGCGGTCTGTTTTTTGACGTGTTCATCACAAGTGTGAGAGATGGGCTGTGGAGCATTGGGACAAACCAGTAGTAGGTTCTGTTCAAATCCTCTCTAAGATGTTAATAACTCAAAGGTTAATTAGGTGAAATTTGAACACGTCTGTAACATTTTTTTATTTGGCTCTCGTGTTGCTGCTGGAGCCTGATAACAAACCACTGGGGTCAATTTCTCTTCCAATTTATTTTATTTCAATTTCCCTGCAAGGAAAGTTATTTATGTTTCTGATGTAACATGGATACTATTGCTGTGAGAGTAATAAAAACTGTACTCTTTTAATCACAGCCCAGGGACTGATACAGCACAATAAAACTGTCAAATCAATCATTTCTGTTGGTCTAAAGTACAGTCTATGCCTTTTGTTTATAATGCACTAGACTGTGAAATCATTCTCACAACCACAGTGCTTTTCACACATAGAAAATGGATAACAGTAGAATGCACTAGAATAGAACTAGCATCTTGCTTTCGCCTGGCTGAACATTGCATCCTGTGTGTTTGCTTTGAATATATTTTGAAGAAGAAAAAAATTGCATTGTTTTTTTTAATCAGTTGGTGCTTCCCAGTTTGTAGTCACCAAAGGTGCAGAATCACAGAAATTGGCTTTGACATAGTTCATTTGGGAACCATTTATAACTGGCCTATGGGAATTAACCTAGTAGAAGTGAAGGCATGACTGCTTTATAGATGTTTCTTCTAGGAATAAACTTCCTGCTTGATACAAATTATAGTATATATTACACACCGGATCATACATGAATTAATAAACTTAGCCACTATGCATGCATAATAGTATCTGATACATTGTTCATGCATTGAATACAAGTCTCAGAGTCTCTTAATCCCATTTGAAATAATCTTTTGGGTGGTATATTATACTCTCTCGAGTTCTTTGTTTTACATTAGCTGGATTCTTGACATTACATGTGCTCAAGGTTTATCTCACAGAACTTGCTCCCATTTGGGGCAAGTGAATCTCCACTTCTAAGGAGGAGAGTAGAATGGGCAACACTTATCATTTAATAAAAGCTTACATCTATAACAGTTAATAAGCAATCTATACCATCTTATCTATGATTGTAATGGATTAAATGCTTTTAACAGGCTGCCATTTGAGTGCTCTTACTTTAGCTTCCCTGGAAGATAATTAATTTATGAAGTTTTATTACTACAATCATATTGCATTTTAATATTGTTATTCATCATCTGGTAATGTTACATAGATTGTTTATTGACTGCTTTAGATGTAATTATTATAAAGTTTTACAAAAGGCTGTATATGTCAGTGGTGATTTTATGTATTTTTATATTTAGGCTCTGATGTGGTGGTGGTAGTATTACAGCTCAGCAAATATTTACTTGGTGTTTACTGCCCTGGTGGAGAAATGTTCATTACGACTTTTCAAAAGGATTATAGAAATCCCTTCTCAATTTTATGGAGTAAGTGTGTGATGCCCTTTTGTTTCCTCTGAAATCGAAAGCATTTACCGCATTGAGGTACAATTGAGAAATCTCGCAAGGGGTCAAGTCATATTTCGCAGTTATTCCAACAGAGGTTCCAACATAATCAGAATTACGACACTGACAATGAAACCCTGATTATATGATTTTTGTGGTTCCACCAGGCCACTGTATTTTGAAAGTGTTCAATCTGCAGAGCTGCCTATTCAAATGATAATGGGTTATATCCAGCCTTAATAGGTATTTTGTCTTGAATTTCTATTTGCGATGTGTAGGCTCTCCCTCCTCCACCCCCAAGCTTTCACACACACAAGCACACATGCATGCACACACACATCCATGCACACCCTTTTACGAGTCATTTTGAATGGATGTGATTATCACACCACAAGAACAAAGACCTGCACCAGAGAGACACTGCTCATCCATATCACCCAACTAAAAACTGCTGCGTTGGAAAGTCACCCCCTTATCTGGTGTGCCGCAGACCCTACCATTTGTGTCATTCTCAACAGATAAACCCATGCGTTTCTCTGGGCCTCTTGCCTTCTCAAATCGTGTTATATTTTATTACCAACTCCACTGTGGTTCTCTGCTCTTCATTCTCTTATTGTCTCCATTATAGTCAAGCAAGTGAGAGTTATCCAGATCACACATTCTGAATGTTGTGTTAGTGTTTTTTAACCCCCACAAAAAGAAGCCATGGTATTGTTAGGCCAGGAGTGTGGAGCAGGGGTGGTGCCTGTCCTTCATTGCAGCAGCAGCAGAATTTAATCAAAGTAGTATTGATTAATTCTTGGCTAGCTGTCATCAATAGTGTCATCATTTGAAGTCAGCCATCAAAAGGTGTACCATTTGGGAAGCTATCAGAGCACAACCTCCCCTACCCCTCAGGTTACCCCACTGGAAACAAAAATCTGGGCTATTTTGTTTTCCTTTCATGAGGAGGGAGGATACTGGTAACGTTTTTTTTTTTTTAATGTGAAGGGGGGGGGTTTATCCCTCACCAGTCAAGATATGTACATACGCGTATGCATACACACACAAAGAACATCATAGAACATTAACACCTGCTCCTTCACAGGCCTCCTGTAGGTGACATCAGTAGCCACCATGTTTTCTGTACTTTCAGTCTTCTTGGGAAGCCTGTTGTTGATGCCTATGCACTGCACTGACCAATGGACCAAAAGGAGAGCGCAAATATACATTCAACCTCATGTTCGGTTTCAAATTTGTAGTATTTATTTATTATGATTATGATTATTGCCTTTTACAAGATTACTGAAATGTGTATTGTAACCTTACAAAAGATATTGTAAGATATTATAAGGTACATCATATATTTCTAACCTGGAGACATTTCTCCAGGAGAGCTTGTGTCTCCTGACTAGGGATGTGAAAGACAAATATTTTGACTCGATAAATCCACAGCTGTTGTCCACAACTATTCGAATAGTATTCGAAGTGCATCTTGTGTCAGACTCTTTTATTATTATTGTTTCCCGATATACACTCACCTAAAGGATTATTAGGAACACCTGTTCAATTTCTCATTAATGCAATTATCTATCAATCTCCTGAACTCCAAACTGAATGTCTGAATGGGAAAGAAAGGTGATTTAAGCAATTTTGAGCGTGGCATGGTTGTTGGTGCCAGACGGGCCGGTCTGAGTATTTCACAATCTGCTCAGTTACTGGGATTTTCACGCACAACCATTTCTAGGGTTTACAAAGAATGGTGTGAAAAGGGAAAAACATCCAGTATGCGGCAGTCCTGTAGGCGAAAATGCCTTGTTGATGCTAGAGGTCAGAGGAGAATGGGCCGACTGATTCAAGCTGATAGAAGAGCAACTTTGACTGAAATAACCACTCGTTACAACCGAGGTATGCAGCAAAGCATTTGTGAAGCCACAACACGTACAACCTTGAGGCGGATGGGCTACAACAGCAGAAGACCCCACCGGGTACCACTCATCTCCACTACAAATAGGAAAAAGAGGCTACAATTTGCACAAGCTCACCAAAATTGGACAGTTGAAGACTGGAAAAATGTTGCCTGGTCTGATGAGTCTCGATTTCTGTTGAGACATTCAGATGGTAGAGTCAGAATTTGGCGTAAACAGAATGAGAACATGGATCCATCATGCCTTGTTACCACTGTGCAGGCTGGTGGTGGTGGTGTAATGCTGTGGGGGATGTTTTCTTGGCACACTTTAGGCCCCTTAGTGCCAATTGGGCATCGTTTAAATGCCACGGCCTACCTGAGCATTGTTTTTGACCATGTCCATCCCTTTATGACCACCATGTACCCATCCTCTGATGGCTACTTCCAGCAGGATAATGCACCATGTCACAAAGGTCGAATCATTTCAAATTGGTTTCTTGAACATGACAATGAGTTCACTGTACTAAACTGGCCCCCACAGTCACCAGATCTCAACCCAATAGAGCATCTTTGGGATGTGGTGGAACGGGAGCTTCGTGCCCTGAATGTGCATCCCACAAATCTCCATCAACTGCAAGATGCTATCCTATCAATATGGGCCAACATTTCTAAAGAATGCTTTCAGCACCTTGTTGAATCAATGCCACGTAGAATTAAGGCAGTTCTGAAGGCGACAGGGGGTCAAACACAGTATTAGTATGGTGTTCTTAATAATCCTTTAGGTGAGTGTAGAGCGAACATGTGTGACGTCACGAGTACGTTCAATATTTGTTTACGTTTATATCAACAATCGATACAAATGCCATAATTTTGTGCAGTGTTTGGATGTTCAAATAGACATGATAGGGAAAATTATGGTTATTTTACACCAAGGAGAAGAGACAAAGGAGATTTCACAGGATCGCCATGAAAAGCGGTTGACAAATATTTGTCGATTGGACATAAAGCCCTCCAGCCATGACAATCTCAGAATATGCTCTGGTCACTTTATCAGTAAGTTGAATTAATATAATGATTCAGTTTGATGAAAAACGTCACCATTACTTTAATTTTATGGTAGTTAAATTACATTGTTCGATTATCAGTTACGATTATTTTACTTTTTTTTCTTAGCATTGATCACAGATTTAGAAGCTCTTTTTCTTTTAAAGCACTCTAACTTTTTGCAGTCAGGGCAGAACCGGTGTGATCGATTCTACGTACTTGTCTACAAAGATGGCGGCGGCCCGAAAGTAGGTTACTTGATGGGTATGCTCTATTGAACTTTTTTTTGTTCACAATTTTAAATTAATTATAAAGGTTGTGACTATTTGTTTATAAAGGAATATTTTGCAATTACAGCTTTAACTGACCAACCAAAATGTTTTTCTTTTGCAATTTATATTAATTTAATTGTTACCCAAGGTATGTTGTAGTTTAGCCAGTCACAGTCAAGAAATAACAAATGCCACCCTCCTGTCAATCTTCATTTCAGCTACATAGCGTGCCAATCAACAGTACTGGCTAAAAATCAATATGTACTTTTTTTTTTAGATTTTTTTCATTTTCAGAATGTTAGATTCACTTGTCGATAGTGGTCATTGCTACTGAATAGTTGTATTTTCGAATATTTGGTCTAATCCATACTCCTCACAGCCTGCAGTTTAACCATCCATATATGATCTCATTTCTAAAACAGATCATGGTCCAGGACAGTTTCTTGTGACCTTATGACCTTCGGCCTAGGTAGAGGGGACATGGTAAAGCAAGGCCTTATCATACATTGAGCTCATTGTCCCACTAGGATTGGTTGAGAAGAACACTATAAACTTGCAAAGTGAACAAAGGGGCACAGAAGGAGATGGCAACAACAACAGAGAAGGACAGGAGGAAGAAGAGAGATAGAGAGAGACACCCGGTTGCCGGTTGCTGACCAGATTGACCACAACTGCTCTGTGCGAGGAGGAGAGGAAAAGGGTATTATCCATTTATTTTCTGTAACTCAGCAGTAGCTTAATATTACTTGTTTTAGAAATATAATCACATTATTTTTGTTTTACATTAATTCTGCCACAAATAAATTATTATTGCACACCTGTAACTTGACCGCATCTTCCCTAGATAATCTTTTTGAGGTATAAATTGGCCTATGAGTTTTCAATTAATTTGTTTAAGGATTGGCTGAAAAACAAGCTTTTAAAAAATCCTCTTACAATACATAGTGCAAAGGCTATACACCTTAAAGCGGTTAATCAAAATCCTGTAGATTACAGTGTAAAAGGAGTAAGTGATAGTGATTGCTACATCAGTGATATTTATAGAGAGGCAAAAAGTACAGTGAAGATACAGCAGCTAATGGGCTATCTGCTTTATTTAAATAACACATTTGAAGCTGAACAATAGGCTCTTTGCAAAACATTAAGAATAAAGCTTTGTGCTCATCCAATTGAGTGCATGTTGTTGAAATGTCCTCAGACCCTGTCGAAAGGTCAGCTTATCTCTCCCAAGAGCTTTCCTGCTGTTTGCTGTGGGCTCGCTCCACATGTGTGGGAGTTCACAAGGCACCAGCAGGCTCCCTCGCAACACAAGAAAGGAAGTGATATTTAAAGGGTACCTGTAGTGATCGCTAATATATAGCCAATTCAGTAGATCGGGTGTTTCTGATACAAATTCAACCAATAAACTAGAGCAATATGTAGTTTAAGCTGTTCAAAGTCCTTAAAACTCGCTAAGCTTTGCTCAACTGGAGTTCTAAAATGGTGCTTGTGCTGTGACGTCATGTCATTGATACATGTATATATGCTGTATACAGAAAGGTAGTGTAAAGAAATTACTGGCAAGTACTGAGACTGTGATGAATTAAACAAATCTAGTGTAATATGGATGAAGAAATACATTCAGATTCAACAGCAGGATACTTGTATGAGCCTTTAAAATTTAGGAAATAATGAGTGACGGCGATGATTCAGTTGTGGGGAATGTGTACCGCAAAAAAAATAACTAAGAATGCATTTGCTGCAAAGAACATTACATACGACAATATTCAGTCAGGAGCCTTAACGTGTTTCACAAACAGCCATGAGCTGGACAGTTACATAGCTCATAAGCCATTCCTAGAGATGGGGTTCATTGATGTGATGATTGTACGACATGTTCGGTGAACTGCAGCAGTGGGAGAACTATCAAATCAGTAAGTTCCACGCAGTAAACAGATGATTATTAGTTTAACAACTTAGTTTTTAAATATCCAAAATGTCAAATTATATTAGTAGGCTTTAACACGTTCTGAAGTGTGCATGCAGACGCGAATGGGAAACGAACCATAATATCGCTCATAGTAACCTGCACGTATTTAACCCTCAGAGGATGAATTGTGGCGGATTTGCCCAAAATTAGGACATCAAATACAAATTATTAATTCATGAAGATTGATGATTTTGTGATAGAGACATGCATTTAGCTGCGTAGCTGAGGTTCTGCTGAAAATAAATGTGTGGTTTTGTTCACATCGCGTACTTCCTGGCTTTAGAAATCCAATGCGCAACTGCAGAACATGGGCATGGAATGGGCATAGACCAATGGAAAGTACGTTACTATGGTCTGTCATCAGCCTACACATTTTTTTTTTTACCCAATCACAGACCATGACTTGTGTAAATATCTCGGACAACAATCCCGGCATGCATATTGTTCACTGAAGATTCCACCTCAGGGCTGACAATAACAACACGTCATATTGACCTTTGAACTGGGTAAATAAATGGCAATATGGTGGTGCACTCGAGTGTTACTTGACCCGAAAAGTTGACATAGAAACTTGAACCATTGGGTTATACATGCTTTGTTGACAATACCGGCACAATCAAAAGTAATCATTCTATCTTGGTAAAATGTCTAGTACCTTGTTGTTTTTGACTACAGGTATCCTTTAACTGGATACAAAGTAGGCCTCTCTTTTGCATCCATGCGGATAACTGTTTTCCAAACCGGCATTGAGGCAGCTCATTAAATCGCATGCAGGCATCTGAGGCAACATGTCTTCTAGTCACAGGCCTCGTATTCACCCTTGCTAGCTGTTATTTTTTATTTTTATTTTTTGTCAGACACTGCTAACCTAGCAAAATGTAGTGTTGTTTTGTATGGTTTTGGGACATCATTCAAGAAATCATCATCCAGCTAGCTCACCTGCCTGCTGAAGCACAGTGCTTTGGAAGCATTTTGGCTTTGCCGTCTTGCACAGCTAGCCAAAGGGTACCTCCTGCTGTTGGTGTTTGAGATCTCCCAGCAAGCTCGGCCAGACGCTGGTGATGCTGGCACTCTCTTGAAGTGGAGAAAGGTCATGGTTGTGTTTATAGACATGCCCCAAGAACAAGCAGGAACTAAACACAGCTGCAGTACAGGCCTGGCAGAGCATCACCAGTGAAGAAACCCAGGATCTGGTGATGTCTATGGGTTCCAGACTTCAGGCAGTCATTGACTGCAAAGGATTTGCAACCAAGTATTTAAACTCACATTTAATTCATGATTATGTTAGTTTGTCCAAATACTTTTGAGCCCCTAAAATTGGGTGGACCACATAAAAAATGGGTGTAATTCCTACACCGTTCACCCAATTTAGATGTAACTACCCTCCAATTAAAGATGAAAGTCTACACTTCAAGCACATATTGATTGTTTATTTTCAAATTCATTGTGATGTTGTACAGAGCCAAAATGATGGCAATTGTGTCACTGTCCAAATATGTATGGACCTAACTGTATAGAAAGTATTCACAGTTAATTATATTTTATTTAGAATCCTTA
This sequence comes from Amia ocellicauda, assembly GCF_036373705.1. Lineage (NCBI taxonomy): Eukaryota > Metazoa > Chordata > Actinopteri > Amiiformes > Amiidae > Amia > Amia ocellicauda. The sequence goes on from NC_089868.1 coordinate 7,201,569, forward strand.
GGGGAGGACATAATATTGATCTACATTACTAAAGAAATGTTTCATCTGCCAATAAAAAGATTCAAATTGCTGCTTTGCTCCAAAAGGCTGCAATAGCTTCAGGGTGAAGCAGTGTGATTGTCATTGATGTTATAGCTGCAGGGCAAATACTCTGAACCATTCTGCATACTTTTGACCTCCATACAGAATGCTGTCCTGTTAAGGCCTCCATGGGACAACTAGTTGTACTGCGTGCTCCTGTATTCATTACTTTATCGAGTTTCTGGAAAGTGTTACTTATTACTTATTTTCAAAGCTAATTGATATTTTGTCATTGTGTGTAGATTATGTTGGGAAGAGACGACCATGGAACAAGGACCAGAAATGACAATTGGAGATAATATTTGCATATAGGAATGTGCTTATGTTTTAAAACTGCATTTGAGCTTTTGTTGTGTTGGAAAATGTAACATCTGGAAAAGCAAATCACAAACCATAGTGTTTATTCTCATCAAATTATCCTTCAGATTAATGTAACGTATTTTATTTGTACAAAATAAAGGCCTTTAGTCTGGTTCAACATTCAAAAGAAATGTGGAAAGACATTGACAGTTTTTAGAGGAATTTCTAAATTTCTAATTTCTACCTTGGCTTTTATAGTCATTTAGCTGGTGAAAAAGAGATTTTGGGTGCTTGCAGGTAACAGGTCTGTGCTTAGACAGTCAGACAGACACTCGGGTCAGCTGTGGGAATGTATCTGGTGTCTGAAGATCAAAGGTGCCTTATAGAAGCTGAATGGCTGCTCACTAATTGAAAATTGCACTGTGCTTTGATCCCATTATGTATTAGAGTTATATATATGGTATATACCCAGGATACTGGTCATATGAGGTGGGAAAGAATCCCAGGGGTACATTACAAGGCTAAACCTGATATCATAAGAGAAACACTATACTAAAGTTTGGACACTAACATGTTTTTTGTCTTAGCTTATCAGTGTTCTTCCATTAGTCCAGTTAGTATCCATGCTGTCTACACATGTTCCTGAATGGTCACACTCTCCTTTTGTAAGGAATTAGTATGGAAATAGAGAAATCAGCATTTGTTTGCAAAGATAGAAAATAGAAACCCTCTTTGCTGTATCACTGTTCGCTCTCTAGACTGGTTTTATATTATGGTTCCAATCCCCTTCCATTGCACCCAGTCTTTTAAAGTACAATATATAAAACCAGATTTGTATTGATATCCCCTTTCTCAGTGTCTTGGGACACCCCTGACGTGGAAAGCAGCGGCCCTGGTGTGAAGGCTGGGTGCAGAACTAGGGGTGTCAGCTTGCTGGCTGTGAAAGTTAACATAGCTTCCCAGGCACCAGCCAGCTGCTGTGAGTGTAAACGACATTGATGAGCCATTACAAACTTCTTTGTATCACTGTAAGAACCCTGCAGATCTGGCGGAGGGGATTGCTCAGTCATATTGGCACTTAGCAGAGCAGCGTGAGGACCATGGAAGGCTGCAGTCAGATATGTTTGCAGCCTGACATTTACAAGATAAAACCACTTCCACATGGCAACGCAACACTGCCTTTTATTAATCCCCAATGATGCTGATAAGCACGGGCATTCATTTGCGGTAGTCTTACACCCGTAACGCAATCATGGGAGCTGCTAATTTCCACTCATGACATGGGTTCTTGAGCACAGTGGAGCTGTTTGATGTGATAGGCCTAGCTCTGGAAAATTATTAAAAAAGAATTACCTTGGAAGTATCACACATTCAATTTGGGCTTATTACTTTCTGCCTAACAAGATATTTCATAGTAAAATATAGATTAGTTATGCGATGCTCCCATGAGGCATGTTAGTCTGTCAATTTTGATTTTGTTATACAGTATTACAAAAAAATAGGGCACTGGTTCCTTTGTAGCATTTGGAAATGACTGATTTTAAGAAACCTACAAATGACTTACAAATAAAAAATCTGTGGGGATCCACACCAGTTACTTTATACTCTTAGTCTTGATGCTGGGTAGGAATGCATTTGTATGGATTTAGTAGGATGCAACTAAAACAGCTGGGTGCTGGATGTGGAGTCAGATATCAACCACATTCCTTGAGTTGCCTTCATTTGTGTTCCCCGTTGATAATAAAATGTGCAAAAGAAAGATTATGTCCAGGAATAAGGCCTAAAAAGAGCAATCGATGAAGAAGACTAAAATTTAAGAAAGCGTTACATGGATCCAAATCATCAGAACCAGCCTATTCAATTATTTCACTGACTTTAATCCCCCTATGGACAGGTGTGGCTTGAAACTGCAGAGGTAGTGAAAGCACAATAAGGTCTGTGTACAGTAAGCCACTTACTCTACGGTTTTTGCTGCGGAGGACCTGCTGGAACCCCTCCCTATGTGGTCCTGTTTTTATCCATGTTTTTATCTTTGCAATGTGAGTGTGAAGCCAACCAAACATGTCAACTGTGTTTAGGCTACTTTGTCTACACTGCAGTAGGAGAGGGATGTTGAAAGAGTTATTGCATTAAGTCCGGAAAGTCTAACACAACCTACCTCACTTACCATCAGAAATAAGGTTTGTCCACTGTACCATTTCTCAGAATCTCTAGTGGGATTTTGCATAAAGAATCCTATACACCAGAAACATAACCAGTCTCTTCGGAAACTAAATTTCACATTCTTTTATATAGTTTTCTTTTAGTATTTCACGATTACTTGAAGTAATTACTCATGTTTTTGAAGTACACCTTGTGCTTTTAAAATATATATTAATGGACAGCAGACCCTGAAGATATTTTCCCAAACAAGCAAAGTCAGGCTATAATTTCACCATGTGATGGCATTTCATACTTAAATCATTTTAAAATGATGAAGTAAAGTACAGTGGAGTGCCTAGTTCCTCTGAACTATTCAGTGCTCAGGAGGAAGTTGAGTTTAATTTTATTTGGTCACTATTGAGAAAGTTGTGTTCATGCCACAGAGGATATTTTATTTATATATTCATCCTGAGCCTAGGATGTTGAACGCAAACATACACACACAATATTAAACAAATGTAATTAATTTTCTTTATCCAAGTGTTGTGTTTCACTGTTAGGAGATATCTGTCATGCTATGTGATACAGCACATGGGCATAAATAACTTAGAAATAACTAGAAATTCAACCTTTACTTTCTAAGGCTTGACTGACATTTCATATCAGAAGTGCAGGAAAGAATGCACTTTGTAAAGCCATAGCAGGCTGGTTCCCAATCAGAATACAATCAGACCCCAGGTTAAATACTGTCAGCTCTGTAGTGGTAATATTCCAAGACCCCAGCAGTACAATCAAGTATTTTGAAAGGTTACTATTTTACATTTTCTATATAGGCTGTCTGTCTGCCTGTACAAAACATATAACTCTGAAGATTTTCAGGGGAGAAAAAAAAAAAAAAAATCTGTCATCTCACTTTTTCTTGCACTTATTTATCAAACAGCTTAGAAAATGTCATGAAGATTGAAAATGTGTATAAGAGTTACGCAGTGGCATTTATACACAAGCTAAATACATTTAAAGAAATTGTGTTTTCTGTAGCTCACAAAATTAAAAAAAAAAAAAAAGTCACAAAGCTTACACTACAAATGGTATTACAATTGTTCTGTTTTTGTTGTTATTGGAAGAGGCTGCATTAAATAAGGTATTTTGTAGAGAGTTATTTATCTGATGCAGTGGGCATTGGTTGATAACAATGGTAATTAAGGGTCTTGAGCATGGCAGGAGTTCATAATAAAAGCAGAAGCTCAATGATTTCACTTGCAGATGTCAGATTTTAAATCAGTTTGCATTACAGAACAGAAAGTGTAACACAGAAAAAAAAAAAAAGAAAGTTGTCCAAGCCAGATATTTTATTGTTAACTGTCTTGTAGTGTTCTGCATGCATTTAATTTGGTTCAGTGTGGTTTAGTTTAGCCTGATTATTTAAATGTCTGATGGTGCAGCCAGGGCTTCCACCTCATGCCAGACTCGGCTTGGATTCCGAGCCCAAACAACATACCTAAAGACTAGATTCATTATAGAGGGGTACTTCTTTCCATAAGGATACGTAGTAATTTAGAGCAAGCTGCATAGCTATATTGTTGATAAAGTGCCACACATGTCTTTATCAGGATTAAAAAAACAAACACAAAAAACAGTAATGGCTGCCGGTTCAGAAAATGCAAGCCAGAGGACAGCAATTTTTTACATTTTTATATTCTGAACTCCTCCTTGAGCTAGAGTTCTAGGAGCTCAGATTGATTCTGAAAAGCAGTACTGTCTCTCAGGAGCAGGTTTGATTCTCCCCCTTCCTTTTTTTTCAGGCACTTAGCAGGAAAGGGTTTGGGATTTCTCTCCTTAGTTCTCCCTCTAACTTGTAAAAGTTGAATCTCTGAACCAAGAGGCTCAATGTCAGATCTGTAACCGATTTCAGGCCTTTCGTTATCATTTCACACTCCCCTACTTTTTTCTGCAGACCACAGTGAGAGTGTGGAGCGAAGACTGCAGCTTTCAAGGGCAGGCGTTTGGTGTAAAAATAAAAAGTGCCCCATCTTAATTTGCAGTGACCCCTGGCTGGCTGTGAGCTACACTGATAAAAAAATTCACAGGTGGGAGATGTGTCACCCCAGCAGGCAGGCAGACCGGCTGAAGGCGCAGAGCCAAGTTCAAATACAGCTTCTTCTGTGTAGAAACATACAAATATATATGAATAATGAATAATGCAGAGCTGCATATCTTAACTGATAAGAAGTGAAAGGAGACTCATTCCACCTTATCTGTCTGGGCCATGTTTACTTCTGTGTAAGAGGCCTCTGTAGCAGAACCAGCTCCCTTTTAAAGATAACGTTAATGTAGCAAGTGAAGACTGAATGATCCCGCCCCCCCCATGTCTGGGCAGACATCTGTCTATGGCTGCTGGAGAGTAAAACCTGGCTAATGGCTAAGTGGTGAAAGTTACCATTGTAGGATGGTGACCTGCATTAGTCAGTTAAGGTGATTTATAAATATCTTCAAGCTTAATATGGAGGACCAATGAAACTGACTTCTGTGGGGCCTCATTGATATGCATACACATGTGAGAGACAAACTATACTGTAGTATGCCATAGGTTAGGAATACAAAGTTAAATGATTGTAAAGCCATGGTACACAATGTAGAAAACCATAGCATCGTGGCACTGATGGGGTGTGTGACAAACACTGTCAGAAAGTGTTGGATCCCCCTACTGCCACCTCTACAACAAAACGCTGCCCAAAACACTGGAGTACTCCCCCCCAGGTACCTGTCCTCTCTAGACTAAGGAACACACCTGCCGATCGTTCAGGAGGCCCCTGCATTCCACCTGCATGGGAATTGTACCTGAGGGGAAGTGCAGGAGGGTGAATGGAGTGCTTTCCATAGTCGGTGTCTAAGGTGAGAGAGAGGAGTGTGCTGTATTGTATCCTGGGCCACACCCCTGATTTCTGAGCCGCAACCATGTCTCAAGATTGCAACAGCCGCACACCATATGCCATTGAATGATACAATTAGGAAACTGTTTAGTGGCGCAGAGGCTGAGAGGGGCTTTACATCCAGCTTTAGTCCACAGCCTATACCAAGGGAGGGGCTAGGTTTGATTTTCTGCTTTTACCGCTTTTCTTCAGCACTACACATACACATTCCGGGCAACCTTTTCCTGAGACATCCCCACCAAAATCCCAGACTGTGTCGCACCATGGCATGATATGATATGATATTTCTGTGCAAATGTACTCAGCAAGATTTTCACGAAGGGGTTTGTAGGAGATTGTGGGTAGAAAGTCACATGTTATGTTGATGTGCCCTTCTTCCTGTCGTGCGGTAATTAACCAGTTTTCATGACAAGCAAACAAAAGAAAAGAAGCTGGAGATGGAGTTAGTATTAATTTTCTAATGGTCGTTTGAATTGAATTACTTTGTATTACAGTCCTCTGTGTATTCGGTCGATGCCAGTGCCTTTCTTGGGCTGATGACTAGACCAGAAATAGGAGCACAAGTACTGAATGCAGTCTGGTAGGATCCCTTCTATACAAGTCCAAAACAGCCCAGAATTTAGGGACAAGAGACTTTGCATTATAGGGCTTATTGGTGATTCATGTTTAAATTATTCTCCCATCAAATGTGCTTTCCTCCTGGCTAATTGCATTTGTATCTTAAGTGAAGAAGATGTGCTTGTCAAGTTTCAGCCAATGTGACTCCTCTTCCTGCCTGGAACATATTGTCTTCCCCTTCCAGACCTCCAGACAGGGTAATAAATCTGTCTTTCGGGAGCCCTGTTCCAGTAAAACTCTCCCTTTCCCCATGATTTTAAGGATTGCAGTTTATTGTGTCAGTGCTGGAGCTGTCTAAAGCCATTATAGTTACACAGGAAATGCAAGCAAAACAATCAAGGGAACAGGAACACAGGCTAAGACAATAGATGCTGATGTTCACTAATGCAATTTTATTCTGTTGCTGGAATTCCAAGGGCTTCATTTTCAACGTGCTGTCAATTTATTGTGGGCTGCTTGAGAGAGTTTTCCATGCAGGCCAAACTTTTAAGCAGGGTAATTTGCGGTGTTCATAGGGACGGTTCCTGTAATAGATAGAGAAGGATAACTATGTCACATAAAACAAATGGAAAAACTTTGTCATTTTAAATGTTTTTTTCCTTTAACAAGGGTTGGCTGGGGTTAAGTGGTGGTACAACTAAATAGTATAGCCCTTTTGAAAAAAATAACACTTGCCAGAAAACCTTCTAAACATTTAAAGTGTTGCATTTTCCTATCGATTTTGGCATATTTGTCTGCTTGTTGCAAAAATTCTTGGACTTTTTCTCTCCCTCCCTCTGTCTCTTTCTCTCCTGCATGTCACCCAAGTTTTAGTGGAGGAAAGACGGGGCACTGAACAAAGTCAGATGACATCAAGAAGAATGCATTTGTTTTCAGATTGCACTTGATACTTTGTTATTACAGTACAGTAAAACTGGAGCATTTCAGCACCTCGGACAGCTGCAATAACAGGCAGCAGCTCTCTCTCTCTTTCCTCAGAGATATTTATATGCCCTCTCTACACAGAATGTTTTGTAAAAAGATTCACAAACAGGGTGCCACATCTTTGGATAGTTCTATGGTGTGTGTGTGCGCGCGCAAATATAAAGGAAAGCAGCAGTTCAGTACTAACTGTGGTTGCTTTCCCTTTGTTAGTTTATCTCTCTTCATTTTCGGACCAAATGTGCCCACACGGCTGAGTGAACACTCCACTGTCATCCACATCCACAGAAGTCACTTTCTTAACAGAATCTTGTTCACTGCTCTGAACAGATTAGTATGGTTTGAGGCACAGTATTTTTATTATTACATTGGTGCCGACATGGGAGAAGTGCTAAATATTGCATGATGCTGCCAGGGTTGTATTGACTCCGAGAGCCGCTTTAATAACCCACCAGCAGCTCTCCTCTTAATATCCTAGTTTGCTCCCTAAGCGATCTCATTTCCTAACAGAGGAAAGCCCAGCTCCCCATTGTTAATGTATTCACTTCAGGAGAGCTGGTAGATGCCCCCAGGCAACCAATGAAGTAGTCTGCTACACACAAAACTACTCTGAAGCTTATTTTTGTGAATAAAAACAAACACATTTTAGTGTCTGCGTTGCCTTTTAGGGGTATGTCTGTTCTTTGGAAGTTGTATACGTGACTATTTTTTTTAGCGTTTTTTATGGACCAACAAATCACCATTCTGTATTTTCTCTGCTTTCTAATTAACTGCATGGATATAATTGTATTCCTGAGCAGTGTCTCTTCAATTAATCTCCTTTGTTTTTAAATTCTTATCCTTCTCACCCAGGCCCAGGATGTGGCTTTCATAATCCACGGCAAGTAGCTTGGCCCAGAGATAAGCAAAATCCTGAATTCACTGTAGTAATTCATCCTTCAATATGAGGGCTTCAGGAACTGCCCAGCCAGGTCATGTTGCTTCAGCATACCTTCAACAAATGTCTGAATCTGTGATTATTTGTTGGATAAACTTTCAAAAGTGAATCCACAAAGTAAGTTAGTTAGGGTCTGGGTCTGATTCATAAGATAGAAGATGATCAGTTTGATGTGGTAGGGAGAGATGTTCATGTTTGGGTTTTCTGTGTTCTGCAGAGGCTCTGTAAATGAGAAGTAAATTCAAGTCATTTTTTTTTAAATTGTATAGTATATTAATATAAATATTTGACTAGTCAAGGCTGTTCTAAAGCTCAACCAAGCATATCAAAAGGTCTCACCCAACAGTTGTATGCAGTTCAAAATTATTTGAAGTAAATGAGTGTGGACAGCACATTGTAACTCATAGTCCTCCTTTGGGGTTTCAGTTAAAGTTCAGCCCTCATCCATGACGAGTGATCTTGGTCCCTTCACAGAAGAAAACATCACAATTTAAGCTATACAGTCGGATGAATTACAGTCCACTCACATGTAACAGATAATAACATTTCAGGTCCCAAACAGCAATAACACATTTGATAAAAGTAAAGCAAGTAGAGGTGTTAGTGTGACTTTGACAGGGTGTATTATCAGAACAGCTTCTGATCTGGTGAGTCCTACAGCTGCCATTGTCATTGTTAATGGTGTCCGTCTCGAACTGAGTTTCTCATTCTTGGCTTGCTGGCTGCTTGTGATTGGCAACTCTGATGAAAATGAGCCATTTGGCCACTGCGTTTTGCGTAATAAAATCACAACTTTATAAGTGCTCCTCAGATTTGCGGACGTCATGGAAGAACTGCATTATTTACTAACTGAAGTCACTTTATTTGATATTCATGTCCAAGATCCACGAAACCTGAGGAGGGGGTGCAAGGCACAGGAGGATGATTGAATCACGTATTTCGAATGTGGAATTCCCCAGGATTTTAGACTAAACCAAATGTATTCTGTGTTTTTTTGGAAGCCGGCTGTGCAGGAAACAAAGCCTCCGTGTATTTTTAATAATAATAGAGGGCCACATTGTCCTTCTCAGATATCTAGTCATCTATTAATCTTACAGCGTGTGATTAGTTCCAAATCATGTCCTCGGAGTCCCAGAGTTCTGTAGATTCCTTGTTCATTTTCCTGATATATTGCAGTGGATAATGAGAGATGATATCATGGCCCATTAAAACAAAGGAGCCTTTCTTGACTTGCCGAAATGAATTAGACTCAGCGGTCTGTCAGTGTCTGACTGACAATTTGATGCCCCTGACACGGAAAATGCTCTGTGGTTTCAGCGACAAAAGAAAACACACATGTTTAACAATAACTTTTTTTTTCATTCAGTTTGAGAAGCCGCAAAGTACACAGATCGTTTGGCAGGGGACCAGTGATGTGAGTTCTCTGAATGACCTAGGGCAACCAGTCTCTATAGATCACGTGATTGATAATCTGGACGATAGTGTGTGGGACAATTGGTGAAGGAAAACCAGCCATCCAACAGACACTGTGCAGCCCTCTTATGGGAGAAGGAGCACTCTTTCTTGATTGAGGTTGCTGAAAAAGGCATGCCACATCACTGGAAATGTGGTCTGTTTGCATCTAATCAACGGTGGCAATTATGTTCCATTCGAGAAGAGTCATTATTACTTTGAATGCTAAGGTATAGGATACAAAAAAGTAAGATTACAATAGTTCAATAAAGTAGAATCTACACTATATCCAGTGCCATTGTCTGTTGATTTCATCTTCTGCAAGTTGTGTGATCATAATGTATTTTTCCATATCAGTTACGGGATCTTAAGCATCATTTATTGGACTATATCTAGTCCCCTGACACATTTTAAGATAGTATTTATTAACTTAAATGTCAGTATTTTGATGAGAACTGTGGATGAATTAAAATATATATATTTTATGACAAAATGAAACAAGGTATAGACATAGCAAGCCCTTAGAATTCTAAAATTAACAGACTGACTGTGCCAGAGCCCAGAGGAACCCCATGCAGGTCATCTGAGATTATATGGAAGTTGAAGAAGAAGAAGAGGGCTCTTGCAACTTCAGAGTACATAATGGACTCTGCTAAACATCTGATACAATATAACCATATGAAAATGTCCCATCATGGCAGTGTGATCCAAGCTGTAGAGAGTACAAAAGATGTACTGAACATATGCTTTTCCATCAAGTTTTCTGCAAAATGACAAATACTCGTGTGATTTTGGAGCTGATGTGCTCTGACAGGCCAGCTGGGCTTGTGATCTGCACAAATGACGTAGACCTGCAGAGTAGAGGCCTCCTGGTTCCTGGCAGAAAAGCAGAGCAGAGTTTCGTCAGCATTTGGCAACAGAATCCAAGAATATTGTGCATGAAGGATTTATGTTGTTTATATGTGGGCCTGTCAGGGAACACTGATCATAGGGGAAGGGGTGTAGTGTTCAGTTCAAGATCATCTTGGCTTATTTATGAGCAAGGTTGTACTCGGGGAGATGCAGCTTTTTCACGTCAACTTTTATTTGTTGGGAAATCCCGAGAGAAGCATAGGTTGGATACAGTCCCATATGGCAGCACTATACAGCAAGCAAGAGCACAGTAGAGTGCCACACTGAATGAAGAATTGCAGTCTTTAAGCTTGCAAGAGGCGAGCGCTTTAATAATGTATCTGGGTTTGTAGCAAGTGTAGCTAATTGTAAACTACAGGGAAATACTTTTTTTTTTTTTTCCCTCTCTCCACCGTTTAGTCAAGATTTTCCAAAACAGTTCTAATTGTGTCTTCTGGAAAACATTGTAGGTTAGGATTTTTATTAACAACAGCAGGCAGATATGAGAGTGGGCACACAAGATCTTGCATCAAAGACTGTGCGTTTGTCAACTGCAAGCAATCCACTTTTTTGGGGGGGTTATGTTTAATCTCTAACATCCCATGTTCAAGGCCGTGAAATATCAGACATCTTGCCCTACCTCCAAAGACACTGCATTATACTGTTGCAACAGAGCATCACTATTGCAGTGCTGACGTTGTTTTTTTGGTTGTTGTTGGGTTTTTTCTTTTTGTCTTTTAAACTTCTCCACCTGCCAATAAGAAACATCCAGTGTTAACGTGATCCAATCCAGCCACACCTGCAAATGTAGTGGTGACACAGAGGAGATGAGGATTTGCCTTCAAATGAAAAACTGCACACCACGGGGCGTCACATTTCAGTGAGCAGTCTCACACATTTGATTATGACAAATGCACAACGGATACACAGGTCCCCACCCCCTGGGCCCCCCAGTAACCCATCTGAGATTAAATAGAGTGGCCTCACCTTCCTTCAAGGTGGTCCACTCAAGCTTCTCTCTCTACCTGGCTGTTGCCTCTAATGCACATTAGCGCAATAAAATAAAAATAATGCAATAAAAAGAGGAATAAATTTCCCTTTGGTGTCAGCTGGTGCACACGGACACTTCTTGAGTGGCACTTAATGGCAGATGTCCCGTGCTCCTTAGTGCACCTGCAAAACACAACCTGCACCTTTAATCTCTCCCCAGCCACACCTGTCCTACTTTTATGTGACAACAGGAAATTCATGTTTTTTTTCTACATCAAGTGTACACTAGCAAGGATACAGGGGAAGACGATGCAAGTAGCACATAGCAGGTAGGGGGAAGTAAATAGAAAATCGCATTTTAAAATAAAAGATTTTCAAGAAATTAAGCATTGTGGGGCAGTATTATAGTTTTGCATGGGGGTAAAGATCTTTGAATCCAGCTTCATGGCAGTGACCCTATAAAAGACTTCAAAAGCATCACCCATCTTTTTCTAAGCAGGAGGCAACAGAGCACCACACAAGATGCATAAAACAGGCAAAGAAGAAGTACCAAGTGCAAATCTATATACCTCTGCTTACATATGATTAATCTAATTTAACTTTTATTCCTGAGAAAAACCTGCTACCTGTGGCCCTGATCCTAAGAGTGATCTTTATTGGTTCTGTTTTTACTGACAGTCATTTGCCACAGATGGTCAGTGGGAAGCATGGCAAGCTGAGCTCTGTTGGGAACTCACTGACTGATCAGATGGCTTGCGTTAGATTATCCACTTGCTGGCCATCTTTTTTTTTTTAAATTGGTATTAAAACCATTAAAAAATATTTCCTCTCCAGCTCTGTAAGGTCCTCCACAATTCCATCTCTGGCTCCCAACAACAATAGCTCTCTGCAGGCACATCCTGTTGCAGCAGCCTGTTTTAGGGATGACCTCTCTTCTCAATAATGTGCTCTGTAATCCGTTTTGTATTTCCCTTCCCAAAAGGCTCTTTCGTACCAAGTTGTGGCAACAAAACACTGTGAATTCTTCCGCAGATAATAAGAGCTGACAGTGAACATGCCAGGCATTGCAGAATATTATCCAAATAATTTGTATCTAGTTGGTCTTTTTCAGCCTACCATTCAGCCCTCCAATAGGGGCTAATGGTCCAACAACAAAAAGAGAGAGCAGTGTGTACTTCTGGCTGTAAGAGGTTCTTCCCACTTTAGAGGTAATGACAACTGGGCCGAGTACCTGCTCTGGGTCCACTGTTAGGCTGCTTTTTAATCATCTGCGTGGAAATTGCACCTCTGACAGCATTGAGTGGGAGGCACTTTCTGCTTCTCTTCACGCAGGCAAGCTGCATTTCTGACAAAGTACTATTATGGAGCGGGGGCGGTGGGTTTTGGGGAAAAGTTAACCTTCACATTGGCCTGTGCCAGCATGTCGCTTTTTCAAGTTTTCATATCAGCAGACATGGTGAATCTGAAATGCATTCAAAATATATATGGGCTCACCCTCAGGTGTTCAAGTTATAACTTCTCATTCTAATAAGTCCCTGTAGTACTCTATCACATCGTGCTTTTGCTTGATTAAGAGATGGGCTTTTAAAAAAAAAAGTCTGGAAAAAGGTAGAGCAACGGTGCAAAGGTCGAGAAATGTGGAACTTTCTTATACGTTTGTCATCTGAAAATGGTTACAGATCCATCAAAGTAGTACACAAGGAACAGGCATAAAAACAAAGCAGCAAAGCATTTTCATTATTTATTTATTTATTTTTATGCAGTACACTGTACATGAAACAGGAAGGCTGCTAAGAGCTTAAACAAAAATGAGATACAAGGTAGGTTCAGGACATGATTAAAAAACAAAAACACCTCGGCTGATTCTTGAAATTTGTATGCCATACCAGTTCTCCATCTCTCCTTTGTTCTCTGCCAACCCACACAAATGCACTGGCTCTCAGGGGAATTGCCAATGAAGGTCATCCCCCCCCCCCTCTCTCTCTTCCCCTCCTGCTTGCACTAACATTATAATGATCATCCCTTCCCTGTACTCTAGGCATCAGGTCGATTTAGGCTAGTGCAAAGCAGATCCCACCCAAAAGATGCAGCCAGCCTGGTTTTGACAGCAGCTTCTGGCAACATCTCCTCAGCTAGAACGCTGTGGCAAACAGAGAGAGGGTTTTAGTGTCTATTTTCTGTTTTCCGTTTTTTTTTTTTTTTTACTCTTTCTGGATGTGTGTTGTGACTGAAGTAAAAGCTTGAAGTGAAGTGGAAACCTACTACATGCCACAGGAGACTACTGCTGTTTCTAAGACCTCAAACAGAGAAGGTGCCTTAATTTTTATTTCATACCCAGCTTTTCTTTTTATAGGTATGTAGGACACTTTTAGTGCCGTCACCTCTTTCGCTACACTGATGTTAAGCACTGAAATATTGCATTCCCCAGTCTTTCATTGCAATTTGTTTACTCTGTCTTTCTTAACAATTAGGTGCTAAAATACACACTTTAATTGTTCTTTCCAAGAGAGGAAGTCTTCACAAGCAAAGCAAAAAGTGGACAGTAGACAAAGGGCAAAAGTCATCATAAGGAAAAAACAATAGAAGTCCACACCAAGTATCACTATATGGATTTTTATCTTCATACTTTAAAAAAAAAAAAAAAAAAAAAACACAGATTTTTTAAATGTTTATGTATTTATTTGTACAAAAGTTATTTTATTTACCATTTTTAAATTAATGGATGCCACAATAATGATTTTCCCAGCAGAAAACTGCAACCAAAACCAAACTTTCACTTAAACGGGAGGGTGTTTGTTTTTTGACACGTTTTGATATACGTGAGACAGAAAAAAAGTTATGCCAATCATTGCACAATGCCAGTGGCTTCTGTTTTATGAAGCAATGAACATATTTCAATTAGACGCATTTCCAAGTGTGTATGTCATAACCATTATAGTTTCATGTACATTAATCAAAAATAAACTACGTCTAAACAGCTGCAAAAGTTATATGGCTTTAGTAGTAGTAATTGGCTACCTACTGATAAGTGGACAGGTGATACATTGATTACAATTGATTGAATTGTAAGTTCAAACAACAAAAGCTGGTGAGTTAGATAGTTAAGCAGCACCAAAATCTCAAGGTTCTTATTGTCTTATCAGACAAATAACAGTACTTGACTGTTGGTAAGTAGACGGTTGATAAATGGTAAATCTGTGCTTTAAGGGAATTCTTTCCAGTTTTGTAGCCACAGTTTAACGAAAAATGAAAAAGACGGGCCCCTCGGCCTGCTGTCCCTCTGTAAAGGAGTTAATATTATGTTAAAATATTAGACCAAAATGACAGTGGATAAATATCCACACTGGAACACGGTGTACCTCAATCCTCTGCCAGTGCAGAATAAGTGCTAATAAGAAATTTTATCAACCCATCCTCACATTTGCTTTTACTTGAATTTAAATATTTTTTCATTTTTTTCTTCTACTTTGTCCTTTTGTAAACCTTTGTGTCCGTTCTCCCGGATCCTTCAGATTCCAATATTTCCATGTTGTAAATCTGCACCTTTTCAAAGAGCAGAGCATGCTGGCCTTGAGAAACAATAATCCAATTTCTCTCTACTGTCTCTCTCTCTCACTCTCACACACAATATGCAGGCCTACATTTGCTCTTATAAGAACCAAAGAAATCAGAGAGATTGACAGCACACAGCCTTGGGCAGCTCTTTCTTATTAAATCAAAGGGCTGGATTCCATTTGATGAATTGTTGGACTCAAAAGGGCTTTATTTTGAAATGTAACATTTTTCTTTTTCCTTTATTTCCTTTAGGTTTTTTTTCTAAGACAGAGTGTGTACAACTGTGTCTTAGAGAGCTTCCAGAGTGCTAATGACTGGCATTTTGTCAGATGCCACACAGGGAAGTTAAATGAATTAATGAATGAATTAATAAATAAATAAATAAATAAATAAATAAATAAATAAAAACAGTGAAACCATTTAAGGTGTCAAAAAGCTGAAATATTTTGCCTTGTGCGATCCGCTGAACTAGAGTGAATTTTACAGAATCTTGACCCAGAGTTCAAATCAATTTATTTTCTCAGCATTTGCTGCAAACCGTTTTGCCAGCTTTATTCATTAACTGGCAAAATGTAGGTTCCCTTTTCTGTTCTATCAATGATGCTGCATGATTCTAAATTGCTTTTTCTACCACTGTGGGTTGACTTGTCTGTTTCTGCATGTTTGTCATCACAAAAAGATACTTCATTTAGATGGCTTCTTAAAATTTTGAATCTATATTTAATTTTATAGATTTTTATGTCCTCCTAATTGGGTATCCACAATCATTAATCAACTTGCCACCATGACTTGTATCTCTACTACTGGCTTACAGTCACCCAGTAAGCCTCAGCGGTCACCCTGAAGCAAAATACAGTACAAAGTGGAGCACCGACAACAAAATTAGTTGTTGCGTTGCAACTGAGTGGGCTTCAATAGGGAGCATGTGGTAGAAACAAAAAAAATAATGATGTCCAAAGCTGTGTAGTTGGGTGGGTGCGTGTGATAACAACACAGGTTGATTGGTGATTATAAATCACTGACATAGCCCATGTGGACTACAAGTGCAGACTGGTAGTTTTGTAGAAAGGGAAGATTGAGCAGTGCTGACATTCTGGCATAGATGAAGTACAAGAGGAAGAAACCCAGGAAATTGTCTATTGGAGTATTAAGTAAATACTACAATCCTATCTTAAATTATTGGATTTAATTTTCTGTAACAGAATAAACTCAGACCAATGGAGACAAGCCAGCCATTCCCCAGAGTTGCTATGGGTGCTCTTGATGTTGGGTGCTGTTGACAAATTAAAACGGACAACCCGAAATGCTAAACCTAACACTCTAGCACTCAATGGGACATCGTCTTACAGACAAGAATGTCAGACAGCCTGAAAATAGCCCTTGATCCAGCCACCATTCTAAACTTGGATCAAGATATATATTTGAGCTGGGAGGTTTGTTCGAGGTCATGTTTTATTTACAGATCACAAAGTAATACATTTTAATTTTTCATAATAATAATCTGATCTGCATATTATCTTTAAAATGCTTACCTCCTGGGAAGTGACAAACTTCTCCTTGGTCCTCTATATCAGATGTTTGTCTTTAATCAGCGATCACGCATCCAGTTCAAGACATTAACCCTCACCTACCGCTGTCAGGACCAGACTGCACTGAGCTAGACCTCTCCGGTCTTCTATTGCCAGAAGACTAGCTTTGCCTCCTCTCCACTCCCCTTCCTCCAGAGCCTGCTCATTTTTATCCCTTCCCCCTAAGTGGTGGAACGACCTTCCCACTGAAATCAGGACAGCAGAGTCCCTGACCACCTTCTGGCGATTACTCAAGACACACCTATTCAGACTGTACCTGTAACTTAGCTGTTATTCCCCTGCGGGGCTCAGCTCTCCTGTTAAATTGCACTTAATCTAGTTTTCGTTGTACAACATTTACATTGCTAGTACTCGTGTTGTTTATATTGTTTACCCCTATGTCCCTTCCCCTGAGCTATTCACTACGAATTCACATCTTGTCTGCAGTTATTAACTCACAAATCTAGGATGTAGGACTTGTATTAACTGTGTATTTCTCGTATGCACTTTTTGAACTTGTAATTTGTACTATGCTCCTTAATTCTAGACTGTATTGCACTTTTATAATGCTCTTATGTTTTGTAAGTCACCCTGGATAAGGGTGTCTGCTAATAAATAAATAATAATAAATATAATGAGGGAAAATTTTAAATAAAATCAAAAAGCGAAATAAAAGACTAATCTGCATCACAGGTCAAATGTTGGTTCTCAGCAAAGGTAGGAAAACTTGTCCATTTAAATGGTTTTACATTCTATTGATTAAGTGACTCCAGTTTGAGCTTTAGTAGACAAAGGGGCAGAGCACTTAATTTCCTCCACAGTAACCTGAAATAATTCCTGAAACGGGAAGAACCAAGTAAGCCTTGATACACATTGGAAGAGGGTGTAATTTCAGTGCCATCTGCACATCTGTTTTGCCCACATCTCTGCCACAGGTGTCAGTAACTTCAGCATTACTCAGAATATTGACAGTGGAGCTCCTGTAGCCAGTCTGTCAATATTAATTCAATCTGATGCCTTGTGCTAGACTGGAACCACATCGATGCTGTTTTAAGTGAACCCATTTATCACATCCGTGTGAACGGAAGAAGAGAATTGCCTGGACGATTGGTGACCTAGTGCTTGGAGCCAAGGCAAAGATCAGTATTGAGCTTTTCTGTGGGCCACTAAGTGCTTTTAAGTACACATGCAGTGTGATTAGTGTGTTGGCAACCAGACTTGGAAATTATTATTTTTTTGAGGGGGGTTATTTTTCCTTTTTTTAATCCTTCCTGCTCCTGGTGTGTTGTATTGTGTTTCGAGTCAGTCAATACCAGTAACGCACTCTGTGTTTAACAGTCAAATGCACAATTTAATGGCTTAGCTAGAAAGCAGCCTCTGATTTATGTAGTCAATCATTTGTTCATTACAGAGAAAAAGCAGAGAAAAGTGGCTAGCTCTCTGGAGTTCATGCAAAGAACAAGACTATTCTGTCTGCAGTCCACCTTTTGTACGCTGCCCCAGGTGTTAATGCTGTCTGTACTGGAACTCCCTAGGCCATCACATCTCCCTTTAATATGTGCTTATTGGTTCAGCTGGATTTTTTCTCTGAATTCAATCCTAAAGGGCAGACTACAGCTTTAATATCTGGGATTACCAACTACCATACCTTCCTTGCTGACTATACTTACTAGGGCGCAGTGTCCCAACTCCTGTCCAAAAGGAAGAGTGTACCGTACAGCTCATCCAACACCACTCCTGAAAGTCACAGACTGGGATATGGCCAGATTAGATTTCAGAGTGCCACAGCTGCATAGTCTGAGAAAAATTATGAGGAAATTGCACAGAACCCACTCTGTGATGCAGAACGAAGACTGCATAGTGGGAGAAATTAGATCCTGTAAACATCTCTTTTAAATGCAACGAATAAAGAAGATGCCATCGTTCAAATAAATGTGGTGGAGGAAATGATAACAAAAAAAATTTGAAAGTATACAAATTCAGATTGTGACTCTATCCGTTGGTAGATATTCATGTCGACCCTTTTGATGCAACCTGGTGTGTGTGTTGCTTGAATTGCACTTGCTGTGCTGTCGATCTCTCTTAGGCAGCAGTGAGATGAGATACTGCTCAGCTGTGTATTTAATCCCTATAGATAAACTGTTTAATGGGCTGGGAGGTGGACGGGGAAAAAACGTCTAATCTTTTTCTACCTGTGTTAAATACCCTTTCCTTTTCTTTACAGTAACAGATGAAGACACAGTCAAGAGATACTATGCCAAGTTTGAGGAGAAGTTTTTCCAGACTTGCGAAAAGGAACTTGCCAAAATCAACACATTCTACTCAGGTAATTGTACACAACACATACAGAGACCGAGGAATAAATCCTTTTGGAAGGCCTATGTGTGTATTGAGGGAAACAATCACAGCAATGCCCTGAGTATGTGTGGTCTATCTTTGACCCTGTCTCTGAGTCAAATGTCTCCATAAATTCACCTCTATTTACTGATTCTGTACCAGGGTTGGGTGAGCACCCAGTAGAACAGAATTCCTGTTATTCTCAAAAAGATCACAAAAAGTATTGACTCACTAAACGACTAACAGAAACGACTTTACCCTGAAGAATATACAAAGTAGATAGGATAAGATAGATAAGCAGAAAAATAAAGCAGTTCAAACAGATTCGAAATACCATTAAATAAATAAATAAAATGATTATTAATGTAAAAGTAGAAGGCTAATTTATAATAATAATAAAAAAAGTACTTCAGCCAACATTTAAAAAGTCCGCAAAAACACTACGGCAGCTGAACAAGAACTAGGTTCTCAAACCTCTTCGAGATGGACGTATTTTATGACGTAGGGGTTTAAACACTTGGATTTCACAGGACCGGTGCAGTGACGTGACTAGTTAAAAATAAACTGAAGGATAATAATCGGATCGTAGCAGCCGATGTTATTAATATTTTATGAACAGCTGGACGGTGT
Source organism: Amia ocellicauda (assembly GCF_036373705.1). Taxonomy (NCBI): domain Eukaryota; kingdom Metazoa; phylum Chordata; class Actinopteri; order Amiiformes; family Amiidae; genus Amia; species Amia ocellicauda. The sequence continues at coordinate 7,220,921 of NC_089868.1, forward strand.
TTCAGGCTGTGTTGTGTGAATGGTGTGCAGGACAATCCGCAGACAGTCAGTATGAAGGCGAACACGATTCAGTTAACGTGATAAATTTACAAGATAAATTAATGAATACATAAATACAGCAGATCTGGGTTTCCCTCTAAAACATAAGGACTGGTTTAATAAATGCGTCCATAAACGACATGAGTGAGACGTGCACTCTTTAGTTAAATTAAACCTGCTATATTGTAGCTGGATAATTAATCGTTAAACATGTGTATTTTGTTTCAACTGTAACTTGCCCTGGTTAAGGACGTCTGATAAGTAAAGTATAAATAATACGGAAAATAGTATCGTTTGCAGCTACGAATCTGTAGTAAGAGTAGTAAATTAAGAGAGTCACGCTGTGCCGTTTAAAATACATATATACTAGCACAAATTATGAAGATAATAATAGCAATACATATTTATTGTTGCGCATGGAAACGTATTCTTATGGGGACGTGCTTGTCTGGATATAATGTTGTCTATACACGTTTAGCTCTTCCTGATATCTCTTAGCAGAAACGTGTATCTATTACGTTGTTTAAAATCATGTAAAGCACAAATAATAAAACACACACAAAAGTGCTCTCCACGTCAGGCTGTGTCGCTCGTAGTGTTTCCTGTCTCGGTTTTTTAAACGAAACACAAACCAAACCCACAGTCGCTGCTCCTCCCATCAGAGGGACGGACTTCACAGCGGCCTGGTTTTGCACGTTTGATGACGGACGCGTCCGGCACGACACGGACGCTTAAGCCAGTGGAACCGAGGCATTATTTAGCTATAATATGAGACGTATCGGGTGGTGTTTTATTTGCCCAGGTGTTAATGTAGATGGTAGTGGATAAAACGCAGAGAATCTCTGCTTAAAGAGACAGTCATACAGCCTCAATTAATGTGACCTTAAACTGGAGTAGCTCTTTTAAGAATGTAGCACCTCTGCCTAGCCCATATAGAGGCCTATGAGCTGCAGTCTCCTATGTTAGGGAGGGAAGGAGGGAGGAGGCGGGGCATTGCATGGTAGAGTAGAATGGAGTTGGAAGTATGAAAAACTTGACGTGCATAGGGTCTAGGTGAAAGTACTTTGTAGATAGTTTAATGAGGCCACAATCTATTTAAGGGGGTTTGAGTAGGCATCTGGGCAAGATCAGCTTAAATTTGGGTTTCTTCACTTAACCTTTCTCCTCAACTCACTCAGCAGATCATTTACTCCTTCCCCATTTACTTATTCCCCAACAAATCATCTGAGTTGTTTTATGATATGATATGCTGACTCTGTGGAATATGTTTTTTTTTTTCCATTAAAGCCTGATTTTGTTTCACAATCCCAGCGCTGAAATGCAATGAAAATCCCTCGATACTCACAGCCAGGTATCCACAGCTTTTAAGCTGTAGATGGCACTGATGAAATTATCACATACTTGTATAGGCTTTAATAAGATGGAATGTGCACTTATAAAACCTGAGAATTGAAAGATTTTTATTTTCATTTTTACTGGCAACATATCCACACATGAGCTACGCCCCCGGAAAGCTGTTCCCTTTACAAATGGGGTCAACAACTCCACTAATTTATTCTGTAGCTGTGAAATTAACTGTAGAGCTGGACTACCCTGATTGGTGAATAGAAACCTAGATTGAAGAGACTATATAAACCAGTTTTTGAAAAAAAAAATCCTGCCTTGAGTTTAAGCTTGAATCAGTTCTGGGAATGTTTCAATGATTGCCCAGTTGACCCCCCCAAGTACATGTTTCACAGACCAAAATTAGCACTAGTCGTGCCCTGCCCAATGTTATTTTAGATAGAGTAGTCCCAGACTTGTGCTAATCAACGTCTGCGAAACCTCCCATATATCTACAGGTTACAGCTACACAAGTGTATTCTTTATAATACAACATACCAGGCATTTGAGTTTGGTATTTGGGTCCAGGGTACAGCTAAACAAGCATGAAATACTTGGCACAATTGTTCTCATTTCCAATTATTGATGACAATTTACACTGATGATCATCGCAACAGTTCTACCTGCAAATGGCATCTATTGTCTGATTTGGGACACTGGCAGTTATTTTGCAGCATCATGTTATTAAATAGTGATCAGATACAATCAGATAAGCAAGCTAGAAACGTGTTTGTCTTTCATTGTGAACGAATCGTCTAATCCCCTAACTGGTAAGTTTAAGATTTTTCAGCACTGACTGCTTTGGAAACACTGTGAACACAATCTTAACAAGACCTCAGTGCTATAGGATGGGTCATGCTCTGAATACATCCTTTTAGCCTGCTCTTCGCTCCAGACCCTGTAGGTCTGTGGCTGCCTCCTGGCCTCCAGAGAGCCCATGGCCCAGGCTGGCAAGGGGGAACGTTGCTTATGAGGAATATGTCACTGGGGTTGGGCTTGAAGGGCAGAGGGAAGTTGGGCCGTGGTCCAGATCCTCTCGTCTTACCTCAGCGCCGTTGGCACACACTGTGTTAAACTCACAGTGACCCTGTTAATGAGCGCTGGGAGCCTTTCATTTCACGTCTCTGTGGATCCTAATCCTCCTTTCCGCTGACCGGGAATGGAAAGCACTGGCAGCTCACTGGAACTTCTTCCTCCCTATTTATGTCAGCTTGGAGGTTGTTTACTGACGTAGATGATGTTTGTTTATTTTTGTCAATGATGAAACACATGTCATCATTACTTTACCCCCCTCTCACAGAGAAAAGACAGTTAATGTGTGTATTTCAACGCCTTTAAAAGCCGTCAGGTTGATTTCATGTAGGGGAGCATATATTTTCCCATCGCCGATAAACAGCAGTGCCTTCTAAGGACTTTTTATTTTTGAATCCATTCATTTTGAAATGTGTTGTGTTGGATCTCATTTCAAAGCAGAAGTGTTTGTGCTACTGTGTTTGTGCTGTATTACAATCTTGACTGCATCATTTGCCAGTGTTAATTACTTTGTTCTTTAAGGTGTAGTGGTTGTACAGCTTTTTGTACAGATAATCATAACCTGAAGCACAATGCATAATTGCTCTGAGCTGCAGGGGCCCAACAGGATTATAATGCAGTTTTTTTTGCCTGAAATCCTGGCATTGTATTGAAAATACTAGAATCTAGATAATCAGTAGAGCTTAATTTTTTGTCGAGTTGTTGTTTTAGGATCATCAGCTATTGGTCCTAATGCATGGGCACACAAACCTCTCATTTTCCCTTTTATTGGGGGACAGCTCTCTTTCCTTTGCTATGTAAACAATTTATCTTGTATAAAGCTTCACCAAATAATAATCATTCTCCCCCAAACAATGCCATTATCCAGTATTTACACACCGAAGATTCCCTTCCTGTCTATTTTAGGCCCAGTAAGTCCAGGCTGCTCATCCAGTGGTGCTAGGTTTTTTGATCCAAACTCCTCTCTTTCCATTGACACTCTCCAGAAAAGTTAGCTGAGGCCCAGCGCCGCTTCGCCACCCTCCAGAATGAGCTGCAGTCGTCTGCGGATGCCCAGCGCGAGAGCAGCAATGCCCCGGGGCTGCGCCGGCGACGCAAGACCGTGTTCCACCTGTCCCACGAGGAGCGTGTCAAATACCGCAACATCAAAGACCTGCAACTGGCCTTCAGTGAGTTCTACCTCAGTCTCATCTTGCTGCAGAACTACCAGGTGAGCTTCCCTCCGACCCACACATGGACATGATAGCCCCCCGTTTTGGTAACATTTTGAACCCTGTTTTTTGAGTTCCATATAATATAGGGAAGTCCTGCCATTTATAGATCAGTGTACACTCGTGGTTTTTGATTCATTTTTCAGAATCTGAATTTCACCGGCTTTCGGAAGATCCTGAAGAAACATGACAAGATCCTGGAGACGCCTCGGGGGGCTGATTGGCGCGTGGCCCACGTGGAGGTGGCTCCGTTCTACACCTGCAAGAAGATCAACCAGCTCATCTCAGAGACTGAGGTACTGCACAGCAGGCCTGGGGAGCTCGTACTTTAATGCAGGAGAACCAAAACATGTTTTGCAAGATTACCTTTAAGAGCAACCAGCCGGATTCTAATATATATTAAACTGTACGCTGCCAAGCATGATACTGTAGATGTGTAGATACTGTACATGTAAAGTCATGAGACTGAGTGTGCCTGGTGGAGGGCCTGATTATATTAGGGCATGTTCTCCCATTGGTGCACTGTCAGGCCCTTATTTAAAAAAACAAAAACAATACAGCTCTCAACACTGCTAAAATATACACAAGAAAGGACAGAGATTAATTAAATAATATTGATATTGAAAACTTCCAAAACAGTGGTTGGAATACAACAACATAAAACCTTCATTAATTTCCACGGCCTCTCACTAATTTGGAACTTAGGTCAAGGATGTTGCACCGTACACAAACGCTTGTAAATAACAGGCAAACACAGAGGGTATCAGGCATAAAGCGGAGCAGTTTTCAGTAGCTCTTCACAGTATTGTTGGAGGCTGTTCTAAAAGTTAACCATGCTATGTGTGTTGCAGGCGCTGGTCACTACAGAGCTGGAGGGAGGGGATCGGCAGAAGGCAATGAAGAGGCTGAGAGTGCCCCCTCTGGGTGCAGCACAGGTCAGTGCCACCACACCAAATAAGCTGAAATGTTGGATGAAATGCCAGAAATTGTAACCGGGAAAAAAAAAAAGCACTCCGAGTTCACAGTCGACTTCTGCAATTTTGAGAAACATTTTAGACATTCCCCCGAAAGATGATATCACAGTGTTATAGATGTACAGAGAGATTTGTACCGTGCCTGTCAGCTGCTGTTAATCACCCAGCACCCTTCATCATTGAAAGCACACTCTTTATTTTACATTTTCATTTTGCTTGTGCCGTTGTTAAAATAAAATTATATATTTCCCGATTTGTGACACTCACGCTAATATGGGAGAGATGAAGACAACATTCAGGTTTCCTTTGAATTGAAAGATCTGGGGACATCAGCTTCTTTTGACACTGGGAGTCCACAGAACAAACAGCAGAGCTAAACCAATGTCAGTTCAGTGCCCCGTAATCATTAATTTTGTTAATGTGAGCTCATATCTAAAGTGCTGTACAAATTAGGATACAATCGAGCATTGGAGCTATACAGCATGAGTCATTTTTGTTTCAGATAAGTCATACCAAAATAACTCTGGCAATCCAAAGGGAGGTCACAGCAAAGGAGCAGGAAATGTGCTATTGCCATCTTCCTCAGCCTTACTCTTCCAGAAGCTCAGAAGCTGAGACATAATTTGTTGAAAGATATTTAAATAGAAAGATATTCTTCACAACCTAAATTCACAATGTTTCCCAGCAGGCTTAATTTATGGTTTCCCTTGCATAAACACATGGTAACATTAGTAACCTATCGATCTGATTCCAAGCAAGGCTTTGAGTGAAGCTGTACAAATACCATTTCCCAGGTGGGACATGTGACATATGGCTTTATCTCTGGGATGTATTGCAGTATTTATATTAGTGTCATGTTGGCTTGATTTATGCAATAGATGGCTGGGAGCTCCCTGGGGACTCTTATGTAAATTAATTATTCTCTTCAGGCTGTTCGGTGAAGCCATATTTTAATAAATTAAACCGGGGCAGCATAGCGATTGTGGTGCCGAGAACCGGTCCCCATTTCAGAGCGCTGTCGAGATTAAACACGGCTGGTTTGTGCATGTAGTGCTTCCAGACAGCGTTTGAACACCAGGGGCCATATTTCGCAATGATCGCACTTGCAAATGCTGGAAACAAAGACCTGATATAGTACACTTGGCTGACAGTGTTGGTCTGAGGCGAAGTCTGAGTCTACTTTAGCTGCTGCTTAATGACATATTTGAATTGTCGTGACAGTATTTGCTGTTGTGAGGTAACCTGGGAAAAACTGTCATAGTAAATCAGATATATTAAGGGTTTGAGGTGCTCACTGAGTATATCAAAAGTTTTATAACACATACATTTTTCTATTTTTTGTATTGAAATGTATGCAGTTTAATGTCTCAATGTACTCTGAAATTAAAGCATAGAACAAATAAACAATTGGAGATAAAAAGAAATAATTTTGTTTAACACAATTTAACCCCTTAAGCTGACCAACCGAATGACAGCAGGTGACACAGAAACTGTAAATCGGATGCGTTTGAGAATGAAACGTGCTGGTAGCCAAGAGAATAAGCTTTCAAACGATGTGCACATTGTAGGAATACAGTGTAACTTCTATGCACAGGAGCTGCGTGTAACACTGCCAAATAATGCTTAAGAGGTTGTAGTAACACAGTATATAACTCTTAAATGAACATTATTTTTCAGTTTTTGGTAGCCTAAACTTTGTTTTCTAACCTCTGTCAGTTTACCGCTTACCTTTGTACCATTTCAGGTTATTCACTGGAACTGGAAAACAAAATGAAATGTTAAATGTTAATGTTCTAAAACGTTTGACCGGTAGTGTATTTGTAAAAACAAAATAACTAAAACTATTCACACAATTCTCAGAACCCTTAAAAACAGTCCCTACAAACACAAAATACCCGTAAGGCAATTAACTGATGATACAAGTGGGAGTGTATTGTTTTTAATGTATTCCCAACTGCAAATGTAAATTCAGCTGCCTATCAAACTTTTGCTCATGTTGCTCAAGTGCTGTTCTCCACAGCAGTGCTTACTCACTTACTTACTCACTTACTGAGTAAGTGAGAAAAATAGCAGACCTGCAAAAATCTGTATTGCCCTTCATACATGCAATGGTGGATGTAGCTGCAGAAACGAACAGACTCAATACTGGAATGAATCGCACAAATTAGCACAGGTTATTCAAATCATATAATGAAATCAGCAGATCAGCAGAATATTATAAATAATAATCATCATAATAAAAACACCTTTCCTTAGCCAAAACACAGCATTGATTCTGAGGGTACTAATACAGGCAACATTTCTATAGCCCATGATTAGAAATTAGATATATATTTTTAAGTGCTGTGATCCTGTGATATCAGGTAGAATTTAACAGGAAGGAAACTCTTTAGTGTGAATAGATTGAAATGCAGAAAAGCTTAGTCGGATCCCCCAAGGAAATCACAAACTTTAGGCAGACAGAAGACAAAGAATATAGATTAATTTGTAGCCAGAGCCTAGAGCAACATAGTGCATTGAAATAGCAGTTTCATTGAAATAGTACTTTAGTGTAATAGTGTACATTTATGTCTATTTAGTTCAACCGCAGACTAATGAGTAGCAATGGAGGTGTTAAATAACAAATCTTATGACAGGTTTTGAAATGAATGCTTCATGTTTGTTTTAAATCTTTCTTGATAGTTAATAACCTTGTTTTAATTGTTCAGAAACTATAAATTGGAATGTGTATCCTTGTATTAAAAAAAAAGAAAAAAGGTTAGGTTAATATCCAAAATCAATGAGCATTACCAAAAGCATTATGATAATAGTCCATCTACAAAAGAAAGTTATTCAGTTATTAATGTTGTTGAGGTGTGATTCAATGCCACGTTCTTTCTGGGATGGTAATTGTAAACTGTGTTTGTGTCCTCTAGCCGGCCCCTGCCTGGACTACTTTCAGAGTTGGACTGTACTGCGGAGTCTTCATCGTCTTAGCTGTCACCTTCATACTAACAGGTATGGTTAGTCCTGATAGACTCGCTCACTTATTCCCAGATTCCACTGAGTCAACACTGAGGTGAAGATGTAGTGTATTTAGTGTATTGATGCAACACATAGCTACAGAGTATAGCTGACTGTCTTCTTGTTAATGGGCTCTCTTTAGACTGCGATAAGAGCTACATAGACATTTGTGACGAGCAAAATAACAGGTTGAAAACTTTGCGCAGATCACTATTTCAGGGGACAATGACTGGACATTCCAGTGCACAGTCACCAATGGGGCTGTCTGTTTTTATTAATGGCTGTATGTGTGCTGCACCAGAACAAGTTCCTAACAGTTTTTTGTTTTGGTTCAGAATGACAATACATACATACATACATGCATACATAAATACATACATATGAAACGTAGTTGTAACATCCAGTGTGTCTGTGGTCATTGCTTGTACTCCTTTTGTTTATATTGATTGCCCCTATGTCCATTTCCTCTGAGCTTTTAACTATGGCTATATCTTGTCTACAATTATTAGCTCACAGATCTAGGATGTAGGACTTGTATTGACTGTATATTTTCTTATGCACTTATATAATTTTGAACTTGTAATTTGTACTGTAATGATCTGTAATTTTAGACTGTATTGCACTTTCATAATGCTCTTATGTTTTGTAAGTTGCCCTGGATAAGGGTGTCTGCTAAGAAATAACAACAATAATAATTATAATTTGGACAGTAATGTTGCACTGTACATTCGGCAACAGCAATCCCAACACAGGCAAAGATGCTGCAGGGTGACCGGGCTCACACAGACACAATTCGCTCCCTCATACGTTCCCCACATGAGCTAATGTAACCATGAGTGCATTCACTTATCATAGAGCCATAGAACAAACATACAGTTAGGTCCATAAATATTTGGACAGTGACACAATTGTCATAATTTTGGCTCTGTACACCACCACAATGGATTTGAAAGGAAACAATCAATATATTCTTTAAGTGTAGACTTTCATTTTGAGGGTAGTTACATTGGACAAACTAACAATCATGAATTAAATTGTGAGTTTCAATACTTGGTTTCAAATACTTTGCAGTCAGATGTGATTTCTAATGAGATATATATATATATATATATATATATATATATATATATATATATATATATATATATATATATATATATATATATACACACAGTGAGGGAAAAAAGTATTTGATCCCCTGCTGATTTTGTACGTTTGCCCACTGACAAAGAAATGATCAGTCTATAATTTTAATGGTAGGTGTATTTTAACAGTGAGAGACAGAATAACAAGAAAAAAATCCAGAAAAATGCATTTCAAAAAAGTTATACATTGATTTGCATGTTAATGAGGGAAATAAGTATTTGATCCCCTATCAATCAGCAAGATTTATGGCTCCCTGGTGTCTTTTATACAGGTAACGAGCTGAGATTAGGAGCACTCTCTTCAAGGGAGTGCTCCTAATCTCAGCTCGTTACCTGTATAAAAGACACTTGTCCACAGAAGCATTTCAAAAAAGTTATAAGTTGATTTGCATGTTAATGAGGGAAATAAGTATTTGACCCCTTCGACTTAGTACTTGGTGGCAAAACCCTTGTTGGCAATCACAGAGGTCAGACGTTTCTTGTAGTTGGCCACCAGGTTTGCACACATCTCAGGAGGGATTTTGTCCCACTCCTCTTTGCAGATCCTCTCCAAGTCATAAGGTTTCGAGGCTGACATTTGGCAACTCGAACCTTCAGCTCCCTCCACAGATTTTCTATGGGATTAAGGTCTGGAGACTAGCTAGGCCACTCCAGGACCTTAATTTGCTTCTTCTTGAGCCACTCCTTTGTTGCCTTGGCTGTGTGTTTTGGGTCATTGTCATGCTGGAATACCCATCCACGACCCATTTTCAATGCCCTAGCTGAGGGAAGGAGGTTCTCACCCAAGATTTGACGGTACATGGCCCCGTCCATCGTCCCTTTGATGCGGTGCAGTTGTCCTGTCCCCTTAGCAGAAAAACACCCCCAAAGCATAATGTTTCCACCTCCATGTTTGACGGTGGGGATGGTGTTCTTGGGGTCATAGGCAGCATTCCTCCTCCTCCAAACACGGCAAGTTGAGTTGATGCCAAAGAGCTCGATTTTGGTCTCATCTGACCACAACACTTTCACCCAGTTCTCCTCTGAATCATTCAGATATTCATTGGCAAACTTCAGACGGGCCTGTACATGTGCTTTCTTGAGCAGGGGGACCTTGCGGGCGCTGCAGGATTTCAGTCCTTCACGGTGTAGTGTGTTACCAATTGTTTTCTTGGTGACTATGGTCCCAGCTGCCTTGAGATCATTAACAAGATCCTCCCGTGTAGTTCTAGGCTTGATTGAAACTCCACGAGGTGAGATCTTGCATGGACAGTTATTTTGTGTTTCTTCCATTTGCAAATAATTGTACCAACTGTTGTCACCTTCTCACCAAGCTGCTTGGCGATGGTCTTGTAGCCCATTCCAGCCTTGTGTAGGTCTACAATCTTGTCCCTGACATCCTTGGACAGTTCTTTGGTCTTGGCCATGGTGGAGAGTTTGGAATCTGATTGATTGATTGCTTCTGTGGACAGGTGTCTTTTATACAGGTAATGAGCTTAGATTAGGAGCACTCCCTTGAAGAGAGTGCTCCTAATCTCAGCTCGTTACCTATATAAAAGACTTCTGTTAGCCATAAATCTTGCTGATTGATAGGGGATCAAATACTTATTTCCCTCATTAACATGCAAATCAATTTATAACTTTTTTGAAATGCGTTTTTCTGCATTTTTTTGTTGTATTCTGTCTCTCACTGTTAAAATACACCTACCATTAAAATTATAGACTGATCATTTCTTTGTCAGTGGGCAAACGTACAAAATCAACAGGGGATCAAATACTTTTTTCCCCTCACTGTATATATATATATATATATATATATATATATATATATATATATATAATTTGTGTGTGTGCGTGTGTTTTACATGACACTCGCCTCTGCCCAGCACTGCCTTCATTCATCCACCTGCAGAGTCCTGTTCCTTTAATGCCGTGACTTATTAACATATTAACATATGGTAATGACTCGTTAAATGGAAACATGATATGCAGATATATTCCGGGCTGACAATAAACATGCGCATAGCGCAATTGCATTTGAATTGCTTGAAAGAGTTAATTAGATTGAATATACCAGATTCATCCAATAACTGTGCAAAACTGTGTTCAAACCGTGGGGAAAATAGCACACTGTGGAGTGACACAGGTGGGTTTGCAAGGCGCAAACAGGTTTGCGACACACAGGAAAACAATGCTATATTCCAATGTCACGCAAAGATCATTTGTATGCACGCTAAAGACAAACTGATGATTATTGTAAAATTACCTGTGATTAGATCAGATGACCATCACAATACAAACAGGTTTCACCTTTTCTATTCCTGAAAAGCAATATAACAAAATTTGCCAAAAACAAGTAGAGAGGTACTCTGTAGGAGGCCGGAGTGCCCACAAAATCCACATTCCATCATTGATGGCAGCTTGACCATGCATGTTTCACACCAGCACATAGACCCCAATGTGTCCCAAGCAGGACGGTCTAAGGCAAGCCATCAGTGGTACAGTGAGGGGGACTGGGGCTGGTACCATGTTTATACTTGTGGTGCTGGGTCAGGGGGGTCTGCCTTTCAGGGAGCCTTAGTGCTATGTTCTGCCCCCCCCTTCCCCCCCGCCCCCCCGCAGGTGCGGTGCAGATGTCCAGTAAGAACATGTGGCCCCTGGTCCGAATTTACCGTGGCGGTTTTCTGCTCATTGAGTTCCTCTTCCTGCTTGGCATCAACACATACGGGTGGCGGCAGGCAGGGGTCAACCATGTGCTGATCTTCGAGCTCAACCCCCGCAGCAACCTCTCACACCAGCATCTCTTCGAGGTGAGGCCATTCGAACAGGGGCTGCCCACATCGGCTCCACCGCATTTGAGAATGTAGCGATTCTGCTCAAGCATTGTGCTGCTGCTCATTTGAGTAAATATGGATGCTAATGCCTCCTCATTATTTGCTATATCTTCAACTATTGCCTGAAGGATGTGTCCAAGCTGTACTGCAAGAAAAACCTCCCAAACCTACTTAAGATTTTACAGAACAAATGCACTAACCTTCCAGTATATGGGGGGAAAAAATATAATACATAATACAAAAATAAATGTATCTTAAGTGTTATTAAGTTTGCAGCATTTTGACTATTGAGTAAAATATGAGTGTTCTCAAGGTAGTGTACGATTTCAAATAAAAACATTAAACCAGTCTAGATGTGTGTTAATGTGAATCCAGGGAAAGGCAGTGGGTCCACCATATGTAGTACTATAGTAAACTAAAGTAAACTTTCTTATGGGAAGTTTCAAATGTTAAAATGCAATCCAGTGGTAACATTAAAAAAAAATTAAGAAATGATTTGGTCTGCTGGCTGTGTGAGAGAGCTTTGAGGTGATGCTGCACTGTGTGTCCGCTCCTCAGATCGCAGGCTTCCTGGGTGTGTTGTGGTGCATCAGTATCCTGTCCTGCCTATACTGGGAGAACATCCTGGTCCCCATGCAGGTCAACCCCCTCGTCCTGTATGGTTTCATGCTGCTCTTCCTCATCAACCCTACCAAAACCTTCTACTACAAGTCTCGCTTCTGGCTGCTGAAACTGCTGGTGAGGATGTAATTTGCTTTAAAGGAGGGGAACAAACACCCTGATACAAAATATGATCATTTATTATTATTTATTTTTTTAAGTCTTAAGTTTTACACTGATTTAGATAAGAGAACATGCAAGGGATTTGAACAGATTGAGGTTGTTACGTCTCCTCCTGATCAGAGGGGAAACTTTTCTCAGCCCAAAAAACTGAATCCCTCCTGTAAGAATAAACCTATACTAACATTTTTGTATGGCCCTGAGCATATAGATAAATCATAAATGGCAATTTGGCTAACTGCATCATTTATACTGCCGACTTAAGTTAAAAGGTTTGTGTTTCTACTGAACGGGGTGCAGTGAAAACCAAAATATCCTGCAGCTGTGGCAGGCCAGCTGTGGGAGCCCCTACACCCCTGAGATAATTCACTCAGGAGGCCTTTCAAAACCCATGATGTAGTTTTGAGATCATATGGTTAATGTTAATCTAATAGTGTTTCTGCTATCAATGTACTGTCAGCGCATGAGTTGATGAAGTCATATGAATTATTCACAGCCAAGCTTGGCCAATAAACTTTAATTGGCAACCCCTGAATTCGGTGATCTAATAGCCACTGCTGTTATGTTTCTTCTCTGCATTCTTCTTTATTACCAGCCCACGAGCGAAACAGATAGATTTGCAGCACAATCCGGAGGACAGCAGGCCGAGGGCTAATAAAATGCAGCCTCCCTCTTCTAGGCATGTCTCCTGTGACTCTGAAATCATTACTCGGATAAATCTATCGGCGTGGTTATTGCCTCAGCCGAGTGTCAACAGAAGCTTGACTGGGGTGGGGGTTGGCATGAAAAAAATAAATAAATAAAAGGCTGTGGTGTAGTTTCTTATGTTTCCTGCAGCTTCTCCTATGTCTACCTCTCCCTTTAGCACATACCTAGGATTTAATTGTCCACACTTGTTAGCTCATTGTGTTAGGATCGGACCACTTGCCTTATCAAGTGGAGATGGACATGTAATACCATTAGTGGCCTAAAGACACCAGGAAGATGATTCCGGCTTCCAGAATGACTTGACATAGCACTGGATGTGAGAGGAGGTGAAAAATGCGCACTGTGTTTGCAGCCTCATTACTGTAATCTGAAAAGATTTCACTCTATGCTTCCTGAAGCACCTCCCACAAGTTGGATTGGCTTGATGGGCACTTCTTACATACCATACAGTCAAACTGCTCCCACAACAGCTTAATAGGGTTGAGATCCGGTGACTGTGCTGGCCACTCTATTATAGATTGAATACCAGCTGACTGCTTCTTCCCTAAATAGTTCTTGCATAGTTTGGAGCTGTGCTTTGGGTCATTGTCCTGTTGTAGGAGGAAATTGGCTCCAATCAAGCGCCGTCCACAGGGTATGGCATGGCTTTGCAAAATGGAGTGATAGCCTTCCTTCTTCAAGATCCCTTTTACCCTGTACAAATCTCCCACTTTACCACCACCAAAGCACCCTCAGACCATCACATTGCCTCCACCATGCTTGACAGATGGCGTTAAGCACTCCTCCAGCATCTTTTCATTTGGTCTTCGTCTCACAAATGTTCTTTTTTGTGATCCAAACACCTCAAACTTAGATTCGTCTGTCCTTTTTTCCAATCTTCCTCTGTCCAGTGTCTGTGTTCTTTTGCCCATCTTTTCTTTGTATTGGCCAGTCTGAGATATGGCTTTTTCTTTGCAACTCTGCCTAGAAGGCCAGCATCCTGGAGTCGCCTCTTCACTGTTGATGTTGAGACTGGTGTTTTGCGTGTACTATTTAATGAAGCTGCCAGTTGAGGACCTGTGAGGCGTCTGTTTCTCAAACTAGACACTCTCATGTATTTGTCCTCTTGCTCAGTTGTGCACCGGGGCCTCCCACTCCTCTTTCTATTCTGGTTAGAGCCAATTTGCGCTGTTCTGTGAAGGGAGTAGTACACAGCGTTGTACGAAATCTTCAGTTTCTTGGCAATTTCTCGCACGGAATAGCCTTCATTTGTCAGAACAAGAATAGACTGTTCTTTGTTTCTGGCCATTTTGAGCCTGTAATCGAACCCACAATTGTTGATGCTCCAGATACTCAACTAGTCTAAAGAAGGCCAGTTTTATTGCTTCTTGAATCAGCACAGCAGTTTTCAGCTGTGATAACATAATTGCAAATGGGTTTTCTAATGATTAGTTAGCCTTTTAAAATGATAAACCTGGATTAGCAAACACAACGTGCCATTGGAACACAGAACTGATGGTTGTAAATAAGGGTCCTCTGTACGCCTATGTAGATATTCCATTACAAATCAGCCGTTTCCAGCTACAGTAGTTATTTACAGCATTAACAATGTCTTCACTGTATTTCTGATAAAAAAAATTGCAGTTCTTTAGAAAACAAGGACATTTCTAAGTGACCCCAAACGTTTGAACGGTAGAGTAGTTTAAAATGTTGTTTGCCCTGGTTACAGCCATAGGCTGTACAGAGACTTTCTCACCATTGGCTTCACCAGTGTCTGCTGTGCTGTGACATTTAGAGATCTGTACTGAGGATTAGCTTGGAGTGTTAAGTGTTGAGCAGGAGTTGGTATTACACATTTTCAAAACCCACTTTTCCAAGGCCTCATCAACAGGTAGCCTTTACAGAAATTTACTTTCCACAGTTCCTTTTTAGACAAGTCACCTTTGACCATGGAGTCAGATGAATAATCATTGCAGTTGTTATTGGAATTGCTATTGTTATTATTTTGTGTTTGCTCAGTGTTTGCTTCACAGTATATGTGGAGTGAACTCCCCGAGGGCTCCGTCCAGCACACTAACCCCCGGCCTGCTGTTCTGTCTGTGTCTGTAGTTCAGGGTCTGCACGGCTCCATTCCATAGGGTGGAGTTCGCTGATTTCTGGCTGGCTGATCAGCTCAACTCCCTGGTGATCGTGCTGATGGACCTGGAGTTCTTGGTCTGCTACTACAGCTTTGAGCTCAACTGGAACAAGAGCAACGGACTCCTGCCAGACAATACAGGTGAGTGCACTGTCATCTCCACTGCACTCCACTCCACAGCTGCACAAGCTCCTGTGCCATCATGTGTACAGCCCCGTGTTGTGTGTTAGCGCCTGACTACCACAGTGCAGTGTCTGCTGCACTAGAGGGTGTTCAGCAAGAATAGTTTGTTTAAATAATTCCATATATTTTTTTTTTTATTAACCCTGTGGTAGACTTTGAACTTGAGGAGTTGACTTGGTTACTTCAATCAATCTATCCATTTTTATTTCAGTAGTGCCCCAGTGCCCTGGGTAGCTACGGAGCGCTTTACAGATTGATAAACATACAACAACAACAACATCAAACTCATCAAGGCAATTAGGATCATGCCAAGTGTCCTAGGACAGAAAATAGGAGGCACCTCTTTACAGAAATAGTTGCAGGAGTTAGGAGCAAGATGTCTAGCTACACTGTTTTTAATCACCTTGATGAGGTCCTTGGATCATAACCTGGGTGTCGTAATGGATCTCATTAGATCATTCAATCAATCCATTTTTATTTGTATAGTGCCCTTCGCAGGATAGCCACAGAGCGCTTTACAGAGTGGTAAACATACAACACACATACACGCAAAATAAAATAAAAATACATAAATACAATAAATAAAAATAGACATTTAACAGTTGAAATTAACTAAAATAAAGTAAAACAACATTAAATAAACAATTAGGCTTGGAGGAGAGAAAAACAAAAACTACTATGGGTGGCATGTAGGAGAAAATAAATCTCTGAGTGTCCAAGGCTTAAGGCCCAGGCCTAATGGTTGCCTCCCCTCCAGGCAATATAGTTATTACAGCAGCAAGGAGATCAGAAAGTTCGTAGACTGTTGTCTTCCCTCTCGCCGTCCCTCCGGAGTCGGGGTGTTGGGACATCAACAGCTTTTGGGTGGCAATGGCTCGTCAGACCTTAGGGTGTGG
Organism: Amia ocellicauda; assembly: GCF_036373705.1. Taxonomy (NCBI): domain Eukaryota; kingdom Metazoa; phylum Chordata; class Actinopteri; order Amiiformes; family Amiidae; genus Amia; species Amia ocellicauda. Next base: position 7,237,204 of record NC_089868.1, read on the forward strand.
GTGCACTGTTAGCCCTCTGTGGTGGGGTGCCTCTGGGATGGGTTGTACCTCGCCGGGCTTCCACAGTGGGGGATGAGGTGCCTCGCCAGCCCCTCAGAGGGGGCTATTGCTGGAAAACAAAAATAATATTGTGCTCAGATACTGGCCATGCAATGCAGGACATCTCCATAAACAATTGTGGATTGCATATCCATGGCACACCGGCAGCAATATTGTCTAGAAAAACAGACTAAAAAGATGAGTCTTCAGCCGTGATTTAAAGGCTAAGACAGAGGGGGCATCTCTTACAGAGGCTGGAAGATCGTTCCACAGTTTTGGGGCCCTATAACTAAATGCTCTACCACCTGCAGTTTTCTTGTGTATTTTAGGGGCCACTAAGTAACCGGCTTCCTGGGATCTCAGTGGCCAATCTGGAGTGTATTCGATAAGAAGATATTTTAATTACGGAGGTGCCAGTCCCTTTTAGTGCTTTAAATGCTAATAAAAGAACTTTGAAATATATCCTGTAAAGCATGGGGAGCCAGTAAAGAGAAGCCAGTACAGGAGTGATATGTTCATGTTTTGTTGTTTTAGTTAAGATTCTTGCAGCAGCATTTTGGATGCCATCACCTACAGGTGAAATTAAAGTTATCATTACTCAGTTTTGAAAGTCTATGATGAACAGTTAGATTTTTGTCCCCTAAAATTAGGACTTCTGGTTTATCAGAATTAAGCACAATTGCTTGTCATCCATATTTTAATCTCGGACAGACAGCAGATTATTGTTTCTATGTCTATGGTATTTTGTTAGGATTTACTGACTATAATTGTGTGTTGTCTGTGACTGTGAAAGTTAATATCATGGCGTTGAATGATATTACCTAAATGGAGCATGTACAATGAAAAAAGTATATATCCGAGGACTGAGCCCTGTGGTACTCCGTACTTAACCTCAGTTAAATTTGAGTGTTTTTTATTAATCTGTACATATTGGAGTTTATTGGACAGATATGATTTAAACCAGGATAGAACATTGTGAGACAGGCTGACAAGGTTTTCTAAGCGCTGTATCAAGATTTGGTGGTCAATTGTGTCAAAAGCTGCACTTAAGTCTAATAAAATAATAACAGTGACATGCCCTGATTTGGAGGAATAAAACATGTTTTTTAATACTTTTAACAGGGCCATTTCTGTGCTGTGGCTGAACTGGAAGCCTGATTGAAATTTTTCATAAATATGATTATTAGTTAAAAAAAGCTTGCATTTGGTGTGCAACTACTTTCTCTAGAACCTTAGAAAGGAAGGGAAGGTTTTAAAGGTCGGTAGTGTTTAAGTGAATTTGGGTTGGCACTGGATTTCTTGGTGGTTTAAAGTGGTTTAATTACAGCTATTTTACAGAATTGAGGAACAGATCATGAAGATAAAGAGGCATTAATAATATAGTGTATTAGTTGAATAATTAATGGAAGAGATTGTTTTAGCAATTTAGTGGGTACATTGTCTAGTGCACAGCTTGTAGTTTTCATTTTAGTAATTAAGGAGACTAATTCTGGGTAATTTACTGCGTTAAACGAGTCTTAAGGTAGGCAGGGACTGTGAAGGACTCTATGCATTGGCTATAGTATTTGTGTATTTTTCCAATTCTACTGTTTTTTTAATGCTAGCGACTTTGCTATTGAAATGATCCATAAAGATGCTGCAGGTGATATGACCTCTGAAGGCTTTACCTGCTGATTAGTAAGTGTTGCTATTGTGTTAAAAACAAAGTATTGGATATTATTATGCGTCTCTATTAAATTAGAGTAGTAGGCAGACCTAGCAGAGGACAGGGCTTTCTTGTATCATCTTATACTGTCATTCCATGCCATGTGGAAGACCTCTAATTTTGTAGTTCTCCATTTACGTTCATATCTACAGCATTCTGTTTTAAGTGAGCGAGTGAGCTCGTTAAACCATGGTGAGCATTTCCTTGATTTAATTAATCTTGTCCTTAATGGAGCTACTGTATCTAAAGCAGTGCTTAGCTTATTGTTATTTAATAATTAATCTACAGATCCTGTTTTGATAAAGCTAGCAGTTGCCAACTGAGTCTCTGTGTATTGTTGGTAGAGGCCCAGAGACAATTTTTTGCACTTTTTTGCATAGCGATGTAAAGTTTCTTTTTAAAATCTCTGATTGTCTATGTCTTATATCATTAGTGCCTGCAGGAATAATCACAGTAGAAACTTTACTGCTGGGCAGTTTTAATTTGGCCTCGATGCCAGAAACTCTGGCTCCCGAGAGGTATTTTATTGGATATTTCTCCCGAATGGGAGACTGGTGCGCCAGAGCTTTTGATTTTGTGCTTCTAGAGCCCATTTTTACCAAGACCCAACAATCCTGCTGTGATTGTGGAGCTGCTGGTGTGTGCCTCTCGCTGGGTACAGCAGGGCCAGGAGAATTTTAAGGATGAATTCATGTTTCTACAGACAGAGTCTAGCCAATTTTCGGTCTCTTTTAGGTTTCTAAGAGTATCCACGCACTCCTCCAATATGCGTACTCATTTCGCCAACTCCTTATTAACTACGCATTTTGTGCATGTAAAATTAACATTATAGTCGGTGGATCTAACCATGGTAAAGCTGGTGCATGAAAAACAGTACATGGCTTTAGAAAAACACATATTAGCAGTACTCCCATTTTGTGTGTCGCTGTTGTTTTTGCTTCATTTGTCGGAGGTAGATAATCAGAGGTAGAGTGAACACTGTACAGTCACTCCTGTGTGTGTGTCGCTGTTGATGTGTTCTTGCTTCACTTCACAGTTTAACACTGAATGTGAACAACATATGCTGTTTGTCAAAGAGAACACTCATTATTGAGTTAGAAGTTATCAGTTTTGATTATTGTGAACATGACACATGAGAATGACACTCAATTGCCACTGTTTATCCTTCAGAACAAGACTGTGATACGAGTACAGTTTTAAATTACACAGTCAAACACTGCTCGGGCCTCATGAAGCATTCTTAAAAGCTAGCCGACAGGTTTTGGATTTCCATGTGTAAGTAATGTTTGGGTATTAATGCAGTAACTGAGAAAAGAAAAAGAAGATAGAAGACTCTTCTACAGACAAATTTGGGGGGTGGGGGGGTAGGTGCTGCAACAATAATAAAACCTATTGTTGAAGCCAAATCCATGAGATCATTCACGGAAAGGGTGTGACACTTTGGAGCACTAAGTGGGTAGCTACCCAACCAGCAAAGCTGGGCCGAATGGCCTTGTCTGCTTTGTAAACTTTTTCTGTGTTTGTTTCAAATAAAGATAAGAGGTAAGGGCATAGTCATGAAGTCTGACAGGGGTGAGTCCTGTTTTCAAAGGCTCTTTTGAAAGGAAACAGTTAACACGAGAGACCACTAACTGGAGAAATGCTCTCCAGGTTCCTGGTGAAATCGGACATTGAGGCCCTTGTCTGCAGTGTGTGTCAGTGCACTCCCCCCAATCAGGAGCTGTGCAATTAAATGGAAATGTTGATTCTGTGACCCTCCAGCTGATTAATTCCACTGTGAGAAGTGAAGACAAAGGATGGGAGCGGGCGGGGAACACACACAGCAGAATACAGTCTGTGGACTTTACTGTGCTATCCAATCCGCCATTAACCTTGAGATGCGTTTTTGTGTCAGAGTAGCAAGGGATTCTGCTAGTGGCTGTTACTGATTTCTCCAATACATTTCACCCTTAAAGGTCATGGTGTTCCACAGCCACAGATATTTAATATCCTAATCCTGTATCCTCAGCTCAGTGTGTAACCTTTTTAAAATCTGCTAATGCAATGGCGCTGTGATGGCATTTTCTCGTTCTGTCTAAGCAGGCAGGTAATCGCTATCTCGGAGGAGGCCCGCATCAGTATGCAGTATGCTCACGCTAAGTTTTAAGAAGCAGAAATGTTAAATTGTGCAACCAAAACCTCTGCAAAATTACAATATCAAGCGTGGGGTATCCAGTCGCAGGCACACCCCTGAGCACCTGATCAGCACAGCTGATCAAAGTAACAAACCCGCTTCGCTGTGCCAAAAACTAGTCTCTGGATGTGTATTCAGTTCTGTGTTTAGGGGAATTGATGTCACTGTAACAGGCTCATCTTACCCTTTTAATATTTAATATATTATATTGTAATATTAGTATTTTAATAATAATTAGTAATAATAACAACAAATAAATTAAAAAAATATATACACTGAGCCCTGTTACATGGGTTTCGGTGCATGTTTTTTCCCCCAGGGGGCAGGAGTCTGTGGTCATGCCTTTTCTGATGTTGTGTGTTGTGTGTTGTGTGCTGCAGGTCATGCCGTGTGCCACAGCTACTCGTACGGAGTGCGCGCCATCATCCAGTGCCTGCCGGCATGGTTCCGCTTCGTGCAGTGCCTCCGCCGCTACCGTGACACCAAGAGGGCATTCCCCCACCTGGTCAATGCCGGCAAATACTCCACCACCTTCTTCGTGGTCACCTTCTCTGCCCTCTACAGCACCCACAAAGGTAAGAGCAGCTGCCCCTCGCCCCTTGCACACTTGTCATGACCCAGGTGCTGATTTCCATTGCTGGGAAAGCATGCTCACTGGTTAAAAGGGGGTCTGCCCAGGTCAGCCAGCACTAATCCTGGTAGAGGGAGACCGTGGATCTAAGACGCTAAATGAAACTGAGTGAAAGGGTGTGTCTTAAAGGTTGAATTGGGTAGTGGATGCTTGTGTGACAGGGGCTTAAAATAATGTAAGGGACCACATTGTGATTTTGCTGGCCCCCTAATGGCCTTACTGTATTTCACTGGAACTCGGAAAAGGAGAGAGATCTTTTGTAATGTCCTGATAATGGAGACTTGAAGCAGGTGACTTAAAAACAATAATAGGAATAATGAATCTATATAAAACTGTTCAGAGATAGCTTGTGTATCTGAGGGACACTTTTGGCAATTCACTACACCATTTATGCAAATAAGAATTGTACAATAATAACATTGGTTGGTTTTGCTCAATACAAGCGACATACAAAGCCACCCTAATACAATAGAAGCAAAGACGGGTTTTGATCTGCAAGACGGTATTTTAAACCAGCAAGTTTTTAAATGAGAAATCTCACTAAAGTGCCAGGGGAAGATTAAATGAGATATGGAGGGTTTGCAGATGAGGGAGATTGGAAATAATAACTTTAATTTTTAATTTTTATTTTTTTTCCAGACGGCTGACCATACAGCCACTCCATTAAACATGTGATTATAGATTTGATGATTCAATGTCTTTAGCACTCTGTGTGTTAGGTACAAAATAAAACGGCAAACCTTTCAAGGCCAGATGGTAATCTTTTTACATAGTATTCTATATATATATATATATATCCATATTTGTACATCAAAGAAAGAGATGAGAGATGGTATTGTTTTAGACAGTGTACTGTGTCTTGCTTGCCACCATAAATGGAAAACTAAGAAGAAAGGAACTAGCTTCAGCTGGAGCTCTATAAGGAGGTGATATTGATCTTGAGGAGAAAATATTTCTTATAGCAAAGAGTTCTGAAGCAACCAAATTGTAATAGTTGTCAGACACTAGTTATTATTCATAGAGGATGCAAGGCAGAAATTTGTTTTTTCTCTATCAAAATGAACAGAGGGCTTTCAAAGAGGATATCTGAAACACAGGAAATTAAAGGAAATTAATTCACCTTTTGTCTTCCCACTGATCTTGTGCAACCACTTTGTGTTTGTGCCTTCAGTTTAACTTTTAATAGCTTTTGCAGGATGCACTGGATGCACTGAATTCAAAACAAGAGAGCAAAATGCAGTTCTCAGTGCACACGACTGACTGGGCTCTTGTGTAAACAGTATGACTTATGTGATCCTTGGAAGGAAGAGGCAGCAAATGACTTCCTTCCTTTCTCCAAAACCTAACAACCACAGCTCTCCTCTCAACACTTCCACACATTTCTGTTATAGAGTAATCTACGTGGCCTGTCATATTGTCATCTGAATTCAAGAGTACTGTCACCAGCTGTCCTCAAGAATTACTAACCCTGTCTGCACAGAGCACAAGCAGACTGCTATCCGTTATCCAGTTGTCTAGGACAGAGACCTGCTGACTAACTAATGATAAAGACAGGAGTTGCTCAAAGACATACTGCCATGACACTGCATATGTGATAAATGCAGTGAGTAACACACTACAGATAATATTAGTTCACATTCCTAAACCTCTCTAACAAGCTTCCATGTGATCTGTCAGCTGTGTCTGTAGGTGAACTGATGCTGTGGGGTGTCTTCCGAGGTCATTCTGTTTTCCACGGAGGAATGTCAGGGTTCCAAGTACTTGAACATGTTCCAACCTGTTCAGATGCTAAATACTTTTAAATGTTTAAATGTTTTCGGATGGTGTCATGAATCAAGTTGAATCTTTGGGATTTAAATATAATTTTCTGTTGATTGGCGATGTTTTGGGTTTTGAGTGGGACATGACATTGAAGAAATGATAAGAAGTGTCTGTTCCCAACTGTATGCCTGGAATTCATGCACTGTGCTCAGGAGTCAATTTGAAAGTGACTGATGGGAAATTAATTGAGGGAGGCTAATTTGTAACTTACAGTCATTCCTGTTAAAATGTGTTTTTAATAGAAACATCAGGTCTCGTATGAATTGGAGCCAACTGCTTTAGATTTCAGTAATTGGTGGCGTGTTCTAAGAAATCAAATATCCCAGCTACTTGTAATGTACTCATCTGCTGAAATGAGCATTTCTAATCAGTTTTTTTTTTTTTTTGCCTTGCTCTCCCTGGATGTGCATGCTAATAGGGAGCATTCATTGGGAAATCGTCGTCCACAAGCACAAAGCCAGGCTCTTAATGGGTGGCTATAAATAGACAGTGGCTGGAATAAGGAATGAAAAGTCATTGGTAGAAGTAATACATCTGTTGGAGTTTGAACCACAAGAGCATCTGCTTAGCCCACTACTCTTTAAATCTAATCTAGTAATTTGTGCTCATGAATTAGATTGGCAAACACAGACATTTCCCCCCTTCTGAGTCTTCGGTTGTGATCATTTCCACCCTGCTCTATTCTAGGAGGGTTTCTAATGGGATTGTGCTTTAACATACTTTTCCATACTTCATTATGCCTTCTTTTCTTTTTATATCAGCAAATTATACTATAACACGGACATAAGACCAACGTAAGGACATTCCAGATCTGTTACTGGAGTCTGATCTCCTCCTTGCGAGAAACCACTCCACTCGTTGGCACAAACATGAGCCGAAAGCCAGTGGGAACGGTAGAGTCATATAGGAGACCCAGATAATGGGAAACCCTCTAGAAACCAGTCCCATTTGACCATTCATAGGCATTTATCTAGGTATCTTACAATGATGCAGATTTTATGTAGTTCCACATATCATTATCTTCTGCCTCTTTTTTGGCATTCCTTGGACAGGTATTCCCACTGGCTACTTCCACATTTGTGCCACTTGTATGGCTTGGTGGAGCTGTATTTGTGTGAACATCCCACGTTAATTCAGATTTACACAAATGCTGCACTTTGCCAGACATATACATTTACTATGGAATACCCCTTATTGTCCAAAATTTAGAATGCAGCAGATACAATGAATATTAAAACTGCAGCTAAACTATCAAGTTGTAAGAGAGATTAGGGCCAGTGAACAATATCAAGCACAAAGACAACTCCATGGAAAAGCCGCAGGTAGACCTAGACAGTGTGTTGACTAAGTAGCTAGTGCACTGTATTCTAACAGGAGCTCCAAAAGGTATTTATTGCTTTCACAGTTGGTTAAAAACATTTTATGTGGCAGCTCTTCTGCTGTAGAGGAGAGATCCATTAAAACAATCATCAGGTCAATATTATGTAAATAAATACTTAGAATAGATTTATTTTTACCACTTGGACCTCAATCCCCATCTCTGTCATTGTCAAGATGCACCATCTTTCTTGAAATGCTTAGTAGAAGAGATAATATCATATAGCTGAAATATATATTGTAATCACAGCCAATGACCTGAGCCTTGGTAAATTGATGGATTAGCTGTATTTAAATTGTAAATGTTGCTCTGTTTGATTGTCAGGGGACAGTACATTGACAGTCGTCTGCAAGATCAATGCAGCTTCCAGTTCAGTGCATTATTCTTAAATTCTACAGCAATATCAATACGGATTCTTAAAACAATTAACCCAGTCTTTCCCAGCTCTCATCTTGAGGAAGAGGACATATCTATTACTACAGATAGATTCTAGTCTCGGTGTCAGTTATCTTTTATCTTACTTGATCGCTGTATTACCATGGCAACCAGAAAACGCTGCCATTTGTTAACATGGAAAATTCTATTGCCCCCACCCCATCTGTTCACAGCTTGTTTATTTAAAAAAAGGTGTTGCCCCATAAATCTCTACATGATTCAAATTCACAAGGACAGAGAAAGAAAATCAAAGAGGATTCCATATCTGTAAGAAATGACCTTGGGCCCACTGGGTTATACCAGATGGCTGCCATGTTAAAATGGGGTCATGTGACTTCAGAGCTGCCCATTTATTCTCTCTGTCCAACATGTCACACTGTACAGGACATCAAATCACACCAGAGTTGTCAAATGGCTACAAGTTTGCATTGTAAAGATTGTTTAAATACATCCCAATGTCTAATATCCATGCCTCATAGAAAAGTTCCATATCCCTTTTCATCCTGGATTGTAGCAATGTCTCCTGGTCCTTGCTCTCCATTGCTTCAGTTGAGCAAAATAACTGTGTATCACTCTTAAGATGTCTCCTTAGTCTCCTAACCTGACAAGTGCCCCAGTCCCTGTAGTTGAGAGACATCCCCATAACATGATACTATGCTTCACAGCAAGGATGGTGTTCTGTGGGTGATGCGCTGTGTTGGGGTTTGCACCAAACATAATACTTTGCATTTAGGCCAAAAAAAAATAACTGTTTCATCAGACCTCAAAATGTTATGGCACATGGCTACAGAATCTCCTGTGTGAAGGTGGGCTTTCTTGAATAATGGGTTCCTTCTTGCCACCCAATCAGGCCCGATTTTTGTAGTGCTTGGGATTTTGTTATTGTTTTTTTGTCATCTTAAAAAATTAAATAATAATAATAATAATAATAATAATAATAATAAAATTAAATACACTGCATGAAATGACAAAAGAAAAGAACCCCCCACCCCATCCCAAAAAACAATAGTGGGTTCTCCAATGCTGTCTACCAAAGAACCTACAGGAACTGCTGAATTTATCACTACAATTGAAAACAGGTGGAGACCATTTAACTTGATGTGTGAAGGTGATTGCTTACACCTGAGCAAATATGATTGCTTTTACAAGGGAAGATGATATTTATCCAACTATGCTATTTCAGTTTTTATTTTTAATATATATTCTTCATATTTCTAGATCATTTTTTTCACTTGGAAGCTGTAGCATGTCTAGATAAATGTTTATTTTTCTATGCATCTTAATACCAGGCTATAAAGCAACACAAGGTGAACATTTTGAAAGGGGATGTAGACTTCCCATGTTCCCATTGTATATTAATATATAAACACAATTTTTAAAATGATCTATACTAAAAAAATGAGACTTTTATTGTAAAGGGCAGAACTGAAAATATTTTGCGTCCAAACCTGAAATCCATTTTTCAATCGCCATGACATCGGTACAATTGATATCAAGTGGGCGTTCTCTTCCATTTCAGCGATCTTCATTTCTTCATATCTGTGGAGCAGCAGAGCAGCACTAATATCGTGTGAATTTTCCTCAGACATCCTAATAACAGACCTTTAGAAACCAGCAAGTGGGATTAACCATTTCAGTTTCAGTTCAGCATTGCCTGAAAGGATTTGGGGAGAGTTTTCTTATTTTGTCTTCTTCAATGATCTTTCATTTACAGAAAGTATTTGATCCCCTGCTGATTTTGTATGTTTGCCCACTGACAAAGAAATGATCAGTCTATAATTTTAATGGTAGGTGTATTTTAATAGTGAGAAACAGAATAACAACAAAATAATCCAGAAAAATGCATTTCAAAAAAGTTATACATTGATTTGCATGTTAATGAGGGAAATAAGTATTTGATCCCCTATCAATCAGCAAGATTTATGGCTCCCAGGTGTCTTTTATACAGGTAACGAGCTGAGATTAGGAGCACTCTCTTCAAGGGAGTGCTCCTAATCTCAGCTCGTTATCTGTATAAAAGACACCTGTCCACAGAAGCAATCAATCAATCAGATTCCAACTCTCCACCATGGCCAAGACCAAAGAGCTGTCCAAGGATGTCAGGGACAAGATTGTAGACCTACACAAGGCTGGAATGGGCTACAAGACCATCGCCAAGCAGCTTGGTGAGAAGGTGACAACAGTTGGTGCGATTATTCGCAAATGGAAGAAACACAAAATAACTGTCAGTCTCCCTCGGTCTTGGGCTCCATGCAAGATCTCACCTCCTGGAGTTTCAATGATCATGAGAACGGTGAGGAATCAGCCCAGAACTACACGGGAGGATCTTGTTAATGATCTCAAGGCAGCTGGGACCATAGTCACCAAGAAAACAATTGGTAACACACTATGCCGTGAAGGACTGAAATCCTGCGGCGCCCACAAGGTCCCCCTGCTCAAGAAAGCACATGTACAGGCCCATCTGAAGTTTGCTAATGAACATCTGAATGATTCAGAGGAGAACTGGGTGAAAGTGTTGTGGTCAGATGAGACCAAAATCGAGCTCTTTGGCATCAACTCAACTTGCCATGTTTGGAGGAGGAGGAATGACCCCAAGAACACCATCCCCACCGTCAAACATGGAGGTGGAAACATTATGCTTTGGGGGTGTTTTTCTGCTAAGGGGACAGGACAACTGCACCGCATCAAAGGGACGATGGACGGGGCCATGTACTGTCAAATCTTGGGTGAGAACCTCCTTCCCTCAGCCAGGAAATTGAAAATGGGTCGTGGATGGGTATTCCAGCATGACAATGACCCAAAACACAAGGCAACAAAGGAGTGGCTCAAGAAGAAGCACATTAAGGTCCTGGAGTGGCCTAGCCAGTCTCCAGACCTTAATCCCATAGAAAATCTGTGGAGGGAGCTGAAGGTTCGAGTTGCCAGATGTCAGCCTCGAAACCTTAATGACTTGGAGAGGATCTGCAAACTGGAGTGGGACAAAATCCCCCCTGAGATGTGTGCAAACCTGGTGGCCAACTACAAGAAACGTCTGACCTCTGTGATTGCCAACAAGGGTTTTGCCACCAAGTACTAAATCGAAGGGGTCAAATACTTATTTCCCTCATTAACATGCAATTCAATTTATAACTTTTTTGAAATGCGTTTTTCTGGATTTTTTTGTTGTTGTTCTGTCTCTCACTGTTAAAATACACCTACCATTAAAATTATAGACTGATCATTTCTTTGTCAGTGGGCAAACATATAAAATCAGCAGGGGATAAAATACTTTTTTCCCTCACTGTATTTTGTACCATTTTCCACTTTTACATTACGTTTTTCTCCTCAATTAATTTGACCCTAAAAATTAAGTTACTCCTCATAAGAAAAAAGTTATTTAAAATCCCGTCCCTGTCTCTGTGTTTTAACTGAAATTGTGGAGAAAGTCTTCTACAATACTTTACAGCCTGAGTACAAGGTTAAAATTAAAATTTAATGTGGGTCTTGTAATCAAAGGTGTTTTTTTCTTTATCAAGCAAACCTCTTGCCACAGCACCAAAACCTCAGCAGCAATTCAATTTGCATGTTTTATTTATGATTATATGTTATGTATCTTGAATGAAATGCATATTCCAAGTGCAAGTTTTCTGAAGTATTATATAGCAGTCAATATTTAGGTTGTCAATATTGTCAATAGCAATGGTTCTTTGAAATAAAGAACCTCCTGCAGATGAGAAAAAAAGTTTATTTCCAGAATCTGTGGGCAGTACTATGCATATGGATACATAAGAAAAATAGCTACCTTTTTATGACTTATTGCAATTTAATTGAGGTATCAGTTGTGGTTATGAAATGGTCAACTGTATTCTTTTTATCACTGTGTTCTTTTTTACCTGAATTAACTTGGCAAAGTAGAAGACGTAAAAACTCCAAATGGGTGAAAGAAAAAGACAAAAAAGACTAATTGCCATGCTGGAGAGTAGGGGCATCAGTGAAGTGTGAGAATTAAGATGTTTTAAGAGTCTTTGCTGTGACTGGCTGTCATCCGCTTGGATTTCTTCTGATTTCATTCCATCGTTTTTCTTGACTGCTGAGCGACAAGCTCTGTTATTTCCCTCTTTGAGCAGGCTGCAAATGGCCTCTCTCAGTGGTTGGGCAAAGCAGGACCATGGAATGAGTTGTGGAAAGTGGGCATAAAGCAGGCAGCAGTACAGTGCTGCATAGGTACGAATACCAATTATGTGCTTTGTGCTCCGTCTCTCTGGCTTTGAGGGAGGGAAGCTGGACTTGCCCACGGAGATTGAGCTATAATTGCCTGCCTGTGGCGAACACATATCTCTCACACACTTCTGGAATACCAATCAGGCCCAGCTGGGATTTAATATAAAATCAGTTTATCTTTCAGCAGGTGTGTTTGTGTGTGTGCACACAAATGTGTGTGTGTATGTGTGCCTTTGTGTGTGTACATGTTTGTATGTTTGTGTGTCTATGTTCGTGTTCAAGTTTCTTTGTATGTTTGTGTGCGTGCGCATCTCAGTGCCCTTCAGCAGCAGCCTTTGGTCGTAGGTGTCTTTCACAATAGGACATTTTCTAGCTTCTCTGTGCGTCTCAGTGCGAGTCCGAGTGCACGTCGGAGTGCGAGTCCAGGACAGCCCTTCAGCAGCAGGTTAGGGTTCTGGACTCCTGAACAGAGGCTTTGAGTTCAATCCCAGGGGGTGACACTTCTGTTGTACTCTAGAGCAAAATACTTTACCTAGGTTGCTCCAATGAAAACCCAGCTGTAGAAAGGGGTAATTGTATGTAAATCTAATTTGATATATTGTAACAATTGTAAGCAAAAAGAAGTTGCTAAATTAAGCTGCTTTCTTGCTCTACTTCTATTTGACACAACAATGTGGCCTTCTCACTCTCTCACACTGAAATATCACTGATGTCTACCACTGGTCAGACACATCCACATAGAAAAATGACAAAACTGCATCTGCCATAAACTTCTTTAAAATCAACAAATAACAATTACTTGTGAAGACTTGTGAATAATTGTGCCATTACTTGTGAGGTGATGGGCACATTTGGGATAATCTGCATGATGAGAATGAATCATGGCCTAGAAATAATATTGAATTACCAGCAGAGGTCATTAGGTGTAGACTTACGTTGTAATAGTATAGCACACATCTTTTGTATACTGATATTTTAGATTGTGGGGGCCTCATGATTTACCTGTGATGGTCCATTACATTCCAGTAACCACCATCTCTTTCACATTCCTAATCCCAACCCATGATATTTGAATTGGAATAAAGTAAAGGGGATTGGTGAGAAGCTTGTAACCATGTAAATAGTTAGAGTCTCAGTCCAGCTGTGTGTTTTCAGTCATTATCATGTTTTGCAAGTCCCATTATTGACCATTTGCATTCCTGAGGGTATTGTATAACCTCACAGCAATTTACAGCTGGAACAACCCAAATTATGAACTGCTGTTTCGGGGCTGTATCACTCAAGGATCTTTGGGTTATGTGTAGTATAGTAACCAGGTGACAGTGTTTAGGCTGCAGTTTTGTGACCTACTGAGTACGCAGTACATCTTTCTTGCATTGAGAAACTTCAACCTTTCAGTAAAAAAAAAATAATAATAATAATAAATGATGAGAGCCACAACTTATTCAATGAAATCAGTTTATTTCTTCCTTCCTGTCCATCCTTTCTCAAGTGTGGCGATTTAGGGCTCTGCAATGCAGGACTCATCTCAACCAAAATTAGCAAGGTACAGGGCTGTGTGTTTTCAAGTTGTTATTTTGGAAGCACATAAAGCCCTAGTAAAATAGTAGGGTTCTGAAATATGTAGCCTTACTCATCAATGTCTCCAGTGTATGCTCTTTTTAGGGGTCCGCTTCCAGTCAGTGCAGTACAGATGCTTCATGGTGGCTGGTGTTTGTCCAATTCACATGCAGATGCTTTGGAAATGCCAACTACAGGCACTTCTCTTGGAAGTTTGGCAAAAGTGGCAGCTCCAGTGACATCTAAAGCAATGGTTCTCAGAGTGTGGTCAGCGGACCCTCAGTGGTCCAAGCCAGTGCTCCAGGTGACCCTTGGGCTGATGCAAATGCAGGTTGATCTAGAAATAAATGACAATGTTTATACCTTTTGTTTCTGACATCAAATTTTACATATGATATTTAATTTCAAAATTAAGGTAAGCTACCCTGATTCAATAAAACAACATTTTCTGTTAAATGATTTTTCATTAATGATATTTAATTTCTTACTGGCCCGAGTAAGGCATTCACACTGTGCTGCTTGCACTCTGTTAGACATAGCATATTGCAGTGCAGCACCACTCTTCCCTGGCAAATGGGAGAGAATGAGGTGCAGTGACCATTTTAGGGTTATATGTAATGGAGGGATAAGATCTAAGGAAGTAATGAAAATGTCAAATGGCAACCACATTTCTAGTCATAGCAACACATGTTGAGGTGCAACTCTATATACAGACGGGTGACAAATTAAAGGAAAAACCTGAATAAATGAGTGGAGGAACAGAATAAATGCAGATGCCTCCAAACAGGTGTACTGCATGATGCAATTAAGCAATTCACATCCTGTCATGCTCTGTGGCATGTAAACAAATTCTGAGCAGGCCCAGTTGACCTCGATTTTGGATCAAGATGGCAAGAGGAACGGATTTAAGTGTCTTTGAAAAAGGGGTCATTATTGGGGAACGAATGGCAGGAGCTTCAGTCACAAAGACTGCTCAACTGGCTAGTGTTTCAATAGGAACAGTGACTAAAGTTACATTTGCATTTAGATCAATGGGAAAGACATCAGTAAATAGGGTTGGAAATTGTGGTCGAAAGTGCACATTCGATGACCGTGATGCTCGTGCATTACTGCGATATGTAAGGAAAAACAGAAGAGCAACTCTTTCCCAGGTGACTGAGAATGTCAATGCAGGACGTGATCAGACTGTGTCAGCAAGAACAGCCCGTCAAGAGAGGGGTATTATAGTAGGGCTGCAGTGCATAAACCCCTCATTACAATGACAAATGCACATCTGAGAGTTCAGTGGTGCAAAAACCATAGGTACTGGTCTACAGAGATGTGGAAAAAAGTGATATGGTCAGATGAGTCATCCTTCACCATATTCTTGACAAGTGGGCGAGTGCATGTGTGGCGACACCAAGAGAATGGTAGAGGCCTGACTGCTTGACTGGAGAGTCTGCTATGCTGTGGGGGGCATTCTCCTGGCATGGTTTGGGTCCACTTGTCCCCTTAGAGTGAAGGTACACTGCAAATCACTACAAAGAGTGATCACCTTTATTCTATGATGACACATTTCTATCCTGATGGGAGTGGTCTCTTCCAGGATGACAATGCCCCCATCCACAGGGCACAAGGGGTCACTGCATGGTTTGATGAGTGTGAAAATGACGTGAATCACCAGATCTCAACCCAGTTGAACACCTATGAGAGATTTTGGACCGACTTGTTAGACAGCGCTCTCCACCGCAAACATCAAAACACCAAATGAGGCAATATCTTTTGGAAGAATGGTGTTCATCCCTCCAGTAGAGTCCAGAGACTCATAGAATCTGTGCCAAGAGCATTGAAGCTGTTCTGATGGCTCGTGGTGCCCAACACCTTACTGAGACACTTTATGTTGGTTTTTCCTTTAATTTGTCACCCGTCTGTATGTTCCTGGACAGCACGATTCAATCCAAGTTAGCTAGAACAAGCATGTTAATGGCATGGGGTTTTTGAGGTGCTTCTGTACTGTAGGGAATGAATCACAAAATGAAATCACCATTACTTTAATCATCCATCGTATGGTACGAGACACTGAAATCATTCTCCCAATTCATGCCTTGCGCATTCGTGTACCATGTGATCATTCTCAGTTAGCTGAACAAGGATGTCCTCTGACACACAAAGGACCACATTTTCCAGAGTTGGGCAGGGATGTACTAATGAGTAAGAGCTTATAGCTCATATATTCACACAAAATAGATGCAAAACCCTCCATGATCATAATGTAAAACACTCAACATCTTTACCAACTGAATCCAAACTGCTGATCCATGAGTGGATCTTTTACCAATTGTAGAAAATCAGGCCTAAATGTCTTTATTTTATCGAACTTTAACCTCTTAAGCTTTTGGTGCCCTCAGAAAATAGTTTTGACAGTTTTGACATCATCTGGAAGTGGACAGTCTTCTGGTCATAACGAAACCAAAACCGTTTTTGTAGAAGCAACACGTGCCAGTACAGAGCTGTACAGTGCACTGATACACCACTATCTTATGTCATCGGATCTCTGTATTTGATAGAACGTACAATATTATACATAATATATACTGGATTATCGTATAGGGTGTTCTGAACAAAACAAGCCTAAATTTGCAAAGAAATCCGATCGAATTTGAGGGATCTGTGAGTGTCTGAGTGAATCTTCCCCACCTACATCTGCCTACGCCATTCCCCCCCTCGGGTCACCATGGTGACATTGTGAGACTGAAACGCTGTCTGTGGTGTCTGTGAGATTGACATGTGCGTGTAGACAATAAACTCGGCTTTCAAACAATATGCAGTTTGGGCGGATATTCATTACTGTCTCTACACAAGAGGAATGCATCACAATACTGTACAGCAGCATTGCCCGCGGGTTCAGTCACAGAGCGCCTGGTGATGCATAAAGCTGTGGCTTAGCCGCAGAGCGCTATTTTTAGAAAGATTTGATTATGTGGTTGATCTGTAAGTAGTATTGTTTGCTTATTTGTATTATTTCACCTACAGTTTTGTTTGGCCACTTGGGTATTTTTTCAGACAGCACCTAGACACCTCTCACAAAAGCCCTTGCACAGTGGGTTTGGTTTGTCCTATAGTATAACTCCCAATTAGTGGCACTCATTATTGTATATTTCATTAATGTAAAAACTTACAGTTTCCCACTGATGTAGGTTAAATTAAGTCACAATCAGTACCCTCTCAGCACCTGTTGTCCTACTCTCAAGGCTGCACTTGTTAATTTATTTTGCAAAAAGCAGAAAGAATTCCTGTACTACAGAATAATGTATTTTTTTCTTTGTTTCTTTGCTAGTTTTGCGGTTTCTATAGCCTAGTAAAACTCAGTGCTCATAGTCTGCTGTTCACAGTGTTCCAGCCCTGTGACTTCCTCTAATGGAAAGCAGGATTGCAGAGTGGACCTGTGAGAACCAACTAGAATTGTACAGTTCACCAAAGCAACACTTCCATTTAGCATGACCTGTCACTGCAAGCCATGCTATGTATGCTTTGTCTATTCAGGACCTTTGTCACTCCATGTTAGGGTGACTGCAAAGTCTTCCTCAGTCAGTTAAAAGACTCTATAGCAGTTCTAGAGCAGGCGCTTAATCCTGTCAGAAGAGATCTGTCCTGGCACCTTGGAGCCATTAGTAGCAATGACATCTCTGCTGCCTTCTCACCAGCGCTTACAGGAAAAGCCATCATAAGATCGTGTCATCTTGTCAAAATACAGGAGAGCTTCTGTAGACAAAAATTTTATTGGGAACAATTCGGAATGCAAAGGGGTTGTGGGGGGTGACTCTTGTCTCTTTAACATTAATTCATATTCTTGTTTTCTTGACTCCAATTCAATTCCTGGCTTGCCTGTTGGAAATCAGTCGCATCCTCTAGCCTACTCACCACATCAGATTCATAGTGATGGCTTAGACCTCCGTGAAGTAGGCTCCCCATGTGTTCAGAATATGAATAAAAATATATGCATTCGTTTGTGCTGCGTTTGTGCCGGTATGGTTCTTGAGATATTAAAGATTATATTTTATGAGCTGTGATGTCACTCAGCACCCCATCAACATCCAAATCACACCAAAATATTCTATTTTGTTTGTGCTATGTTTGTGCCATTAAAAGAAACATTTGTGCTATTTTATTTCTTGAGTTATTAAGCGATACTTTTTTAATGAGTGACATCACTCAGCACCCCATCAACATCCAAATCTCACCAAGATAGTCTATTTTGTTTGTGCCGGTTTGTGCCGTATTTGTTTTCATCAGTGCAGTTATAGTTTTTTAGATATTCATTTTTTAATTATCAGTGATGAAATCACCTAGCACCCCATCAAACTCCAAATCAATCCAAAGTGGTGGCATTCGTTTGTGCTACGTGTGTGCTGGTTTGTGCAGCAAAAATAATTGTTTGTACCGACATGTTTCTTGAGATATTAAACATTATATTTTAATCACTTAACAGTGGTCTCTGTCCTTTATGCTACGATTGTGCCGATTTGTGCTGTAAAATGCACAGGCTATTTTGGCTGTATCCAGCTTCAAATGCGTATTCTGCTGCAATATAATTCTGCTCGTACGTTGCAGTGCAATTGCACGACAGGGTTCTTTATTTGGCTGCCTACAGCAAAGCAGGAGAGTCGGGTTTGGACTGCCGATAACACCAATCAAGCAATGTTTTGCTTTAATAATAATTAAACAGGTCATCAGTGCATACACTTCTCCATGTCTCATTTTCCTAGTTTACAACTACATTATTGTGTATAGGTTGAAGCCTAAACCCCTACCACGAAACCACAAACGGATACTGGAAACCATGACAACATGAATAAACTTTCAGTGCAGAAATTGTTACCTGTTATCAACAGGTTCACCACTCCATTCTGGGTACAAGGAAGTAGCCTATAACTCCATGCAAACCCTATACAATTGAAAAGGTATTTTTTTGCACCAGACATCAGTAATCCAGGACAACTTCTTACTAGACGGTTGATGTTATTCACGCATTTTAATTTGTTTCAATTGCATTGCATTAAAAACATTCTCCTTTATTTAATAAAAGGTTGAGCTATGGCTTAGGCATCTTACTTCATGGTAAATGCATTTCCAACACATAGTCCGTGTTCAGCGCTCCCCCAGCTTCACAATGTGCCTTTTTTTCTGCAGTGTTGCCCACATATTTAAAGTGTGACCAGCCCTGGATTGAGAGGGCTTCCAGTTTTTAGTATTCAAACCCAAATTTAGCAATTGTTACAGGATTTCATTGATAATTGGGGTACCTATAAAACCTGGGTTTAGGCTAGCCACGAAGTGTGAAAATACTGTAATACATAAACATTGCATCTGCCCATTTCAGGCTGTGGCATCACAACACTATCACTATTCCTTGTTCAATACTGCCCTCTATTGAGTGCAGACATCATTTAGACAGCATAACACCAGCAAAATAGTTCCTAGTTTTAAACTCCTTTATATTTAAAGATTGTGTCTTCCACTTTTTTTAATTTTTGATTCACCTGTAGAATAAGGACTCCTATTGCAAAAGCATCACCACCACAATGATATTGCAGTTGGGCCCCAAAGTTAGCACTGTAGAAACCGATACTGATTGATCTACTTTCTGTAGCTCTGTCTCACCCAGATATTGCCTAGTTTTCAAATTCCATGAAATTCCAGGCTATCCCTGAATAATTCTCATATTTAGTGATTGTAGAACTATCCATGAGATAAACACGCACTCGTTTTCCAATAGACTACCAACTTTTGAAAACACCTGCAATGATGTTTAACATGACGTACTTCCTATATAAGGTCCTGTCAACAATAAAGAACTGACAGTCCAGGTCAGGAGTGTAAGAAAGAGCTGGTTCCATTTCAGCAGCTCATGAAAGACTTCTATTGGCTGTAAAGCTGGAGCACACATGAGGAAACTGGTGTGGTACTGAGTGTGCCCCTCTCATAGCTTACTGTTTTAAAGCAATGGACTGCACTCTCAGATGGAGAAGAGGGAAATAATGCTTCTGTGTTTTTATAATTAAATATCATTTATTATCATTATTTTGTGTTTGACTTGACTCACATGTTTTTTAATTGCCTACAATGGGAACTTGTCCTTCGAACAGATGGAGCTAACGTAGCCTTCAAAAGATAACTTCACTCTGAATGACAGGAAATTATGTAAATGATGCACAGGCCTGAGGGTGCAGTGCTGTTCCCATGTATATTATTGGCCAAGACCATCTGTAATAGGCTTCCACTGGGCACATTGCCGCAGTGGCAAGAACAGAAACAATCAGTACATAAAATAAATAGTTACATGTCTGAGGCCCTGTTCTTAATCATTTTATCAGATGTATCCTTAAATTCTTGATTTATTTAAGGGCAGCATCACATGTTTTGGTTGGATAGTATGCAGATATAGCTATCAATTTCATTTATACTTTCATGGCAAACCTGACAGAAAGAACAGATAGAAAAGGATATTACATAAAAGGCAATATGAATAGTACATCATTAATATTAATTATACATATAAATATCAATATAACATAGCATATACAAATAAAGCCACAACTAATGAAGTTTTTATAAGTGTTTATATAGATACATATGAGATTATATACAATTATCAGTAGTCTAATAAATTAAATGGATGTGTGAATGTTAAACAACACATAAACTTCTACACATAACACTGTTAACACAATTGGAGTTTGGAACAAGTTACCTAACCGTATTTTTCAAACCCTACAATCTTTCAGGAGACAGTTGTTTAAAATCTTTGGAACAATGAGTAATTAGTATGCAACTAAATTACCTAGGTAGGCCAAGCATCGGCCTCTTTATTTGTAACCTGTCTTCTGTTCTTATAAATAATCAATCCAGTAAATAATCTTTTGTTCCTTTTGTTTGTTTCCTCTCTCTCAGCTCAGAACCACTCAGACACCCAGGTTTTCTTTTACCTGCTGATCGTGTTCTCTGTGATCAGCTCTTGCTACACCCTGATCTGGGACCTGAAGATGGACTGGGGCCTGTTTGACAAGAACGCCGGGGAAAACACCTTCCTGCGCGAAGAGATTGTCTACCCACAAAAAGTGAGAGGAATTCTGGGGGCGAAGAGGACTTGAATCTGGACTGTGGCAAAGCGAGCTGGCTAGCTGGCCGAGGCACATGATTGGCTGAGCTTCACTGTAGATGGGAGGGGATGAAGTTAACCCAGGGTTCCTTCAGCTTACTGTGCAATAGTGACCCATGTGTCTTACTGATAGAGCCCTAAATTACATTGCCATATAGTTGTGAGCAAAATGATTCAACCCCCATTGCAAATCAGGTTTATTGTCAATGTACAGACTGTCAGCTGTTTGCAATGAACAAATCAAACAAAAGCAATTGAGATAGCTCAACAAAACAAATGCTTTAAGTGGTTTCCCCAAATTCAACTGAAAATGCAACTTATAATGACTTCTCCAGTCTCAAAATTATTCAACACCTTCATGGCAAGCATCTTTAGTACTTAGTAGAGCACCCTTTTGCTGTTATGACCTGCTACAAACAAGATGCATAGCCAGACACCAGCTTCTGGCAGTGTTCCTGAGGAATCTTAGCCCATTCTTCATGAGTAATGGCCTCCAGTTCAGTAATATTCTTGAGTTTGCGTGCTGCAACCGCCTTCTTCAAATCCCACTAGAGATTTTCTCAGTCAGGTGACTGTGATGGCCACTGTAGAATCTTCCAGGACTTCTTCTGCAACCAGGCCTTGGTGGTATTTGAGGTATGCTTGGGATCTTTGTCCTGTTGGAAGGTCCAATGACACCCAAGCTTCAGCTTCCTCACAGACGGCATGACGTTTTCACCTAGGATCTCCTGATACTTCAATGAATCCATTTTGCATTCCACACGCTGCAGGTTTCCAGTGCCAGAGGATGCAAAGCAGCCCCAGAGCATCACCGAGCCACCACCATGCTTAACTGTGTGCAGAGTGTTCTTTTCAGCGTATGCTTCATTCATACATTTTGACAATAAACCTGATTTGCAATGGGGGTTGAATCATTTTGCTCACAACTGTATCTGTGCTGTTTTATACTGTGGACTCTGCTGAGCTCCTGTGCTTTGCTCACATGCAGAGTAGTACACTCATGGGCTGTGGGGAATTAGGTTATCATCTGTCCAAATAGGCATGAATGCAGCACAAGACATAGCTGGCTGCACTTTATAAAAAAACTAAATGCACAATAGCAATAATGGTGTTGAAATTACATAGGAAGTTCTGTCTTTCTGCCTTGCCTCATGCTCTTGCTCGGTGCTCCACTGCAGGCTTATTACTACTGTGCTATAGTGGAAGATGTCATCTTGCGCTTCGCCTGGACCATCCAGATTTCCCTCAGCACCCTAGATGTCATCCCTTCCACTGCCGACATCCTGGCTACAGTACTGGCTCCTCTGGAGGTGTTCAGGTAAGGTGGAGTCCTGCGCTGGGCCCTCCCCTCGCTTCATTATCATCAACTGGGGCTTTACGTAAAAACGCAACTGGTGTCCCATGAAATTAGTCTGTCAGAAAATGTAGTCAATCAGCCAATAAAACAAATAAAGCCAATAAAGGCGCTGTAAAACGCAGACCACAGTTTCATTAAAGGGAAGATGTACTGTATTTTTGCCTTTATTTTTAAACACTGCAGTGTGCTGTTTTTTTGCTGTCTTTGTAACTTGTTAGCTATTATTTTACAAAAGATTCATTTTAAATCACAAACAGAAATTACTATTTGCAGTTTTTTTCTTTGTGCATTTAAGGTTCAAAAGCTTTAAATTGTGAGTTCAAGCTGTAAGGCATAGGAACCTCCCCTTTAATTCCTTTGGATCCACATATTCTTCAGGTAGACTCATTATTTTACAGGACACTGGCACCACATAGAGAGCCCAGCCTGCAACTACCTATCACTTGCTATGTGGGTAATGATTGAGAGAACACCTCTGACAACTGAAATGATGATCTGGCAGAAGGGAATGTCTCCTGCCATACTGTATATAATCATGTATAAGCCAAGAAATGTGTACCCCAAAATTAGCCTTAAAAAGAGCGCTCAGCATATGTGAGGAGGAAGCATAATGTTCTAATACATTTTTCCCAATTCTGTGTCACTATCATTGCTATGTTGGTGTATGTTGATGACATCACAGAAGTCACTCACAAGTAATTCGGTGAAGGAGTTTTAAGGATTTTAAAGCTGACTTTTTTTATTTACTATTATTAGTAGGACAGATCAACCATGTACTCAGAAATGTACCAGTGTTTTTTTAGGTTTTACAAAGGCATACAAAGAACCATGCAGCAGAATAAATCACAACAGCAGTTTTATCAGCAAATGAAAATATAATCTGTACGATGTAGCTACACTTATAAATTTCAATTAAAGAAGTGAATTTATAGTATCACCTTATCACGAATCCTGGAATCTTGTAGAACTCAATTTCTGTACACCAATTCCAAAGATATAAATTGTCAAATTTATTCAAAAACAAAGACTAAATGTAGCACTACACTAATTATACAAAAGGGAAAAACTAATTAAAATTCAACTCTAGATCAACAAATCAAAGACAAATCACTTCCGTGACCAAATCAAAGACCATGGGATCGCATATGATAACACACAAATCGTTAAACAAAAAAGGTTATAAACACATTGACATTGACCGGTTAGTAAGACGAAGGTGAGTCTCTCATTAGTATTGTTAGTCAGACATTAAATAACTACGCAGGTTAGTATTTAATGTCAGGTAACTTCTCGTTATATATATATCAGTCTCATTTACGTTTAGGTGCCGAGAAAGATCCTATCATTACTTGTTACCACAATTTCCCTTAACTGATTATTATTCAATGATTAAGGATAGGCAGGGCCACCAATAATCTAACGTCTATTAACTTGTGTCAATTTCAGACTAAACAGTTAAACAGGAATGAGAAGATATTTCTCGCCGTTGACACATTTTATTTCTAAAATTATCAACAAAACAGTTTAATGCAACACACATTTATATTTAAGAAAACTAAATTATATTACACATTCTAGAGTTAAGAATCACAGAAAAACATTTCTAATTGATTTCTCAAATGTCATGAATCATGAACTCCAAACTGTTAAACTTATCTGAACTTCGTCGCAGAGAGGCCTCTCTGGCTTCGGGCTCAGATAACAGCACATGGCACGAGGTCTGTGTGGTTTGGAACAAAGGCAGTCCGGTTCGGCTTTGTCCAAGAACTTCCACTCAGTCGATGCACCTGGAAGTTGGGGTTTCGCGAAAGTAGAGTCTTTTCCAAACAGATTTTCCACTGGTTTGAAGGCTCCAAGGTTGTGCACAAAATCTTCTTTGTAAGCAGGGTTCCACCGTAGTTACTTGAAGACAAAGTCTTTGAGGAAAGCAGGGCCCTGGTCGTTCCAAGGGTCAAGTTTCTTAAGACTCAAATAGCTATTTAAATGACTGAACACTTTCGTATACAGTCGACTTAGTCAATTGTCCAGCTGTAAAACTCCACTGATCAGGTGGGCACAGGCGGGCAGCGCAGTCTGTATAGTTCTTTATTTAATAAAGTCCTTTAAAAGAATTCTTCGTAAGGCTCAATCTCCTTCTCCCAGTTTAACTCTTCTGTTGCTGGCAAAGACTTGGTTGGTTTCTGGTTCCGGTTCTGGCAACAGAGCTACAGGTTGAGCTGTGGCAGCGAGTTACTGGTTCAGGTGAGAGAGAAAGAGAAAGAGAGGCCGTGCGCTGTTCTTTATAGTCTGTCAGATCAATAGGTGATTGGTTCTTGAATTTTTGAGATTGGATTTCGGTTTCAGCCCCCAGTGTCCTATTGGAGGGGGGCTTGATTTATGACTGATGTCAATCCATGCCATCTTTTGGAAATGCCGGTTGGCCCGGGTTCGTAGCTCTATGTCGGGATTTCGGCTCTCGTCCACTTCAAAGAGTTTTTTATTACATACAGGCCCCTTTCTCCAGATATCTCATAGCAGGATTCCAAACTATTTGGCCTATTCTTGGTGCCATCCTCCCCAAAACTGTCACTTTGATGTAAACCAGTTCCAAGCTGATGAGTTATCAGATTTCCTTAACTTTGGGGGGGAGAGGTCTTCTTTAGATCAGTGCTTCAGCTCAGAGCTAAAATGCTCTTATCAAAATACACCCAACATAACGCTACAACGATAAAAGTGCTAATAATAAATGCCATCTCAGGAGGAGACCCAGACAGAACGGGCTTCCTCAATCAAAATTAAATGAATGATGGTAGCTGCAACCACCCATGCAGACTTGGTTATCCCACATATTATCAGCATTTGTCAAGACTGTGGCTGAATCCAGCTGTTCAGAGTAACTGTCCTTAAAGCCCTCCACCGAATGGATTAGCAAATAGGTTATGAAAAGTCTCCCAAATGATTTTGATTTAAAAATAAATCCATCAGTAGTCATGTCTGTTTCTAACTCCTCCTCCTCCCGGCCAGGCGTTTTGTGTGGAACTTTTTCCGTCTGGAGAACGAGCATCTGAATAACTGTGGTGAGTTCAGGGCCGTCCGCGACATTTCAGTGGCGCCGCTGAATGCTGATGACCAGACCCTCCTTGAGCAGATGATGGACCAGGAGGATGGTGTGAAGAACCGCCAGAAGAGCAAAGCCTGGAAGCGCAGCCAAAGCGTGTCTCTGCGCCGGCCCCGGCTTGCCTCCCAGTATGTGTCTCCATCCTTTAATGCAACCCCACACTTTGCACCCAGCCACCCGGCAGGCCCATTGGTTAGCAAGGGACTGCCTTCAGAACAGCCATTAAAGGTGTAGATTCCTTTCAGAGTGCATAACCGCTTTTGAGAGGAATGTGTTGAAAATGAACAGTTCAGCCTGTTATCACAACCCTTCATTCCAGCTTTGAGAAAACTCAAGTTGTGAAACATTGCTCTCACTAGTTTGCAAGCTGACACAAGTCTAGTTACTATAAACAAAACTAACAAAAAAAAAAAAAAACACCCACAGATGGGCAGATGTCACATAATGAGCAAATATCTTTTTATTGTGTACCATTGGGTATCTGTTTTTTAACAGGGGGTAGGACATTTAACATGACATTAAACTGTTTAGGGTCATAGTGTGGTATGGATTTGTATGGTCTTGTTTGGCTTCATGCAAAATTTTAAGTGAATGTATGCTTCCATGATTTCTGTATAAATAAGACAGTATGCCAAACTAGGAAGTATATTAGATGTATATACAGTGGAGACCTATAATAGCCACTAAGGGTCTCTTTCTAAACACGTTAGTGATCAATTATTTTTTAAGGAACCAAACAACATGTTGGTACTGTGAGTTATTGTTTATTATTTATTGCCATAAAGTATAGCAAAAGTGACTAACACTTTCATATTTATTACTGCAAATTTCAGGTGAATTGTAGTATAATTAGCCTCAGAACCGTGCACACTGATGAGGTTTCTGTTGGACTGTCTTTCACCCTGCAGGTCAAAGACCCGAGACACCAAGGTCTTGATAGAAGACACTGACGATGAGGCCTACACCTGAGCCCAGAGCCTCCTGCTCGCAGCCTGAGGCCTTCTGCCTCTCTTCAGCTTTCCACTCAGTCTGCCACAAAGCTGCCTCTGCGCACCTTACACCCATACACACACTCTCATACAAACTCACACACAAACACATACACTCTCACACTCGCATACATACACAAACCTCACACACACACACCCACAAACACACCCACAAACACGCACACTCTCAGAACAGCCACTTTCTCCTGGAGTTTCCCCTTTTGTTTGTTTTTTTACATATTTGTATTTGTTGCGTTTGTATGTTTGTTCGTTTGTTTTGAGTTTTATGTCGCCAATAAGTTGAAGATACATAAAAACCAAGACTGTTTACAAACATTTCTATATATATATCAGGATCAACAGGAGAAAAAAGTACTATAAATATATACAATAAGAGCAATGGACTCGCCACTGGACAATAAACAAAGCTCACTCAGACACTCAGCCTGGGCCAATTTCAGCTGGGTCAAACTGGTTTTTAGTTTTAGTTTTAGGGAGATTTTGTCATGTTTTTTTTTTCTTCTTCATTAAGTCGTTTAATACAATCTATGACCCTGGGTGCACTTGCAGGAAAAGTGCACACACAAAAAAAAAAAAAAAACTAACTACAAAAAAGACAAGAAAACAACATACGTCATTGGTGATGTTGCTTTATTTTTTACTTTTTTAATATATATTATTCTGATTTGAAAGTTTTTTTTTCATATAATTTATGAAAATGAGAATGGCTTGAGTTCTGTGCAATGACGTTGATATAGTGTTGTAAATGGCAAGGTTAAAAGCATGTTTGGCTTTTGCCTTGTATTGTATCGGGGGACTTTCTGTAGTTGTTTAAAACCTTAAGGTGGCGCTGCTGCAGGCTAATCCCAGATTGCAGAACCTTCACACCCAGTGTTGGAGCTGCTTACCAAAGATTAATCAAATATCCAAGTGCTTATTCTATGCCCTCCAGTCTTTGGAGAGCTCAGAATAAATTTGCCAAACTTAATAAGAAAATAAGCTTTGCTCTGTTCTAGAACTGGGCTATAGCCAAATCATTTAGGCATAGTCTTAATGAGGAAGAACCTTAATTTCCTGCCTCCTTATAATTACTTTACAATTATAATGATTTACAACAAGTAAAGTTGAAGTGCTAAATCTGTTCAGAAGTAAAAGGCCCCTTGTTTTATTAGGGGATATCAAACAAAAACTGAAAACAATATGGATCGCCAGTTTTGTCAAGCAGCTGCAGAGGTATGTTTGATTAGTTCAACCCATTCAAGCTCTACAAATCTCACCAATGTTTTCTTCCTCTTCTTCTTGTTTTTTAAACTGCCCTTCAGAATATTCTTAGTGGAGCCATATTTTACCTCTTAGTTTCCCTTTTTATTATTCTTGTATTTTGTCATTTGTTCATTTCTGGTTTTCCTTTCATGGGAAGCTTTTTCACAATATTTTCTTCACATCTGCTCTTGTTCAGACAGCCCAATTCTTGGGAAACAACTGACAAAAGATTGAACTAACATCCAGACCCATCTGTTGAGTTGAAGCTGGATAATCTTGCAAACTGTCTTTTTTAACATCAGATTGAATTAATATTAATACTAGACAAGGTTAAATAAATTGCTGAATTTATCCAACTGGATAAAAAAAAACACTAAGGACATCATGAAAGTTATCCATGTATATAAGAATAGGCTCACCTTGAAACCCAGAAAGTAAACCTCTGGCAGCACTTGTCAAACCCTGCATTTTTCAGCACAGAGCTCCGAATAGTTTGAACTGAGCAGTGACTTTTTTTTAATTCCCCCTGTGTTCGGATGTCAAAGTTCACAGGGCATTGGGAACCCATCTTGGTCTTAATAAAACACCCTGATACAGAGCCCCCTGCCATCCGAGACATGCCTTAGATCTTCCATTGCATGAACTTCCTTTCCCCCTCCCCCGTTTCCCCCCACATTGTTCCAGCACCTCCAGTGGTCAGCCAGCCCTGGGTCTGACATCACCCCAGCTTCCTCCCTCTTCCAACCGCGTGGACCAAATTCTCTCGTGCTGATGTGAAAGGGGCGCCCTCACCCTGTTCCACCTCCTTTCTCCCCTAGATGGCGGCAGACACATTCCCTGGGCTTGTGTCCCAGGGTGAGGTTCCTGCTGCCTCCCTTTGCTCTGTGTATGACAGACACCTGAACTCTTCATTGGACTAGATCAGGACCTTGGCATCAGTGAAGAATAGTGAACGTGCGGCCACCCCTTTGAGACGCAGCTGAAGTGTCTTGGCCAGCCCTCCCCTCCAGTTTCTCAGAGCTGTCCATCTAATTCCGGGACCAAGAAGGTGAAAAAGAGGAAGGAAGATCCTGTAACACCGATGAGAGGATGCTGTGGATGCTGTCTTTTATCTGAATCCTGACTGTGTAGAAAGCTTGTCTCGACACCGTCTTGTGGTGTTTTGTCCTCCAAATCTCCCCTTTCATCATCAATGGAAGGCTTCTTTTCCATCTTAGCACTCAATCATTTCTATCTGACTAACTACAGTGCAAAGTCCCTTTAACTGCATATATATTTTTAAACATGCCTGCAATCGGTACCGTTCCTAACCAGAAACCACACATAAGTACAGATTCAGGGAGAATTGTGACTCTTCTTTTGTCAGTATTGATGACTGTGTTTGAAGTGTTTTCACTCACAGGCAGTTCTAATGAGCACTGGAATTGGAGCTCTATAAAACGACACAACCGGGTTTCCCTTTATGAGAAATAGTGTGACAGCGCCACCTCAGGGGTTTTAAACTTGCAGGGGGGTTTTCTGATGTCAAATCTGTTTTGATGCGTGTTAACTGGGAAGAGCTGTGCAACAACCGATCTGTTTAACTGTGCTGATTGAGCTTTCTGGGGAGAAGAGGAGATGCTATTTAAAGGGGTAACAACAGGAGCCATCCTCCATTGAAGACAAGTTTGAAAAAAACTGATGAGAACCTATAACCTATGGCCTATAACCAAACCTCATGTATGCATCCTGTTCAGATATAGTTCAGATATACTTTTGCCAGCATTTTCAGCTATAGATTAGATTATTGATTTCTCTCTTGAAGGGAATATATAAATAAAGCCCAACTACTGTTTAGTGAGTAATGCTTAATCACCTCAATATGCACCAGCTGCTACATTCCCACAAATCCCAGTCTGATTGTTTAGTTGGCATTCTAGTAGCAAACAGGATAACTGTATACTCACAAGTTAAAGAATAACTGATACTCACAAGTATGTAAATGTATGTGTGTATATATATATATATATATATATATATATATATATATATATATATATATATAGCCTGGTAACAGCAGACACAGAAGAGGAAACAACATGGGTTGGGCAAATACAGGAGGTTCCCAAAGTTCTCTGTGCCCCTGCATCACTATCCTTGGGTATGAATGTTGTGTAACTTATCACTTTATAGCTACTTTGCATTATTATTATTATTATTATTATTATTATTATTATTATTATTATTATTTGCGTTATTTGTATGTGTTCAGGGGTTTCAACCTCTCAGATCTCCCTGGTTTGAGAATAGAAGGCCAGTCTGTCCATATGGAAGTGTCTGTGAAAGTGTGATTCGGTGCTGACAAGCAGAGTGATGTGTGTACACAGAGAGCTGTGGAGAGCACAGACCTGTCGAACTGTAAAGACCCAAGGCCTCCGAATACATCTCAGTTACACCTGCTCAGATCTGACTCTTCATATGTCACATCTTCTGCCATAAAGCATCTTTATCATCCCAGAGCAATATCTTGCCTGATATTGCTCATCTCTGTTAATAGTAAGATGTTGTATAATTACTGGTCTATTTATTATTTTTTTAAGGATTTTATGATTTTATATATAGTTGATTTTTTAAAGACACCCAGTGCTCACAAAATGTATTTCAACAACAGCAGCTCACATGTGCATATGGCTTTTAACAGCCACTATTAATTTCAGATGCCATTGGCAATGAAGATCTCAGCTGAACTAACTGTGGTCTGATTTTTCAGCCACCTCAGAGATATCAAAATACTATGAAGAATCAGATCATGGGGTGCAGTGTGTGGGAGACAAAAGTGTGCTATTTGTGATAATAATAATAAATAATATCTATGTTGCATAGAATCACAATCACAATTAAATATAGTTGCAACACTGGAAAATCCTAAATATTGTTAGGAACATTTCGTTCTCTTAAAATAAATAATACTATCTGCTATCGTAAAAACATACAAAAATAAAATGATACCCTTTTGAACGCATTTTGCCTAGGTGGGTCTGTAACAGAAACTGGAGGATTGGTATGGGCTTCACATAGGGAGTGGTTAATAGCACTTGTGCTCCCAAACCAAGACAAGGGAAAGGGAGACAACAATGCTTTTGTTCTTCTAGAAAAATCAACTTGAAAATTCTGAAACCTGGGGTATTGTTTCTAACCAACAAAGAGGGCTGCTGAGCAGTGGGGCAGTGCTTTTGAATTTGCTCCAGGGATATGGTCATTGGGTTTAGGTTTATTAGAGAGTAATGCACCCTCCACTGTGTTACTGCCCCTCACTGTTCTGCCCTTTAACCCCCCCAATGCAGGGCTGAACGATCTCCCTTTTGTATCAATGGGAGCTGGGGGTGGGGAGGTCGATATTTTGGAAAACACTGTTGTCCTGTATGACCTGTTCTCTGTGGATTCTTCTCCATTGTTTGATTTGATTCGATTGTTCAATTAAGGAAAAAGAAAAACATATTTTCCTTTGCTTGATTCTTTGGATTGTGCTTTACCTCTCTTGCAACTGATAAGATAGCATTGGTTTAGCAGTCATTTTTATTTCCTCTTCCAAAAATTGCGCCCAACACTAGAAATAACTATCCTTGTCCTACAGTTTGAAGAATGAAATGAAAATTAGTACATAGGATATATGATAAGATTCAAGTCAAACCTGGCTAATCTGTCATTTGGTTTATATAACAACTCCAAGTGGCTTGCTGCATGCACCTATAACAATATTTTTACAGGTCAGTTGTCAAACTGGTCCAGTTGGAAAGTAGATCAGTTTGTATATTAGAAAATAACTAAATGCACCTGTATTAGTGAGAATTAAAATCAGTTCTATCCAAAACAGGAGTTAAAAACGTGTTAGTTATGTTATTAGTTTATTTTATAAATGTTTTAACCACAGCTGTTTCTGCGTGTTGGATTAGAAGGAATGTAACAATGGGGACTCAACTCTTGTGTGTGGTCAGTTCATCCCCAGGGCCCTGCAGGACGTGGTTAACACATTGTGGATCACTGAATGGAGGAGCAATACACAACACCCTCTCTCCCCCAGGAGGACGTTTTTACCCCTTTTTCAAGCTAGGACTTTGCTACAAGCAAAAATAAACAATCCTGCTGTATCAACCGAAAAATGTTCTTGCCCATCCAGAACTCAAGCTTTTCCTCTGTTCTTTCCTTGGCTGTCCTTGGCTGTGGCTGAACCCTGAGGGGTGGGTGTGTGAATCAGGTCAGAGTAAGGCTTCTTGAATTCAGGTTGAGCTTTAAAGCCCTTCTAAGCATTCTACAGCTGGAGTTTGTACAATTGTAGTTTTCACTTCTGCAAAAGCCATTCTCCCTTATTCCCCAGTGAAGATTTGATATCCACTCTGCATAAAACTAAATTAATTGTGACAGTGAAATTCCCTACTTAAGAATATTACCTTAAATGATACCTCAGACAGTGACAATAATATATATAACAATGCATTGTATTGTGAAATGGGTTTGAACAGTTTCTTAGTGTATAAGGAATTTACGGAGATAACATTTTCACTATGGAAGTGCCACCCTGTTTTCTGAATGATCCCAAAATTTCATTTTCGTGGCAAAAGCTGCGTCTCCTCCATGCTAAGGCACAGAGCCTGCAATACTGTCTGCTTGTAGGGTGAACACATTTTGCAAATAAAAACATTGAATAGAAGTACAACTGAAAACCAGTCCCGCTAGAATTCATACAATGTTGTTTCCAGGCACTTATGTTCCACCAAAATCACCTAAACATTATGCCTCCCTATTTGAGGAGCGAATTTAAGCACAGAAAGCTCATTAATCTTTATTAAGGCTGGGAAGACAATAAATAGACCTTTGGTTTGTGTATGGACAAACACAATCTATGTTTGAATTGGAAATAGTCTATCTGCAAACTTTGTCTTCACAGGTACTCTTTCTTATGTGGTTTAATAAGTGCACCTTCTTTCAGGCCTTACAGCCAGGTCCTTCTGGGAAATCCTCAGGAAAGTGCTGCATATTCTGCAGTAAACTTTCACTTATTACAGCCTGAACTTGATCCCTCATGATGTGTGGTGCATTGAGGATTGTGTATGAGCAGGCAAGCACAGCACCACTGTTCTGAGATCAGTTTGTTTCCTTAGCAAGCAGAGAATAGCTGATGAAGTTCCCTTTTACATGAGGGAAACTTGAGATGTATGGTTCCTCATCGCAGAGTTGTGTGTTGTTGTGTTACACTAGTTCGGTAGCTTATCTAGCACAACCACCTTGTGAAATAGCTTCTGTAACACAAGACCAAATTCGACAGGACTGAGTAATTTTCTTTAGCACAAATTGCTGGTTGGATGTTCTTTGTATTGCAACTGCCAGTATATCTTGTCTACTATGCAAGAACGTTTTCTTCAGGAGAATGTATTTGTTCAGCCAGTTTTTAGTCATTGTGGAAAGCAAGACCTCTGTAAAACTGTAGGCAATATTTCCTCCTGCTCTCGTATATCACTGCTGGATTACATCACATACACAGGATGCATATTAACTGGGATATATAGATGTGCAGGTGAATTACAATGGATGTCTATGCAGATGGTCATGGCTTATTTACATAGAAGAAAATAATGAACTTGAGCAACCCCATAAAAGGGTCTGCGTTCAGAACAAGTATTTTATGAATGATCATGAATATAATTATTTGTTTTTGACTTCTAGATTTGGCTTCCCTTGACATGTTTTCGATGTTTTATTTCCATCAGGTTGCGTTATTGTAATGCTTTTTGTTCCTGATGTTTGTTTTTGTGCTCGTATGTCATTCTGGGGAATGGGTAAAGAATTAAAGATGTACGCTACCTCTCTGATGTTATTCTAATGGTGGGGGAAAACTACAATTGTACAACCCTTGCTATTGCACCCACTCCCCTGTGTTGAAGGGCAGCGGTCTTTGAAGGCCTGATTTGTGTGAATAACAATCTTCTCGGTGATGTAAAAGCCAACCCTTTGAGCCCGGGAGGGAGGGGTTGAGAGGGGCTGACACACAAAACAATCAGGGGTCTTCCTCTTCTCTATGCTCTCTTCACCATTCGCTCACAAGGTGCTATGTAGTCTCTTACCAGCCAGAAGAGCAACAGACCTCAGCCCGTGCCAATCCCTCCCTTCCTTCACCTGCCAGCTTCAGGGATGTTTCAGAGGAAAAGCAGCCTCAGTAAAACTGGCTCAGTTGTTTTTTCTGTGGGATCACATACAGCATCTGACGATGGCAGCCAGCTGGTAACTTCAGCCAGGCTCCATCACAGCTGTATTCTCTGTCACACCCCTATGCCCTAAGTTTCTATCAAGTTCTAAGTTTGATCATACCCAGCCCTGGTG
This sequence comes from Amia ocellicauda, assembly GCF_036373705.1. Taxonomy (NCBI): domain Eukaryota; kingdom Metazoa; phylum Chordata; class Actinopteri; order Amiiformes; family Amiidae; genus Amia; species Amia ocellicauda. The sequence continues at coordinate 7,271,344 of NC_089868.1, forward strand.
TTATGGGTCGAGAAGGAAAAAGCTTTGAACGTGGAGCTGTTGCCAAGTGTTTCTCTGGTCTGGAATGGTTTGCGAAGAAATGTTCATCCACAATAGCTGTTGGTGCTGTGTGCTGTTGGTTATTAACACAAGCTCCACAGTGCCACATACACACCAGCGCAGGGCGATTGTCCTCCCAATATTGATGCAATTCAGGATATGTTGTGGTGCTAACTCGGCAAGGAAAACCTGATGTTAGAATTTGAATACATCTTTAAATGTGCATCTGTCCTCAAAAGGAGGTTGTGTGCTCCACTGTACTTTCGCCTGCTTTTATGACAGCCCTTGAAATTGATGTGTGTAAAGTTATTTTCTGTAGGTTCTCGCTTGTTGTTTTTTATTTTTATTTTCCTTTCAATCCCCCCCTTTCTTTTTCATTAGTTACTGTAACGATCAACAATACCAGGGTCATCACCACCTTCCTGTCCGCCTTTTGTCACAAACAATGTCTGCTGCTACTGCTGATGACTACTTGGGCAGACGTCAGGACTTGCCATCTTACTTAAGGCTGGAAACATAATCTGATCAACCTGCGAGCACAATCTTTTTTGGCTTTTAACCTTGGAACCAGGTGATCCCTTGACAGAACCTTGTCCTAGGGAAGCCTGGCACTTAAAAGGAAGGTTAACTGTCCTCAGTTCTGTGTTACTGTCATCTTTCTCTCTAGATGCTTTCTATCTCTGACTCTTACTTTCTCTCACTCCTGTGACAGTGCTATGTGTAATCATGACCTCATGAAGTTGGTACACATTGTGAGCGGCCTGTGTCTACTGGTGGTGTTATTTGTGTTGGTGGCGTGGCTGTGCTGCTAGATCACAGAAGGGGCTGACGAGTTTCCTTTGCATAGAAAAAATGAAGACGCGTATTGGGAACGTCCAAGAATAGCTCAAACGAAACGGCTTGTGCCTTGCTAATTCGATTTATTTGCTTTGTCACTGTCTGGTGTGCAGTAGTACTGATTTTAGCCATTAGCGGTTGCCCTGTTCAGTCAGGCCTGTGCCACCTGCAGCTTTTGCAACTGTTCAGCTGTCTCTCTGCTTCGCAAATAACTGCTCTGGTCATTCCACCTCTGTAGCAATGCTAAACACACATTGAAATGGCAGGGACTACAACGTTTTCTTCTCGATTTGCACAAACATATGAACTCCAGACGCAGCGTGTCTTTCATCACGAGTCCTTCAGAGTTGTCCATCTATGCCCAACTGGTTAATGCTTATGGCTAGAGTGAGAGCCACTTCCCTAGTGTCTGGTTGTACAAAGGCCTTAAAGAGGCTTATAAACTCTGAAGGCCACCAAACACATCTGAAGGTATTAGATTTTACCTGGAAAGACCAAAATAAATCGATAAATAATACAAATCACTACAGTTGCCTTAACTGTCCGTTTCAGGTTGTTGAGGGAGAATTGCTAGAGAAGTAGTGAGGACCAATGTAGAAGCTGCCCAGGGGAGTGTAAGAATGCTTTTGAAAATAAAATAAACTGCACACTTTTACACAGTCGAACAAGATCTACTGAGCATCAGGGAACCACTAGCCAGGTCACCAAAAATCACATTAAAAACAGCCACTTAGGCCTCTATTTAGCTCACAGCAGCTGTGTCACCATGCCGAGAACTTGGCTTGACCCGAGTGACAAAGCAGCACAGCCCACAAAATGACTGTTTGCAAAGTCAGTGTCTTGCCAGCACACGGGGTATCTCCTTGATACCCATGTGTTTTTCATTGAACATTGTTTTAAGAAAAAACAATATATAAAGCAGTATTTGGGTGATGAGGAGCATTTTTGATGGTTCACAGACCTGCACTCTTTCTAGTTTGTGAAACCTGTTGAGTTTGTACCATATGTGGGCATACAAAACCAAGTGAATATGGAATGTGATTTGGTCTTTTCTTGGTGGAGCTTTTTGTTTTTTGTTTGTTTTTTGTTATTTTTTCTTTTTGTTCGGTTTGGTATTTAATTCGCTGCTCCTGGCTCCTTCATCGCCCAGGGCTTGTGTTAGCTGAGAAAAAGAGGGGAGTGGAGGGGGTAAGAATGATGATAACGGTGTTGAGTGAAGAAGAAAACTAAGCGGAGTATCTTTGTTTGGGACATAAATCTGTAAGAGAATAGGAAAATCAAACAACACAAAACAAAACAAAAATGAACAAATTAAAAACGTGTGGTTGCCAAACATCCTTCTTAGGCTTGGAGTTTGAGCAAGGCATTTTTGTAAAGAGTTTTGTAAGCCAAAAAGACTTGAATACGCGAGCCCTAAACTTGTATTTCTTACATGAAAAAAAAAACACAACTATTATTTGCTGATTTACTGCTTGCTAAATCCATGATGTAAAGTGCTTGATATCTCTTTGCTCTTCTCCTCCTTGATGTGCTGTACTTTCTTTCTTTCTTTCTTTCTTTCTAAGTAAAACATTTTGACAATGTTTGTAGCTTATAGGTGGTTGTACTTAAAAAAAAATGTAAAAAAAGAAAAAGCTTTCAAAAAAGACAAAAAAAGTGTGGTTATGTGTTTAAACAAAGAAGAAAAAAACTGAAAAGCAATGTCTTACAAATCCCCTTTTTACAGACTAGTTTGTGAATGTTGAGTGTATTTGCGCTGTACTATGATGGTTTTTCTGATGGTCTAATTTGTATTTCTGTATACACTGGTGATCCTGTAATATCTTGGTTTTATAAACCACGCTTATTTTTAAAAGTGTAGCATTGGGTCTGGGGTTTTTTATTCTGTTTGACAGTCTTTTGGTATGGTATTCATCTGACAGCACACTGTGTTGGCCAGTTTAAGGCTACCCCAAGAGCAGTCAGTGGCCTATGCTTGAGCCTCCCTCTACACCCCACAGAACCACACTCACTTTAACAGTCACCACAGAAAGCAGAGACAGAAGTAACAAGAGTAAATCTGAAATGGAAAGCTTTTAATTGTGAAAATGGAGAACTGCATGTGCTTTTGGAATAGAATGACACACATTTAGGTCCGTTCTTCTGGGGGTTTATCAACCTGTTTGGACAGACCCTGTTCATGTTTTTCAAAGTTGGCCAGTAGCTTTGAAGGAACTGGGACCAGGCATCAGTGCACAGAAAAGGGCTGTTTAGAATGAGGTACATTTACTGCCCTAGTGTGCGAACAACATTGATCTACAGCCCTGGTCCTGGAATACAGTGTTACAGGTTTTACAAATACCTTAAGCGTAAGAAGCTCCACGTATCATTTTGATCAAATCAGAGCGGCCCATTATTTGGTGTTATTTCAAACTACAATGAAATGTGCTAGGAAGCCACAGGGAAACAATCTAGTTAAGTAGAATAGGCATTGTAATGAAACGAATATTTAGAACTATTTCAGTAGTATAGGCAGGTCCTTCATCATGTAATCGAATCAAAGGTTTAACAAGATAATCAACTGATAATTATGTAGCCTACACATTTCTCAACAAAATGAGTAATGCATTCTGATAAGAATAGGACCCCAATTATTTACATAGGTGAGTGGTTTGGTGTTTTATAAAATTGTTGTATTAGGGTTCTTCCTGGTTTCAGATTACATATTCACAAATGGATTATAGTGATTGTTTTTCTCTCAAAAGGCTCAGTCTATACACCTTATACCCAATTAGCCATGCTTTATATCAGACAGCTTGTAAAATGAAACAACCACCACTCAATGATTAAAGTAATAACGGCTTTGATTCTCTGGCATCATAAAGCTTAGTTGTAGCTCAAATCATTCTGACATCCAGCTCAGATACCCGCTCTAACATGCATTCTCAAACACTGTCCCGTTTCACCTATTTGTTTTATTCCTTGTAGTTTACTGAACAGTTGATATCCCCCCCCCCCCCCCCTGTCAGTAATTAATGATGATCTTCCCATTTCCAAATGTTTATTCTGGGTGTTTCATTTTGTCACCAGACTGGTTTTCTCCAGCTGAGGGGTTTCTGAAAGGAGATCCAGGGAGAATGACAGCAGCTTTAGAAAACACACTAAAGACCCACTGATGCCAAAATGAAGGAGTGCATTTTAAATAGCTGGACTCTTGTGACACTGACATTCAGCCAACCTGTATCACTGCCGTGGTAGGCTGGTCAAATAACAAGAATCTGAACTACACTTCGTTTTTGATAAAGCATAACTGCATAAAAAATCAGATTAAATTTACAGTGATATTCAGAGGGATTGATCTAGTTATTGCAGTGTTTGCTTACTTAATTTAAAGGATTAAATATGAATGAGTTTTTTTTTTTTTTTGCACTAAATATCTTTGAAATAACTGGTCTATATTCAAGCATTTCATACGCCACATCTGTTTCCCCTGGTTCTAAAAAGCATGAGGAGACCAGAACACAAAGGAGAAGCTAAGATACGAGCAGGGGTGTGAATGGAAGCCTGTGGTTTGCCAATTGTTTCAAAACTTAAGGGAGAAAGTGTTGCTGAGCCCTTTCAAGTAAAAGGGGTGAAAGACAGACCGTGTTTCTGTAGTGTGGCTGAAGGAAGTCAGTGTCTGGGGAGGTATCATGCTATGGAAGAGTAACTGAATGGAATAGATTCCTTGTGAAAAATTGAACTTTTATATTTCAGAATATTTAGTCAATAACAAGAGAGGCAACATTTAGTAGAGTGAACAAGTTTATTGGCAAAGGCTGGACTTGATGATGTGTATGTTTGTGTGGAGTGGGGGGTTCAGCTGTTTGCCCTGTGGAGAGAAAGTTGGGAGAGATTCCAAGACTAAGACTCCTAGGTGAAGTGTGAAATGGTAGTGTGGAAGTGTGACACTTCATCCTAAAGGTGTTCAATGGGGTTGAGGTCAGGGCTCTGTGCAGGCCAGTCAAGTTCTTCCACACCGATCTCGACAAACCATTTCTGTATGGACCTTTTCCAAACTATTGCCACAAAGTTGGAAGCGCAAAATAGTTTAGAATGTCATTGTATGCGTTAAGATATCCCTTATGTGGAACTAAGGGACTTAGCCCAAACCATGAAAAAGAGCCCCAGACCATTATTCTAGAGCCAGACCAGTATTCTCTTGACATCCGCAAAATCCAGATTCGTCCATCGGACTGCCAGATGGTGAAGCGTGATTCGTCACTGCAGAGAACGCATTTCCAATGGCAGCGAGATTTACACCTCTCCAGCTGACATTGGGCACGGCACATGGTGATCTTAGGCTTGTGTGTGGCTGCTGATTTTATACACCTGTCAGCAATGGGTGTTGTTGAAATAGCCAAATCCACTAATTAGAACTGGTGTCCACATACTTTTGACCATGTAGTGCATAAATAGATATTTAGTCTATGGGCTCAAATTAGCGCCATAAGTAACCAATAAAAAATTAAAAATATTGTAACCAAAAAAAATAAAGTCCAGAAAAAAGACCAACCCACCCTGATCACTGATTGGGTTACGAAGAACCGTCACTCAATCCTAGTGGACCAATGGAGAGCCATGACCTACGCCTCCCTCTAAGCCCCGCCCTCCCGACCAATCAGTGTCAAAACTCGTAACGAAAAAAAACAAAAACGAAAACAAAGAAACCGGCGGCGAAAGCGAGGCTCGCAGCCACAGACAGGGGCTGTGTCCCAAATCGCACACTTGTTCCCTCGTTCCCTTCCCTTGTGGGGCGGAAGTACTACGGCGGCCATCTTAAGGGATGTCCCAAACCCTTAGGGAGCGAGTGAAGGGAGCCTAATCGAGCCGTTTGTGCCCTTCTATGCTCCCTTCAGCGTAGTGTACAAAAGAGCACACTTATGCGGAAGTGTTTTAGCGCTTAAGTCCCAGAACTCTTTGCGTTAAAGGCGGAGACACGTCAACTGGGAAGATATACCAGCGGCGGGTGCATATTCATGTAATGTTAGCTACACAGTTGTAGAAATTGTTAAATTATGTATCAAGGAAATAATACGTAGATAGATAAATAAAATGATTTTATAATCATGATTTAAATATACGATTAGAAAGTTAAACCAAAACATGTTTTGGAAACTATAATTTAATTAATTACTGAAGTAGTATCCTATAAAACTAGGAGGTGATATTAACGAACAGTGTATTTCAAAATTATTATTATTACTATTTTAATTAAATACAAATACAAGAAAAGACTGCGTTACTTTTTCAGACAAAGGCAAAGGCGCTGAATGCTGGGGCTGAAGTGTGTCCCATTTGAGCGCTTTTAGGTTTACCCTACACCCTCCTCACTCAAGTGCACACTCTGTGACGTAAGCACAACGTCACGCAAAGTGTACACTTGTCGAAGGGTGTAGGGAGCAAGTGTGCGATTTGGGACGCAGCCAGGGACTGCAGTGCTCTCGCTTTAACATGATTTCCTTTCAATATATATATTTTTGCTTTTGATATAATTATTTTTTTATGTTTACAATTCTGTACATCTTGCTTTCGATTGTTTCATTTTTGATCTCAACATCAATTTTGTTTACAATATTTTTTATTTTGAATTCGTTACTTATGGCGCTAATTTGAGCCCATAAGTGTCCAGATGCTGTTCCTAAACCAAGATGAGAATCCCATCTTCCATGTGCAATTGGAGCCTGGATGAAATCCCAGCGCATTATAAACTTTAAACTGTAAACTTCCTGCAGGCGGTTTTTTCTTTTTCCAGTGATCAAAATGGACACACAAGAGATATTTTTTCAGTCCTCCACATTAACACAAAAATCATAGCAACTGGTGTGTTGGTGCTTTTAGGGTCCCTTAAAGGGTTAAGGAGGGTCCGAATGGGCTGCAATAACGAATGACGTAACAGTACCATTCCTGCAGTGCATTGTTACTGCCAGTGGGTGCTGAAAGAACAGCACTAATTAACTTCTCACCGGACTGTCCTGTCCCACCTTTGCGCTGATCCGACAGCATCTAAAATAGGCCTAATTAAACATGCATTCAAAGCCTTAATGACATCTGTACGGCCATAGATGAAAAGGAGAAGAAACCTCTGTTTGAATTCGTAAACCCGTTTGTCTTTCCTTCCCAGTTCTCCTTTCCTGTTAAATGCGTATTTGTAATACTCGTATAACATAATCAACCAACTTTATTAAATGGATTCATATTCTACAGCAGTCGATTACAAGAAATACAGTGCGATTTCAATAATTCCCGAATTAGTCATACTAATAACACACAACAGCCCATGAAGCTATAGTCTCGATTGTTATTGATCACACAATTTCCTCCATTAAATAATGTGACTATGTAGACTACAGTCGAATTCTAGTAGCGCTGACTTGCGCAGATTTGCCGATCCCATTGGTGGAGCAGCAGCGGACATGCGCAAAGAGCTGCGGAAATCTGCGCTACGCGACCTATCATCCATCACCTGAGGCCCATGCGCAGTAGGGCTAGTTCAATCCAGCTAGATCATTCAATTTGACAATTTTATAAAACTGAATACGAATTCACTTCAGCCCCGCAACTGTCGGAGACTAGTCTCAGTTACGCTGTTAGCAGTTTCGTGGTGAAGCTGCCGTAATCCCGTTAAGTGTTAAAAACGAATCATTCATAACAGAGACATTGTTTACAGCTCACCAACAAGACCGTCCGTTGCCTATTTTTATTTTTTCCGTTCCAACTAAACTTTTATTACTTACTTATTGTGTCCTTATTTAAAACCAAATACTATCTTGATATTTCTTGTTGCTGTCATTGGCATTAATTACCCGCTTTAGATGCGTTGCAAAGAAAAGGATATTGTGGTCTTGTCTAGATGACTCATGGTGAACAGATGATAAGCGCAGCGGCCGCCGGAGCGCTAACTGTGTATCAAGAGGAAGTCCCGGCGAGAGGGGATCTGACGTTACCAAACATTCCGCTCCGCATCGTGCGATGGTGACGTCAGCGCGGATTGTTGTTGAGCAAAGATGGCGGCGTTAGTGTGAATGGAGAGGCTGGTCTGTGGGAAGTTGACGGTTGGCAGTTTCTGCTTGTGTTTTTTTTTCCCTCGTATTCTTCCCTTCTTAATAATTTTAAAGGCAGTTTTTGGTTTTTAAAAGGATTACTAGGATGGTAATATGACCCAAGGGAAGAAGAAAAAGCGGGCGAACCGCAGTATTATGCTGGCGAAGAAAATCATTATCAAGGATGGAGGAACGGTGAGTGTGTTTTGGTGAAGGGTAGGTTGTCTGTGGTGGTAGGGGAAACGTCCTGCATTTTATCTTATACATTATGGGAACTCTTTATCCGTGTGTTTAGACGCAATTTGTTTTGCTCAACCACGTATTTTCTTTCCGATTAGTCGCAAAATAATTTGTCACGTAAATATAAACGCTATTTTAAGGAGCGTTACGCCTTCCTTCTTTCCGTTGCATGGTAATTAAGTGGAAAGGGTCACACAGCGTCTCACATGTAATTTTCTAATGTCAAGAGCAGGGAAATGCTGTCGTGTTGCTCTGCCTGCGTGTTTACATACACTTATGCGATGACTGGGTGGTGGAGTTAACTATAAATAAAGAACATATGCTCCAGATGTTAGTGCATGAATTAGGCTATCTGTAAAATACACGTGATTTTGTAAACGAAATCAATGTAAATCTTACGAGCTCATGTCTAAAACAATATGTGTGCGTGTGTGTATATGTATATGTATAATGTATGTTTATGTAGGCCTATAGATACATAGATGTGTAGATATAATTACTACATGAGTCTTGCCGCACGGACACTGTTTTGATAAATACGCTGGATCCTTAACATTGATGGCAGCTGGACCGCTTGTTTCAGGTGGCAGTTATGCTTTTTCATTGTGTGTGTGTGTGTGTGTGTGTTTTTAAGTTGGCCACAATTGAGGAAGCGGGGAATAAAAGGGAGAACAAAGGTGTTGAAATTAAATTGCGGAACCTGATTACCATGACAAACAGCAGGGAACTTGGACAGCAGGCAGGACAATGTTGGGTCTAGTGAATACAGCGTCTCTCAAAAGTTTTCCCACCTTGGACTTTTCCACATTTCATTGTGTTACGACGTGAAATCAGAATGGAATTAAATCGTGTTTTTGCCACCGATCAACACAGAAAATGTCCATAATGTCAATGTGAAAAATATAATCTGCAAATCGTTCAAATTTTAATTATAAATTCTAAAATACTTGAATGCATAAGTAATCACCACCTTCCATTTAGTAGAGGCATCTTTGGCAGCAATTCCCCATAGAATGATGCTGCTGCCACCATGCTATGGTAGGGATGGTGTTCTCAGGATGATGTGCAGTATTAGGCTTGCACCAAACATAGTGCTTAGCATTGAGGCCAAAAAGTTATCGTCCTCCACTTGGTCTCAGTCTTCCACATGCCTTCTGGTAAACTCTAGCTGAGATTTGATGCAAGTTTTGCCACTCTCACATAAAGGCCACTTTTGTGAAGCACCCTGGCTATTGTTGCAGTATGCACAGTGTCTCCTTAGGCCATAGGCCTCTTGGTGACCTCCCTGACTGGTGCCCTTCTCGCCCAGATACTCAGTTTTTGAGGACGGCCAGATCTAGGTAGATTCACAGTTGTGGCATATTCTCTCCATTTCTTAATAATGGACTTTACTGTGTTCCAGGGGATATTCACTTAGTTGTAACAGCAAATCAGTGTTATTAACTACAGTTGTTGTTAAGAACCTGTAATAATGCTGAAAGATCAACAAACAATAATAATTTAAATGCCTTGGAAATGTTCTTATCCTACCCCTGATTGATGCTTTTGAAGAACCTTATTCCAGATTTGCATTGAATGTTCCTTCATCTTCATGATTTAGTTTTTTTTTAGGAATTGTACTAACCAACTGTGGGACCTCCCAGAGACAGGTGTATTTAACCTGAAATCACGTGACACACCTTAATTACAGGTGGACTCCATTCAACTAATGTCCATTTGAGACTTCTAAAGACGATTGTTTTCACCACAGCTCAATCAGGTGTGTCGTAGCAAAGGGGGTGATTACTGATGCATTCAATTATTTCCTGTTTTGTATTTGTAATTAATTTAGAACGAATTGCAAATTGCATTTTTCAATTTGACATTATGGAAATTGTGCTGTGTTGATCAGTGGTCTGTACACCAGCATGCTAAATATCTAGTCCTGCATTTAAAGCTTTGTCCTGAAGAGCAGATGAGTCCTTCACCTTAGCGAGCAAGTGATTTTATTTATTTAATTATTTTCCTCTCCTGACTATGTACAGTTCAGAAGTGGTGGGTATGTTGTTTTTAAGAATATATGTCAGCAGACAATTTGTGTGGTTGACTGTAAAATAGGCATATGAGTAAATCCAAATGCAAAGCATTTTCGCAACAAAGGATTCTGGTAAACCAGATGAACACACTGTAAAGTCTCTCCTGCAACTAGAATGTGCAAACTTACACCTACCAAACAACCAAAAATAATGCATCGCTGCACAGATTACAATCTTTGTCTCTTCATTCTTGCTAACCACAATACTGGTGAAGCACTCATTTCCAGCTAACAAGTGCTCATGTCATAGGTGCTAGATATGTGGACCGTGTGTTCATTATGCTTCATTTAAATGTCCAGAAGCACCCTGGAATCAACGACTCTTCTTACATTTAAATATTCTATATTTCATTTCAAATAAGCTTTCCAAAGCACACCACAGTGTCAATACCATCCCAGATTAATGGTGAATTTGCAGCAAACTTTTTCTAACAGACTTCTATTTTATTATTTGTTTTTAGCCACAAGGAATAGGAGCCCCAAGTGTATACCATGCTGTGATTGTGATCTTCCTGGAATTCTTTGCCTGGGGTCTTCTGACAGCTCCCACTCTAGTGGTAAGTTTGAGGGGGACATTTGCAACAACACAGAATGGACAGGGCTCTGCGCTTACTTTTTTCCTTTCCTTTCAATTTAGGGGTACAGTCCAAAATTTATGGGCAAACTCAAAAACAAAATTAGTGGTATATCATAAATGGTTCATATTTAATGCTCAAATGAAAAACAAATGCAACAGTGTTCCAAGACCTGTAAATACAGCCTCGTGGGGGGGCAGTGGCTCAAACCTAAAAGGGGCAATTTGTTCGGGGGGGCAGCTAGCAAAGTGCGGTCCCGGGGGGGTGGTGAGTGCCGCTGTTGTTGTTATTTATTTCTTGGCAGACACCATTATCTAGGGTGACTGTCGGGTGTTCTGACAAACTCAGCTACTTGTCAGAATGAGCTACCTAGCGAAAACACGCGTGCGCAGTGAACATGCCCATAGATCTGCTGGTAATGTTTATGTACATTTAAAATGATTTTGGCCGTGTTATTTCACATAGTGACTATTTATGCATAGATGACAGAATGAGCTACCTAGGTTTTGAAGGCTTTCAATACAGTATGAGTGTTGAAAAAGAGGGTAGCCTATTCTAATGGGTCCCTTCTGTCCGACAGGATGAGCTACCTCGGTTTTTAAGGGTTAAAATACAGTAATAATGTTGAAAAACAGCTGGTAGCCCAATCTGACAGGTCCTTTCTGACTGACAGGATACGTTGCCTAATGTTTTCAGTCGGGGCAGCTCATAAATACATTGTATAATAATGTATCTGAGGAGGTAAAGAAACAGGCGTAGCTTGTGAGACGCACACCAGTTCAAGAAATTAGTACTTCGTGCGGTTTTAATGGATCCAGTGTGCTGTCCTTGACGGACAACTTTTCGGATGACATACTACAAATCTTCATCCCCTGTCGTTATGTATTCTCTGGTGCTCATGCATCGTTTTGCTCACGCCATGTGTGTTCAGTTTTGCAAATGTTGCAGCAAATGGTCTTCAACGTAATTTAATGTAAAGTGTTCCTATACTTTCCACGGGTGTAGCGGCTGCCTCCGCCATCTTTCAAGTTTTATTTTTTATTTTTTTGTAGCTGCGCCCCAGGTAGACCGAAATAATCGACGATGAATTACGTTAAGATTTTAGTTGATTTTAGTAATCGACATTAGATTAGTTGTTGCAGCCCTATTATCGCTGAGTACGATTGTATCTGTAAGTTTGTTTCAATGACGAGATGGCTAATGCCAGCTAGTAGGTCTTTTGGATATTGAGCCTAATAAACTGCTCCAGCACTGGGTCATAAATGTCATTCACAGGACTTGCCTTCAGTTAATTGGGACAATCCACAGCCAAACTACATTTCCCACATTTGCTACCATAATAATGATTTGTATAAAATATCGTTCTCATAATAATCATTTCAATGTAGTCTTTCCTTATAGAGTTCAAAAATTGTATTCACACTGTGCGCCCAAATTGTATTTCATACTCGCACAACATTATTTTTACTTGCAAATGCGAGTAAAATGCTCGCACTGTATAGCCCTGATGGATCTTTCATTGTATTTTTATTGAGGTATTGACTATCTTCCATTTTTATTTCCAGTTCTTGAAATCGCCTAAATTAATGCTTTTTTTTTTTTTTTTTACCAATACTGTGTGTGAAAGCTCTCATTCAAGTTAAAGGAAAGGTGTTTTTCTGTTTGTGTGATAGATTGAAAACCTTCCAAACGGTTTTAAGACCGTTTGTGTTTGATTCGGATTGCTGAAGAAAACATAGCAATGTTTTATCTGTTGCAGTTAGGGAAAGCAGTAGCATATTGTTTAATCAAAAAATAAAATCAGAAGAATCCACTCTTATTTAATATAATGTAATTTTCTGGTAATAAACTCTGGAAAGCTGCTTGACCCAAAGTCTTGTTGTATTAGGGAAGAAGTGAACCGAACTGAAATACTTAATCTGGATATGTTCTCATGACTCATTAACCTTTAGACATTGTTTCTCTATTATCTCTGTCTTGCCTGTTCTTTTAAGGTATTGCACGAGACATTCCCAAAGCATACGTTTTTGATGAATGGCTTGATTCAGGGAGTAAAGGTAAGACATTTACATCTGGTTTCTACCCTACTTAAAAAGTATTTCAAGACTAATGCAAATCACAGTCTGTTAAACTACCCCTTAATTCATCCATTTAACTGTACACATGCAACTAAGTTCAAACTACCTGTCCCACAGCAGTGTTTCTTTTTTTCCAGAGAATTGGTTAATGCTTGTCATTGTTTTTCCGCAGAGCCAGTCATATGATCAGGGTCGCTTTTGAGGCGTCAAGAGGTTACATTTATCTGAAATGAAAATAAAACTGGTATATCTTATCAGTAGGCATTCCTGGTGTATCTGTACACATTGTTCTACTCTGGCAGATCATTCAATTTCATATGTTTTCCTGTGTGTAATTGCTTGTATTACATTTGAAGGGTTTGCTGTCATTCCTGAGTGCCCCCCTGATTGGTGCTCTATCAGATGTGTGGGGGAGAAAGTCTTTCTTGCTGCTAACAGTCTTCTTCACCTGCGCTCCCATTCCACTCATGAAAATCAGTCCCTGGTAAGTCCCTCAGTCACTCTTGGTATGCAGTGTGGCCAAATGGTAACCTGTAGTTTCCTATTCAAGATTCCTGATAACGCGAGGCGTCAGTCAGAAAACTTGAAGAAGAAGAATCAAGTAGCAGTAGTTCTTGGATAATTTCAAAAATGCCTTTAAGAATGGAGGGCAAATATTGCAATGCAGTTTTCTAAAGCCATAACTAATCTAAAAAAAAAAAACTGAATAAAAAGGATATTGAGTTTATTGGTTTATGACTGATTATCACAAGCCAAACAGTTATATCATTTAATTATAAACCTTCGAGTTCTGAATGATTTTCATTTCCAGTATTGCCACATGAAAATGCATATGTCAAATATCCATGACTTTCTGTGATTCGTCCATATTTCTTCCTTTCTTCCCTGTTATGCATGTTTTAGCTTTAATTTTGGGTTTTTGTCACACTGTTAAAGAGCAGTCTTGTGTTTAATCTTTACCTAAATGTTTCTATTGTAGACTATCTATAATTGTCTCTCATTATGAGAGGGTGTGTCATAAGTAGCCTGTAGCTGTTCTTTTTTCCTTAGATAATTTAATTGTTGTGGCTTTATTTATATCTTGAGGCATTTCACTGTGAATACCTTGGTAGAAGGCCTTTTCTGTTCTATGGCCTGTGTGTTTCACAGCATCTTGGCTATGATGTACCTGCTATATTATAGTTTAGTAATTTCTTGGTTATGCTGAGAACTTGTCAATTACCCATAAACCCATAATGTGACTATTCACATCACCGTGAAAAGCACTAGATTTGTGTAGGTTTTTTTTCTCACTGTCTTCCGATCTAATTTAAAACTTTCTCGTCCAAGGTGAGTGACAACCTCTTTTATATTTCATGTTTGGTTTTGTGGATATTTATTTTTTCTCCTCTGTGATTCTAAGGGTTCATGACACATAATCTAAGTTAATATCAACCTCATCTCTCCTGTCTGTGTTTCAGGTGGTATTTTGCTGTTATTTCTGTGTCCGGGGTGTTTGCTGTAACCTTCTCTGTGGTTTTTGCTTACGTGGCTGATATAACCCAGGAACATGAAAGGAGTATGGCCTATGGATTGGTATGTAGTGGTCTTTCCAGACTATTGTGTAGACATTTCTGTTCACTTTCTGCTGGTTGTTGTCTTTATAAATAGATGGACAGATTTTTAGTATGGCCAGAGAGACTATTGGCTCTGATTCACATCCCATGCTCCCACAGCAACTATAGTATACAGACACAACACAGAACTCTGCTAAGGGCACTGTTTTCTGAAGGAAGTAAGAATGTCTCTCTCATTCCTGTAGGTGTGGGTAAGGCTAAATTAGAATACTGTTTTGATTTGAAATGCAGTGCAAGAGTGCTGTACCAGGAAAAACAACAAGATTTGTGGTTTGTAACATGGTAAATCCTTGTTGACCGAATGGGTGTGAGGATTTGTTGCCAGAATTTACATATTGGAAACCATGTAACAAACCTTAAGGTAAGCAGATGTTATATTATCTGCAGCTGCTGCCATTTTCTTGAAAATTGAAAGTAACAATGTGAATGATACATCTTACACATATTCACATTGTTTATTGTTTTCCCAGTAATGCTGGTAGTTGCTTAGGCCCTTGCCCTTGCACCTCTCAATCAGTAAATGATTGTGCCTCAGGATGTTTGACTGATGTGAGGGCTTTGATTAGTTTAGCAAATTCTTCTGCTTCCCTCCCGTTACATTTTCCAGTCCTACAGCTTAATTTCAACAATTTTTAATTACTGTCAAGGAAACGCTAAGAAATTGACTTGGGTATTAAATCACATGGGTGTATCATACAGTGACTTGGCAAGAATATTATCATAAACTCAACCTTTTGCAAGCATTACAAAGAAACCTAGTTTAAAACTGATCACTATTAAGATCAACAAATAGAGTTGGCTGGTCCCAGAATTACAATAAACAGCATAGGATTCTGTGCTATGGTGAAATGCAGGTAAAAATGGTATTGTAAAGGCAAGACTTTTCTTGGGGACAGAGAAGAATGCATACTCTAAAATTAGGCAATGGCAGCATTCATTGGTTGGTGAGTTTTATCATGTGTTTTTGTTGCGTTTTCCAGGTATCTGCAACGTTTGCGGCCAGCCTAGTCACCAGCCCAGCCATAGGTGCCTACCTGGGCCGGGTCTACGGAGACAGTCTAGTGGTGGTCCTGGCCACAGCCATTGCCCTACTGGACATATGCTTCATCCTAGTGGCAGTGCCCGAGTCTCTGCCTGAGAAGATGAGGCCAGCCTCATGGGGAGCTCCCATCTCCTGGGAACAGGCAGATCCATTTGCAGTGAGTACAGATGCAGGCACTACAGGCCCTAATTGATACTGATGCAGCTTTACTGTTTGATGCCTTACTGGATTCACAAGACATCAGGTTACTGTCCACCTACATACATACAGTGGCTCTCAAAAGTATTCACCCCACTTGGTCTTGTCTGCATTTAATTGTTACAAAATTAAATCAGAATGGATTTAATCAGGAGTTGTTGCCACTGATCAACACAGAAAATGTCTATAATGTCAAAGTGAAAAATGTAATCTGTAAATCTTTCTAAATTAATTACAAATACAAAACAAAAAAATAATGTAATGCATAAGTAATCACCCCCTTTGCTATGACGCACCTGATGGGAGCTGTGGTGAAACCAATTTTCTTTAGAAGTCACATAACTAGTTGAATGGAGTCTAGCTTTGTGCAATGAAGGTGTGTCACATGATTTCAGGTCAAATACACCTGTCTCTGGGAGGTCCCACATTTGGTTATTATAATTCCTAACACAAACAACATCACAAAGACAAAGGAACATTCAAATCAAATCCAAAATAAGGTTCTTCAAAAGCACCAATCAGGGGTATGATATAAGAACATTTCCAAGGCATTAGGTATCCCCCGGAGCACAGTAATCTCCATTATTAAGAATGGAGAGAATATGGCACATCTGTGAATTTGCCTAGATCAGGCCGTCCTCAAAAACTGAATATGCATGCGAGAAGGGCATTAGTCAGGGAGGCCACCAATACCCTGAAAGGTCAAAACGCATCCTGGGACAGGCTGTGTTCTGGGATTTAGTGTTCAAAAACTAGAGGCTGAAATACCTTAAACATTGGACATGTTTTTTTCAATATCTAACAGACCAGATATTCAAAAGTAGAAACCGGGACATACTGAAAAAATATTTATAAAACAAATGCTATCACATACAAATATTATAGTATTTGTTAGAACATTAAGTGTTAATTTGGACATATCTGCTCCCTTTTCATCTAGTTTGTTTTATTCAGTATGTTTAAAAAAATAAAATAAACGTGTATTCGACTACTTCTCCCTGTATCATGATTCGATTAACATTGACAAGAGCTTAACGTATAATAGGTATTTTCCATTATTATTTCTCTGCAGGAGAATTAAACTGTGTTTAAAGCATTATTAACTGTTTACACTCAGCCCTGTTGTTTTCAACCCGCTGGCGGCTTGAGATATGTCTATGAATAACGCTGGCATTATTATAGTCAGAAATATTAAATAAGTTTACACTGACATTTTTCATAAAGTCCC
Organism: Amia ocellicauda; assembly: GCF_036373705.1. NCBI lineage: Eukaryota > Metazoa > Chordata > Actinopteri > Amiiformes > Amiidae > Amia > Amia ocellicauda. The sequence continues at coordinate 7,288,332 of NC_089868.1, forward strand.
CAAATAATTCAAATAGTTCATAATTATGCCACTATTTATCTTGTGGGAAAAATGTGGTAGTGTTGCAGTATATTGTGTAATCATGATTGATTCTGCAGTTTGTATGCTTTCATTGGAGTGGTCCCACATGCTTGTGGCCCTTATAATGGAGAGATGGCCCTCTTGTGAATATTTTGTGGTACACATTTTCTCTAAACTTTTCTGCATAGGCTATTGTTTTTTTTTTTTTCAAAGGCACATTATTCCTTAATTTCATATGGTATTTTCACCCAACAAATTCTCAATTTTTATATGACTGGTATTTCAACAAAAAAAAAAGATTTCCCATAGACTAATGGAGGAAAAAGGTGAAAAGCTCCAACATTAAAAAAACGAAAGACATTGGTAGTACTGTAATATAGTTTTTCTAATCATGATCAACTCTGCCTAATATTATAGTACAGGTTGTCTAGTTTCAATTGATAGGTGTCACTCACCTGTACACATAATGTCTATATTAAAAATTGAGCATCTAAGAAGTCTAACCAGGCAAAGGTTAAGAGTTAAATAAAGTCCACGTGTTTAATTCTGTCCTGTGTAGCCACTTAGCATTATCATGAAATACAGGCTACAGTCACATCCTATATATGCAGCTTCTTAAGAACAACTATAAATACGGCTACAACACTCTGGGATCCATAACTTACTCAAACGGTTTACATACCGTACGTATGTTCTCTGTAAGCTGTGCCTGAGGGACATATCGGTATGTTCTACAAAAGAAAGATAGTACACTGCATATGAAACTATATAAAACTAGTTACAGCAATGTTTTTTTAATAATGTGACATTCATATGTTCCTACAATTATACTGTAATTCATTTAATGTGTTCCCTGTCATTATTTTGGACACTTTCAGTGTTTTAGACTAACAAAGTAACTAAACAAAAGTAAAAGTCGAGTGGGGGGGGGGGGGTAAAAAGCACGTACTGTTACAAGCTTCGCACTCGACGCACACCCTGGTCTGATTTGTAATGTCTGATTAGCAGTCAGTTTAGTATTTTATAAAGTAAACAATTTGTCAGAGAGTGTTCTGTTAAAAATGGGACGATTTACTCCAGTACGTACCGTTATTCAGTGTAGCAAGTTCATTCACATTCACATACAGGGTCGTTTTTGAAAGGAAAACAAATAAAACCTGGAGTACAGATCAAAAGGTGCCTGGCTTCTGGCTTTTTATTTTGGCTTTTCAGCAAACGCCCAATAACAGAGATGTAAAAAAAAACTGAGAAATCTACATCCTGCATAGGTCTATAACATAGGGAAAGAAAATTTAAACAACACCAGCTAAAATGTGTATCGTCAACTGTTAATTTCCAATAGAAAACAGTCTGTACTCACTCACTGTATCTCTCTCTCGCACACACACATTCAAACTTTGAAGTGCTTTATTGGAACGAAAAACAGCAAGTGTTTCCAACGCTATAATTTAAAGACTTATAATTGATTGAAAGACAAAATTATGTATTGTCTCTTTAATTCTCTTGGTAACGGTTAGAGATGTAAATAAGTTATTTAACTGAAAAACTATTTTTTTTGTGTGTGATTATCTTATGAACCTAAAGAGGCCTATGTCAACTCTAAAGCATTTAGTCTTGCACGCATGTGCTTGGAGACACTGTGCAGACTGCAACAATAGCCTGGGTGCATCACAAAAGTGGCATTTCGCAAAATAACTTATTTTAAACTACAAGGGGATGTTTTATCTTGAACTGTAATCATGTTTTTTAGTATGGAGCTGCTTTCTAAATACGGTATAATCTCCAGTCCGCTGCTTTCAGTTCTATGCAACTGACCCATTAAACCTAATAAATAACGCATAATCATTTAAACTTACGTTGGTTAAATGATCCCGGAAAATTCTTCTTCCTCCATGATATTTTCAGTTGCAAATTTACATGAAGCTTTTGGAGGGTCTTCTGTGCATTAAACAATTCATTCCAAACCGCAAACAGTCAACACTTGTTTTGTTTTTCATTTCTATTATGTTGCACAACACTTTGCTGTTAAGATCATGGATAAAGAAACAATTAAGCAGAATAACACAGTGGTACCACAGGCATCCTGGCAGGACAGTGCTCTTTGAGAAGAAACTTTTATTTCATTGATAATAGTATATTTTCAATATACAGTGTTTAAATGTAATCTGGTCCAGTATGCCTCCTGACACGACAGTGGCAATCGAGGTGCTTTTTATTACTGGTTTCGAACTTAGTTATATCCAACTTTATTTAAGCCTTTACCCCATTAAACCTTTATCTGGTGTGTTGGCACGCTACAGTACTCAAACGTTGTCAATTTGTATCAACGTGAGAAAAATCGATGTGATTGTCATGTGACAAACAACTAATGTTTGAATCTTCGGAGACAGCCCTAGTTATATAAATATAAAATTACAAATAAATATGACCTGGTGGCAGAAATTGCCTGGTCCTGTTATATCCATGTACCCCACAGGGCAGTACCTGGTATTTGTATTAAGAAAGAATGCAACATGTTCACTCCATTAAGTATTATATTATTCATTGACTTTGCTCCTACTTAAATATCTCAGTACAATGAAATGGAAAAGATCATATATTTCTCTCCAGTGCTGATTTTAAAGCCTTCAAGTGGAGGACATAAAATGATATAGTGGTTACACAGACGGAGACATTTTTGTGAGTACCGAAGAAGCAGGACATTTTCTTAAATTAGACTCACTGACTCAGACGTGTGGAAATGCCCAGGTCTAACCAAGGCCTGAACTGAAATGGTAACTTGTGTTGCAACGTAGAAGGTAATATTCTGTTTTAGTTTTTGAAGTCTTCTAATTAGTTATCATGCTTTTAAAGCTAGACTTCCTGCTTTGTGTCAACGACGGCTTTCTTTGTGTTAGTCTATGTATGTATCTCGATCCATTTTTAATGAAAGCTTTCTAAATTCACAAAGAAAGGAGAAAATGTCATGTAAATTTGTACACTGACAATGCAACAAACCTGAGAGAGAGGTTCAAGCTGCTGTATAATACCCAGTGCTAGTGAGGGCTTCTTGTTGGTCTCGGGTTGTGCTTTTGTTGAACACAATGAGGGCTTTACTGTAGAATCAATGTCATAATGGCAGTAATACCATAACAATGAATTTACTCCTTCATTTGCATACTGCGTTTGATTCAATAGGACTGAGAGTAGCATTTGTACTGTCATTCTAGCTACCACCTGCAGATCTGCTGACAGTTAAAATATAGCCATTCTGTCAAAGGTTTTCAGGCTGTTTCAGATCTGTCACATTGCTTTTTTTTTCTGCTACACAATTTGTTGGAATGGGATTTTGGGTCTGATTTTCATTGAGGCTTTCAGTAGTGAGCGAGATCTAAAGTAAAGCTTTGATTTAACCTGTTAAAAAAAAATTCAATCAAGTCTTCTAATAGTAATACATATTTTCTTATTTAAAAAATATAGTTAAAGAAGTCTTAATACCCAAAAGTTTAATCCTGAAAGTCTTTCTGAATGCTTTCTGAAAATGGTTGAGATGACTGCAAAATGGTGATTTCTTCACAGTCCTCTTTGTATGTAATGATAAGATATGGCTGCAATTGCACAATCAAATTCTGCCTTCACTGAAGCAGATGGGTGGTACCACAACAGCACACCTGCAATTACTGGAGCTAGAAATGCACACTGTGAATCTAGGGGAGAACAGGATCCCACTGCCCTCCCTTTTTTGGGAGGGAACTTCACCTCAAATTAACTGATGATCAGCACTATTGCATGTGTGAACATGTTGCTTCAGCATTAGATTCTTATCTGTGGCAAAGCCCAACTGATTTGGTTGTACTGTCTGTCTGTTTCTCCCCAGTCTCTTAAAAAAGTGGGTCAGGACTCGACAGTATTGCTGATTTGTATAACGGTGTTCCTCTCCTACCTCCCTGAAGCTGGCCAGTACTCGAGCTTCTTCCTGTATCTCCGACAGGTGAGTCCATGAGACAGGCTGCCATTGTATGGTAGTTCAGCCTGGAAAACTAGCTACTTACAGGAAAGATGTATATCACAAGACCACTCTCTAGTGATAGTGTTTAGCATGGCACATGGAAAACCATGCTTCATCACCCCCGACCCAAATTAGACTGAAGATTTGTTTATCAAGGACCACATTCTGAAGCTATATATCCCAGTTTACCAAACCCTGATGTGCAGGTTTTGTTCCCAGCTTGAGAGTGCAGCAGCTGCAGATCAATTTTAAAGCGTTAAATCCTCTTCCAGGATTGTTCATTTGCTTTTTTTATTTTTGCTGTCATTAATTGTAGGTTGACACACACATCTTGCCAGGATGTGTATCATTGTTTTGAACATTTAATGTAATTGTTATTTCAACCATTTCCAAAATGTGTTTTGATTTTCAGATAATGGGGTTTTCACCAGAAAGCGTTGCTGCGTTTATAGCTGTCCTGGGGTTGCTCTCCATCATTGCACAGGTGAGTATTTGTTTTTATTTGTTTTTTTTATATTGATTATACTGAACATTTGAAAAGAGCACAAGTGCTTTTAGTTTCCAGATCTAGGATGCAAAAGTGGAAAAAAAACGTTCATTGTTTTCTGTTCACACATCATGGACCCTTTCATGACCCATCATGAAGTTATCCAGCTGTATTTCCTCTACTATAGTGTTTATGAATTGTGGAGTTGTCAGTGGAGGAAAGACTGAACCTTTATTCATCATGAGGACTCGGTATAATAGAATGGAGAGAGGAATATATATTGGTCTCTTGAGTTTATCCAATAAGGTGGCTTAGTTCAATTGAGGCCTGATATGGAGCACTCTCTCCAGCTTCCCTGTCTCTCCTGAGCTGTCAGACAGGAGAAATGAAACTCGGATGCCTCAAGGCCAGTACAGAGTACATGAGAATGAAATGTGACACCAGAGCTTTTGCTGCTTTCAGGTAAATGGGAGTTATTAATTGCCTTCCTTTTTTCTTTCCTTCCAGACTGTAGTCTTAAGTTTACTGATGCGTTCAATTGGGAACAAGAACACTATTTTACTGGGCTTGGGGTTCCAGATTCTGCAGCTGGCCTGGTACGGTTTTGGATCCGAACCCTGGTGAGTACCACCATCCTTTGGGAGCTTGTTTAACAGCAACTGGGAGCAGCACGGATCGAAAATGGAGCCTTTATACTTTAGATCCGGCACTGTTCTAAGCGAAGGAATGAAGACTGTCCAATCGCTCTAGGCATGGGCTTTGGACCTTGTGAACTTAAATACAGAAAGGCATGTGAACCCTCAGAGGAGCACAGCTGTGTCCACACCCATCTTCTCCCTTTAGATCATATCTTGACTGCACACACCCACAGATATTTGGTAATACTTACAAAACTGGATCTATAATCTGAATTTATCCATCAATTCATTTATTTAATAGAATCCATTATTATTGTCCGTATTGTCTCCAGTTGTAATAGTTACAGTGTAGAGGTCGACTGATACAGATAACAATAATTAGGGTGGGGGGAAAAGCCAATTTCCGATTCATCGGCCGATTTCTTTTTCTTTATCAATAAAATCAATATATATTCTATAAAATATATAGCACTCAATGTAAAATTGCAACCATTAAAATAGATCAATTCAAATTCTGCAAAATTTTGAAAATTGAAAAAAAAAATTAAAAATTGGGAGTTATGGAGTGAATTTATTGAAATGTTTTTCATAAAATTACAGCATTAATTCAACATTTATTTTATTAAAATAAACTACACAATGAAATTACCGTAATAACAAACTTTGGGTACTTATTTTCAAATATAACGGCTAGCTGTAGAATGTGTAGATGTGTAAATAAAGCTGTGGCGCTGAGAGGCTCAGAGCTGTGGTCAGCTGTGGCCTGAGGGCAGAGCTGCCTGTGACCCTCACTCTCACACAGGCTCAGTCATAGTGGATGTGCTGGCTCTGCTAAAACAGAGACAAGACAGTATGTCATGCTTTCCATTTGTAGATGTTTAGTAGAACTCCTTTCTTATTTCTCTCTTATATGTTATGTATATTAACATAAAATAAACGTGACTGCATCACGCATTGTATTATTTTTTATTTATAGATTTGCAAGTAAAGGCGGCTGCTGTTATTTTACAACCGGATTAGCAAGGACACATTAGAACATTCTGGACTCGTATAAGGGCGTCACCATGTGCACAAATGCCTAATGTTTGTAATCCAGGCATTTGTTTTACACAAATAAATCCGATTCAGAATTAATAATATAAATGAACAGGCTCATGAACAGAAATTTGAATCTATAAATAAGACTTGTGCAAATAACCCAGTAGGAATGAGAGAAGATCCAAATGTAATGCCCTGATTTAAATGCCCATGCTGGTGTGTACAATAACTTAATATAAAATATTTTTAAACTCAGCAATTGTTATTCTTCACTTCTAAACTACTTAGGGGACATAAATAATAATTATTGTACTTCCCGATCAAATCAATCGTATAATCTGCTTTGAAACACAGTATTTCGACGGTAAAACAAATAATCCAGAGGGGAAGTGTTGCTGTCTGAAAGCTCTGAGAGCTTATCATCACACGCATGCAATACAAAACAATCCTGACAGGGTTAAAGCATCTTTTGCAGCCTGCTTCCTTCTTAATAATAGCATAAGAGGAAGAAGGAATGTGAGGTCGTTGTAGTTTTGATTATTTCTTCTAGTTCTACTTATTTCTCTCTTTCTCTCTCTCCGCTGTGCAGGATGATGTGGGCCGCTGGTGCTGTTGCAGCCATGTCTAGTATTACTTTCCCAGCAGTCAGTGCGCTGGTGTCTAGGACAGCTGACCCAGACCAGCAAGGTAATCTGGACTCTGCATTGCTTCTCTTCAAAATCCCCACTGCATAGAGTTGCATTTCTGGAACTGCCCTTGTTTACTCTGGGTTGTGTATGGAGCAGCGTCACCAAGAAACTAAACCAAAGACTGTCAGCAGTGTTTTCTCATGTACACTATCGGTCAAAAGTTTTAGAACACCTACATTTTTCCAGTTTTTGTTGAAATGTACACTGTTTAATGTATCAGTGTACTCTGAAATGAAAGCACAGGACAAATAAGCAATCAGAGATTAAATCATGGAATCGTTTTAATAAAATTGAACCCCTTAAGCTGACAAACCCCAAATCCACTTGCTTCTCTTTAAACCTTTCTGTCAGCTCCGTCACATCCCTAGTTTTTACTTTTTTTTTTGTTGCCTCTCGTCTGATTAAGAGATGTCCTAAAGTTCAAGATAAATAAAGGAGAACATATCCAAAATAAAGTTCAAGAATTGGTTATAACTGAAATATATATCTGTGTTTATCAAACATTTAATACATTATTATATTGCTAATAATATTTCAATACAAACTTGACCGGTAGTGTATCTGTTCACATCAGTGTTGTATCAGGCAGTGCAGTCAGTAGAGGATCTGTCAGTGCTCCTTAACTTGAGTACACGTATTCCAGGAAGTTATATAGCTGTAAATCCTCCTCAGACCTAGTAAGAGGACTTAATAGTTTCAATTAAACTAATTTGTTCAGGCAGCCAGTCACCGAGGTGGGTGAAGTGAGTTGAGGATAAATGGACTCAGAAGTGCTCTATTTTTTGCATTGGCCTATTTCGAATTGCACCATATTTGCCAACTGTGGCTTGTTTATTCACTGTGTGCTCGAGAGTAAGCTATGTCCATTATCAGCATGCAAAGCAATACTCTAAATTACTGGCTTTAGCATGGAGTTTGGAGCCCTTTAATATTCCCCAGCCTAAAACAAAGCCAGAAGCCCCCGCAGTCTGAGGATTAGGATCTGAGTGCCCCAGGCTCTCCGCTGGCCCTCCTCATCCTCCTTGAACTCGCTCACACAGACTCTGCTGGGCTCTGCCCATTAATCAAAACTAGACTCAAGACAAGACTCAAGACTCAAGACTCAAGACTGTTCATATACATGGAGATGTAATAGACCAATTAAGGGGAATCCAGTATGTTTCATGAATCCTGTTTCCTGTGTGTGCTGTTGCATGGGCAGTGGAGAGGACTAATGCTGTGGTGCTGTATGTGCAGGAGTGGTGCAGGGCATGATCACAGGGATCCGAGGGCTATGCAACGGCCTGGGGCCTGCGCTCTACGGGTTCATTTTCTATATATTCCACGTGGAGCTGAACGAACTCCCAGATGGGGAAGGCAGCCCTGGAGCGCAGCATCATTCTCAACATGAGGAGCAGGTGAGTTAGTCCCGGGCACAGTGTGTCATCAGAGGGAATCTGAACGTACTGGACAGCTGAGGTTGTGCTCCTGTGTTATAGTACTGGTTTATTGTTTTCCTGAAGGTCACTGAGGAAACATCATGTTCACCAAACAGTTCTTGCATGGCTTCCTCTGGTTTGTGGATGTAATTGATAGTCCTCAAATATTAATATTAAATATTGTTAATGTTTCGTTAAAGAACTATATATTGCCCCGTTTCCACTGGCAGATGCGTTTTGTGGCAGGTTAACTATCTGCTGCAAGACGTCGCCGTAAGCGTCCGTCACCCACTGAGGAAATACTTCTCTTTCAGAAGCGGAGATTAGCGCTGGACTTGCAGACAGACAGGGAAGAGATCAGATGCATTATGTCGGAAGATATAATCTCAAGTGACGTGTGCGATCATGAAGAAATTACAGTTTTATTAGCAGCATGGAGTGAAATCCATGTACAGAAACAATTAAATGTTTTACTGCTTACAGTTAATATCCGATTGTATTAAAAACTTTCACAGGACCCCGGTGCAGTGCCGTAACTAGTTAATAATAAACTGAAGGATAATAATCGGAGCGGTAGCAGCCAATATTAATAATATTTTATGAACAACTGGACGGTGTTTCAGGCTGTTGGCCTGTGAATGGTTTGCAGTCCATAAATGCCATGACTGAAATCTGCAAACTTGTTAAATTATAACCTGCTATATTGTAGCAGCTGTTACTGTATGATTAATCATGAAACGTGTGTATTTTGTTTCAACTGTAACTTGCCCTGGTTAAGGGCGTCTGCTAAGTAAATTATAAATACTACAGCAACTACAACTGTTGTTTGCAGTTACAAATCTGGAGAAAGTGTAACAAGTTTATTATAATACTAATTAACAAATGTATTGTTGCACATGGAACCGTTTTCTTACAGTAACGTAATGCTTGTCTGAATATAATGTTGTCTATACACGTTTAGCTCTTCCTAATCTCTCAACAGAAACGTGTATTTATTACGCTGTTTACAATCATGTAAAGCAGAAAGAATAAAATACACACACAAGTCCTCTCCACATCAGGCTGTATCGCTCGTAGTGTTGTTCTCTGTCTTTGTTTTTAAAACTAAACACAAACCAAACCCATATTCGCTGCTCCTCCCACAAGAGGGGGTGGGCTTCACAATGGCCTGGTTTTACAAAATGCGTCCAGCCCGGCACAGACGCTTAAGCCAGTGGAAATGAGGCATAAGACTGCATGCTCTGTACTGTGCAGTCTGTATCCCACTGTTACATTGTGCTCTTTGCAAACATGCTTTTTCTGTTGCTTTTTTTTGCAAGTTTTGTTTTAAGTAAGAAGACTGAGATGAATGTCTTTAAAACACGCTCAGTTTTAAGGTTTTAAATTCATGTCATTGTGTCCCCCAGAGCTCAATCATTCCCGGGCCGCCCTTCCTGTTTGGAGCATGTGCTGTCCTGCTGGCCCTGCTGGTTGCTTTGTTCATACCTGAACACACGAACGCCTCCTTAAGAAACAGCAACTGGAAGAAGCACTTATCAAACCACGGGCACCCTCACAGTCCCCAGACCCCAGGCGAGGCCAAGGAACCCCTTTTACAAGACACCAATGTATGACTGCTATCATTTATAGGCTGATTTATAGTAAAATGGAAACAATTATGATTTTCCCATTTAAAAAAAAAAAAAAAATATATATATATATATATATATATATATTTATGGAAATACCAGGAAATGGAAATTTAACAAGAGTATTAGTAAGAGTTAAATTGTATCTTTTTGTTTATATATATATATATATATATATATATATATATATATATATAGCAGATCTGTCCAAAGGCACTATTGCAATAGTTCTATTTATTAATTTCGAGATGGTTCTATAGGTCTTTTTTTATACAATTTTTTTGGTCATACAATTCTACATCGGCATGGCTTACTCAAGGACACGTGCCTTGTAGAACTGGAATGTTACTGAACACAGTGTGTTTGTCAATCTTCCTGCTCTGAGAAGAAATGGCTGGTTAAACTAAAACCGGTTCTCCGGAGAACAGCCCACCCCTCGTGTTAGAGCTTTACATGTTTTCCTTCTTGGCTCCAAGACCGAAAGACTATAGGAGAAATGGGAATGATAAAAACAATATTGCCTCTCTAGCTGGTTGATGATAAAGCCTTAATCAACGCACTTTGGTACAATGGAAAACGCAAGAGGTAAACGTGTCATCTTTCAACCTCCATATAGTAGAGAAGTGGAATGAACCTGGTACTACTATACTTTCTGTACCTTTTTTTTTTTTTTTTTTTTTTTTTATAAATGTTCATATCAAACGGTTGCCTGTGTATTTTCATCCCAAATAATTTGTCAGAGTATTTTATGGTCTTTTTTTTTTCTCCCCAGTTTTTATAGAGTTTCTAAACGCAAGGTTTTTGATGGAAGCACGTGTGGTATAGATGCATAGATTTTGCTCCTCAATTCATCTGGATTTAGAGTTAGGCCTTGTGTAGCAAGATGCAATGTAGGAAAACCACGCCGGGCCAACATTGTGCTATTTAAAACTAATGTATACAGTATTTCACACTTTTAAGCGTGTGCAATTCTGCCTTTTTAAACTATTATATCAACGTATTGACTTTGAAGGAACTCACACTATCAAATGAGTTCTGTAGCCTTGAAGTGTAAGATCTGTTTTTATAAGTGGCCTTCTTCAGTAAGGATATTCACTAATTGTCACATGTAAAAACATGCTAATCTACCAAATAGCTGAAATGATTATTGGAGTTCTAAGACTGGTGTGAATTTCTCTGAAATTGTATATTTTTGTGCTCTTGTTATATTTGAATATACTTTCTTGTAAGATATTACTAGTGTATGGAATATATTGTAAGCTCAGATGTTTTTTTTGTTTTCCCTTCATGTACTGTGGTTATTATTCTGCTTCACTGCCTTGTTTTATTTTAGATTTCAAACTGAAAAGTCTTGACTAAAGGCTAAATTTGTGTGTGTGTGTGTGTGTGTGTATATATAATTATACACACACACACACACAGACAAAGGTTCAATAAAGTGAAATATTTTAATATGTGAAGTTAGTGATTCAAAAATGTCCCTTTTATTTTTGAACGTTTGTATTTGCACAGCCCCTAGGGCTCCAATACAGATAGTATACCCTTGCCCTGGATGGTTAGTGATGGCATCTGTGGAGCCCCAGAGCCCTTTGAAACCTGCATTAGTGACAGGTGGACTGATTTCATGCCCTAGGAGCTGTGTAAGTGTGAGGAATGCAGTGCAGTAAGTAGTAACAGTGGTGTAAATGGAGCACCGTAAATCACAATGCTTAAAGTTGGGGACTGCCTGTATTGGTATGGAGTGATGGTGCCAATTACTATAGTTACAGGTTTTAGACTGATTGCCTACGGGTCTTGTACAGTTCAAAGATCCTCGGAGACAGTCACTAGACAAACAGACAGTGTAGTTGTATTTCAATGTAATACTTCAGGTATAATTATATTCCAGATTAATAATCCAGTGCCATTCCAATTTTATGAATTTGTGTATCCATTAAATGAACCCTGCTGTGCTGCCCTTTGGGCTAGGCTTACTTAGACCTAAGTGTAATGGCACCCCTGACAGCATCAAAATAATATTCCTCCACACCGAGTGTATTACAATGGGGTTTGTTGTTTTTTGGACAAATACAATAAATTGAAATCACTGCAAGATATTTTTATAAAAGTTTATTACACAAGCAGATGTGAAATCTGTAAAAGAAAAATATTTACATATTTTCTGTCCTACAGGTTTTTATTTTTAATTCATAATTGAATATGTACAATTTTTACACTGCAAAACATTTTCAAGTATAAAGTAGTGATTAGAACCAAACCAATTTAAGGGAATAAACCATGTACAATTGAATATGTAAGTCCAACTAAACTAGTCAAGGTACCTTTTCAACTTTGTAGAGTAGAGGCTGATAATGTGGTAGTTCTATACATTCATAGGGGTAAACTGCAATATTAATATTAGAGGTTTTTAATGCTTCTAAATTTTACTGCAGTGACTTCTACTGGACTAACTTTTTCATTATATCCTCAAAAATCTTCAAAGACCAAACCGCTATAAAAAGTGTTTACCCTTATTGATTTCCAAATTGTAATAATTCACCATAATTGTGAAATATTATAAAGTACCCATCTCAGAATTGAAAAAATCCCACAAGACAAAAACTGTGTCTTGTGAAACACTACAGAGAGTCTTTGGCTCATAGCAATGTCCAATTATTAGCAGTGAGAATGCATGGATTGTGAATGATCCTAGTTATAGTGACTGGCTGCTTAAACATGTAGTGGTCAGAAAGCCTTCACACACGTGCACACACACACACCATTAAAAAATGAATAATTAAATAAATTAAGATATTACACTAGAGATGGTATTATTTCAACAAAAAAAGTTTTAAATTTAGTATTGCTACCTGGGACCATAAATGCCAGACACTGAAATGCCACTGTTTAAAGAAATTGCCTGAAATAATTAAGGTTTAAATCTATAGTAGATTAGTTATGTTACTTAATTACTGCAAGGTAGTATAAAAAAAAAGTCTTGCAAGAAATGTGTAAAACCTACACAATCCATTCTTCTTCATGCCATTAATATATCACCGGTTTGTTCTGTTACTCAAAGAAAAACACCAGATGTCAAATATAAAACCAGAATGAAAACTTTTAAAAACTATCATTTTCTGTAATTAGATAAGCAATAACACCCAGTGTCTGGAATTTAAGGGGCTCTGTAGCAGCAAGGATTTTCAAACAAACCAAAGGAGAAAAAGACAACACGAGGTGAAATTGATCAGGGGGCAATTGTTTAAAATACAAATTTGATATGAAGGAAAACACTTTATAGTTGCTGTAGACTTATTAACACACCCAGTCATCTGTAAGAAACATAATATGGTTGTTAACTTTGTGTAAACAAAAAGGAGGCACACATCGCTCATGGGGAGAGGGGTGCCAGGAAGAGTTGGGCTGGAGCGTGTTCACTAGACCAGACCAGCTCCTTATCCAGGAAAGTAAGCAGAGGCTGTGGACTGGAGCCCAGGTTTGACTAACAGCTGGCCAGGACAGACCGAGGGCTTCTGGGCTTCTACAGATTGCAACAAATGACATTTGATCAGCACAGGTGGCACATTTAGATTAACAATGCATAATATTTCAGACTTACTGATAAGTGGTATTAAACATAACCTTAAAAGCAAAATGTTTATTATTATCCAGAAATCCTATGTGAAACAGTAATATTCTAATATTCTCAGAAAAGTAAGAATCCAAGGAAAAAATACAATACAGAAAATGCAATGTGCTTGTTCACATGTATACAGTAAGGCAATACATGCTTTTAATATAATTGTGGCATAGTGTTAATGAATTAATTGTTAAAAATACACCCAACCACACTACAAACTACACTGAACATTTATAAACTGTATAATTTTTCAAATTAAATTGATTTCTATACATTGACCATACTATTAATATACAAGTCCTATTTTGTATATTACCCATGAGCACTGATAGTAGAGATTAATGTACAAGTAGAATCATTATGTTCTAATTGTTCATATAGATAATCTTCTTGACAACACTTTTATAGTACAGGTATTGTATTCAGCACACTGCATACATTAAATTAACCACAATATTTATAAACAATATTTATATCCAGTTGGAGTTGTAAGTATTCAGACCCTTCATTTGAAGTAAATCTTATTATGCGATTCATTTAATTCAATGTACATTGTTCATACATTATTTATCAGTTGTAGTATTTTTGTTGAACCAGTGCAGACTCAGCCTAGAGAAAACTACAGAGTCCAGTTGATTTGAATTGCATTCAAACTTTTAACCATCACTCCACTGATTAATACAACACTTATCATACAATTTACACATAAAACATACTACATTTCCACCCTCCCATTTATATATTGAACACACTAATGTGAAGCAGCTCCACTGGCTCACAAACCTCTTGCCAGAGAAAAGGGTCACATACCTTTGTGGAGGTGCTTGATGGGAACAATTCCACGCAGCGCGATGCTGTCATCTCGTCTCTCTAAATATTTAGAATCCAGCCCAAACTGTTCCCCACTAGGACACAAACCAAGAAAAGCCATCTCATGATCTGTACACATTCACACCAAAACACACATCTGAGTAGTGGAGAACACTGGGCTACTTACTTTTCTTTATTTGTTGAAGCCTGTGTGTGCTGTGCTGCAGGATTCCCACATTTCAGTTCCACTGGTGACACGCATGATTTGGGGTTCAGAGGGTTAAACTGAACCTGCCGGACAAAACATTTAAAAATGTTTGACCACCTCAGAGCAGAGAAAGACATGTTAACCTTTGTCATGTAAATACAATCATTCTGTAATAATGTCAGTGCATTTAAGCATCGTCCTTATTGTAAATATAAAGCTGCTTCAACTTGAGAAAATGATGCATTTCCAATGAAGCAGGAGTATAGGATTACATAAATAAATGCTAATATAAGCCAATTGCCAAACATGCATGATTATGAGTTTTCTAACTAGCTGATGAAACTGTAAATAGGGAGAGTCTTCCTGTAATAAATTAATGCAAGTCATTTTCTGGACAATCATTAACTGTATGTCAATTACACTGTTGCACGGAAAACCATTTTACAATACAAAGTTTTACATTTCCATTAAATCCGGTCCTGTATATTTTCTTGCCAATACTCCCCCTTCCTCACATTAAAAAACACATCACCATTTAGTAAAATCATGCATTAAATCAGAAAGAGAGGTAACGACAGTGAGAAATGAGAGAAAGAAATCTGTGCCTGCCTTTGATCCCGGGCCCTGATTATGGAGTGTCAGGGCTGGCCGGCTGGCTGTGCTAACAACTGAAGAGTCAGGAAAGGGAAACTTGAAATTTAATGTGGAGGTAACAGGGTAGCATATCCCAGAGGTAGAATGAAAGGGTCGATTATCAAGCTGAAAAACAAGAACAGAGAATTCAGGTAGAAATTGATTGTTGATTTTTGTATTATTATTCTGTAGAAGACAAGCACCACTTGTGCACACAGTCACGGGATTGGAAATTGATGGGAGCTCAGTATGTGCACGTTCTTTTTACTGCTGAATGAAGAGAATTCAAGTCTCACTTCAATAAGATGCATTTAGATCATATTTCCTACTTTTTCATGTGTACTCAATCAACACAACACGTGGGTGTTTATTTAACAATATGACTGTATATCACACACACTTCATCACACAGTACATTTCATTACCAGCATCAGTTCATCACCAATTTGGATATTCATCAGCACTTTGCATATTCAGTTACAAATTTCACACGCACAGTCTCTTTTGATTGAGATCGAATATTCTTTAATGACCTAACATTCCAAAGCATACTTTTATCAAATCCCACAGTTTTACAACTTTAAATTTCACCCACCCCTTAGTTCTAATGTTTTTCAACACTTTATTTTCTCCCCTTTTTATCGATTAATGTATCACTCAGTCGGCTTGTCGCGCAGATTTTATGCAGTAAGTGTGAAAGAAGCTGTTTACATGATCTAATATTCCAGTAGATATTGGGAGGAATACTTACATATGAACCAGCATGTAAACAAAAAGTGCAGTACACCAGATGAATGTGTTGTTTGTGGTCAATATATATTTTGTTGTTATATAATCTAGTTAATCTTATTTTGTAAGTATGTATTATTATTTAATAATAATAACTAGATTAAGATGTTTCTGGAAACTTCATCTGCGTTGAAAACTGCCATTTTAAGATGGTTTAAAAGAGTATCTGATTAACATAAGTAGGTCAGCATGTTAAACACCTTTTAAGGAATTGTAGCTTTAATGCAGCTTCATAGCTTTTCTCTGGAAGGATTTATGAGAGCACATTTCATTTGACCTAACAAGAAGGTACACCAGTCATCATATAGGGCATTTTCAGATAGATCATGCATGGGTTCCTATGTGTTCCATAATAAGTATGAGCCTGACTACACTGTGTAAGGAGTGATGAGCCACTTCTCAGTTTGACCTGAAGGAGAGGTCAAAGGTCACAATGGAAGACATTTTCAAATAGACCACATACGAGTTCCTATCTGAGTTCTATAGCAATCATTAGCATCCTCTAGGGCAATATAAGCAGTTTTAGGCATTGATTGACCACTAAAATATGTATCAATTTATTTATTTTGGCACCAATTACCCTCCAAATTTAGTTACTGAATTGAATATGCACTTTCAAAAACCGACAACTGCTGGTCTAAAAGTCTGTGTGTGTAGTTCGTAACAGAATATGCAATTTGCTGATGAATACACAAATTTGTGATGAACTGATGCTGGTGATTAAACATTCCTGATGAACTGTCCTTATTGAAATGTGTGTGATGAATAGTGCATGAGGAAAAGACGGGATCCCATACTGATGTGCTGATCAGTGGTTTATGCATCTCCTCACAACGCAAAAGGAAGGTTAAACCATTTGAATGCACATACATTGTAAATAAATGTTACTGGTATTTTTACATACATGCAGGCAGAAAAAAAGTCAATATACTCAAAAATTCTATTTTCAATAAATATCTGCTCATGTAAATCATATTTTATTTTTTGAGGGAACCAATTTTAAACCATATAAAACTGGAAATGGTGTTGATTCTTATTTATCTGGACAAAATCTAAAAACAATTTTAATTTAGATATTTAACTTGACCAAACCAACAGAAAATCTCCAGTTCCTCATCATATGATAATTACAGGATGCCTTCTTCAAAATAATAGGACGTATATCCAAAAAGATAACTGGAATCCCATTCCCTAGATCCAACACCTTAATGTTTAGAGTTGGGGGCAATTCCTGTTCAGCTGGGAACTGGAACTGGAAAATCAAAGTTGAGGAATTAGAATGGATTACGCAGAGACAGAACTGGAATTGAACAACAGAGTCCAGCTCTGTCAACAAGTTATGCTTACCCCCAAATTCCGAGTTCCTATTTGAAAGCCTCCTGCAGAAGGAATGCCAGGCGGCGTTTCAAACACTCCTAATGTTTCCGTTTTTCTTGACATCTGATTTTCATTCAACTGCTTGTTTAGCCACGTAATAACTGAAACAGATCATTCATGTTAAACTTGTGGTTTGAAAAGACATAAGCAGTCAAGCAAGTCGAATATTGAGTCAAAGGTAGCACCTGCTAGCACTGAATTTAATGATAAGCAGTAAGAACACCAGTGAGAAATAAAGCATATTGAACAACAATACATACCATTTTCATTTGTTTTAAGTAGTTCTTTGCTTTCGTCAAGCTTTTGAATGGTAGCTTCTAACTGCTCCTGCAGTTTTGATACCTGAAAAAATAAATGAGAGATGTTAGAAGAAGCGGAAAGGAATGGCTAAGGGCACACAATGTCATACCAACACACTAAACCTAAAAAAGTTTCAACGTTATATGGAAGACTTTCACAATGTTATTCATTTAAAATAAAATGCAATCTTCATCAAATACTACCTAAGTTTCAGTCAATAAAAAAAGATAATATAGATTCCCAAAATAATTCACATTATATGTGTTACTTAAATACAATTTGTATGGTAAATTATGTTTGTATTAGGATGCATCATAAAACATTAAGTGGAGCTACTAGGTGTTAGCTAGGCAACAGCATACAGTTGATATACAGTACCTGTCAATAGCATATTTACCGATTTCCCCTTTACTTGAGATTAGAATATAAGAAGTGGTTTTAACAGAGAGGCTAACCCATAAATGTATCTCATAGCAGTGCAACATCTCAGGTTGAAACCCAAAACTGAAAATGATCCAAAAGCATCAGAAAACAAAGTCTGACCAATTCTGAATAGGAGAAAGAGGAATTGTGTGCTAGAGCCCCATCCATCAACACATGTACCTAACAGCACAGAAGATGACGGGAGAAAGGCAAGAGTCTACAAAAAACACCATTATATTAAATGAAAACCTCAGTCGGTACATTATACATTATTTTAGAGGCCCTGCTTATGTTTTATATTTAGCGGTTTGTAATGTTACACTTTGAGTGACATGCACTAATTTGGCAGCAGTTCGATATTTCAGTTCGACTGACGCTCTTGCCGACGTATCTACTCTTAATGGAACGGTTAACTTTTGTTAACCGTTCCATTGAGAGTGCGTGAGGAAAAGCCAATTCTTGTAGCAGATCGCAGAAGTGTCTCACCTCTTCCTCTCTCAGCCGCAGCAACTGCCGCAACTCCTGTAGCTCTTTCGCTTCCTTCTGTAGCTTCTCTTCTTTTTCCAGCATTACCTTCTCTTGCTGAACTGTGACTGTGTTCTTCAGCTTTAATTTACCCACCAGCATCTTCGTATCCCCTTGCAGTTTCTTAATGATTTCATTTGCCTACAGGGGGAAAGAAACAAAATATGCATCTGGCATACAATCGACCAGCAATCTGACCCCCCTGTGCATCGCAAGTGTCTGTGACCTAAAGGGTTTGTGTTAATCTACTGTAGAAATGCTAAGAGCAAGAGACCTGAAACAGCTCAAACCCCATAACAAAAGGACACGCTCGGTCACACACCTTTATCAACTCCTCAGATAAAGATTTCACTGTGGCTTCAAGTTTTCCAATATGCTGTTGCCTTTTTTCTGTGTTTTCTTCTATGGTGTTCTGTTAAATGCAAAATAATAAATTATTCAAGAATTATTTTATTTTTCATCACATTATTTACATGAAATTAGCTTATAGTCAATGAACCTGGAAAAAATAGAACAAAAAAAGACTTAGAATTGTATTCCTCTTCTTTGTGTCTAAGTTTTGAAGGTGTCTGGTATATTCAAAGTATTGTTAAAATACAACCAGAGATACTGTAACATACATATGTTTCAAGTAACAATACAGAAGTCCAATGTTAACCACAATTTTCCTGACATCATTAGGACAATTCAGTTATAAGCTAAATATCAAATCATAAAAATAAAATAATAAAATCTGTAAACCTTAGCCTAACCTAACCTTATGTTAATTATGATAATGAAGGCGTCAGACTGGGGTAATTAGAAAGGCCCTTGTTTTCAGCCATATCTGATGTAATGTAATGTGTATATATTGTTAGACATCGATTTACATTGGTAGCCATCCTGCAAGTGTATACATCAGATTCCACCAGGCTTTTTCATACATCACTGAAATAAAGAGAATGCGAATGTTTGAATCACTGTACTTTAACTGTTCCCATCATGTATATTCTATAATGTCACAAACAGATTCAAAGTTCATGAATTCCTCCTAGTTTTTATCATTCACAGAAACAGACTCACTTTTCCTAACATTCAGTGGACACTTTACAGAATTATATTGTGCAGTGTGTGGAGTGCCATAGACCACCTTTTGCTGCTGAGTGGCATCCAGCACTTCTTTGGTCCGGAGCACCAGCTGATCTTTGTCTTTGATCTCCTGTTCTAGAACAGCCACCCGCGTCTGCAGCTGGTTTATCTGCTTTTCCTTCTCATGGCATTCAGAGTCCAGGGTGCCATTCTCCCTCCTTAGAGACAGCACCTCCTGCTTCACCCTGTGAGACTCCTGCAGTCAACACACACACACAAGGCCCTTGTAAATAAATACATCACACAGGTAAAGGCACTCTGATGAAAAAGTAAACACTCCTAGCCAGTTCCAAATGCCATTTTAAGGCTTGTTTCCCCAGTTGTGTGTGGGTTAAAGAAGAGAACTAAGTTGTTGCACATTTAGTGCTATATTAGTTCTTGCAATACGCACAGCGTACATTTTGTTGTCTCAAATTTGCATAGCAGTTATGCTAATCAAATATAAATTTGCTTAGCAACACGAGTTGCTTGATTAACAATTTAAATTGGTCTACCAATGATCATAAGTGATGTGTTTTTTTATGTTTTGTTCTCATGACATACGATATGTGCATTCTTATCTACATTACTTTGTATGCATTTTAAATTGTGAAATGTATTTTACAGATATTTGCATTAATTGTTATTTAATGCTTGCATGTTGCAGGCATGTGACTAGATAGTAGCCTCTCATGCTCATCCCTGTACCCAAGTTATACCACTAAGTCTTCGATGCTTCTCCTGTAGTTCTTGTGTAGTCAAGCCTTTCCAGAATCCTTCCAGTACTATCCATCTCTGCTCACAGACCCTGACTGCATTGTCTATTTATTAAGTAATGCTTGCATTCACCATTGCATAGGAGAGGAACTGGTGTGCTAATACACGTTTTAGACTCTATAGATGCATAACATTCAGCATCAAACTCAATGTAGATCATGATATCTGTCTTGATATCTGTCCCCATTTTCACCTGATTTTACTGTTGTCATATTTTACTTGTAACTCTGTAACTACAAGGGCTAAAGGCAAGTATCTTATATAAGAACACTCCGCACAAACTGGAGATTCAGGAAATAACATAAATAACTGTGTTCATCCCACCAAAGTTAATATTAAAAAAAGTGAAGAAAAACAAAAGCACTTATAAGAAAAGTTAATTTATGGTCAATATAACACTTTTTTTAGTACTCCAGGCAGACTTTTGACACTGAACAGTGAAACTTCAATGTCTTATGAACTCAAATCTGACCTCCAGAACAGAAATTACAGCCATTTATATTAGACTACAAACAGCCAGAATAACTATATACAAGTAAAGAAGAATACTAAACAGGGAAACAGAATTCCAAACATCTGGCTCTTTAATATTGTCACTTTAGGCCTTACAATGACACAGGCTATTCTGTACTGTTGTTGCAGTGACTCTTCCCAGTCACCACGCTGCCATGGCGTTTTATTCTTGCACAGAAGCACACTGTCAGTGCCTTTCATAGTGCTGTATACAGGCTGTATGCATCTATGATTTGTTTTTGAAGGGTAATGTGTTTTATTTTTGGTGTCAGATTAAATTTTTCTATTTTGTATTTGGTTTTCTTGCTGTATAGCGTCTATTCTGTAACCGCCCTGCTTCCCTATGTGCGGTCTGTGAGCTCTCACACAAATACACAGCTCAGCGCAGCCTAGCCTGCTCGGATATGGGCGTGTTTGGTATCATTGGAAAGCTGCCCTGTACGACTGACAAACCCGTTGGCCAATGAGGGACAGGATTCCGGTAACAGGGCATGTTACTGGGCTGTCACCAAAAAAAACAAATAAGCGTTTCTTAAAGGGCCGGTAGTTAAGCCTCATTCGCAAACTAAAGTCATGCGGTTTTCTGGAGTGACAGCTTTGAGCACCTATGGGAGACAGGATTAGAGTAATATGACGTAAAACGCCCGTACCGTCCCCGGGACGATTTGCAAAGGGCGGACCCCAAAGACTGGCATAGAGGATACGAGCGCGAAAGCAAGTCTCCAGTTTAACAACCTGCCATCACCTCCAGGCATTCTGACAGGAAAATGGCGGCCATTACATGTACGAGTAGGCGGGTTGTACACGCATTTTCGATGCTTGTTTTGGGTAACAAAAAAACGTATTTTAGATCCTTTTGGGGGTCGGAAAAACGTATTTTAATGCAAAATCAGCTCATCTCTCAAGAAAACACATCGCAAATGAAGGTGAATTGACTTGCTTTTTGCGATGTGAACCCTGACAAAATGTTCGCTTACGCATTATGCATTTTATTTGAGACACGTTTACGAACCCCCCGTTTATAGTTAAAAAAAACAAACAAAAATATATAAATAGGCTATGTCTTCCACCCCGAGAGTGGGCTCCCCTAGGTTAAGAGCCCCTGCTCTACGATCAGCAACAGTACAATGGAAATCAAATATTGTTCAGAAAGTTCTTCCCAACACTGTTGCAGAAATTCCCACAAATGTGTTGCACTTGTAGGTTGCTTTGCTTTCACCCTTCTGTCCAGTTCATCCCAAACCAGCTTGAGGTTTAAGTGCCATTCCATGATTTGAAGCCTACCGTCTTATTCTCTTCACAGCTGAAACTGAGACTTTCTTACTTCGACCAGTGATAAACTGTGCTCGAGGCTGTTGTGCTGAGAGCCGCCTATCACACAAGCTGCTGACTCTCAGAAACGTGTCTTCGGATTCTATTGTGGCTTTGGGTCTGTCAGACCTCTTCCCTCCAGTTTCCAAGTGCCTTTTGAAGGTGTAGGAAACTGTACTCACTGACACCTTGGCTTTCTTTGCAATTTCTATAAAGGAAAGACCTACACTTTTAAGGGATATAATGTCGGTCTGTCTTCCTTTGTTAATTGCCTTTTTCTCACCATTATGATAGCAATATACTACTTCCTGCAATACAATACTGTCCAATTAATGCTTAAGAGGATGTAGTAACAGTCTGTTCCAACACTGCTTTTATACAGACGGACGGTTTGTAAGTAATCAACAATTGATGGAATTGTTAGCATCAATTTTCAAGGCTTAATTTACTCCCATTGCTGCAGAACAGCAGTAAGTTGTTAACCCATTAGCCTACTTGTTTTTTTATAAACTCTGAAATGTACATTATATTTCAGTTTTTGGTAACCTAAACTTTTTTTTAACCTCTGGCAGTTTACTGCTTAAATTTCAATTTTAAAAAAAAATGGAAAAATTGAGGTGTTCTAAAACTTTTGACCGGTAGTGTATTCATTTAGTGTATGTTTTTGCTAGCATGTTTTTGACTAAAACCGTTTCAGGATTATTATTGTTTAAACTTACATTTAAACTTAAGGTAGAAACATTCAACACAACAAATTAAATTACAAGTTAAAAGGATATAAATCAGTATTTTAGGACAATAGAAAAGGCAAAGTGAACCCCATGCCCCATGGTGCAGGGGCAGACAAATCACTACTATGTGTGGTAGTCCAGTGGGCTACCCAATAGGTGAATTATGGTAGCCCGCCACAGATTGTGGTAGCCCACATTATTCATTTGATAAACATTTCCATTTAATGCTCCATTAAATAAATAGTAGGCAGATAGAATTTTTATGTGGAGATACACAAACGCTCTGAAGTACATACGTTTTTTTTTTTGGTTTGTTTAAACATTCCACATTTAAATTGTCATTTAAACTGGACAACAACAATTTAGTTTGTTCTTCTGCTTAATCTCCAGGAAGGGAAGCCTACATGGGACTAGTGTTGCATGGTATACCAGTACTGAAAAAGTAACGCGGTACTAGAGTTTTGAAAATGGTACTATACAAGCACTTTAAATAAATCAATACTTTATTATGCGAATGACAATCTGATCTGTTTCTTTAAGAATAACACTGACAGCTGTGACATAGGGCTATTGGTGTGTAAATAGCACAGACTCAGTGTAATATGAGCTGTGCAGAGAGTGAAGTGGTTGCGTTCATGAAGCGCAGTTCTGCACCGGGATTCAGAGATGTGCAGTTGCAGTCGTGAAGCACAGTTCTGCACAGAAACCATAATAAAAACACCTTGATTGCCAGGTATTGGACCAGATTACATATAAAAAATGTATTTTGAAAATATGCGGTTATCACTGATTAAAATGTTTCTTCTGAAAAAGCACAATCCTGCCAAGATGCCTCTGGTACCACTGCGTTATTTTGGTTAATTGTTTCTTAATCTGCAAACTTTTTCAGGAATAATAATAATATATAATATTGACGCAAACTCTGAACTGTAGAAGGGAGTCTATTTATGTCTTTTATATTTATTTTATATATGTCTTTAGTATTTACTACTTTCAGTAGTTGTAACATGAAAAATACACTGAACACCGGGATATATTCATCAATGGGTTAACACCAATTCGCTATTTCTGACGCTTTTCATTGAATATAAACAAATTAAACATACATACGTCACCGTGCATACAGTTTATCATGATCAAGGTGCTTTTACCTGAAGGTTAACATGTTTCATGCAAGTAAAGTCAATATAAACCGTGTGTTTGTAAAAAATAAAAACATGATTTCTGTTTGAGAACTGATTTTAAACTACATGGGGATGTTTAGCTAGCTAATGTGACGTCACCGATAAATTATGCAAATTAACACCAACGAAGCTTCAAACCTTCGTTTGGTGTGTTCCGAACCTTCAAGGGAAAAAAAAAATCGCTACGTGTTGACAGCGTTTCCTCTACGAAGCGCTTCTTGTTGTGACGTCACCTTTGGCAGCTCTCTGCGAGGAGCGAGGCATTATGGGAAATGTTCACCAGAAAAGTCCGTATAGCCTCACCCGATCGGACTTCGTGAAGAGACTATCACATCTCACATTCAGTTAAGAACTCGCCACCACATGTGGTGTCAAATCAAGACCAGCATATAGCTATAAACAGTCTTATTGTAGAATTGCAGTAGTCCCACGGGCTTTGGAACTTTAGTTTGGTAGTCCGGTTCCAATTTGTGGTAGTCCTGGGCATCCAGACAACCGATTTGCCCGACCCTGTGCCACGTGTCACAATATTAATGCTAAATACAAACTAGTCTTTGATTACTGCAGCTGCCATTAAAATTCACAGACAAGTCGAAAAAGTTATTGAGAAAGAAGAGCTTCCATTAATTCTCTTCCGTACTTTCCGCCTTTTTTCTTTTTAAAGGTATTCGGGTAGGCTTATTTCGCAAGAGAGAGAGGTTTAAACTTCCAAATGAGGTCAACACAAAAAGCACACTGCATTGATCTTACTTCTTCCAGACCCACAAGTTTGGTCTTGAGGTCACGGATAATAGACTCGGACTTGTATCTCCTCTCTGTCAGCTCTTTGTTGGATGCTTCCAGCTCCGTCTGTCTGCTCTGGAGTTGCTGGACGCTCTTCTGGTGCAGGCTCTCCAGCTCCCTTCGTTGCTGCTCACTCTGCTGCTGGTATTTTGTCTGAGCCTAAAGAACAGCAGCAGACAGAACACATCTCTGACTGACAGGTGCTTTAATCATCATAGCACTTAACAAAATACACAGAAAATGTGTTAATTAAATTCCATTTGTCAGTAGGCTGTTGAGGAATGATGCATGGTAATAAATAAAAAATATATGCATTAGCAGAGTGTAATTCAGCACAAAAAGCAAACAAAAGCATGAAACAAAAACTGAGCTTCTGAAATTAGGTTTTCGTTTAACCCCAACAAAACACAAAAAAACAATCTGTCCTCTACAAAGTATTTACAAAATATCATTTGGATTGGGCAGGGGGCTGAGGGAGTGACAGTCTTCAGTAATGCTTCAGCATGTGGGAAGCATAGCATTTAAGAAGTATTTATGATTTACCGGTATGCAGACATGTTTGTAGTATTTCATATAAAATTATTCTAATGTGTAATGAGAGAGAATTATTATATTCTGTTATTTATTATGATCTTGAGGTTTTATAGTTAGTTATTTAGGTTTATCTACCCAGTTATCAGCATATTGTTCAGTGTTTGGAAAAAAACAACCCAATGTTTATTTATGCTGTGCATTTTTGTCCTCCTTTTTTGTTGCATTTCCAGTATCGAGTATCATTTTGGTATCGAAGTCAAAATTCTGGTATTGACTACACTACAAGGCAGAAATAGAAATATTCCATAATTAAATAGCCTATCCATAATTCTTTCTGCATCAGTCGCAACTCAATATTGATGGAAAAAAATGTACTTGATTTGATTTCAGATCACACAAAATCTGTGTATCAGTACACAGCATTGCTACATTTGGAATACAGATTGAGTATTCGTTCTTCATTGGCAACCTTAAGGAGTTCATCCAGGGATCACAAACCTCTAGTGCTTTCTCCCTCTCTGTAGTCAGTTCCTGAGCGTGTCTGTTGGACAGGGCTGTTGTCTGGGATGTCCATTCAGACGTCAACCTGTCCAGTTCTCTGCTCTTTTCTGACAAGGCCTGATTGGGACCGGGGTAGGGGGGTGGGGGGCGAAAGTGGAAACCAGTTTATAATTGTTATTAGGTAGGTTGGGAAATCCTAACTGCTCCTGTTCTCTCATATTATACAATGATAAACTTACCATTTATGCACACACGCCACAGACAGAGAATACATTCTTGGATAAAAGTACACAACATCCACTTAACACTGTACATAGCAGTTAAAAATATTAAATCATCAACACAAAAGCAATATTTGAATTAAGAAAAAACATTCATTATTTCTTTTTTTATGAGCATTACAATTACCTTACACTGGTTGATCTTTTCTTTTATTGTTAAATATGAAATTAAACATTGTAGGCTACTTGTACTCTGAGGTGACAGATATAGTAAGAAATTTGGAAGACATTACCTATCAATTACAGCTACTAATACTTGGGATATGATCAGCTCATGTGCTAAGCTGAGGACATCATAGACCGCCACATATTAAGTCTGCTTCCTACATATTTGTCCAACGAAGTACAAGACTTACTTTTCATTACTTTCATATGACATTGTTGCTGTTATTTAGCCAATCTTGATGGTGTAAAAAAGTTAACAGAAAACCAGCAGCTACCTGCTGAGTGTAGCTGAGCTGCCTGGAGAGATCTTCCTCAGTTTTCTTGAGCTTCTGTTCCAACAACTGCTTCTCATCCTGTTGGATTGAATACAGTTTCAGGCAGTTTACATTAAATATTTTTAGCTCCTCCCCATGAGTGAAACATGATTTACATCCTTCAGAAAAAAACTGGAAGTAGCATAAGAAGGTGCAAATGAACACACAAACTATTGAGTATAAATAAACAGTGAATCATGGAAACACAATGGAGCACAATATAGAAAACATATCTTCGAGCTGTAGCTGTGTGGAGATATGTATTAATACAAGATCAACTTTAAAAGTTGCAAGATATGCAATACACTAAAGATAAACTAGATTTAAAATAAAAGTCACATACCTTTGCACAGGATAAACAGGTGGCCAAATACTTCTTTATTTCCACGTCTGTGCCATGTATTAATTTAAGACAGAGGTGTGTGAGGTGTTTGAAAGCATTCGTCTCAACTATGTTTAAACTGGCAGGAGCGTAGTCAAAAACTGGTGACGAAGACAGCAGCTGCAGTAAAAACCTAGTGCATAACACAAACAAGTTCATAGTTATTATAAAACACACTTTTCTTTGGCAAAGCTACCTTTCTAAAGAAAATGAGACATCAAAACCTACCAATATCAAAAATGTAGCTATATGACTTAAGTTTCAGAAAAAACAATAGTAGTCCGCTTTCAATGAGACTCAAAGGATTTGTGGAATTGAGATTTCACATAAGAGTACTGGCATCATTAATATTGTGAATAGCAGAGGGACTTAGCATAGTATTTTTATGTGTGTAAATAACTACTATACTTTTTATCAATCATACATCTTTCAGGGTTTGTTGAGAAAATTTGATTCCAGTTGACTGACCTGAGATTACACAAGGGGTGGGTAAATGTTTGACTGCCACTCCATTGAAAAACAGAAGTTTTCTTAAGGTTCAAGAAGTGGTCAATAAACATTGGAACAAATTATATTAATAAACAATCATAGTTGAATGAAAAATATGTATTAAAATTAAATGAATCATAGAATAAGCAATTTAAACTGAATCTGTATATTAACAGTGGAATGTAATTCAGAGCAGCAAATACTATATGTTCTGTTCTGGAACAGAGGAGCTACATGGGTACTTGATTCAAGTCTTCAAAATCATGAAAGGCATCAACCACATCAAACCAGAGGAGCTTTTCCAGATCAGCAGGGACACACGCACCCAAGGGACACAAATGGAAATTGGGCTTCAAGGCATTCAAGACAGAAAACAGGAGACACTTCTTCACACAGAGAGGTGTCACAATCTGGAACAAACTCCCCAGCGATGTGGTTGAAGCGGAAAATTTGGGAACATTCAAAAATAGACTGGATAGGATCCTGGATCACTTAGTTATTAATGGACACCAAAAGATCATGATGGGTTGAGTGGCCTCCTCTCAATTGTAAACTTTCTTATGTTCATGTTACCTTGGGCTTTCTTTGTCTTGTTCTTCAAGACAGTGGTTCAACAGGTCGATAAACTTCTGTGGAAAAGCTGAAAAGTCTACAAGGAGACCCTGTTGGACTTTTAAGCTTTAAAAATAAAAGAAAACCATTATTAAATATGCATTTGTTTAGTCATTTCTTTTTTTATAATTATTAAAGACAAACTCTTTTTGTATAAGGATTGTTTTTTTTTTTTTGTTACATTAAAAAAAATGAGATAACAGATGAAAACAGAATATGAATAGCATTGTATCTGGCTAAAATACGGGGAAAACATGATATGCTGCACTTCTTGGGTGCTGCCCACAAGTCTCTATCACTACTCTCTGATAACTACTCAAAATTAGGACAATACATGTTTGTTAAATCTAAGTATTATTAAAGTGTAAGTAGCTGTACCATTTTTGTACTCTGCCTAAAGAAGATAAGACACTTCACAACATATTTTAATATGTTTAATGTCATTAAATATGACAAATTTAATGACAAATCAATTATATAAAATAACACACCTTTGGAAGTCCTCTTCTGATATAACTAGGTTGTACAGAAAATATGGGTCAGCATCATCTGTCAACCGTACTACCAAATCCTGTGAACAAGTTACAAACCTTCAGTACGGAATTAAAACACTGAAATCAACAATTAGGCCTACATTGGAGCAGATTTTTTCAATAGTATTTTGCTCCCAAATAACATTTGGAGTCCATCCTTTGAACCAGAAAGATTGACAATTATATACACACACATGTATACATATTACGTACACAATACATAAGGCTTTTATTAGTGTAACTAGAAAAGTAAAGGTGGCAAGTCTTATTTTTATTTATGCATATTCTTTATTAAAGAGACAGAATTTAAAAAAATACTCACTCTTTTGTGGATAGGGTTTAATGTTGACTGGAGTTCAATACTGACTCGAATACTGGTCCTCCTGCAATTAGAAACTTTTACTGTTTTTCCTTCTATGAAGTTTGTACTAACACTATGGGTTAGCAGAAGTGCTCTAATCTCTCAAAATTGTTGGCTCTTCCAGGTTAATTCTTAAGATTGTATTTCTAATTTTGTTACTTGAAAATATCCTAACTTGATGAGCACATACATATTAAAATGATTTGGCACTAAAAAGTCTTGTACTTGCAGTTCAAGTGCCACACACCCATATCTCTGCAAATAAGCATCTACCATTTCTCTGAGTGTGCTGGGATTAATTCAATTGCAGAAATACTACAGGTTTTTAAAATGTGTAACCAATAAATACACACAAAGCAGCATCTTACATGGCATTATTAACGGATGTTCTTTGTTTTAGTTTTTAAACACGATATTGTTAACAGCTCCTTCACATAAAGTCTATCTCACATGTATTTAAAGAAAGTGTTCATCTTATAGACAAACAGTAAAGAATACATAAGTGATTGTGTTTATTTTAGCTAAATCTGTGCATCCTGATTAAATTGCACTATACATTGTTATACTGTTAAAGTGGAGGTATTTTGATAGACACATTGACACTACCTGTCAATGTCCCTTGTCAAACCCTGCAACGTAGCGCAACAGGCAACTGAGGTAGGGCTTTCTTTAATTTCAAACAATTAAATAGTTTTTGGTTTTACATGTT
Organism: Amia ocellicauda; assembly: GCF_036373705.1. NCBI lineage: Eukaryota > Metazoa > Chordata > Actinopteri > Amiiformes > Amiidae > Amia > Amia ocellicauda. The sequence continues at coordinate 7,318,210 of NC_089868.1, forward strand.
GTGATTTGACTCAAACTAAAGAGTAATAACTTGTAGCCACTTTGTTCCTGTCTGCTATAAATAACAAAAACGTATGTGTGGGTCAGATTGGAGTAAAGCTAGATTACAGATCTATGCATGTATGCAAGCCGATTGCGTTTTTTTAAATAGTTTTACATATGCGTTTATGTAATATTTCTGTTTTTGTTTTTTAGCTTGTTGGGGCTATATACAATCAATATGGCTTTCATCGCACAATATCCCATGTCTAAACTGCTGGGGAAAACCAGGGATCCATACGCACTTGGGGAGGGAAATGTCCTTGTATCTATGTATTAGTACAAGTGCGCTGGACGTTCATTTTTTGACAGTATCAAACAAATACGTTTGAAAAAAAGACAAACACCATGCGCAACGTCGTTCACAGGACAACACTGAAATCTCCTACCTGTCCTCGCATTCCTTGCATTGCACATGGACTTGCAATTTCTGGTTGAAAAGTGTTTCCGTCATCGTTGGCACATATTCCTTGTGTCATACGCTGAATAAATCGTTTTCGTCCTGGTTAAGACAATATTTGTTAGTACTTTAAATCCACTTTTTGAGTTTGACTTTGGCGCTTCAGTGGCGCGGACGGCCGTTACAGCAGCAGAGCGGAAGCCGGAAGCCGGAAGCGAGCGGGGCGGGCCGCAGCTTTACGACTGTTGTCATGGTGCCCACAGCAACGGCAAACTCCCCGGCCGGGTGTGAGCATGCGTCAACGTGTGCTGCGGGAACAGCGCTCACACACACCTACTGCACTCTCTGGGCCTGGGTGTGTGAACCTGCACACACACACTTAGCACTCTCTGGGCCTGGGGTGTGTGGATCTGCGCCAACGTTTGCTGCGGGAAACAGCGCTGCACTAACTCACTTAATGCACTATCTGGGCCTGGGTGTGTGGAGCTGCACACACACACTTAATGCACTCTCTGGGTCTGGGTGTGTGAACCTGCACAAACACACTTAATGCACTTTCTGGGCCTGGGTGTGTGAACCTGCACAAACACACTTAATGCACTTTCTGGGCCTGGGTGTGTGAACCTGCACACACACACTTAACACTCTCTGGGCCTGGGTGTGTGGAGCTACACACACTCTTAATACTCTTTGGGTGTGTGAACCTGCACACACACACCTAACACTCTCTGGGCTGGGTGTGTAGAGCGGCGCCAACGTTTGCTGCGGGAAACAGCGCTGCACTAACTCACTTAATGCACTCTCTGGGCCTGGGTGTGTGAACCTGCACAAACACACTTAATGCACTTTCTGGGCCTGGGTGTGTGAACCTGCACAAACACACTTAATTCACTCTCTGGGCCTGAGTGTGTGAACCTGCACACACACATTTAACACTCTCTGGGCCTGGGTGTGTGGAGCTACACACACTCTTAATACTCTTTGGGTGTGTGAACCTGCACACACACACCTAACACTCTCTGGGACTGGGTGTGTGGAGCGGCGCCAACGTTTGCTGCGGGAAACAGCGCTGCACTATCTCACTTAATGCACTCTCTGGGCCTGGGTGTGTGGAGCTGCACATACACACTTAATGCACTCTCTGGGCCTGTGTGTGTGTGGAGCTGTACACACACACTTAATGCACTCTCTGGGCCTGGGTGTGTGAACCTGCACAAACACACTTAATGCACTCTCTGGGCCTACGTGTGTGGAGCTGCGCCAACGTCTCCTGCGGGAACCACGCCGCGCACACACTTAATGCACTGTGGTCTTGTGGTGTGTGCCAGGAGATATAGCAATTTAACCCACTGTAGCTTTAGGTACAAGTTAGCTTTTTACACATGGTCTCTACTTTTTTCTGTCCATCCTAAACATAGCATGTCTTAAATCATCTTAATTGCTGAAATGCACTTTGGTTACTGAGGTTACTATCACTACTTAAAGTCACAGCTCATATGGCCCCTTGCATCTTCCGTACCTAAGCGGGCAATACGATCATTCGTACATGGGAGGGTTGTATTAAGTGACTGTTTTCGAAATACACGTCTTTCATTATAACATCAATTTATTTCAGATCAAACTTTGGATATAGTTATCCTCCCCCTCTCCACCCCAACCCCAACCCCTACCCCTTTCGTACTGTGTATTCTTTATGTCAAATACTAATGGTTGGATACATTTGAACATCCCACCCCCCTTTCAGGACTTGGTAGGGTCTGCGTTGGAGTCGTCGAGTTGCGGCAGAAACATGTCGGAGGACGGGGTGTCCGCTCCTCTGCTGGGGAGATGTGGCTTCTACGTGGAGAAAAAGAAGCGCTATTGCAAAATGGTTGTTGCCAAAGGAAAAACCTTCTGCGGGGAACACGCCATTGCCGCAGTAGGTCAAGAGCCTCACGGACGTGTGTCAGCATTGAGAGATGCTTTGCTACAACGCTGTTGTTGCACGTGTTTTGTACAATTCATTAATAAAACAGGCTGCAAGCTGAAATTGAAGTATTGTATGTAGGCCTACTGTGTATGTGTTACCGTTATGCATTGTCATATATCTACCAAATATCGATACTTCTTTTTTCTTCTAAATACATTTACATGGACTAGAACCATCCTTGTTTAAAATAGCTCTGGATGGTTCTATTCCATGTAAATGTATTTTCTCCATACACACCCATCTGACAAGCATATCACGACTCAAACCCACCGAGACAGTTTTCTTATGATGAATACTATTTTGTTTTTTTAGACGCAGGAAGATGATAGAAAAAGAATCCCCTGCCCTTTGGATCCCAAACAGTAAGTTATTATCTCCAGTTTATTCATTTCAGGTAGGCATATTGAAGATAGTTTTTTTTTGTTTTGTTTGATTTTTGTACCTAATCAATGTATCACTGTTAATTTAAGCCCCAGCTGGTTTCAGCAAATCTCTTAGCAAATTGTACCTCTATTAAGAAAATGTGAAATAAATAAATACACCTTAAAAGTATGTTTGTACCTTAGAATGGGTCTATATTTTTCCAATCCTTTTTTCATAGGGATGTTGTCAGGTGACAGACTGCTCACAAAAATGGCTGTATATTTCACCTGTAAATATAGAGCTTAGTTAATTAAATATGTATATATAGAACATATGTATGTATATAGTATAATATATACATGTATATATTATAATTATAATAGTAAGGTATATTATCCAACAAAACTGTCTGAATGGTACAATATTAAGGACATCTGTATACTATCGATAAAAACATGTAGTGTTGAAATGTGTGGGATAAGACATTGCATCTCCACAAAGACACCAAGTACCATCCCTAGATAATAATGGGACTTGCTTTGTTTTGTTTTTCTGCAGCACAGTGTTTGAAGATCAACTTGCAAAGCACCTCAAGAAGTGCAACTCTAGAGAGAAACCCAAACCCGTAAGTACTTTTCTTTAAGTGAAGCTGACAAAATTCAGTGCTCAGACAAGGGAAGTTTTATTGATAACGTGTGACCATCATACAGCTGTGAAGTGCATTGTGAAAATGAACATTTACAGTCTACATACTATCTTCAGGCATTTCCTATTATTAATGAATGTGCACAAAGAACTCAAGGAAGTGATTGTATTGCGACCTGGAGATTCTGGAGTAAAAACTTGAATGCTATTGGGGAATAGTGTTTTTATGATCTGTATAATCCTGTATAAACATCTTTTAATCTGTTGGACCCTTTTTTTATATCTGCTTTTAAAATAAGAACATCCACTGCAGAATATTTACAAAGGTAAAAAACAAAAAATGTGATGTTTAAATGCCCTTGACAGTGGATAATATCAGTGATTCTCTTGCAGTGAAAGTGCAGATCTGACAGTAGACAATGGCAAAGTTTCTCCAAAACTGGGGTGTTTTTCTTTCCTGAAGTAGAATGAATAATGTTAAAGCTGTACAACTCACTGATGTTACTCACACTCATTTGGAAAGTGCCAAGATCTTCAAATTCATATGCAGACATGATGTAGGCCTAAAGCATTTTTGCTTAAACATTTCAAGCCGATAAGCACTTGATCAGATTTATCCTATGCATTATTATAATGGACAAGACAGGGTTGTTAAAATATGCCATTGTATTAACTTTAACACTCACCTACCTCATAATCTGGGAACGTTTGTATTAAATCGCCAGTAATATGACTACTGATTGTAATTGTGTACGTGTGCATAATAGGCACTCCTGACAACATTGTGTTGCTTTTCTGCATTTGTAGGTGTATTACATCCAGGACATTAATGCTGGCCACGAGGAGGATGTGGAGCAGGTACCACCTGTCATTCAATACCCATCTAATTGAGACCCACTTTATGGAAATATACTTATATTGTAATCACTTTTTTTTTATTCATATTTCAGATGCCCTTGTCTTCTAGATCGAAAGAAGATCTGGATTTGCTCATTAAAAGGTTAAAGAAAGCAATAAGGGGTGAGCACTCAAAATACAGTAGCAGAAGTTGTGTGTTAGTCCATCCTCAAGTAGATTTTGTGTATTATTTTGTGGTATTTCTTACTTAAATGTATGGTATATTGTGAGTTGCATGATTCCAAAACACATACAGACATGCTGTTCTAACCTGTTCTACCAATTTTATTTTTTCTGCAGTGGTCTTGAGATAAACAATTGTAAAATGAATCAAATTTTGCTGGTAATGTATGTGTAAACCTCCCTAGTGACGATAATGTCTGTGTGTCTATGTGGAATTCCCAGCTCATTCTGTGATTTCATTGCAGTATGATCTTTCTGTTTTTTAAGTTGTTGTGTTTTTTTAATCTTTTGATCACATTCTTTTTAGAAAGCAAAAATCTTCCAAACTCTAATGCAATATGTGCACTCTTGGCAAATCTTGAACTTCAGTTTGGAAATCTGTTTGTGTTGTTGTCACAGGGCTAACCTGTAAACATGAGGAAAAAATATTATCTCACACTGCTTTGCATGAGGCTCTGAACGATACGAAGAATGGAGACTTTGCTTTCAAACACCTGAAGCAGCAGGTATGTAGTGTACAGACATTGACAAAACTGGTGGAGTCTTTTTTAATTGTTCTCTTTGTACCAATGACACTTAGTCTGTCTTTTTTTGTTTTTATGTAGTACTTATTGTGTTGTATGTACTGGGCTTGTGCAATATAATTTCCCCATTTGGGGATTAATAAAGTACTATATTAATGAATATAAAACTAGTCATGGGAAGAAATAATGTCTAAAACAAAATGGCACCAGTGGTTTCAGTTCAGTCCTGATATGCATTTCTGTGCCTACTATGCAGGCCTCCATTTTAGGTAACATGGACTCTCTGGGCTTGCTGGGACCTAACAGATGTTTTGTGGAATTTGGTGCTGGGAAGGGCAAACTCTCCCACTGGATTGACATCTGTCTGCAAGCAGCTGACAATGTCCACTTTCTGCTGGTGGAGAGGGCTACCACTCGCTTCAAGGTCTGGCATTGTCTTATTTGGATACTTTTAGTTATTGTGATCAGTGAAACACACTATTAATTTAATACTTAAGCATACATATGGGTTAACCTGTATTTTTTTGTAATAAACTTGTTACTTTTTGACCGATGTCTACTGAGAATTTCTGAAACCCTGACAATCCCTTTCTGGTTTTCTTGTGCAGGTAGACGGGAAACACAAAAGCAGACGTCCTGTGTTTGAAAGGCTACAAGTGGACATTCAGCACCTATGTTTAAGTACGTACACAGGACTTACATTGGGTTTCTTTCTGAAAACTGAGATTTGCTGTGTGCATGTGCTTGCAGGTGGGATAATGCATGTCCCAGCAGAGTTCAATTCAAACCAGGGTTCTATGTTTAGGTTTTTAAGTACTGGCCCCGTGGGCCACTGAGCTAATGATTTTACTAGTCCAGATAAAATTGTACGTGGCCCGATGTTTCCCCCCTGAACAAACATTGGATCACCAAATTCTACTCATAGCAAAGGTCACATCCTACGTAACTTGCATTTAAACTTTATACTATCTACTAATATAAACCAAAAACAATCTATATTTTACAAAGTATACATTATAACCCAACAATAATGCGCCACTTATATTTTTACACTTATTTGAATAATACACAAAAAATAGTGTAACACTACTTCCATGTTTTTAAATGGTAAATGTTTTTGGAGTGATGTGCATTCACAAAATACTGTTCACTTTCAAGACTTAAATGCTATTGGTTACTGTGTTACTATAGTTCAACTGCTGTGTTTCTGTGGAGTTTAAAAAAACAGATTAAAAAAACTTCCAGCATTAAAGTTTTGAGTTTTTCCACATCTTGCATAATCTCTCTAAAACAACTTGAGGTGGCAGTTATAAAACCAATAGAATTAGTATGCATTTTTTGTATCAAAAATAAAACCAGAGGCTAATTAGTATGCATTTTTGATATCCCAATTAGAACTGGATGCTAATTAGTAGGCATTTTTTTATATATAAAATTTTATATTTGATATCAGAAATTCAATTCTTGATATCAGGAATTCAATTCTTTACCAGCAATTATGGATTAAATGTCGGCTTGCCATATTCTGCATCAAATAGCTACAACGGCAGTACTATACTGGACTATGGAGATAGATTTTTTTTTTTTTTTTTTTTAATGAGAGAGATAATAAGAGTATGCATAGCAGTATAATATTTACATACATGCACACTAGATCCGATGATGTATCCGATCTTTATGTGCGTGAAAAGAGGAAAAAATGAATGTATGCATCTTCCCTTTTATGGAAGCATATAGAGGACTTAATCCAAATGTTACAAATGCATGATCAACCCCGCTTCAAAATGGACTTTATTCAATTGATAATGAAAGAAACAGCGCCCCTCTTTGTAAATGCATGTCATACCTCTACACCGTTTTCTGGACAAGATGTAAACAAACATCCTCAATTTAAACAAAATGGTCAACTCCACCGATTTAACATTGGAACATCCGTCTTACCGAAACGGTGTCTTATGGGAGTCACAAAGAGTTCCGATGTCGCTTTTCTCCTATCTATATAATGGAAAACCTGCCTCATTTTTAGTTGCTTTTTCCCTTTTTTTTTCCTCAAATACTCATATGGATACAGACACAAAAAAAATCTGTCAGACCTTTAAGTAAGATGGTTTTGAAGGGAGATAATTATTTGCACCTCTGTAACTGTACAACTATTGATTCAAACAACTGTAAGTCGAATCATTTTAGAATATAGAAATTCTACTCTGTGTTGTTTGAAATAAAGATCTAGCAATTCGTTGACCTCACGTCTTCTTTTTGTCTGTAGGTAAAGTGCCCTTCTTGAGAGATCAGAAGCCCCCAGTGGTGGGAATTGGCAAACACTTGTGTGGAACAGCTACAGGTAATACCAGAGCACTCTGGTTTAATCTAACCCTTAGTATGCATATACAAAACACAAACTACAAGAATACAACAAAGCCTCTTTTAAACAATGCAGTGTGTTTTCATTGTAGGGGAGTGCTGGGTGTGGTACTTTTTGTGGTAAATGTATTTCTGGATATTCTACCATATTGGTGCAAGTCAGTGAAGATCATATATGATGTATAAATAGGTGCACACATCCTTGCTGGTACCCATGTTTGTAATCTTTGTACAAGTAATCTACAACTCTTTAAATAGTAGTTCCCACTGGTATGTTCACAGCGTTTTGTTATTTTTTATTTTATATATATTTTTGACCTGGTGTTCTGTGGCATCTTTACCAAGGTTCTCAACAGCATTTTTTCACCGAAAGGGCTATCGAAGTTTTTGGCTCCTGTGCAGAATTTGCTTCCTTTACCTTCCTTTTATTCACTGTACTGTGTATGTGATTTGTATGTACAGTGATGGTGTTGTAATGTTGTGTATATGTAGAACATCCTATGTTAGTGATTAGAAAGAGACATCTGCTAAAAAACTAAATTAAGTACAATGTAAATTAATAAATGTCCCTTCCCTGTGTTTTGTTGGCAGCTTTTACCAATTGATTTCATAGCGTTTGCTCTGGAGCATTAAGCTTTGAAAGCCGGCATCGGCCTGTCAGTTCCTTCATTGGTATTCACTATTCTCCATTGTGGTTGGTGCAGATCTTGCTCTGAGGTGTTTGCTGGAGAGCCACCCCTGCAACAGTGAGGCTAGGGATACAGAGCCATCACAGAAACGCCTGAGGCTGGAGCTGCCTGATGGAGGGAGTGGGGAGGTGGAGGAAGGCCAGCCTAGCTTGGCCCCAGATCCCAGCTCAGAGGCAAGAAAGGGGCTGAAGGTGGCAGGGGTGGCCATCGCGCTGTGCTGCCATCATCGCTGCGACTGGAGGCACTACGTGGGCAGGGAGTTCTTCAGAGTCCTGGGGCTGGGGGCCACGGAGTTCTCGGCCTTCCAGCGCATGTCAAGCTGGGCCACCTGTGGCCTGAGGAGGCCCCACAGTGACCGGACTCCCCCACAGGAAAACACAGAGGACCAAGAGGAGCATGAGCAAGGAGTGGAGAGTGAGAACAGCTTTGATGGGTGAGTGTGTGCCTTCATGGAAGTGACCCTGTCTATTTCAATTCCTAATTCTAATGTGCATGTACAGGATATCTCTCCATTCACTAATCTGCTCTTCTCTCCCAGTGTACAGTACACAACTACAATCAAAGTCATATTTGTTTTCTGAAGTTTATCGTTTTTTGGCTGATGCTTTTGCCCAGCATCAAAGCATCCCACAACTCCAGTAAAACCAGTATTACCAGTAAAAAGTTATACAGTGAAAAACACAAAATCAAGAATAGATGGGAGTCAAACCTGATAACTATGGACATGAGTTTTTAAACATGCCCATAAGAGATGAATGAAAGAGCAAGGCAAAGGCTCAATTAATGGGCCAATGAAAAGCTTGTTATTCCAAATGATACACAACTCTGTCCCTTTACAAACTTCCAAGCATGTGTTTTTTTGTTTTTTTTTTACAGTTCACACCAACACAATTGAAAGTCTTTTCTCATGTGTCATCTTTAACATTGTAACATCACCTTTCAGTACATTGGCCTATGCATTAAAATTTAGCAGATTACACATTCAATTATTCCAAAGGGAATTCAGCAAAAAGTCCAGGTATGACAATAAAGTGAGACAAAAAATTAAAGCTAGGGTATGCAATCCTGAGAAGCCAGCAGTTAGCAAGCTTGTTTTGAAAGCATAGAGCCTGCCCTCGCTTCAGAGGTGTCTCCAAAGACTTAATAATAATAATAATAATAATAATAATATTAATTTTATTTCTTGGTAGACGCCTTATCCAGGGTGACTTACAACATAAGTATATGTTGTACATCTTATATTTGTATATCTTTACATAAAGATAACACCATAACAGATTGTATGGAGAGAAATAACTTGTCAAGTATTTCACCACACTGCAATTTGCAAAATAATGTACTACTCAAAAACTCCGTAATTCAGATAATTATTTCAAAATTATGAACCATTTATTATTTTCACAGATTTCTGAAGACTGCCTTTTTTTTATGGAGTCCTTACGTATTGTATGCGTGTTCAAATGTTCAAGCATGCAGAGCTCCTACAAAAAACGTATAAAGTATTTTTTAATCAAACTCTTTCTACGTTTTAATTGTACACTTTAATCAGCTGTGTTCTGTAACTAATGTCACTGTGTTCTGTATGGTTTCATTCTTCAGGGTGCTCTGTGCTGAAGACCGGGAGCACATTGGCCGTCTCTGTAAGCTCTTGATAGATCACGGCCGGGTGTATTACCTGCAACAGAAAGGCTACACGGCTATGTTACAGTACTACACCAGTCCGGATGTCTCCTTGGAGAACGTGCTGCTCACTGCCTTCCCTGCCAAGACTACATAACACTTCTGAAAGCCCATTCTGCACAGCTGCGGTTTATCAGTGGGTGAAAGCAGGTGGGGTGTAGACATCTCTGAAGGGAAAGTTTTAAGTTTGCAGAAGGCATCTCTCTTGACTGGGTGACCAACAGTGGAGAGAGAGAAAGCTGAAGTGGAACCCCACTGCCACTCTCTCACAGTGTCAGCGTCTCCTTCACCGCCTCAACTGTCACGTTTAATACAGACGTGTAATTTGTATTGGATCCTAAAACAAAAATGAAAAACATTTGATTTTTTTATTATATTTTTTTTAACTGGCTATACAAATTTTTCCATTAAAATCCTTCAGTTTCCATCATGAAAGCACTTTATCCTGTTTCCATCCATCTATTAATTATCAAGTACAGGGTCACAGGGAGCCGGAGCCGAACCCGCCGGGCATAAACCGCATGGCAGGGTACACCCTGGAAGGGACACCAGGTCATCACAGGGCAGCACACACTTGCACAACTACTGGGTAATTGAGAGTAGCCAATCAACCGAAGCAGCCTGTATTTGGAATGTGGGAAGAAACCGGAACACCTGGAGAAAAGCCACTCGGCTACAGGGAGAGCAGACAAACTCCAAATAGGGAGACACCCAAGGCCAGAATCGAACACAGGTCCCAGGATTTGTGAGGCAGCAGTGTACAGCAGCATGTATTTTTTTATAGCATAGTGGATGTACACATAATTCAATATGGTCTCCAGGCACTCCCACTTTGGCAGCCGTTCAGAGAATGGGAATCCAGGCATCCTCCCTGAATATCAAATGCACTTCCTTTGCACTATGATGACACTAAAGTAAAGCCATCATGTAACCTGTTATCTTGTTCACAGGAAGTGCATTTAAATATCAAGGTATAATCACTATAGTGGTCACACAGTGTTCATTATAAATTTGCAGAATTCTTTTTTTTATTTTTATGACACGGGCACTCATTCAGAGGCACTGCTCACTTACCAAAGTGAGGGTATTTCCAGATAACAGCTGTAACTGCCCCATTGGTCTCCAGACCATTCAGGTTTGGAAGTGCAGATAGAGAGGGATTTACCAGTGCAGTACCTCTCCTTGCTTTGGTCAGATTTTTTCCAGGGGTTCAAGCAGTATAACACTTTACATCCTGGAAAGAATAAAATCCAGGCAGACCGGAAGCTCACAGTCCTACTATCCTTTCATATTTGAATGTTATGTAGCAGTTTATAACCAGAACTGGGGACTACAAATGAAAAAAAAGGGCTATGCTATAGTGGTTTTCATTGCTTAAAAACAAAATTGGTCACCTCTGCGTTTTGACTCTTTGATATAGGCTTGCATGAACTCCCGTCCAAACATCTCTTTGTCATCTTCATCTTCTTCCTCCTCTGCTCCCTTCTCCCCTGATGTAGGACTCCTTGGTAAAGTCACCTGCAGCTTCAAAGGGTTCTCTCTGAAGTTCACAAACCTGGAAGAGCAATGAGCATCTTCAGAGTGTCTTTGGAGCATATGGTAATGGGAGATACGGCACCAATATCAGATAATGGAAAGTAATGTTCCATTTCAGCAATTGGGAAAGCGAATGACCTTAGACCATGAAGCACTGCTCTGCATTCTCATTGAAAGTTACAAATTTGGGAAGGCATTCTCAAAAGGAAACCGACCTAGCAGAACAAGATAGTGTTCAAGGGCCATCATCTCAAAGGCATGTTAGCTCACAAGGGTATCTCAGCTGGCTGCTTTCGTTCAAACTCAATGTGATCACATATTTGCACATTTGTGTGTAATGGCTGTATTTCCTGTAGCTCCTTGGAAATATTTTAGATTTATAGTTTAGTTTATACCTCAGGTTCTCCATGCTTCCCATGCACTCTGGGATATCCTGGAGTTTGTTGTTGCTGAGTACAAGTGTCCCCAGATTCGTCATCTTACTGATTTTCTCTGGTAAGAATGTAAGCTCATTCCTTTGTAACCAAAGTGTATGAAGATTTTCCATCCTGTTGAGAAAAAAAAACCTTAAATGTAATCCACATTGAAAAGCCTGAACATTATAACCTGGGTCAATTGTTTCATATAACCCATCACTCACTGAGTATTGCGGTTGATGTCAATTATGATGGTCTAAATATATTTTTTTAACTGGCATTGTTTGGTCAGCTCTTAACTGATTCATAATAATTTAAAACTAAGATGTGTATTTACAAAATGTGATGTGTGTTACTCCATGTAAGTAGCTTTAAATAACAGCATCTCCTAGGTAACCTAATAATATTGATTCAGATAGATCTAAAGGCATCTTCATAATATACAGTTAGGTCCATAAATATTTGAACAGTGACATAATTTTCATCATTTTGGCAGAGCATCACCAGGGATGAATCCCAGCATCTGGTGATGTCTATGGGTTCCAGACTTCAGGCAGTCATTGATTTGCAACTGAGTATTGAAACTTACAATTTAATTTATGGCACAGTGGTTAAGAAACAGCACAGTGAACCAGGCATTGCGGGTTCAAATCCCGAAGTGGGCTTTCATTTTTTTTTTTGTTATATATATTTCTGAAGTTAAACAAGAACAAACAATTATAAGGCGATTAATAAGGCTTTTACACAGCTTCTCTTAATTAGAATCTTAACTCCTAGAAAATGTATGACAACGCAAGGACAATTAACTCATTGATATCCATTTAGAATGGATCATGAATCGAATTCAGCCAAACTTAATGTAAGAAAAACAATAACATTATTATTATTATTATGAATAATAGGACATCCAAATATGCACTGAATTTAATAATGCTTAAAAATAAAAAAACAAATCACCCAATGTGCACTGTATTTTCAAAAGATAAAAACAAGCTTACTTATGGAATGCAACAAGGATATGGCAGCTACACTCCTGTTTTGGACATACAGCACCAGTATGTACATAATAAGATTATATTTCAGTATGTGAAGACCTACATACATATAGTCCATTATGGGTATTGGGTAATATTTATTACTACTATGTCTCCAATATTGTGTTTGTATGTATAGTATAATACCGAGGAGGTATGCTGCTGGAATTATAGTTCCATTATTATATTATCTTAGATATATATATATATATATATATATATATCTTATATTTTATTATATTATCTCTCGCTGAGATCTGGGATATTTTTTAAGTCGCCCTGGACAAGGGTGTCTACTTAGAAATACATAATAATAAATAGTATAACATATATGTCACAGCCAACTGCAGACAGGATTCGGTCCAGGGCCCAAGAATGGCCTTACCTGTGAATATCTTCTGGCAGCATCTGGAGCTTGTTCCCCCCCATATCCAGCCATTCCAGTGCAGGCATATTGACCACAGTGTCAGGAATGCTAGTGAACTGGTTCATGGACAGATCCAAGTGGTAGAGGTTTTTTAACTGGCTTAACTGAGGGGGATTAAAAAAGAAAACAACTTTGGGGTAATTTATAAAATCAAAAACAGACTCGGAAGTCTATGGAGAGGCTGTGTGTACATGCATGTGGTGTTGGGGGGGTTTACCTGAGGAGGCAGCTCACAGAGGTCCCTGTTGACAGCCAGCTCCAGCTTCTCCAGGCTCTCGCAGGCCCCCAGTTCCTCCGGGACTCTCCTCACTCTGTTGTAACTCACTAGCAGCTCCCGCAGCTGGGTAAGCAGTCCTGGAGGACACAGATGCCTCTATATTGTGTTCTAATTTGATGTAGACATTTGAAATAAATTTGGTTTCATGTAATCCCAGGTTTGGGATTGCTGCCCCTTGGGGCATGCTGGTCACAGTTGGCCCTCACACAGCCCAGATCTGAAATAGACTCTAAGGCCCAAACTACATTCCGATTAGAGAAATCTTTAACATTTCAATTAATTGGGCCCAGTCATGGGCCATGGCATAGTCCAGATCCAACAGCTACTTGCTACTTTTTAAAATGATTGCAGATGCTGCCTTAGGGAAGTTGCAAGCTGAAGTCTGAAGCCTGCTACCAGATAGATCGGACTTCCTTGATTTTGTCCTATATTTTACTAACTAGCTAACAATACAATCTGCACTGCTGTCACGCAGTTTTAATACTGAACAAAGTGATCCTGCTCCTATCCTTGTCAATGACGTAAACCATTCTGACCTTCTCTTATACCTTAATTTATAACGTGATGTGTAGATGATTAAAAATAATGAAAGTAATAGTGCACTGAAATTTAGGAACTGTGTGAGCTATAATAACATTCCACAAAAAACACTGACCTATCTCTTTTGGGATCTCTGTGATGGCATTCCTGGACAGGTCCAGCACAATCAGGTTGTTGAACTCCCCTATGAACCGAGGGATCTTCTGCAGGCCAGTCCTGTGGAGCTGCCACTCCTGAAGATGAGTCAGCTGAAGCAGGGCTGAAGGCAGAGTCTTGAGAGAGAGACAGAGATTGCACACACTGTATAGCCAATGTACAATTTGGGATGTCGACAGCATAAACAAAGAAGTAAAATCACAATTGGAAAATGTCTTTGATTATCTTTTCACCTAGGATGGCTTGTATATGAGGAGCAGCTGGGGGAAAAGAAATGTTATATTTGATTAAGTGTGATTTACTCTATCTGGGATTCCAAAAACATGCAGGATGTACAAAGCAAAGATAGATAGCTGTGTTAGGTTTACCTTCCATTCTTCTTTCTCTATCCTTAAAATGATCCTTCCCTCCTCTGTTACCACCTTCTGTTTGAGTTTGGCCAAAGTGATGCGGTCCTCCCAGACATGTGCCAACCTAGGGGGTGTCACATGACTTGACGAACAAGACTGCCAAGACACCACACAACAGCACACCATCTCTGCATCTTTCTGCAAAACTGGTGGCTACAACTTAATCTTTGTTTTAGCCAAATAGATTTTTCTAGTGTGCTTTGTTGGTTTCTGTTCTCTTAACCCTTAAGAGCCTAGAGTGACACATGTCACTTGACAAAAAAACTATTCAAATTTATCAGGCAGACAACATATGCAACAGAAATGTCACGCTGTGTTCCAAATTGCTAGTTTACACAATTTAAAGCATCCTTCGCTTACAAAAATACAGTATATATTACAGAAAACCCAATTTGGCTAGCTAAGTCTAATTTGGAAGGATGTTCAATCAGTTCAGAAGTTTGCAGGAAATCTGTGAAGGATTCCAGAGACAGACAAAATTACCTGCCAACCGAAACCTTTTCCCTCAGATCCTTGTCCCTCTGAATTTCATCTCTGGACTTCTTGATTCTGGTTTCCCAAAGGGCTTTGATGGAGTTGACAGTGCCGCAGCACACAGACAGTGCCGTCATGGCTCCCCACCACCAAACCCGTCCAACTCCCCGCGCAGCACCACCAGCAGCCACAAGGGGGCTCCGTCACATCATCTGTGAGTAGGAGGGGAGCACGGGTGAAAAGTATTAAAGGAGAAACTGATGTTAGCTATATTATTATTTTAAATTAACAGTTTAAAGTTTACGTATTGTAATTATTTTGTATATTTTAACAAAACGTGAGCTTCTCCCAAAAATGTTTTTTTTTTTTTTTTTTTTTTTTAACTTAATCACCCTATGTGGTACACTTCCTTGCAATATACAAATTTGTGATGCCAGATTGTATTACATTCAAACTATTGTTTCTGCAAAGATGTTAGGGTTATGCATCTACAGTATTGCCCTCCGCCCCCCACCTACAGTCGTGATGTATGAAATGTTTCATGGATTTAAAAGGGGAAAAACAGCAACTAGGAACATCTATGTTCACCCTTTTCTCTGTCAGTTTATGGGTATTTTAGCGCTACAGTGTGGGTATAGAGCTCATAATTGTCTAATGCCAACAATAGCTTGCACTCACCTCTCGCAGTCGGTCACCCCGCCGGAGGAGTGTGACGTCACTGAGCGCCCTGGAGCTGTTCTTCACACATGCAGGGTAAATCCAGCTGTCCTGCCAAAACGCGCTCCTTGTCCAAAACACAAACAGCTCATCGGCGTCACTACTCCTGGACTAGGTGTTGAAGGATTTGCCTTTTTTCATCCTACTTTAAAATCAACGCCATATCAGCTGCCGTCGTCCGCGGGGCCTTTTAATGAAACGCAATCCCGCAAAGGGTCTAATTTTAGCCCCCCAAGAGACCAGGAATAGCAAGTCACATGTGAACATCCGTCTGGCTCGTATAAAACGGTCACTTGACACATACCTCAGCAACAGACTGCTTAAAATATGCCTTTCTCTAAAAATAATGATAAAACTGTACGATCATAGAACTTGTTTTTAATATTCTCCTATGCGCATTTTACAGGTAGGCTACCGGTAGTCCGGAGAAGACGCATGTACTGAGACAGCAGCCTGTTGCCACTGTTTGACTTTATTATGCGGGATCTCACTCTATACTACAGTCTCAATCTCTCTAAAGCAGGGCAGCAGGGCCGTGTGTCCATTCCCTGGTACAGCCAAGGCATAAAGCACGTTCAGTTCGAGCCCATGTCCCAACATGCTGCTGGATGAGGTTTCAAAGACAATTCAATTTCTTTATATTGATTGATTAGAAAATACTGTACTGAAGGGAGCTTTATTTTTTTTAAGGCGGGGTGCAGAGTTATACAGTATATGTATATTGTATAATAACGGAATTGGCTTTTATTTACAGCTCTTATTTTCAGAGCTAATGTGGCTGCTTATTTTTATTCAGCAGTTTCGACGAGGCTGCAAAAAAATGGCAAAAATGCAATGGGATAGAAGAATTTTATTTTAATTTGAAACTCAATAATACAGCAAGGCATTGGGCACGACAATGTAAAATACATTTTGTTTTACAAAATATTTGCTGTATTACACTCCAGTAGTTTCTTCGTTTAATCTAAATTGTGTTAAATAATTAGGAAAATAAAACGAATTAGGGGAAAATCAATTCATTTAAAACGATATGACTTAACCCAGTAGAGGGCAACAAACGACACAATATAAGCGGAGCATGAGGTTGTGCAAAATATTGCACACTTAACCACACCAACAGTTACCTAAGACATTTCGCGTTTCTATTATTACAGTGAGCCCATGACATTAAAAATAAACTTACATCTACACTGTAAAGCAAAACAAATTAAAATGACATTTGGCTTAAGTGTGTTATATCAAATTATAACAACGTGACGTCCTTAAGAAAAGCTACCCCCCCTTAATTAGAACATACACTCACCTAAAGGATTATTAGGAACACCTGTTCAATTTCTCATGAATGCAATTATCTAACCAACCAATCACATGGCAGTTGCTTCAATGCATTTAGGGGTGTGGTCCTGGTCAAGACAATCTCCTGAACTCCAAACTGAATGTCTGAATGGGAAAGAAAGGTGATTTAAGCAATTTTGAGCGTGGCATGGTGTTGGTGCCAGACGGGCCGGTCTGAGTATTTCACAATCTGCTCAGTTACTGGGATTTTCACGCACAACCATTTCTAGGGTTTACAAAGAATGGTGTGAAAAGGGAAAAACATCCAGTATGCGGCAGTCCTGTGGGCGAAAATGCCTTGTTGATGCTAGAGGTCAGAGGAGAATGGGCCGACTGATTCAAGCTGATAGAAGAGCAACTTTGACTGAAATAACCACTCGTTACAACCGAGGTATGCAGCAAAGCATTTGTGAAGCCACAACACGTACAACCTTGAGGCGGATGGGCTACAACAGCAGAAGACCCCACCGGGTACCACTCATCTCCACTACAAATAGGAAAAAGAGGCTACAATTTGCACAAGCTCACCAAAATTGGACAGTTGAAGACTGGAAAAATGTTGCCTGGTCTGATGAGTCTCGATTTCTCTTGAGACATTCAGATGGTAGAGTCAGAATTTGACGTAAACAGAATGAGAACATGGATCCATCATGCCTTGTTACCACTGTGCAGGCTGCTGGTGGTGGTGTAATGGTGTGGGGGATGTTTTCTTGGCACACTTTAGGCCCCTTAGTGCCAATTGGGCATCGTTTAAATGCCACGGCCTACCTGAGCATTGTTTCTGACCATGTCCATCCCTTTATGACCACCATGTACCCATCCTCTGATGGCTACTTCCAGCAGGATAATGCACCATGTCACAAAGGTCGAATCATTTCAAATTGGTTTCTTGAACATGACAATGAGTTCACTGTACTAAACTGGCCCCCACAGTCACCAGATCTCAACCCAATAGAGCATCTTTGGGATGTGGTGGAACGGGAGCTTCATGCCCTGGATGTGCATCCCACAAATCTACTTCAACTCCAAGATGCTATCCTATCAATATGGGCCAACATTTCTAAAGAATGCTTTCAGCACCTTGTTGAATCAATGCCACGTAGAATTAAGGCAGTTCTGAAGGCGAAAGGGGGTCAAACACAGTATTAGTATGGTGTTCCTAATAATCCTTTAGGTGAGTGCATTAAGCGGCATGACGTTTTAACCTTAAAAGCGCTAACATATTTCGTCCCCTAAAAGCACCAACGGGGGTATTTTTGGACCCGAATTGGATATGATGTAAAAATTTAACTTTCTGTCAAACAGTAACGCTTTTTCTTTGATTAACACTATGTAACACAATAAGCATATATTTGAACATTGTCACACATTCATTGCCAAATTTGTTGTTTTAAGACGGACGTTTCTGTATGTTTTGGACAGTTTTTTTAGCGGTGCCTACAGGAGAGTGTTGGTCCCTCTTATCTGTCTCAGATCACAGGGTGTTGATGGGCTCATGGTTGCTTTTGCTCATGCCTTCAAGTAGCAGAAGGTCAATTTGGTTTCAATTTAATCCACTGGCCTCCATTCTGCAGTTGTACAGTTGTACCCATATTTTGTGACAATAACTCTCAAATATACTACATGGCCAAACATCTGTGGACACCTACTCGTAGAATATCTCATTCCAAAATCATGGGCATTAATATGGATTTTGTCGGCCCCTTTGCTGCTATAACCACCTCCACTCTTCTGGGAAGGCTTTCCACTAGGTGTTGGAACATTGCTGCAGGGATCTGCTTCCACTTAGTCACAAGAGCATTAGTGAGGTCGGGCACTGATGTTGGGTGATTAGACCTGGCTCGCAGTCGGTGTTCCAATTCATCCTAAAGGTGTTTGATGGGATTGCGGTCAGGGCTCTGTGCAGGCCAGTCAAGTTCTTCCACATCGATCTCGACAAACCATTTCTGTATGGACCTTGCTTTTTGCATTTCCCAAACTATTGCCACAAAGTTGGAAGCGCAAAATAGTTTAGAATGTCATTGTATGATATACCATTAAGATATCCCTTAAGTGGAACTAAGGGGCTTAGCCCAAACCATGAAAAAGAGCCCCAGACCATTATTCTAGAGCCAGACCAGTGTTCTCCTGGCATTTGCCAAACCCATTGCATTTCCACTGCTCCAGGGTTCAATGATGGCAAGCATTACACCACTCCAGCTGATGCTTGTGATCTTAGGCTTGTGTGTGGATGCTCAGCCATGGAAACCCATTTCATTAAGCTCCCGGTGAACAGTTCTTGTGCTGACCTTGCTTCCACAGGCAGTTTGGAACTTGTTAGTGAGTGATTGTTGCAACCAAGGACAGACAATTTTTACACGCTATGCGGCCCCATTCTGTGTTGCATACCACTTCGCAGCTGAGTTGTTGTTGCTCTTAGACGTTTCCACAATAACAGCACTTACAGTTGACCGGGGCAGCTCTAGCAGGGCAGAAATGTGATCTGACTTGTTGGAAAGGTGGCATACTATGACAGTGCCATGTTGAAAGTCACTAAACTCTTCAGTACAGCCCATATTGCTATGTTTGTCTATGGTGATTGCATGGCTGTTTGCTTGATTTTATACAACTGCCAGCAATGGGTGTGGCTGAAATAGCCGAGTCCACTAATTAGAAGGCGTGTCCACATAAGTTTGGCTATGTAGTGCATAAATATATATGTATTGTCCAGTTGATTTTTCCTAGTGATCAAAATGGACACACAAGAGAGATCATTTTTTCAGTCCTCCACATTAACATAAAAATCATACAAAATTTAGATGGTAACTAGTTGCTTGACAAAGTCCTACAATTTCAGAAAGATTGAAAAAAGGGGTTCAGAGTTCTGATATTATTTAACCCTTGGGTTTTAAAATAAGCCTTCTTGGCACTTTTAGGTTTAAGTCTGAGGCTAATTATGGTCGTGTTCATGTAGCGCAGATATCTGCAGTTCTGCGCTGCTAAATCTGCATTACATGCGACCAATGTATTCCATTAATCTATTCCTGATACACAGCATACAGTACACAGAGGGCCAACAGGGAGTGGTTTTTGAAGCAGTATTCCGCGTACGAGTCGACCCCGGGACACCACAAACTTCTGCTGGAGCAAGAAACCTCAGCGTGCTTCGTCTGTGCCAGGACCACGAAGCAAATCAACTTATACCGCGGATACAATAGTCCCTTCGCAGCCTCTTTGATGCGCTCAGCCAGCCTCACAGTTAGCGCTGAACACGCCTCTCCGTCATACTCCACATCCTGCAGCAAATCATCCGCGACTGCTTTAATGACCGCCTGCGTTTCTTCCACCGAGAAGCGCCTTTCCGGCTGCGGCTGGTAACTGTTCTCTAAGGTCGGCTCCAAAGTTTTGGACCACGAAAACGCATTAGCTGAGACGAGGGACTTTGAAGTCGATATCCGCATATTGTGGAGCGATACCTCCCTCCTGGTGACCCAAGAGTCCCGTTTTGTAGCATGCTGCTTTTTCACGCAGCTGGTACTACTGTTGCTGCACTGTCTCTGGAGCTGTGGGTCTCTGGACTTCGAGCCCACTGGGTTCCTAAATGGCTTCCCAGAATCCCTTGTGGAGTCCATTCTCAGTCCACCTGTGAGGTTCAAGGACAAGCAGATAATATGGGGGACTATCGAAAACATAGAAAACACACGCACACCAAAAAATAATAAGGTGTCGAATCAAAGATAAATTAGTCAAAAAATAAAACTCACACTTATTTGAGCTCCAAAAACTATTTGTTATTATAACATAAGGTTCATATTGTTTGTTAACTTTTCATCAGATTCTACTAACCTGGCTAACTGGTAAACTTCTTTTGACGAGTTGTAGGATCCTAGCCCTCTTAAAAATAAGTTTACCAGTTTTGTAGAATCCAACGGATGTGTGCAATGGAACAGATATTTGAAGCGATCAGAGATCTAGGGGATATAGGGATGACTGGATTAATCAGGTTCTTCAAGAAAGTAGCCGAGAGGTTTTCCACTGGTTTCTTCCCAAGGAGATAACGAACAACCTGTTTTATGTATTACTATGTTTTCACCTTTAGGTAATGAATTGAAACAAAATATTAACAAACATTGAAACTTATTGATACAGATCTCCTTCTGAAACATTTTCAAATTGCCCTCTCGATTGGTATTTGCGAGACAGCATAACTTGAGGGATATACTACTTAAATGGGAAATACACTACCCATTTTTTTAAAAAACATCTTAATTATGTTATATTGTTTTAAATATGGCAATGTCAAAACAATTCTGAAGTGAATATATACTTAGGAAAACTGATTTATGAACGCATAGGAGGCCGCCATTTTCTCTCTAGCAGACAAACAGTGGCATCAGTGCGGCTACACAGTGTGGGGAGGCTGTGTTACAAACATGCCATGGGTTTTGGCTGTAAACAACACAGTGGACACTGTCAAAAAGCCTGTCAACATGGGTATTGATGTCAGACCAATCAACACATTTTTTGATCACGTTCAGTCAGATAAAACGTACAACAAATTCAGGTTGTGTAGCAGGCAGGTATTGCAAAGCAGTATTAACAAGTGACTAACAAAACAATTCTAGAAAAGTCGAGTCAGATAAAAACTTGCATACTGCTTCGTATTGAGATGAGATGTAATTCAGAATGTGGCTAGAAATATGGTTCCGTTCCACCTACATGGGGACTAATTTCTCTCAATGGTTTCTTGATCTCATATACAGATGGGTGACAAATTAAAGGAAAAACCAACATAAAGTGTCTCAGCATGGTGTTGGGCACCATGAGCCGCCAGAACAGCTTCAATGCTCTTGGCACAGATTATACGAGTCTCTGAACTCTACTGGAGGGATGAACACCATTCTTACAAAAGATATTCCCTCATTTGGTGTTTTGATGATGATCTCCCATAGGTGTTCAATTGGGTTGAGATCTGGTGACTGTGAAGGCCATAGAATATGATTCACATCATTTTCATACTCATCACACCATTCAGTGAGCCCTCGTGCCCTGTGGATGGGGCATTGTTATCCTGGAAGAGACCACTCCCATCAGGATAGAAATGTGTCACCATAGGATAAAGGTGATCACTCAGAATAACTTTGTCATGATTTGCAGTGAGCATTCCTTCTAGGGGGACAAGTGGACCCAAACCATGCCAGGAAATGCCCCCCACAGCATAACAGAGCCTCCGGACCCCCTCACTGTAGTGGTCAAACAGTCGCGCCTGTACTGTTCTTGAGAACACTAGCCAGTTGAGCATCTTAGTGACTGAAGCTCCTGCCATTCGTGTCCCAATAATGACCCCTGTTTCAAAGTCACTAAGATGCTTTCCTCTTGCCATCTTGATCCAAAGTCAACAACAACAAGAGGTCAATAAAGGAGTTTGTGAAACCGCTAAAGGGCAAAAATTGAAGTATCTTCGAAAATGAACAAGATGTGGCAAATGTTCTAAATGAGAATTTCAGAGATGTTTTTACTAAAGAAAAAATAGATAACATGCCACAGGTTAACAACCAGTCCTGTCAAACCCTAAGAGAGATCAGGATAAATGAGGAGGAGGTACTAAAGGGACTAGCAGACTTAAAAACAAACAAATCACCTGGGCCAGATGGTATATTTCCAACAGTACTGAAAGAAATAAGGAAAATTATTTATAGGCCGCTAACTCAAATATTCCAAAAGACACTTGGAACAGGGGATGTGCCAACTGACTGGAATACGGCAAATGTCATACCAATCCACAAGAAAGGGGACAAAACTGAGCCAGGAAATTACAGACTAATCATTCTCACCTGCATTACTTGTAAAATGTTGGAAAAAATGATTAGACAATAGAAAATAGAGGAGCATCTTAATGCAAACCATATTCTTGGCGATAGTCAACATGGGTTTAGACGAGGCAGATCGTGTCTTACTAATTTATTAGAATTTTTTGAACATACAACTGCAGCTGTAGATCATGTGAAAGCATATGATATGATATACTTAGATTTTCAAAAAGCTTTTGATAAGGTTCCACACCAAAGACTGATCCTCAAATTGGAAGCTGCAGGCATTTAGGGTAATGCAGTAATGTTCAGACTGTACAATGCACTAGTTAGAGCTCATCTGGATACTGTGTACAGTTCTGGGCTCCACACTTCAAGAAAGATATCGCTGCTCCAGAGGCAGTTCAGAGGAGAGCAACCAGACTTATTCCAGGTCTGAAGGGAATGTCCAACTGAGAGACTGAGGGAACTGAACCTTTTCACCCTGGAACAGAGGAGACTACATGGGGACTTGATTCAAGTCTTCAAAATCATGAAAGACATCGACCACATCAAACCAGAGGAGCTTGTCCAGATCAGCAGGGACACACACACCCGGGGACACAAATGGAAATTTGGCTTCAAGGCATATAAGACAGAAAACAGGAAACACTTCTTCAAAGAGAGAGGCGTCACAGTCTGAACAAACTCCCCAGCAATGTGGTTGAAGCTGAAAATTTGGGAATATTTATAAATAGACTGGATAGGATCCTTGGATCACTTAGTTATTAATGGACACCAAACAAGCATGATGGGTCGAATAGCCTCCTCTCGTTTGCAAACTTTCTTATGTTCTTAATTGCTTAATTGTATCATGCAGTACACCTCTTTGGAGGTGTTCCTCCACTCATGTATTCAGGTTTTTCATTTAATTTGTCACCCGTCTGTATGTACTTAAGGTGGAAATAAAAGTTCTCCACGTAAAACTTGACTATGTTAGTAATACATCAAACTTTTTATTTTTGGTAAAAAATGTATAGCTCATTGCTTTTCATGACCCCATAACTTTACTATCTCTTCAGATAACAAGCTGATTTTTTAAGGTCCTATAGACCTTAATACTTTCTATCAAATGCCTAAATTCCAGAGAGACTTATATTTAACATACAATATAAAGCAAAATGTAAAAGTACACTTTGTGTAATATTTCAAAGGCATAATTGAAACTCCTTTATACTTTACCATCTTCTACCTATATTTGTTTAAAGCTTTAAATAAACTGCCTGCTAATCTATGAATCATTATACCTTTAGAAATCCAAACTATCAATTATCTTAATCATGAGTTCAACCAAATTTAGATTTAGGCTTCTGTGATTTAATGCAATATAGGTGTACAGCAGAACTTGTGGGCGATTCACGACTTAAATCTTGATTGTTTTATGTGACCAAAAAAAAGACATTCAAACATATGTATGTATTTTATTTAAAACAAATATTTATAATAATACGAACAATAACAAAAGAACAGCACCACTCTCATCACCGTGCATAAATTTTAAAGTCAAATTGAAAAAATGCCTCTAGTAGGCTATCCCTGAAAAACAAAAATATGCAATAACGGTTGTGCAAGAATAAGAAAAGAACAGCACCACTTGCAAAGCTGTCATCGTTGTGCAGTTTTTTTTGTTTGTTTGTTTTTTTAATATCCAAAAAAAAAAAATTGTGAACAGAACAATTTTCATTTACTTTTGTCTTACAGGTTTCTTGTGAGGAAAACAAGCCTGTCTTCAGCCTCTGGCTCCAGGCATGCCCTTTGACATGTTACAATGTTCCCACCCGTACTGAAGACCCTCTCTGAAAGGGCACTTGTTGCAGGAATGGAGAAGTATTTCTTTGCCAGATTGCTCAGTCTTGGGAAATAGCTTCATGGAGTTTCCACCAATTGAAGTGGGTCTTTTTCTGGATCTGTGTTAGGGGACAACAAGTAGCTTGTCCTCCTCTGACTGAGAGGCAGATGGCACTGTCTTCCTGATGAAGCTTCCTAGAGTTTTCTTCTTCTTAGACACAGGTTCAGCTGCTTCTTGGCACACCTTCACATCTGTGCAAGGCTGGGGTGTGCTTTTCTCAGATAGCAGAGACACCAGCTCTGTAGCAGCTCTTTGCTTGATTCCCTCCACCTTGTCATGGTCTACGTATATCATCCAGTTCCGGGGGTCCATCAGTAAGGCCATGTCCAGGAGTTAATCTGTGGTAGGGTCACTGTATATGTTGTTGAGGTACTCCAGTATGGTGCTTTTGATTTGTTTTGTGTGCTCGGCAATTCATATCTGGGACACATTTTTTAAGCATCTTTCTGAACCTATGCTTTTGGACGGTTTAGACGGGGACCATATCTTTTGCGATATGAAAGGTCACCGCGTCTGTAATTTCCTTCAATACGGGCCACTTCTTGTCATATGGGATGGCATTTGAAAAGGAAGCAGCTAATGTTAGCTGCTTATCAGGGGTTTGGGGAGTGGGACAGCAGCTGGCATCTTCACCTGGCAGTGCCACACATTGTTCCCGCTGCGTGTCTGTCGCAGCTGTTGGCACGGGTTTGTCGTGCTGCCACTTAGTTGCAATATACTGTTTTACACTCTACACAGCACAGTGGTTTGTTCGACGTCAGACTTGGCAAAACCGAACCACTTCCAGATTGTGCGAGTTTATTTTATATTACGTCCAGAACATGCGCGGCTCCACCAATGGGATCGAAGCGATTGTGCAGATCTGCGCAGAACTGCGGAACTATAGACCGCTATATACGTCCGCTACATGAACGCTTCGAAATGGAAAAGCGCGCAGAAACGTAAATATAAAATGACAAAGCGGCAAACGGCAGATACATGTTGACAAATACATTAATGTTGAAATGAATAAATGTACATATATTTTTTCAACATTGTGTTGATTTTCTGTATTTTAAATAGGTAAATGCTTTATTTACTTTAGTCGACTGAAAACGTGACCCCCACTAGTTATTATATAGTTATTATATAGCAAAGATTATTCTAGGAGCATTTCCCCTACACCTTCAAATGTATTAACACTCTTCACCCCAATACCTTCATTTAGATATAAAAAGTGCAACTATTTTTGTATGGCTTTTTTCTGAAAAAAACAAAACCGTACACTTCTATGATGTAGAGCGTTTCTTTTCCATTTTATATGTCTTCGAAAATGTAACACAATGTCAATAGTATTTGTCGATGAAAAATGCGATGGGGCAGTTTTAGTTTAATTAAAAAAAAAAAAAAAAAACGTCTACTGCACTATATTTACAAAACGTTACATTGACAAGGAAAAGACTGAAACGACATCGACTCACCTCTCTGTTTCGGGATGAAAAGCAATGGCACTCGGTCCAGCCTCGGCGTGTCCGCGGCGGCAGCCCTGCCCGCTCCTGCCCTTGCAGTCCTGCACAGATCTAACTTCCCCCCTCGCTATTGGCCGATACGGAGACCAATAACTGAAAGCAGCCGCCTGTCTATTGGTTTCAAGCTGCAGCTCATAAAATGTATTCAGCTCGATTATTTATTTACTTCAGAACAACAAAACATCAATTCGTGGTTGTTCATTTTCATCCAAAGCTGTACTTTTTAGTCACAATTTCACAGTCCTATCACGGTGCCTGGTGGACTCTAAGCACCTTTTTCATTGCGATGTTGATTTGTAGTGGCGAGAATTCAGTTCTGCAAAACAGCCCTTACCAAGCATCCTCTTCACACAGTCATTACCCCTTCTGAAAGCCTTGATTGGGAATATATTTGATTATGCAATGTAATCCACCCTTGCATGCATTGGAAGCAACAGAGTTATCCTTACAGCTTATGGGAGCTTTGCATTACAAAATAAACACGTCAACTCCATCTCACACTATCATTTTATTAAAACGATTTTACTCAAGATCACATCAGGAAACTACTTGTGTCTTTTAAATATTAGAACTGGAAATTGTGTTACCCTTACGAAGTACAATCCGTTCTGTCACCCATTAAAACACATGATTCCCCGCAAATCCCAAACAAACTAGACAGCAAATGTACAGTTTATTAGATTTTCCTTTTTAACTAATTGAAATATTCCGATATGGAAAGCACACTGGAGGAAGAAAAAGTCTGACCACAGCTACTATACAGCACTATACAGCAATGCGGACAGCAGCACCATCAGAGATATACAAGGTGGTTATAAAATGAAGGAGAACTGATCTGTTAACCAATCCAGTTATATGAAGTACTATAATTTCCACTAACATCCATAACCTGCAGAAACTCAACACCACCATGTCAACATATTAATTCTTGGATCCATACTTACAAACCTGCATAGGCAGACATAATGCAGTGATCATGGAGCGCTTCATGCTTTTGTGGTACTGTAATGCAGTTTTACAACCACCCTGTATCAGTAAGCCGGGAGGGGTCTTTCCCAACGTCAACATACAACAATCTCATTACACTTTTGTTTTAGTTCATCTGTCAAGGTAGGACAGCGGTTGCTCATTCTGTCAGCTTGGGCACTGTCATCTGTGTTAGCAACAGGAGTAACAGAAGGAAAAGAAAAACAGACCGTAGTAGAAATGAAAAAGGGGTTGGAAGTCAGTTATACCATCACTACACAGTAGGGGAGACACTCCGAGTGTTGGTGCATTAAAAACATTCACTTCAGGTCCATGAGCATTGAAGCTGGGTTTTCCAAGTAGGACTTCCACAGGTTGGAGAAGCGGCACATGGTGGCTCCATCTATTATCCGGTGATCGGCCGACCAGCTTACATTCATAATCTGGGCCTTCATCACCTCCCCTCTGGCATTGAACCTGGGCAGAACCTGAAGCAGTACACGTAGAAGTACAGTTACACAGGCAATGAACCCAGCCCATTCAAATGCATTACTACCCTACCACGTGCATGTTTAAATCCAAACGAGACATCCCTTCCGTTTTATGACTCGGCTCTCTTGCTTCCCCCTGCAATTTCAGTTTCTTTACTAAATAAACCTCAGAAGTTCACACTGACTACCAAAAGAGGATTGTGAAAGACTGACAGATTGCACCAGGCCTCAGCTGGTCACAGTTTGTGACAACTTCACTAGCTGAGGTTAATTAAAATATGTCCGTTCCAGAAGAAAGGTTCAGAGTTCCTCACACTTACACATCAATACCTACTCCCTAAGAGAAGGAGGAATCCTACACTGAGATGCCCCTCACTCACATTTTCACACAAGAGATAGACCTGTAAGTACACACCTGTATCTTGCCAAGAGCCCCAATTGCCACTTCAGGGGGCAGAATCACAGGTTTTGCATACGTTCCACCAATCTAGAATGCAAGGAAAAGCACATGTACAGCATGACATCAGGAAATGCTTAATTATGACAATCAAGCACCATTGGTTATGAACATAATGGCACACGGATACATTTATCATTCTTTGTCCTGCAGGCCAAAAGTGTCCCTCAGAAATAAAAGGACTGACCTCCCAGTTGGCTCCATTAACCCCTACACAGTGTGAATGCATTCATTATGACTTTTGAACTTTGAATGGTGTCATAATGAAACATTTGCTTTTTTCCCCCCTCCCTAAAAGGACGAAATTTTCCAAACCCCTGCAATGACCGATATCATGAACGGATACGGCCTTTTAAAAGTCCAAAGAGGCCAGCGGGAGCTTACTGATCCAATGTTGGAGAGGGTGAAAGTGCCCCCCGTTAGGTCGCCTGCCCCCAGCTGCCCCGTCGCCCCCAGAGTCTGCAGGCGGACAAGCTCCATGGCGATGTCGAGTATACTCAGCATCTGCACGTTCTTCACATTGGGTACTATGAGGCCCTGCTGCGTGTCCATGGCCAGTCCAATGTTGTGGGCCGCCTGAGACAAAACCAACAACAGGAAGAGAATGGTGCTCAGATTTCACAGACACAGCTTGGTCACTTCAGCTCAGAGACAGCTTGGAGCTTGTGTTTTCCCTGTTCAAATGGGTTCAAGTAGCCCACCCTCCTAATTGGAAAGCACTTTGGGATCCTTCAGGGTGAAAGGCCCTAAATATAAATGCAAGATTACAATATTATGATAAAACCGCAGTGGCTTGACAACACTATATTGTGCACGAACAGCTCCACAATCATTTAGGTTTGTTCTACAATTATAGGCATTGTAGAGAAGTGATTTAATGGGTAATTTTATATTGATATTAGAAATAATGAGATTTGTGCAGACTTGGCAAATTGGATTTATTAGTGGGAGGCCAAACAAAGAAATGGGTTTGTCCGAATGTATCCACCCTTGGGTTTGTCTGTGTGTGGATTTCCCGTTTCTCCTCTCAAAGCTAAAGATGTTACCTCGATGTTAAGAAAACCACAAGATTGTACCGTTTTTATGCTGTAACAGGACCAGACATCTGCATCTATGATGACCTCCTCCCTTGGGAAGGGCAGCCTACAAACTTTCCAGAGCTTGCATCTTTTGAAGCTTTTGATTGGATGAACGGCCAGAAGATTCAACGTAATTTTTCCTATAAAGCTTCACTCATGTTTGTAAACATTAAGTTCTCACTGAAGGAATTTCCTGACGTGGTGCTTCCAAGCCAGCTTGATTAAAGTTCTATTTTCTTTATCTCAACAACTTTTCCAGTTATTTCCGAGACGGGTTCTACAAGCAGGGTTTCTGAAGCTTGCCACTGTACAGCAACCCCTGTAGTTTACCGAGCACCTGCGAGTCTGGAATATCATCAGCATGAAATGCATTATTTCTTCATACTGTGCTATAGCTCTGCCTTTGGATTGGGAACTATATATTTTGTAAAGCAGATGGCTGGACTGTGGCAAGTGTGATAAATGGAGATTTCAAATAAAAAGGGTACACATGTTAAATTAGGGTAGGTAATCCAGAGCATAGAGAAGAAAAACAAAAACAACTTTCAAACTCAGCTGTACAGCATCCTAGCGAGACATCTTAAAAGTAATGTCATTACCATGTAAGACACCTGGCAAACTCAACCAGTTCTAAGCATGAAAGGAAGGAAACCTGAACAGAACTAAATGTAAACAGCAGCTCAGTGGAGACAGCCATTTTCCAAAGGGCTGATTAAGGGCTCTCCTCTCTGCAGTTAATTTTAGAATAGACTGTGGACTTGACTTTTTTTTTTTTTTTGTTTGAGGGTAAGCCAATAAAGAATGGTGAAATAATCATCCAATCCTTCTGTGTTTTCTGGGAGTGTGAATGGTCGCTGGTTTACACTATGAATCAAATATCCTTTTTGCCAAGAGCACCACCCACAACCATTTCTATCAAGTTCTTCTCTTGTTGTTATCACAGACTTTCCCTCACCAGCCTCTTTATCTCAGTTGCTCAGGCTGTAAATCGTGCGGTTTACCCTTCTTGGCAGTGATTGTTTGCTATTGTACAGGCCACACAGGAACAATGACCGCCCAGGGGGGCAAATCAACACTGTGTTGGAAAAAAGCCAATTCACAGGCTTGGGGTGGAAAATCCATAATCAATACAGCTCAGCGATACAAATCAGTCTGGCCTTCACTGTTAAAAGGGTGAAAATGGCATTCAAGTGTAACCATGCAAGTATTGCTTTATAATAAGTAACCCTCTTTGTCTCTGTGAATGATTGGAGGCACTCTGTGTTGTTATCCTGTTGAGTTCTTTCACAGTTTTTACAGGGGAGGTGATCTATGACATAGTTCAGCAATTTTGCCTTTTCTGTATGTATGTATATACCCTAGGCCATACATACTAGATTAGGTAGTTTACTGTAGAGATTTAGCAAATTGTTTTAGGAATGAATGCACTTAATTTTCTCATGTAGTAGGAAACAATGACACTATAAATAGAAAAAATAGTAAGTATTTACTTTTAAATGTATAGTAGCAATTCAAAATTTGCAGATTACTGTAACCATTTTAAAATACACATTTGAACAGTTTTGTTAGGGACTGCTTGCTGACATACACACGAACTCATGCATTTTAACTGTGCAGATATCTCTTTCTGGCTCTATAAATTATCAGTGTTCACTGCACTGAGAGCCACCATTCAGTCAATATTCAGTCTCCTGCTGAAGGTGATTACCTTGTAGGTGATGTTCTGACAGCCCTCGTCCATGGATGCGTTGAGGATTGGGTAGTGCAGTAACCCCAGAGATGCCGCCTGAAGGAACCCGCAACCCAAAAAAAAAAAAAAAAAAAAGTCAATCTCTGCCTGGCTCCTCTTCAGATGAATGGGAGATGTTTCCTTGCACTGATGTGACTCTGCAACAGTCATCTGATATGTGAAAGACTCCATTTCCTTAATGAATTCATTAATATTTACAGCTCTAGAAAAAAAATTCAAGTTCAGAAATCAATATTACGTGGTAATCTTTTCCAGAGCTGTATATATCAATATTTATTTATATAACGCACATTATATACACACACCGATCAGCCATAACATTATGACCACTGACAGGTGAAGTGAATAACACTGATAATCTCATTATCATGGCACCTGTCAGTGGGTGGGATATATTAGGCAGCAAGTGCACATTTTGTCTTCAAAGTTGATGTGTTAGAAGCAGGAAAAATGGGCAAGCATAAGGATCTGAGGGCCAAATTGTGATGGCTAGACGACTGGGTCAGAGCATCTCCAAAACTGCAGCTCTTGTGGGGTGTTCCCGGTCTGCTGTGGTCAGTACCTATCAAAAGTGGTCCAAGGAAGGAAGCTCAAATTGCTGAAAAAGTTAATGCTGGTTCTGATAGAAAGGTGTCAGAACACACAGTGCATCGCAGTTTGTTGCGTATGGGGCTACGTAGCCGCAGACCAGTTAGGGTGCCCATGCTGACCCCTGTCCAGTTCCGAGCACCTACAATGGGCACGTGAGCATCAGAACTGGACCACGGAGCAATGGAAGGTGGACTGGTCTGATGAATCACAAGTTCAGGGTGTTGACTTGGCCTCCAAATTCCCCAGATCTCAATCCAATCGAGCATCTGTGGGATGTGCTGGCCAAACAAGTCCGATCCAT
This sequence comes from Amia ocellicauda, assembly GCF_036373705.1. Taxonomy (NCBI): domain Eukaryota; kingdom Metazoa; phylum Chordata; class Actinopteri; order Amiiformes; family Amiidae; genus Amia; species Amia ocellicauda. Next base: position 7,350,101 of record NC_089868.1, read on the forward strand.
GGAGGCCCCACCTACAGGACTTAAAGGATCTGCTGCTAACGTCTTGGTGCCAGATACCACAGCACACCTTCAGAGGTCTAGTGGAGTCCATGCCTCCACGGGTCAGGGATGTTTTGGTGGCAAAAGGGGGACCTACACAATATTAGGCAGGTGGTCATAATGGTATGGCTGATCAGTGTATATATATACACACACACACACACACACACACACACCTGTGCAGTACAGAGACAATCCTTACAAACCGATGGGACTACAATTCTTCTTCAGAAAGTGTTTAACACTCATTTTCACAAGGATAGTACAGAGACCAGTGTGCATGGAAAAAACAGGCATTAAGCAATACAGCAAAGCCCAACAGGTCATGGCACCTGAATGGCCAATCTCTAATCAGGCACCACAACAATGGAGAGCCTGCGTTACCTTGATAAAGAATGGCATGTAACTGAGCTTAATCCCTCGGTGTTCAGCCACTGACTTCAGTGCCGAGCGCAGCTTCACCAGCTCGGTCAGGTCCACCTCGTCACAGTAGCCAAAGTGGGGGATCTTTAAGGCAGCTGTCATGGTTTTGACCATTGCCTTGTGGAAACCTAAACCAGAACCACAGAGGTAGAATAAGCAACAGTCAAGAGTGTGGCTTTTTAAACATTTATAACTCTTATTAGTTTCTATACTTCCTATCCAGTTCCATCATTTCGTGAGATTACCCATAAGAACTACAAATGGTCTTGGACTTCAACAACACTCCCCCCAAAACATACGAGAAAAAAAAAAAAGAAAAAAAAGAAATGCGCTTCTGTAAATAAGAGCATACACAGTAGCACAATATTTACATTTACATGCACACAGAATCCGATGATGCATCCGATCTTTATGTGCGTGAAAGGAGGAATACACTAGTGTTCATCTTCCCTTTCCCACCTTGCACTGTGAAATGAGTTTGATTTGTTCAGATAATACATGCGTTAAAAATTACAACCAATTAAGTTTGTGTCTTTATGGTGAGGTGTAGTTTGTGTGAGAATTTTGTTTTTTTAAATCTTTGTGAAAATTATGTAAAAACTCTTTATTTCTTCATAAATGTATATGGCACAATCTATCGAACAGTTACACACAAATAAATCAACAGGAAAATAACAGGAAAAATAGGCCGGTGTTCAAAGGGTTAAAAGGAAATGACAAATTCCAATTCTAATTATTATTAATTTGGCAGATGGCAAAGACTACTTACAGGTTTACAAAAGTACAACATAATACAAAAGCAATACTGTAATGAATGCATGTATATATTTTTTATAACAATGCTGCAAAGTGAAAACCTGCAATACAAAGGCACAGTTGTATACATCCCACTGTACTCAAAAGTATTCACAATACTTTTAGAAACATTCCATGATTAGTTTTATAAATATGGTTTATAAAACTGTACTTGCTTATCACTTCTAGTTTTCAGACTTTGGTCAACACTGGTTCAAGAGAAAACAGTCAAGATTCTAGTAGACTGAGAAAAATACAGGGCCTGTGTGAAACAATGGACTGCCACTCCAGAGGAAAATCAGTGGAGAGGCAGTTTAGAGGGCATCAAAGGTACAGCAAAGGCATTCTTACCTTTGAGGGGCTCTGTGCGGTCCTTGCCTGTGAACACAGGTCTGGGTGCAGCTGGTTTGGGCATACTGGGCACAGTGTCTTTGTGTTTAGCAGCAGGGGGCGGCCCCTGGGGAGGGGGTGGCATGATCTCAGAGGTGGGGGAAAGTGGAAGGATGGCCCCAGTCTGCTTTGACAGGTAGTTAAGGATATCCTCTTTCAGAATACGCCCCTCTTTCCCCGTCCCTACCACTTCACTCAGCTTGATCTGTGTGAAAAATATAAAATCCAAAATAAATCAGTTTTCACATGTAGTGTGGGCCTTTCCAATCTTCACTGATGTTTTGATTGGCATAAGAAGTCAAATCTCCCATCTATTCCAGAGCTTAATCAATCAGTTTCACGATGCAGTGATAACTATATAAACTACAGGAAATCCAGGCCTTCCTTGAGGATAAATTGCCCACTCGTAAAACAGGCCATTCATTTTTATACCTTCTAGTTCTCCAAATAAAACATATGGAATCAAAATGAACTGTTGTAGTAATGGGCAATTCTTCTCGAGTGGGCAATTTATATAAAATCCCAAATAAATCAGTTTTCACATGTAGTGTGGGTCTTTCCAATCTTCACTGATGTCTGTAACCCTAAATCCCTGCTTCTGAGGCTAACCTCCTCCCCACAAGGGGAGCAGCAATACAAATCCCGATGTCATGATTGCTAATGCCTTATGCTGGCATAAATCTGCAGTCAACAGGGTTTTGGGTTTTAGTTCTTTTAGAAACAAAATCCAGCCTTAAGACTCTTGAACTGTACTGATCTAGTGCATTAACATTCCTGCACCCTCCCTCTCTCTGAAATTGAAGGCCGCTAAGTCTATCAAGAATGCTCACTTTTGGTAAATTACTGTAAAATAAAAGGCCACTTTTGACATTTCCTTCCAAAGCAAGAGCTGGGATACTGTGCTCCCCTAAACGGCATTCCTGGGATAATTGTCTGGCCTTTCCCCAGAGCGCAGCATCCTACTGAACCCTGAGAACAGTTTAAAAGCCTCAGCCACCTTCAGCTACCCATAGCAACAGGCCTACCCCCCAAAATAATGAGCCACTCTTCTATTTTGATAGCCATCTATTTTTACCCACAGGCAGGGGGTCTCACTCACTGCCCTAACTAGAACACAGCCTTGTCATCTATCACTGCCCTTCTCATTGTCCTCCCCCACCCCCTAGCAACACTAGGAGTTTTTCAGGATTTTATTGCCCTCAACTGACAGAGAAACCTGCAGCAAACCCCTCCTCCATACAGAAGCAGGATGACACTGCAGCCTCTCATCTGGCTTCAAAATCTAACCAGTTCATACTCCGAGACAGCCCTTTCTTCTCTTTTACCAGGAGTTGAATAGCATATTTTTATTTTGTGGCCTGCTTCCCAGAGCCAAAAGTACATTCCCCCAACCAGAAAATTATTAACAAGGACTTGTACCCCTTAGGTTTTGTGCAGGAGGATCTCTTAAATTAAACAGTGGTTTCCCTAGGTTTGATCACAGGGAAAAGCTGGAGGGAACTGTTAGCAGGTTATCTGTATTGCACTTCAGTAGGAGGCTGCAGTGACACAGGCTGAGGTTGTTTACAAAAGTGCAGGACACCTGCACGAAGATTTGTGGTTAAATCAAAAACATTTTTTAAAGAATAACATTCCTGAACAGTTGTTATTTTACAGATATCATTTTGAACTAGTCAAGATTAAACATGGTTAGTTTGTGTACATTTTTCAGGATTACTTAAGGGAAATAGTAGTTCCCAAACAACAAACCAACTAAAGAAGTTTGAGGGGGAGAGGGGTGCTGAATATGTACAGTAAACTACTTATGTACCAGTATTTTCTCTTAGTGTCTTAACTACATCTTTTCACTGCATGTTTACGGCGACTTCTCGTTTAGCAAAATAAGAAAGGCAGCCTATGCACACCCAGTGAATCTGATCCATAAACTGATCTAACACGTGCGTGCAGCTCTACTGAATAGTGAGTTTGTGCTGTACATTGTTCTCCATTGCGAGGCGCCGGACTGCAGGGGTGGCCTGGGTCTTCTGGCCCTTGATCTCCTGGTGGGTGTGTTCATCATGGGAGACGGCAGGAGCCTCCACCACATCCTCCTCCAAGGCACCTTCTGCAAGGAATGAGAGGCCAGAAGGAGAATGAACACGCCACAAAAACCAATCCCAGAGCCGAAGATATAATGTTTGTATTTGTACCAATCCCAAATAAATAGCACTTGAACCTATTTTAACATGTTCATTGTGTATATATACACGCCTCTTTGGTTAAAAAAATATATATTTTTTTACACAATATTACACCTTGGCATTAATAATCAGTTCACTGCTGACTGGGGCACATATCTGTCATCACTTCCACACGTCTTTGCTGGAGGATCATATTACACCTGCTTAATGTACAGTGCAATGTCTTTTTCTTTCCTGTTTGATATGGGGCTGCAGAGACAGCATTCCATCAAAATTAATAGCATTTGCTTCCTCCATGATTAAAGCTATTATATATAATAGAACTATTATAGAACTATAATCAAATTCTATAAAATCTAAAAAAACAACACATGGAACACAACAGTCACACACAGTGAGTAGTGGTTATAAAGAGCCTTAATCCTCATTTCTCATCAGCAGTTAACTTAGTGGGAGAGGAAAACGCAACAAAACAAACATTGTTCTGGAATGCCTTTTAATTATTGATGGAGGGCCATTGGACAGAGCTGTGTAGAGCACATTCCAGGTATTCAATTACTGTTCTCATGAAGGCTCACTCCGATTAATACACTACTTGAACGGCTTCCAAAGGCTCTGGAGGTAGCAGGTACCAGCTTCCTGGGAAGACCAGGCTCCTTTGTCCTTAACGATCTCCAGCACAAAGGAAAGGAGAACTCTGCTCTGTATTCACGCTCTCCATCTGAGCCTAATGGTTTATTTTATAAAGGGCAAAGGGCCCTATAACAAATCAAAATTGATTGATTGATCTTGGCTTCAGCATTGTTTCCAACTATTAACCACAATTGCTGTTGTACTTGGAACATGGCACTAGGGTTGCAATCTCTCTTACATTTAACAGATGGCAATATCATGAGTTTGCAGTGATCCACAGTTCCACATTTTAAAGCAGGAAGTCAAACTCCACTCCATGGGCGCTGCAGTGTCTCCTGGGATTTTGTTTCCACCCAACTCTGGGCTCCTTCACTGAACGAATTGCACAATTAACAGCATGAATTTGAAGATTTCTCTCCAGGCCTCAGAAACGTCTATGGGTACAGGCCTATTTGAAGATCTCAACTGTGATGAAGGTTAAAAAAATATTAAATAAGCCAAATTAAGTAAATCTTTCAAAAAATTGAGTAAGCGAGTACTCCAGCTGAAATGAAAATAGATGCCACATTTGTAGGCACACCCAATTAAAATATTTGTAATTTTTTAAAATGCCATTTCCTGCCATTCACATGTGATTATACTGTAGGCATTTGAAGAAAAGAACAGAACTAACAGAACAGAACAGTAACTAGAAAAGAACTTGAGTTTGTCCACACACTTCTCATGGTTTTCTTATTGACAACTAACTCTTTGGCTCATGGAATAAGTTGTTGGGATCGGATTCAATGTTAAAAACCATCGTGTTGCCGATGCTCTGATTTTCAACCCATCAGTCCTACTCTCAGCTCAGGACTGCACAGCAGAAGAGAAGGGCTTTGTTGCGGCTCCTCTATTCAGAAGACAAACGCTTCCAAGGCAAGCAGAAGTTTCCTGGCACATAAATCTCCTATTTAAATGCACAGTCATGGACAATGCCCACAGTATGGAGATGAAAACACTTGTATAGTATCTCCTTCTTGAACTATTTTAATACGCACTACTTCAACAGGGACTCACAGAGCCAATCACTGGATGTGAACTCTCTGATCAAGCCATGCAGCTGCACTTGATGGTGGAACTCGCTGCTGCCTTGTACAACAGAGCAACACCAAGCAGTTTAAACAGTGTTAAGGTTGTTAAGGTATGGCAAACTTCCAGCAGTTTTTTCCACCCCCAAACTGAAGTGTCCATTTCCTTATGTATACATTCCCATAATAACATGCTTTGTGTGTCCAGGGGAGGGGAGCCTTAGAACATGCAAAGGAGTCAGCATAGAGGACAGGAGACCACAATAAATAGGTTGCCATCTCTGTCACTTATCAAGGAGGGCTCAGTAGGTGGAACTCCAAGTAGTGGAGGCATTCATAGCTCTAGTTACATCCTTCAGCTAGTCTCTGCAACAGTAGCTCAACCATTCTGGGTTTAGGGGGTTTGCGGTAAACATCCTTCCATTCATCTGTTCATCAATTGACCTATAGCTCAAGTAGTATCACGCTCCCAGCAGGGATGGGGAATCAGGAACTACTTCACTTGCTTTAGGCATGTGCACAGCTTCTGGGACAGGCTGTCATTTTTTCGTCTCTGACCATGCAGCAAACAGCGGACACAGAGTCATGGAGTCACCTAAACTGCGGCCCTAGAAGAGCACTGGACATCCGGACCAGCCGACCACTGCCATCTGCTCATGCTAGGGCTGTGACTGATACTTCCAATCATCTACTTATTTTTGGAGATCTGTAACCACCAGGATTTATCCTTTCCTGGACCACCTGCATATTGCCTTGTATGTTAGGGTACTTTTTGTTGCGTTGTAACAGTATAATTGTACTGCAGACTCCCAAAATCTCCCGTCACTGTAATAATTGATGTGTAGGTATGGAAACCCTGAGCACATCTCCAAAACATGCACTGTCATGACATTTGCTTCTTTGTACAAAGCAGGAATACAAATGGATTTATATTTATTTAACAGTAGAACAAGACCCAAGAATTTTTATGTTCAGCGTCAGACCACTATTTTCTTTTTCCGTGGCATTGAATAAGCTATTAAAAGGTTGTTTTAAGAGGTCTGAGAACCCAGTTCAGGTCCTGATCTACACCCGGCCATTTTTGTGGAGTCTTGATGAAGAAAGGCATGTACACAGCCTCACCTTTCACACTGTCCGTCTCGATGTCCACCAGGGGCTTGCCGACATAGGCTGTGGTGTCAGCCTCATAGTATAGCTTCCGGATCACTCCATCGTAGCGGCTGGTGATGGTGACAGAAGCTTTGTCGCTCTGGACCTCACAGATACTGTCAAACTGAGACACCGTGTCCCCTTCTTTTACATACCTGGCACAGACAGAGAGAGCGAGAGAGAGCACAAGACAAGACAGGCCTTTTCAAATAGATACTATATTTGATGGAAGCGAGTCAGCATAAGCTTTGAAATAAATAGTTTTAAATTGAATTGTCTATTAAATATTTGAGACACAATTGAATGAAACAAACGGAAACATCTTGGGGAGGCCTTCATCTGGCAGTAGCTTAAGGCTGCTGCTGCTGATATACAGATCAGTCCTTAGCATTTACTGTACAAATTACAGTTTCTGTGTACATGCCATATGGCACTATTATTGTAATTATGCATGGAAATTCAGAACTGTAAATAAAGATTTTAAATAAATATTTCATTGATCACATAATAAATTATCGGGATCTTAGGAAATCGAATCTCTAGTTTTAGAAAAAGCAGCACAACTGATGCATCAGAAATGCATGACATTGCACAGCACTCAATGCGGCTCCAGAAACATCAGGTGCAGATATAAGTGTGCCATCTACTGGCACAGTAACCTTACTGCCAACAGAAAGTCTTTTCATGAGATGTTTCACCTCCTTTCTTTTGTGTTATTTACAATCAGGTTTCAAGTTTAAACCACTTTATGTTTTTTTTTTTTTTATTTTAACTTGATCTCACACTCTTCTAGCTCAGGAACATAAAAATAAATCTCTAAATTGAAATGTATTTGAAAAGGCCTATCTTCTGTGTGCTTGTACAGGAGATGCACCACAAACTGGTGGTAGAATATTATGATGTTAGTGATTTATTTATTTTAATGTTTTAAATAATAATAATAATAATTATTATTATTATTTATTGCGTTCTTCATTGTTTTCCTCCTTGTTCCCTTTCCTGTAGCCCTTGACCGTGACCCTACATCTTGACAGCACTTAGCTTTCACCGTCCAGGATATAGGACCTCACTTACTGTACTTGTGTAAATTGTAAATTGGAATTTGTAAGATGTATTTTGAATTGCTATGTTTTAGTTAAATTGAATTTGTAATGATTGATGCCTTGTACTTAACTGTATTCTTGCACTTTGTATTGCACTTATGTTGTAAGTCGCCCTGGATAAGGGCGTCTGCCAAGACATAATAATAATAATAATAATAATAATAATAATAATAATAATAATAAAAGCACAAAGTAAAGGCAATTCTACATGGGTGGAGATATTATAATGTAGAAAATTGAGCGGATTGTGAAACGCAGGCTGAAACCTGTTTCAGCTTTTCTAAGGACAACCTCTTATTACCTCAATTTGAGCATCATGGCCAAAGACATTCAATGGATGCCCCAATTAGAACAAGCATCAGGTATTGTATAATGTATAATCATATGCAACTCATACTCTGATGTGGTATGTGTAAGTTATGATTCTGGTCACTGTCATAATATTTGCTTCCAGACTGATTATTGTATATCGTAAACACTGATCAGATCGCATACATCTTGCAATATGTAAATACAAATACCTACCATTCTTTTACGGTGACTTCAGTGATGCCTTCTCCAATGTCTGATAGCTTAAATTGTACAATTGGTCCAAAGGAAACTGAATAAATAAAATGTAAAAAGTACGTTTCACTCGAAATCACAAAACACTTGGCACTATTGGACCAACACTGAAATTCACCTGAAAAACACATAATAGCTTACTTACGTGGGCTGGATCTGAAGTAGCGATACTGCGGACTAATGCTGGGAGAGGCGCGCCGCAGCGTGGATGTGTACTGAGGTGTAACAGCCCGGAGTCTGGAGCAGCAGGACCTGTACTTGTGTGCGGAGAGCTACAGAAGAAATACGAAATCATACCTACATGCATTTTTAAAAGACAACTTTCAATTCGGCGTGAAACACTGAATCTTTGCATAATTGAAACGAAACAATCAAGGCAGCGTGGTTATCAGTAAGTGGAGCCTACGGAGACCTGGGGCGAAGTATGTATATTGGTCGCGTTGGTGTGGCGCAGATTTTCGCAGTTCTGCGCAGCTCGACGAATGGGATTGTGCAGAACTGCGGGCAGATACAGTACCCATTGTCTTGCAACAGAAAAGCACAAGCCTGCAGCCAATACGAGGACCGCTACGTGCGTCAGTATCGGGACGTACCAGCTACTTATTTAATGCCAACAACATCTCAAACCGAGCTATCGAGAGTTGCACAGAAATAAGTTTTCAAAGTCGGCGACCGTGGCGGACGGGTTCTCCTTTAAAACCCCGTCAATGACGTAACAACAAATGTGCAAATCGCTGGACAAATATTTACAGCATAAACAGCTGCTCTGTCCCTGAAGCGGCAAGAGCAAAGCGAAAGACGTGTGAATGGCAGAGAACAGAGAGTTTGCAAATGTTATTAAAACAGGTGGATCCAAAATATGTTTTATTGATTAAAATATGCCGGTCTTTTCGAATAACTGCCAGCGGTAACTTTGCTACTGCAAGTACTTAATATTGCCCCAACACGTGTGAAACGATTTGCATGCATTCCCACGTTAGTACTAATCGTGCCAATTCAAATGTCTAAGGTGGCTGTAGCTGTCTAACCTCTAAATTACTGCAAGAGGTAGGTTACTGGTCTGGGCGGTAGCTAGTCTAGTCCTGTCTTTCAGCCATCAATCATCTTCATCGTCGTCATGCAATTACTGAGTAAGGGGCAGCGCTGATTGATTTCAATGACAATGACATTTTGTCGGACCATTGAGGAGAATACGACTAGTGACGGAGGGGATCTTACCAAGCTTCTCATCAACTTGAATGAATCTCTCAGGGTTGTTACTGCCGCCATCTTTATTCCAAACGCTCAGATTTCCCCGGATCTGACGACCAATTCACGCCCATCTCCAGACACCAATCACGATGCGCAATCCGGAGGGCCACGTTTTTGTGGTCAGTTTGTGTACCGCAGAGGTCGCGTTATTGTAGCGCAGATTTCCACAGTGATGCACAGATCTGCAGACCTCCTCCGATCCCATTGGCGGAGCAGCGCAGATTTGCGCACAACTGTGGAAATCTGCGCTACAAGTACGCAACCTTCGTCTCAGCAGACGTTCAGTGAAGAGGGCGATAACTGACACAGACACCTTGGTGAAGTACTGCGAATCATAATTAAATACAGAACAAAAGTTAAAACATAAGTTTGTTATATATAATATGTGAACACGAGCAATTCAACCCTGTCAATATAGCGACTAAGCCACTCCCGTATTTAATTGAGGATGGGGACCTCGATGACCTCTGCTCAGGAGTCCAGAACCCTAACCACTACTGCACACTGCTGTCCACTTGCACACATGCCATGAAGTCCGCACTTATCCATGAAGAAGAAAAAAACACTGGAGAGTAACCAGCACTAAATACTAAGCACTCAAATCATGTTTATTTAAAACCAGGTGCATAAAATAACTTAATAAACACACAAAAATTAAACTATTACTCCCCCCGGCATATCCGAAACAGACAGTGTTTTGCTGTCACAATCTCATTTCCACTGGGTACTCCAAGAAGGCTGTAAGCAAGCGCTCAGTGCAATGGCAGGTAGCAGTCGTGATGGGTTGGGGACTCCTCCTTAAAGAGAGATCCTGACCCGCCTGGCTGTACAGAATTCTCCCTCTGTCTGTCATGGCACAGTCAACCAAAGCCTCAGACCTGGAACCACAGAACCATCAATGCAGGAACCACTATAAAGCGGATCTGCAGGTAAATCTGCAGCGTACTATTTTTGGGCTTCTAAATAATGTGATGCAGAATCTTTTCACACAAACTCCGAAGTAATAGAGCGACAAGGAACAGGAGTCACACAAAGTCTGATCTTAATTCACAAAAAAGATGCTCCTTATTATTCTGACGGGTCAATCACCAATAATTTTAAAGATTGTTTGGGTTGTGAAGCTTTCTCTGGCCTTTTCAGAACGTCATTTAATACTTAGCTTTAAAAATTCAGGCACGAAAGACCCTCCCATTTTAATGCCTTTTGGGCTCCATTCCACTCAGCTCCATTCTTGCCCCCATCCCCTACCTGCAGATGTACAAGTCTATGTGGTAGGGGTTCAGGGTGAAGCCCAGTCCAGCCTGAGGTGCGTCCAGTCAATGTCTGGAGCACAGTACAAAGCAAAGCAAATAAACACTTAAGCAAAATACACAGGAGTGAAATAACCATCTAATCAACACAATCACAAAATAGAATAAAACATTAAAGTGACATCATTATTAATAAAACATAAGATTAATCAAGCAAATAGTGTTATTGTGAGTCCTCAATGACCTCGCATGTCCCAAGAGTGGCAGACACTCTTTCCCTCTCTTGCAATAAAGCATTCTAATTTGATCTCAGTTTGAGTCATTGTAATGTATAGATAACATTTCTTACAGGTTGTTAGCATTGCAATGTTTTCTAACTTAAGTCGACTTGAAAAATGATACTACTAGGTTTCTACTAATAGCATGCATACAATATAGCCCTTATCATATTTGTTTTTCAATGCAGATCAATATAGTAAATATACCACACACAAAAAACATCTGATTTTTAGGAATGTCCTATTCAACCATTGTTTTCATGCAACAAACAATATTCCATGGCCATTATTAGGGATTTGGATTTTGCATTAATGTACTGCTCTGGGCCTATGTAATGGAAGCCCCCAAATAACACATTAAACTACAGGCTGTGTACTTGTGCCATTAAAGAAGGTAGTTGAGAATTAAGCCTTTTGGGTAAACAAGCAACAGGTTTATGAGCTACAGGCCAGTACTTATTTATCAATCTGCTATCGATATTAAGTGTATGTGAAAATGTGAACGTGAATGTTGTTTTTGAATCCCAGTCAATAACAACTTGCTATTGATGGAATGCACTGATACAAAAAATCTAGTTGAAAATACTTTTTAAAAAACTTCATTCTTACACTCAGTATATGTAACTTGCAGTTATTTTAAGTTGCCAGTACTAAATTTTGTATAGTTTGTGGACCTTAGATCATTTATGTACCTTCACCTTAGGTAAAAAAAATCTAGGTAAACTTTGGCATAAATTGGTTTAACTTAATTATTATAATTATTAATTTTAACTCAACTTCTACACCAAGTGAACTATACCTAAGTAAGCAATACTTTAATTGTTGTTTGTTTTCTTTAAAGTTTACTTGTATTAGTTTGTTTTAGTTAAGTAATTAAGTAGGCATTAATGAGGCAGTGCATGACACCGGCAAGTAATATGTCAGACTATTAAATATGTATAATTTATTTGATGTAAATTACTTGATTTTTATTTTTCAGTGTGCCCATCGATATAGTCGGTAGTGGTGTCCAGCTGTTTTGTATATGAACACATATACCACAAACACCAGTGAAAGCATGACACAATGCGACAAACAAGTCCTGCTGGTGATGGTCTGCAAACCAAAGATGCTTGGAAAGCCATTCTAGAATTTATTATGTAAAAATGGGGTGATCTGAGACGTGTACACGCATAGTCTAGACTCTAAACAAATTTTCCTTGCTCCGTCTATTCTATATTTTTAAGGTAATCTCTACATGTTCAGAAATAGTTAGCCTATACATGGAAATCCCAAAAGTGTTTGTGAAGACCATCAGCATAAATTATGTTCGCTGTGTATTGTGTTGGAAAACAACGATCACGAAGAATCCCATCAGAATATACGGACGTTCGAATTTACGAAACGTGTGTTCTTTGTGGTACACCTCTGTCCAATATGAAACACACATGTTTAAAAAGTCATTAGACTAGTGCTGGGCATGATGACGTGATGGTAAAGGGGCACTATTCTTTGTTATGAAAACAGCAACTGACTCACACAAGAACAACCTGAAGTCAAGATTAAAATCGGTTTTAATAAACTCCGACCTCTACAGTGATATGAGCAGTTAATTATATATATATATATATATATATATATATATATATATATATATATATATATATATATATATATACTGAGATTCACGTATTTTCTTGGGTTTGGATTTACTACTGCATCTCTTTCCGCCCGAGCAGAGCCTGCTCGACCAGCCTTTTATCCTCCAGTGCGCTAACTTTCACACAATGCGCTCCAACTCCCCGAGTCCTTGTGCGCATGTCTGGATTGGATAATATGGCGCAGTCCATTGATTACTGCTTGATGTGCAACTAAGTAGCTCTCCGCCGATAAAGTGCAAAAGTGTCCGAAAAGAGAAGCCGGGGAGTTTGAACGGCGAGGAGGAAAGACGACAGCTTACTGGACCGTTTCCACACCACTAAAAGAAACCCAAACGCGGTAGGATCCGTCTGTATGTGCGAGTCTGTGCCGGGCTGCTGCGGCTTCATTATTGTCCGCGGCCGGTGAATCTCATTGTTAGACGCCGGGGTCGCCGCTGTTCTCCTCGGCTCGACTGCGCACTCTCACTCGTCCGTCGCATCTATTTCCAAAGTTTCTGATCGGCGATCGGGGCTGTATTTCTTTATTGATCGGTCATTTTTTCTTCTCAAAAATGGCCGCAACAACATTAGAAATGGACGGCAGTATAATGGAGGGGGTGAGTATCTTAGCAGAATGGAGAAACTCCTTGATTTAAAGATATTATCAATCGTAATAAAATGATAACGTGGGGAACCCCTAATCGTCACCTCTCTGTTTTGTACCAGGGGGGACAGATCCTGAGAGTATCCGCTGCACTGAGTTGCATCCAAGGCGCATCCATCAAAATATCCAAAATCCGGGCTGGGAGGACCACGCCGGGGTTAAGGTAGCGCACTTTGCACGATCACTTTCTTTAATGCGTTTAAACTATGAGAAATATTGTCAAAAACAGGTGGAGCTGTGATTTTGGAAAGCTATTGGCCTTGCTGGTGCTCTGTGAAATAGAAAACAGAACAAGCAAAAACACAAAGTGCTTTCTCTCTTATACTAGTGGAGAAACAAGTTAAATAATACACAAAACCTAGGTTCTTGGTCCATAATTACTTCGACTGGAGTATGATTTTACCTTATTCACTTTCATATTTCTTATGTGTTTAATTTTTAAACAGTTGTCTTTTATACAGTGTTCAGCACTGGTATTAATACATTCTTCATAGGATCCTTTGTTATAAAACCCCACGCACATGGCATCTCCTACAAAAAAAAAGTAAAACGTTCAGTTTATTTTATTTTATAGCTTTTTAAAATCTATTGTTGCCATAAAAGGTCAAACTCAGTGTTTATTTTCCAGTTTAATGTAATTGGGGGAAAAAACTAAAATCTGCAATCAATGATTTGTAAAGCATAGACCAACATCCCCCCCTCCCCCCTTTTTCACGTTATGAGATGGAAACAAAATCCCATCTCAAATCCTGCTATTACTTTTCACTTTTAAACCATCAAAGAAAGTTAAACACTCAGATAATTAAAACTATAGTATTTGGTCAAAGCATAATATTTTCAAAGGACTTCTTTGAGGATGCAATACTTACTTAAAGCATAGTTACAATTTAATGGTATTTATATTTAATGTATATTGTTTGTAAATACATCTTGTTCAGTTTTTAAATCCTCTTGCATTGTGAATGTTTTTTTAATTTATTTTTTAATCACTTTATTTTAAATGAAATAATTCAGATGAGTTGATTTGTATACAGGTTGCTTAAAAATGTTAAAAAAAAAAAAGACGTTTTGATAAACTAGACAACCAAACCCTTCCCCACTACATTTTCTGTAGGCCCCAGCATCTGTCAGGGCTGGAGCTGATCAGAGATCTGTGTGATGGACACTTGGAAGGAGGTGAAGTTGGCTCTACAGAAATCACACTGAGCACAGGAAAAATCAAGGGTGGGAACCATGTTGCAGACACGAAAACTGCAGGGTAAGACTATCCAGGGCTATGACTGTAAAGCCTTTTTGTGGGGCTGGATTTTAGTGCAGTACAGCACTGTTTGCAACCCCCTCCCCTATGTGCATACATACTTCCAACTAAAGTACCTAAAAGTATGTACAGAAATGTAAAGTTAGTATACACCCAGATGGTGTGGGGAAATTGATTCATAATAAGTTTGTCATGCTTTGTGATGCGTAATGCTTTCTTGAATTGGAGTTGCAGAATCTTAAGGAGGGATGAAAAATTAATTATTTTAGTTGCAACATTCACAGGTGATTGGGTAAAGGTAGTTCACAGTATCTGAAATGCTGATTTATTTCTCTAGTTTTCTTTACACGTGAAGGGTGTCTAAAGTCATACATTAAATATGGAGATTTCACGAACATCACATCAAAACCATGTCTGTATGTGTATAGCAGATTTGGATATGGAGGCATACTTCAAAGCTAGAATGGCAACCCTCCATAGCTTATCTAATCTGCTGAATCGAACATTTTCCACAACAAGCAGCACTGTATGTCAGTTTTTCAGTTTTACCTGAGACATTGTTTGGTATATCCTGATACCACTATCCTGATAGTGACCCACGTATTGAGCTTATATTATTCATCCTTTCATTTGGATGCATTTGATTTCTTTTGCAGATCCCATTTATTATTTAACCCTATGGTAACACAAGAATAAACTTGTCTTGACAGCACTTACAAAGCAGTACAAATGTATTCTAGTTATGTGCTGACGCATCTTAGATTGCATAATACAAATGAAGGAACAGAGCTCATGTGTGAGAGACCCTAGTTACATAAAATCATATTCAGAAATATGGTTTTATTTTAGATTTTAAGGCATTCTAGAATTTCAGTGGTCCAAATGGGGAACAAAACTGCTTTAAGATAGTTTGGAGATGATGTCTAAAATTATCTGTAATGTACAAATGGTAGGCCAAAACCTGGTCTTTGGAAGTACTGCAGGAGTAGATTAGTTTACCAATCCTTAGGGGAGAAGCACAGAAATTGCCAGTGGTATATGCAAAATAATATTTGCAATTAATTTATGTAATGAGATTTTTCTAGTATTGCTCTCACTTGATTTAAGCTGAAGCTCCAGTTTGGAGCTCCTTCACAGACCCTGTTATGTAGTATAATTCATGTGATGGTGTTGCAGTTGGATCTGGCTCTAGAATAAACTGATATCTAAGCAGCACCCACTCTGTTTACAGCTAGTGATTCAGATGGTGGGGCAGTCTGCAGGTATTCATTATTCATAGACTTGGCTGGAAAGCTGAGTGTTGTAGACCAACTCTTGCTGCCTGCTCAACGCTGCCAGGTTAGGATTTCTGCTGCCTGTGATAAGATTCTCCAGTTTTAGGGTCTAAGGTCCGCTGTTATTTGTGCAGACTTTTTCTCCGTCAACTGTTTGTTGCCATACTGATTTTATTTGGATGATGTTTTCATCCCAGGCTACCTGCATTGAAATGTCGAAAAAACTATTGGACTAAAAACAGCAAATGAGCTATGAAATTGATAGTCACTCCAAAATATCTATCTGCCTATACGGCAGATTTATAGGTCTTCATGAAATCATAAGTTGATTAAAAACGTGGAAACCCCATAACATTCATAACATTTCCCGCTCAATTATAAAAGTGTGTTGGTGAAATCATTCATTTGGAATAGAATCTGGACCCAACAATTGCATACTTATAAGCTTTTAAGGGCCAGGTTTCCCTTAATTAAAATCTCTCAATTTAACAAAATAATGAATGTGATCCCAGCCTGTAGAAATCAGTCATTTAGGCTAGACTGTAAAATGAATGAGACTGCATCTCTCCAAGGCCAGGGCTGGAGGCTACTGCTGCAGAGTAATCTATCTTAATTCAGGAAGGTTGTAAGAGTGTGGTAAAATACAGTAAATAGCTACACTAGATACAGCAAATTACTTTGTGCCTGAGTTCCAAACATGTAGAACTCAGAAGTAAGAGTTGGTTATATTCTGATCCTTTATGGTTGGCACTATAATAAGTTAACAGGGAGATGCCTCCTAGTATTTACAGGAGTAGTTTAAACTGAGAGAAACTTAAAGTAAGGGAGAGAGCAACAAGGACAGACCAGGCTGTTAAATTGGAGCAAGCAGCTGCTCTATTTAACTGCTCTACCGGGGTGTGTTTACTCTTTTCTTCAAGGTCTCTTGGAGGTGATATTTAAGGAGATGCACCTGATTCAAGCTCTGGGGTATATACTGCATTCTGATGAATAGAGAATGTAATAATTAGTCTTGATGAGTAGGCTACTTAACAGTACTGGGAGAATAAAAGCTGGACGGGGGGGAGGGCCACTGAATTGGTCGATCACTGCGATGCAGTCAGAAATCTAATTTCCAATGGGAAATTAAAGGAATACTTCAGTATTTTGGCATATTATATTGATTTCCTACTCCACCAGAGTCATTTGAATTCATGGATACCATTTTTAGTTTTGTTCATCCAGTTTGTAGGAATCTGAACTTAGCAGTTGCTGGAAGCAAAAGGTCACAAATAGTTGACTCTCAAAAGTCGCCTAATAGAACTTTTAAATACTTAATATACAAATGTGCTATCCACCCAGCTTTTAAGTATTCTGTACAAGTCTATACAACATCCAAAGTATTTTGATGAATGTTTAAAAATATTTTTATTTTGGAACTGTCTAGCTGAACTACGCAGAACCAAAAGTAGTCTGTAAATAAGGAAATGTTTGGAAACTCATTTCTTACAATTACGATTAATGAATTTATAGAACTATCTATAGTAATGTAAGACTACTCAAAAGCTTGGCCATTTGTCATCTGTAGTTAAATTATCTATTAGCTGGCTTTTGAGTGTCAGCAATTTGCGAGCATATGCTTCCAGCAACTGTGCTAAACTAACGCAATGAAACCTTCAAACTGGGAATTCCTAAAAATGGCCCTGTGTTGTTGTTTCAGGAGTGTGGGGCTGCTTCTGCAGGTGGCCTTGCCCTGCGTGCTGTTTGCAGACTCTCCCTCTGAGCTCTCTCTCAAAGGAGGAACCAACGCTGAGATGGCTCCCCAGATCGACTACACTTTAAAGGTAGGTGGAAGACTGACAGCGGATGGCCTTGGCCTTTTTGCTACAGCACCTCATTAACCATGATCTGGTAAACCTCTCCTTCTAAGTAGACCATAGCAAAAAACATGTGGGTGGCATTACTAGTAACTGTCCCAGAAACTAGATCCTTGTGTTTGGGCTGAGGATGTGCAAAGGGAATTTTTACTAATATCTCCCCTTGTTTTGTATAGGTAAATAGTGCATGGCATTCAGTGTCTGGGAACCTCCCTCTTTGTTGGGTATTTAACCATTTGAAAACAATGGCTTTCTCCCATAAGGCACACATGTAATTAATTCCTTTGGTAGTTATTAGTTGTTGTTTCACCACATGCACATTGTTTTAGGAAGCTTTTCTGTGCCTCGAATTGAATCCATAGAAGGCAGAGGTAGCAAAGTTATATAAATGTTATGTATCATCCCCAAATTCCATTTATGTATGGCAGCCTTCAATCCTCTAAAACAGTATAAAGAATAGCAGCCAGATTTGGAGGACTCCTCGGCAGAAAATAACCTACTGGCTTCATGGGAAAAAATATGACTGATTGTAGATGAATGTCTTGTAGGTGTTCAAGTCCATGGTGGAGAAATTCGGAGTCAAGTTTGACTGCGATTTGAAGATGAGGTGAGAAACCGAAGTCTCCAGCGTTCCTCGTGGTATTGAATGCACAGGGTGTTTCCCAAAACACACAACCCTTTAAATTACACATTTCCCGAAATACACAACCTACAGAATGATTTTGGCGTAAAAGAAAACAAGGGAATTGGCGAATGTACTACCCGAGCAACTTTCTGAAATCGCACCTGACAAAATTGGCAGGAGTATGGAGTAGCAGTTAGGGCTCTGGATTCTGGAGTGGAGGGTTATGGGTTCAATCCCAGGTGGGGGACACTGCTGTTGTACTCTAGAGTAAAGTACTTTACTGTACATTATAAACCCAGCTGTAGAAATGGTTTATTGTATGTAAAAATGTGATCTATTATATAAATTATTAGTCACCCCGGATAGGGCGTGTGCTAGGAAATATATTAAGTCATTATAATGATATACCTTAAAGAGCAATGTGCTTTTTTTTTAGTGAAAAGCTTTTACCAAAGTGCTCATGTAGTTCAAGCAGAGCTCAATAAGACATGTATTGTCTGTAGAAAAATATAATTCCACGTGTTCATGAAGCAATGATGCCACTTTTGTAAAATGCGTTAACTTGATTTAAAGGCAACCTTTACTTACAGGAGTTGAACTTTCCCCAGTCTGTTTTGTTCTGTTACACCAAACTATTTTTTTGACTTGCTTTTCAGTAAATGTATGCAATTTAAACTGGAGTATCTGGGAACGCCCTGTATCTTTTGTTGAAAAATGTTGTGCTGGGGACCCATTTGGGTCTGTATTGTTTGGGATCCCATCCCTATTTCTCCCAATTTCGTATTACTTGTTTTCTTCAGGATTACTGTAAGTCCCCCTGGAAAGGACATCTTCTAACAACATAACTAAAGTTGGGTTCAAAAACTGATCATTTAGACCATTTGTGAGGTTTATCCAAGCTGGAAGTAGAACATACAATAACAAAAAAAACACTACTTCTCTACCTAATAAGTCTATTTCTATACCAAACAAATAATTTGATTATTCAGATGGTGTTTTTCTTATAGTGCTAATGATAGTGATTGGGACAATTGACACTTTACATTGAAGAACAGCTCCAGAGAATGTGTGTAAGCTAATCAGCATAGTGTGGGAAGCAATGAAGGAAGCTGCTGCACTTGAGAGAGAGGGTTAATCCAGCAAACAAGCAATGGTGTAGAATTCCTTTCCTCTGATTAGTCAGTTTCCCTCATTTCATCCCACTGTGCTATAAAATCACTTGCAGCAGCTCTTCAGCCATATACTTCTATTGGCATTGTCTGGCAGGGGTATAGAATGACACCATCGGAATAACGAAATGGTTTACCCCAGTGCTACAGAGCTGACAATGAACTGTCCTATAGCTATAGATTTTCCACCAGGATGTTATGCCTTTTTAAGTCATAAACTCACCATGTTGCCTTTTCTCACACAGAGGTTACTACCCCAAGGGTGGTGGTGAGATCATTGTAAAAACTAAACCAGTGAAGGAGCTCACTCCGGTCAATTTCACAGAGAGAGGCAACATCACCAAGATCTACGGGCGAGCCTTCGTGGCGGGGGTGCTCCCTCATAAAGTAGGTAGTCCGAGTGATCTCCCGCCGTCACCTAACAATCAAAGCACAGCCTGGTAAAGGCAGACCACAAATGCCAGTTTTCTTAATTTTTGTTTTATGGGCTGTAACTGCACATGAGATCTTATCCATAGTGGGCCGCTGCTCTCACTTCCTCAGATTCTTCCTTCATCTAGAATAAGGCCTTTATATCTGGGATAGACGGGTCTTTAGGATTAGTATATCTGTAGTTTCTGGGTATTTCATTGCGTATTTGTTGGGGAGTGATGGTGGTTTCTGCCTTTGTTTTCTGAAAAGCCCTTCATCCAGTGGTTTTGCTAAATCACTATAGGGCATTCAGGCTGAGCTTGGGTAGTCATGGGCAGTAGAATGGTGAAGCCTCATTGTGAAGCCCGTAGAGCAGTGTCACATGGTGCGCCTTCACAGTCCTGCACCCATAAGACCTGATTTCCAGATATGAGGGGACTGATTTCCTTTATCCATCAGATACACACCAATCAAATTACATACATTTCTGTTGAAGTGTACAGAACGAGGAAGCAATCTGAAAAGCACGTATGAACTCTATAATAACTTTTTATTCCTCCCCTTTCCTGCTTGTTTTTTTTCGTCTTCTTGTAAAGCTCGCCAAAGATATGTCAACGATAGCTGTTCGCCTCATCAGGAAAGAGATCAAGGACCTTTATATCAACATTCAGTCTTTGCAGGAGAAGAAGGATGAGGCCTTTGGCAATGGCAGTGGGATCATGTAAGAATCAGAGTGTTTGTAGTGTTGGTTTAATCATCAGTTCCTTCCCATAAAAGCCACTCTGGATTTTGTGGTTGCTTTACTTATAACACTGTCATCTAATCTTGTGGGGAGTGGTTGGGACAAAGTCCCTTTTACACTAGCGTGCTCTACCCAGGCCGACCCTACCCTGGTAACAACACTGAGTTGAGCGGTTTGGGTACGTGCTCTAACACCACAGTTTCAACTAAGTAAGTTGGCATTATTGTTACTGAAGGAAGTACACTGTGTGCAGGGCCTTTCATCCTGCTCCACCCAGGTCAGTGCCTGGCTGAACCACCGCCTGATGTGCTCTTGATCTGGGTCGACCCAATTTCGACCAGTATACATGCATTCACAATAACGAAAATCAGACCTTGGGTTGCGGGGAAAAAAAAATTGTTACCCTGGTTGGTGTGCTAGTGTGAAGGGGCCAGGGTTAGGGTCAATTCCACAATTTCTATTTCCCTTGTTAGATGCGTTTCAAATTCCAATTATTTTTGCCTTAATTGACATAATTGGGTCTCATGCAAATTAGAACTGAACTGAAAAAGCAATTGCAAACAGAATTGGAAATGAAAAACTGGAATTGACCCCGACCTGGAAAGATGCTATTCGGAACAGAACTGTAAACAGTGCAACAGTGATTGAAATCTTCAGGGAAAATCACTGACGTTCTTGATGGGGTATAGGTCGTATAAGGAAAGTTTGGATTTGGGCTGGGAGAGCTGAGTTATAAGTTGCACTCAGTATAGATTAGTATCTTCAAAGGGATCAACCCCAGCTTCTCTGCATGAGTGCTTTTGGATTAATCAGTTATTTTTCATTCCAGCATCATTGCGGAGTCCTCCACAGGCTGCATTTTTGCGGGTTCTGCTCTGGGGAAGAAAGGTGGGTATTGTAGGATGACATTCTGATTGACTAGGAAATCCTTCTGACCGGTGCATTGCACTACATTGCATTACATATGTATTTTGGGCCTGTTAATAGAGGAATGACTCCCTTTTGTATTTCTGGCTTCTGTTCAGGTGTGTACGTGGATAAGGTTGGCATAGAAGCTGCAGAGATGCTCCTGAGGAACATTAGACACAATGGCTGCGTGGACGAGTTCCTGCAAGATCAGGTGAGCTACGGGCCGAGCACACTTACACCGAGACCAGGGCTGCCAGGTAGCACACTTGGAGATCCGATTTCAAACTTGAAGCAATGAACATCTAAATTAAGTGTCAGACCTTTGTGAAATTGGTATTAATTGGCATGAATGAGGCCGAAACAACAAGGTTCCCCTGTGTGATTTACATGTCACTCAATTAACAGGCTTGACAAAAGTAAAGAATCCCTATTTACATAAACTCTGGATGTGACATGTCATACTGGGTACCCAAGGGGTTAAAATAACATAACTATCTGAAGTAAATGTGAGATGCTTTGAAATGGGACTTTTATGCTTCCATCCAAGTTCTGACCTGCACTGTAGTGTTAAATTTGTTTATAATTGTTCTTTCAAGGTGCTCTTACCCAGGGTAACTTACAGTTGTCAAACAATATACACATGTCAAGGACAATAATATAGCAATAGCAGGAATATGCAATATACAACTTTAATCTCAATTAAAATACCTAAGTACACCCAAAACTTGTTTTGAGCAATAATATTTAGACGCCTGTTAGGTGACTGTCAATTTATTACTGGGCGTACTCCTTTTAAGAATCAGTGGCATTTTTGCTTAATGCAATCATCCTTCAGCAGATCCACACACTTAGCATGTATTAAATTCCTGGATTATCCATGTATAATTTCATGTGGGAATTCTGTGAGTGGATTGCTGCTTACAGCACACCAAAAAAAAGGATTTCTGTAAAACTGAGACTGACTTAAAAAGCTTTTTTTTTGTGTGTCATTGGCAATGTGTTCCACAACAGCCATGTACGTGTTCTTCATTTGAAGAGGAGATTGCAGTTGAAACTGACTGTCTTTTGTCCCTCCCTGACAGCTCATCATCTTCATGGCATTAGCGAATGGCACATCCAGGATCCGGACCGGCCCCCTCACCCTGCACACACAGACTGCCATACACGTGGCTGAGCAATTGACAAAGGTTGGTGGCGAGCCTGACACTGTCTAGGGAAACCACCAGCTTTTCCCAGTTTTTTCGAATGTTACTGATGCCTCTGACATCACCTCTTGGTACCAAAAATGTTGGTGTCTTACAGTCTGCCACTCATAACTATTTTCAATAGAACACAAACCTTAATGTTATATATTCAGTCTTCCTGTTTATGTCAATGCTCTGAAGTAGGGTGTGGTGGGCCTCAGTTTTCAAACAAAGATTTATAATATACAGTATTCTATCTTTCTTGTGCCTATGTTTTCTGTAGATTCCGATTTGGTAAATGTGATGCTGCCCCCTATGCACGCGTTAAAGTTATTTACAAGTCTATTGGGAGACCTGTATGAATGTCTGTGTATGATGCCCACGCATGTTCACTGGGATGTAGAAGCATAATTCAGCCTTTATTGTACATGCCATGGGGTTACCCAATAAATTGCATTTAATTTTCAGCAAGAGAACAGAACTTAATCTGTACTACCTGCAATCATCACTTAAAATGTTTTAAAATGTTTTAAAATGTTTAAAAGTGCATTGCCTTTTTTTCTGCTTCCACTTCAAGATCACTTACAATGCTTTGTTTCTCTTTTTCAGGCCAAATTTACAGTTACCAAGGCAGAAGATGACAATGCCAACAGTGATACCTATATAATTGAGTGCCAGGGCATTGGGATGGCCAATCCAAACTTCTAATGTGTTCGTTAGTCGTTACTTTACCTATATGGGTTACAGCAGAGGCAATACCCCCCTCCCCACTCAGACACATGCACACATAGCACGGTTTCTTTCTGATGAAAGGTCGGCAATGGAGAAGTTGAAATTCTTTTGAAATTATAATGGGGATTTTTGTTTTGTTTTGCGCAGTCACAACAGTCTCATTGAATTGGATCTTAAGGCAAGTGGACGACTGCACAAATTTCCTGTCTTGTGTGTGTGTATATAAAATCAATTGACAACCTAAAAGCCTGTCTCTGTGTACCCCTATTGACTGCCTAAGTTGCTCAGGGGAATGCCTAACAATAAAATTATTCTTGGAAACTTTGGTTGTCATGTAGTATTATTATTATTATTATTATTATTATTATTATTATTATAGTATTAAATCAAGTGGTGGACATTAGTCTCCCCATACACTAAATGTACAGGACGTCTGCATGAAACATGGCTTCTGTACTGGGTCTGATGTTGACAGTATCGCTTAATGTGCTTTAATATATCCTTAATCTATATGCAAAGGAAAGTCAAGCTCTTGTTTTTAAATACACAAATGCACAAGGTCATATTTTAGGGCAAAATTGGGGGATCCTAAATCTAACCTTTCTTTGTTAAACGTCAAAAAAGTGCTTGAGGGAACAGTGTGACTAACAGTTGCACATGCATCAGTGGGTACAGGTCCCTCTGTTTTTGTTTTTTTGTTTTTTTTTACTGGTCGTGTTTTTACTCTAGCCAAATTATTGCTCCAGTTGCAGAGCATAGTTTAATATTAATTATCTAATTATCAACCTCTCTCTACTCTTTGGTGTCTAGAGCCAGGTTAGGCCACACATGTTGTTCCACCTTTATTACACTGATATTTACGGAAGTCCTTAATTTAAACCCTGATTAAACTGAATACATTGCACTAGCTGAGTCGTTGTAGAATTCATATCAAGTAAGATTCATTGCATATTTTACTTAATCTCCCAAATGTTAAAAATAATCAAAAAGCTGAGATTAGGCAAAAATACTAGTTCAGTTATGTATTTGAGAGCTTTGTTTGAATAAACTGTGGAACAGTATAGCCCCCACAGCAGAAATAGGAAATTGCATTAGACTAATATTTGCAGAAAATAGAAATGCCCTTTTAAAGTCTCAATTTGGCAGCATGTCCTGCTGTGTCTAAATACCATTTCTATTGGGCCATTTATTTTAATATGGTGGAAGCCTGTCAACCACATTTTGGTTTTACTCCATTATTTCACCTGATCCCTTTAAAACCAAACATGTGACAGTTTTTTGAACCCAATTTGTAAATCAGAGTATCTTAAAAGTTTTCAATCCTGTGTTTGGGTTGATTGATTTTGTCAAATGACCACAAGGAGCTAACTTGATTGTTTTCTTCCTGCAATTTACAATAAATGTATCTCTTTTTTTTCCCATTTTAAATACAAATCTTATCCCTCCTGATGCCTGGAAAACTGCTATTGTTTGTCTCGCCTAAAACTGAGCCAGGTCACATTGCATCACCTAAGGCCTGCAAGTGTATAACAAACACGTAGAGATCTGTCTGCATGTGGTGTTTTTTCTGACATCTAGGTCTTTTTTTTTTTTTGGCAGGGCTACATAACTGAATATTTGGAAGAAAGTGTGCTTTGTGAATTTTATATCAGCACGCTTATGCAGTCTCTAAATCCTCACTTAAAAAAACTATCTCTGGTATTCTTTTCTGCAAATAAATGACTTTGCAGGGATTATGGCAGTAATTTCAATTTAGAAAGCTATAATCCACTAGAAAAGTCAGAGAAATGATCCTCCAGGTCACTAGCTTTCTTCTAGAGCTTGGCCTGCGTGAGCCAGAGATGGCATCAGGGTGCTACCACGGCTGTGAGGGATCTCCCCATGGTTTTCCTTCCCTCGCACACCAAATCCATTACATATGCCAACACAAGATCCAGCTCCTCTGCATGTCCCGCAGAGTGTCGCTCCCTCATTCGTCCCACATGGTGTCCCACGTAGAGGACTAGGATGGCCTGTGCGTTGGCTGCCTGGACCGCTGAAGTTTTGGTGGAGTATGTTTTTTTGAGCATAACGTTGGTGGTGCTGCACTGTTTGTTAGGACAAAGGTTTTTTTTGCCTAACAGCGCATTAGCCTGTACCAGTCTGGTCACTGAGTCTCCTATTGGTGGGAAGGATCCCAGGCACTTCTGGTCCACCCCCGCCTTTGCGCACATCACATCTGCCTGCCTGGAAGTCACGGGAGCAGATGCTGGCCGGTTCCAGGTGCACTGGACAATTTCCACGTAATCCACGAAGAGGGCAAGGCTTCCGAGGGTCTAGAGGCTTTTTCCCTCATAAGCCTATTTCTTGGTACCTCCTCCTGAGGGTACCAGGGAATCTCCACTGCCTTTGCTGCACACCTCATCAGTGCCTTGAACTCTGCGCTCGGGCCTGTGAATTGATACTGATCTTGCCTTGGTCTCCCCAGTGTAGGATGGGGGATCCGAGATGTCGGAGCGAGAATCCACGTGGGAGAGCGTCTCCTCAGGCGACGGTGGTAGCACCCATCGTCAGAGGTCAGCTTGCTCTGGCACCCGTAGCACCGATGAAATGCCCCTTTAGGCTTCATCCAGGACAGCAAGAGGTCTGTCCTGATGTCCTACTCATCCAGACCTTCAATATAGACAGAGAGTTCCTGGGGTAGGAGGACTTTGCCAAACCCCTCGCAGGAAATACTGTCTACCTCAATGTTATCGAATTGAATGTTGACTTCGGTTGAGGTTTGTTGACGGGTCATCTTGGCACCTCGATATCGATCAATAGTTGTTGACGTTGAGGGTAGAGATGTTGACAGGATTGTTGGGAGTTTGATGAAAGGTCAAAATGTTGACGTCAATGTTCAGAGGTCGACAGAGTTGGTCGAGAGGTTGACAGTGGTGGTCAAAGTCGATGGGGATGGTCGAGATATCGACAGATGTTGATGTCGAGGGAGGTCGGTCATCTTGATCTTGATGTACCGAACACTTTAGACTCCAGCCGACAGAGATCGAGTCAATGTGGGGATTTCCCCGATGGTAAAGAAGCGGGCGGGATGGCCAGCCAACTGAAACCGCAGGAGACTGCTCAAGCCGGATTAGCATCGCTTTCTCACTCCTTCTCCTTCCTTCACTCGAATCTGTAGGAAAAAATTGTATGGTAAGTAGTGACTGCACAGCAGATCTCAATGGAGGGGCCAAAGTCAGCTCCGAGCAAGACTCCTGTAAACTTACTTCCGAAGAGAAGCAAAACTCCAAGAGTAGTAGTCGATAAAATTCCAAAGACCGCAAGTGGATAGTCCAACTCCGAAGAGCAGGAGAGCACACTTCTCCAACTTTTAATATGCATGCAAGTGAAACTAAACTAAAAACAGTATCACTGGCAGGTGAAAGAAGAAATGGCAGGCAGCTACAGTCAGGAGGAGACTTTTCACAAATGCCGGGGGCGGGTCTTCCTCCTATTGGGCAGCTTTGCTATATGTTTTAATTGATTGGCAGGTCAGAAGGCTCTTCCCATTTGGTTAATGGCTGTCTTTCGATTTGAAAGGGAATGGCATTTGCAATGGGTCTCCCATGAGTGTCTCAAATAAAAGCCTCTTGTGTGCATCAGTGCATCCTGCCTTGGTCCTGGAGTCCTACTGTCCTGGTTGGTGTTCCAGCTCAGCCCATAAAAACTTAAATTCTCAAATGTTTTCAGCTAAACCATGTGGCAAGTCAAAATAAGTTACTTTTTCTTTAATTTATGATTTCCATCAAGTCAGCAGGAACAAACAAACAAAGCAGGGTGGGTGGGGGGGGGGGGCAGGAGCAGGGTTGAGGATGACTGGTTTTGAGTTAAAGGTGGGGCCTCTTTATTATTTTTTTATTATTATTTATTTCTTAGCAGACACCCTAGTCCAGGGCGACTTACAAAGTATAAGCACAATACAAAGTGCAATAATACAGTGCAATACTCTTTAGACTGAAGGTGCCAAGTTGTGCCGGGCTGTGCTGCTAGCTCGCTGTTGGCAGAAGCTCCCAGGTGGTGGCACAATATTGAGTGCTGTGAGTGTTGTCTGGGTGTGTCCCCCACGCTGCTGAGCATTAGTTTCCCTCCCGTCTCCAAGACTCTGAGCTTTGCTCCGCCGTTGACTGTATCTGTGGCCTCTCCCTCCCTTCACTTACATACCTGCATGTGCTAGTCCTCTAATTATCCACTGGTGTGTGGTATTTGTATCTTTGTTATGAAGATAGGCCACACGCCCTGCACATTAATTGCCTGGCACAGAGAGCCACGTGAGTATGCAGGGAGAATTCCATTGAAGGGAAGGAGTTAGTAAACCTATTAACATTTCCAATTCAAGCTAAACTGAACCATAAAACAAAACACCTTACTGATGTATATAGCTATGAGTTATACACCACCCTGCAGGATATACACTCACCTAAAAGATTATTAGGAACACCTGTTCAATTTCTCATTAATGCAATTATCTAACCAACCAATCACATGGCAGTTGCTTCAATGCATTTTGGGGTGTGGTCCTGGTCAAGACAATCTCCTGAACTCCAAACTCAATGTCTGAATGGGAAAGAAAGGTGATTTAAGCAATTTTGAGCGTGGCATGGTTGTTGGTGCCAGACTGGCCGGTCTGAGTATTTCACAATCTGCTCAGTTACTGGGATTTTCACGCACAACCATTTCTAGGGTTTACAAAGAATGGTGTGAAAAGGGAAAAACATCCAGTATGCGGCAGTCCTGTGGGCGAAAATGCCTTGTTGATGCTAGAGGAGAGGTCAGAGGAGAATGGGCCGACTGATTCAAGCTGATAGAAGAGCAACTTTGACTGAAATAACCACTCGTTACCACCGAGGTATGCAGCAAAGCATTTGTGAAGTCACAACACATACAACCTTGAGGCGGATGGGCTACAACAGCAGAAGACCCCACCGGGTACCACTCATCTCCACTACCAATAGGAAAAAGAGGCTACAATTTGCACAAGCTCACCAAAATTGGACAGTTGAAGACTGGAAAAATGTTGCCTGGTCTGATGAGTCTCGATTTCTGTTGAGACATTCAGATGGTAGAGTCAGAATTTGGCGTAAACAGAATGAGAACATGGATCCATCATGCCTTGTTACCACTGTACAGGCTGGTGGTGGTGGTGTAATGGTGTGGGGGATGTTTTCTTGGCACACTTTAGGCCCCTTAGTGCCAATTGGGCATCGTTTAAATGCCACGGCCTACCTGAGCATTGTTTCTGACCATGTCCATCCCTTTATGACCACCATGTACCCATCCTCTGATGGCTACTTCCAGCAGGATAATGCACCATGTCACAAAGGTCAAATAATTTCAAATTGGTTTCTTGAACATGACAATGAGTTCGCTGTACTAAACTGGTCCCCACAGTCACCAGATCACAACCCAATAGAGCATCTTTGGGATGTGGTGGAACGGGAGCTTCGTGCCCTGGATGTGCATCCCACAAATCTCCATCAACTGCAAGATGCTATCCTATCAATATGGGCCAACATTTCTAAAGAATGCTTTCAGCACCTTGTTGAATCAATGCCACGTAGAATTAAGGCAGTTCTGAAGGCGAAAGGGGGTCAAACACAGTATTGGTATGGTGTTCCTAATAATCCTTTAGGTGAGTGTATACACCGATCAGCCATAACATTATGACCACTGACAGGTGAAGTGAAAAACACTGATTATCTCGTTATCATGGCACCTGTCAGTGGGTGGGATATATTAGGCAGCAAGTGAACATTTTGTCCTCAAAGTTGATGTGTTAGAAGCAGGAGAAATGGGCAAGCGTAAGGATCTGAGCAACTTTGACAAGGGCCAAATTGTGATGGCTAGACGACTGGGTCAGAGCATCTCCAAAACTGCAGCTCTTGTGGGGTGTTCCCGGTCTGCAGTGGTCAGTACCTATCATAAGTGGTCCAAGGAAGGAAAAGCGGTGAACCAGCGACAGGGTCATGGGCGGCCAAGGCTCATTGATGCACGTGGGGAGCGAAGGCTGGTCTGTGCGGTCCGATCTGACAGATGAGCTACTGTAGTTCAAATTGCTGAAAAAGTTAATGCTGGTTCTGAGAGAAAGGTGTCAGAACTCACAGTGCATCGCAGTTTGTTGCGTATGGGGCTGCGTAGCCGCAGACCAGTCGGGGTGCCCATACTTACCGCTGTCCACTGCCGAAATCACCTACAATGGGCACGTGAGCATCAGAACTGGACCACGGAGCAATGGAAGAAGGTGGCCTGGTCTGATCAATCACGAGTTCAAGGTGTTGACCTGGCCTCCAAATTCCCCAGATCTCAATCCAATCGAGCATCTGTGGGATGTGCTGGACAAACAAATCCGATCCATGGAGGCCCCACCTCGCAACTTACAGGACTTAAAGGATCTGCTGCTAACGTCTTGATGCCAGGTACCACAGCACACCTTCAGAGGTCTAGTGGAGTCCATGCCTCCACGGGTCAGGGCTGTTTTGGCGGCAAAATGGGGACCTACACAATATTAGGCAGGTGGTCATAATGTTATGGCTGATCGGTGTATATGACTGACAGCTTTGCTGTTTAGAAATATTCGTCCAAGTGACATTTTCTTCCTTCTTCTTTAACGATGCAGGAAAAGAATTACATGGTGAGAGTTCAAATTGCAAGGATGAAATATGGTGAAGAATGTAACCTGACCACATTCACTAAGCATTGTCCAACATGGTAGATTTAGTGCACCATTTTAGAAGGGGAAAAAGCGAACATGCCAAGTCATGAAGAGCACTCCCTGCAGGGGCTCATCCTGAAAGATTTATGTGAATCTTTTATGACTTGATGGTGTTGATTTTTTTCATGAAGCGTGGTGGGAAAGGTTTAATGAATATTGACGCCTCTATTCGTGGACTAAAGCCCTTTTTCTTGGAGTGACTCAACTATTTAAAGCCTCCACTCCAGGTTGAGGACTATAATTCAGAGGATTTGAGGTCTGAGTTATGTGACAAGGGAGGTTTCCTTGTCTTACTGAGTAATGGTGACCCCTGTTGTCTTACCTTCAGGGAATTCAGCAGTGTGTTATAATTACTGGTGAGAGCTGCAACAGGCATCCCTGCTTCCGCTCTGCTGGGTGCACTGTGGACTTGCTGGGTGAAGAGAAATGAATAGAGCCACTGCACTCTTTTGAGAGGATTGAATGTATGCTGTCTACACCTGTTAGTGGTGGGGGTCGCAGTGACATGCCGAGTTTCAATTGCTGGTAATTGTGAGGGTATTAAAGAAAAAACTAAAATAAATTCCAAAAGAGCTACTCAGTACCGTGCCTATAAAAACTGTGATTGATATGTATTGGATACTTGTTTCTGATGTTACCCCTGTATACCCCCACTCTAGCGTAGCCAAGATGGGGCTGAATACAGCAGTCACCACAGTGGCCCAATCAGAATTGCGTCATGCTGCATGCCCTAGTCAGTCACCCCAGTGCCCCCTCCACATGTCTTGTCACTTCACCATCCTGGTCGTCAGCTCATCGTTGTCATGTGGTAGAGCACTAGTAGAGCAAAGGGTAGAGAAAGCCATGATACCAAGTACCATGGGAAAACAACCAAATAACTGTTCAAATTTAGAGCATAATTTATGGGGGGGGGGGTTGCAAGCATTTTGAGTGAGCAGATAAGCTGTAAGTGTGTCACAGTAACTGTCATAAATCTCCTACACCTTGCTCCTTAGCAAACCCTGAGGCTGTGCTGAATAGACTGGTAATGTGGTCAACTTTGGGATGGTGGGAAACAATTCCATGCCTCACTTTTTTTCCTTGGTTACTTTGGTGAATTACAAAGCCTCTAATGAACTCCTCTCATTCTTTACCTTCTAATCCCCCCGCATCCATCTCTGATGCACACACAAACAAATGACTCTGCAGAATTGGTGACATTGACTCTGGGGCAGCACATCGTCCTCTGCCTAGACATTTGCATCTCTACTATGTCTTCCTTGGCAATCCCTCAGATTATAGGTAGATATAGGTCAGGGCTTGGGGGATGGGGGGCGGTGGGGTCTGGTTAGTAATGCTGTGTTTATCATGATTACTCATAGGACAGAAATTGTTCTACAGTGGATGTAATCAAGTTGTGTAGAATTTCTCGTCCCATTCAATGGATCTGCAATGGGCCTCTAGCCTTGTTAATGACATAGGCAAGGTGTGCTTTTGATTTGAGTGAGTGGGTGATTTAGTGTGGGCATCTGAATTTGTTGAAAACCACTGAGCTTCATTCTGTGTGGTATGTTGATTGTTTCCTTTGCTTAAAGGCCCAGTACCAATATTTTGAAATAAAAGTTATTGTCCACAACTACACTGTAAAATAAATGCTTTAAATTAATCTGTACATTATAGTATATTATATGCAGTTAAATTATGTATGATGTATTTTCAGTAGGTTAATTCCTGGATCTCTAGGACACATGATGTCTGGTAAGAAAGCAAGTGTTTGGCAAGAGGAATGTTAACATTTGTGTCACGGAAAGAATGTTGTTTTCCAAATTTATATAGATGGTGGGTAGTTTCAAAACTTTCTAAATGTAATTTTTTTGTAATTCTAGCATAATTTGAGTATAATTGTCCAATCCATTTTTGAAAGCTATTTGGCCATTGAGTGAAGTGTTGAGACTTGAGCACACATAATTTTCAGCTTGGGTGTGGTTCTGGGACTGAGATTTTTCTGAACATCACTGCCCATGTAAGGATGGAATTAGAACTTAATATACTATAACATATTAAACTGTCTTTCCTAGCATGGTGTGTTTGACCATAAGTTAATTCCCAAAATCATAGATGTTCACATTATGCAGAAATCCATAAATCACAAAATACATGTTGGTGTTTTCCTTCGACCCACAGAGTGGTATAATGGCTCAGAGAGGACCCTCCTTTCCCATGTAGAAGATGGCAGATTTGAATCCCATCTGGACCTAGTTGTGCCAAAATTAAATCTTGCAGTGAAATGGGCTATTATAAGATACAATAGTGATACGCTGAGTTAACTAATGACCTTGCTGCTAAGGGGCCAAGGAGTAAAAAATGTGTGTGTGGTTCAAAAACCACCCAAGCTGGCCAGTAATTTGGCCTGTATTTTATTTTACAACGTCAAATGCGAGAGTGTCTAAAATGCTTATGTATCGCATAACATACCTTCATTCAGGGGCGGACTGGGTCCAAAAAACGGTCCTGGACCTTTACTCAGGGGGGCGACGAATGGTGAAGTCTGGATTTTGTGCAGTTCTGGCTGCCGACGAAGTGCGGTCTGCGGGGGGGCGGGGGTTGGCGATGTGTGGCCCGGGTGTCTACACGGGGTGACTGGCCCATATGGGAATCAACCGGCCCGCCAAACTAAAAAATGGACCTATGCCTTAATTTGCTTAAACATAACCATTACTTGTCAAAGTTTATAATCCTAATGTTATCAATAAAAGATGGAGACAATTAAGTAACATTAACATTGCATATAATCAGTGCTTATATGGTTTATCATACTTACAAGATAATAATTATTATTTTCAATAACGAATTTGACTGAACAATCAATATGAACTTCACGTTAAGCCCAATATAGTAAACCACAATCGAGTTTAACCTTAAGCACAACACAAGCTTGGATACACAAGATACTTTGATACTTTGATACTTGATTTTTATATCACTTTAAACATAAATCTTTGGTTTATCAGCCTGGATATGGTGTCAGTCTTGTAATTTGTGAAGTTTGGATATAATGGTTACATTTTATGTACAGTAAGCCACGTTAAGCATTTTCTATATTAAACGTAGACTCTGCCACTGAAAGCTAATATTTATGTTCACAATGTTATATATAAATTGATATATTCATACATAATTTGTATATAAATTGACTGATTCAGTGCATGCTGGAATACTCCATAGTCAATGATTATCTAAACCAGTGGTTTTCAAACCGGTCCTGGAGTACCCCCTGCCCTACTGGTTTTTGTTCCAAGGTCTTAATTGCTTAATTGAATCCTTAATTGACCTTAAAAAGCAATATAGCATTCAATTAAGTAATGAAGACCTAGGTTGGAACAAAAACCAGCAGGGCAGGGGGTACTCCAGGACAGGTTTGAAAACCCCTGATCTACATGATACTATAGCCTAACAAATAGAAATTAAATGAAATCGTTACTGTCTTTCACATGTTGTTTTGGCGCATTTGAGAATGTTTCAATTTATGTCTTTGCAGGTTCACTATTACAATTTGGTAGCAGGGCCAGTTGGTTTTCACTTCCATTTAGGTAAAAATAAAAAGCCAAAATTAGGAGTACAACCACACTCTCAAGCTCCTGCATTGTTCTCACCTAAAAAAACAGACTATCTTTCAATGTCAGGCACGCAACTCTCGACATCCACAGCATCTGACATAGTTCACCCGGCTTGGGTATTACAGTGGATACACAACAGAGCCGTGCCATGCCAGCTCGGCTCGGCTTGGTTCTGGCACTGCTCATATATGCCAGTGGAAAAGGGGCACAAGTGATTGCTGCTGCTGCTACTTTGTTAAATTAGGGGATTCATTAATTCTCAAGAAGAGGGTCAGCTTTGATCAAAACTGTTATTTTTATGTCAAAGCTATTATTATTTGATTTCTTAGACACCCTTATCCAGGGTGACTGTGGGGTCGTTTGTTGTGTCCAAGGACGTGATGTAACAGGGTTCTCTGTCAAGGTCGAGCGTCATTGTTGTGGCCACTCCCTTGTGTTCCAGCTGTCTTCCGGCCTTGTCAGCAAGCTCCCGGCTCCCACACTCCCTCTCCAAGCTGTCTCGCGGGGCACAACAATCATCACTGTCCAGCTGCAAGGAATGGGAAAGGGCTATCAGACACCATTTCCTGCTCACGCTTCTCAACTGGAGGGTAGGGCATACAGGGTGCAGGGTATTGCTGTAATAATAGCCTATATTGTACTATCCTAGTACTAATCCTCTAATAATAATTAAATGAGTATTAGTAAAACTTTAAACCTGTAACAGTCTACAATAATAATTATATTGAAATCATTTACAAGGACAAGGGCACCCCCTGACCCAACCCAACCCACGACCCTTTCAAAA
Source organism: Amia ocellicauda (assembly GCF_036373705.1). NCBI lineage: Eukaryota > Metazoa > Chordata > Actinopteri > Amiiformes > Amiidae > Amia > Amia ocellicauda. The sequence goes on from NC_089868.1 coordinate 7,384,779, forward strand.
CACTGCTGGACGGTCCAGTTCAGCCCAAGCCATGTTGTCAAAATTGACATTTCTGCCAGCCTGGTGGATAAGGCTAAACAACAAGATACTGCTGTGTTTGAGCCTGCTATGGTTTGTGATCAGTGCTGTGCCTGTGACATGTTATCTGTGTTAAGGCCACTAATAGCAATCAGGTGTGGGGCCAAACACTACACACATGGCACAGCGTGTATAGAGGGTATAGGATGAGTAAAACAAAACAGGGAAAGCATTTTGAAAGTAATGTTACGTTGTTATCATGGCAAAAAGAGAACTGGTCTAAGAAGCAGAAGATTGCATTTGTACAGTCTTTGCAAATACACAGTGAGTACAGTACAGTGCTGTAGGTTACTTTATATATTGCTAAGAATTACATAAGCAGTTACTGTGGCAGAAAAATATGGCAATCCTTTAACAATACAACAATATTTATGTATGTATTTATTTATATATTTATTATTTCGTCAAAACGGCCGAGCTAAACTGGTTTGTAGCATATGTGTGTGTGTGTGTATGTATTTATTATATAGTGTTTCCATGATGTCATATGTCATATAGCCTAATAGATTACATTAAATACAAAATACATCAATGCGTCAACTTCACAATTGAAAACGTGACCAGGTCGTAAAAAGCTCTTGAAATTCACACCAGACCCAGAGTAGCATATAATCCCTGAAGGACTCCACTCAGGTGCGGTAACCCGAGTCTCTCCTACCTGACACTGGAGCCTGTGCTGTCTTCTCTTTATTTCCACAGACAGCGCCACACGCACACGACCCGCCGAGGCCCTTCTGTGCGGGGCTTGAGTTGCGGGATGCGGGGAGGAGAGCGCCTCGCCTGACCGGTCCGGCTCGATCCCCACGATCCCCTATAGAGGTATGTCAGACACCTCGTCCCGGGACGGAGACGGTCAAGACCACCTCAGCGGTTGGAGCTACGACTCGGCCATCCTACCTGCCTCGGCAGCATACAGAGTGTGGATATCCCTCATCGCAGGTGGGTGCCATTGCATGATGTATCGGTTTGATGTTGAGGTGGACAACATTGGAAGAATCAAAAAGTAATACTTTTTGCAGTTTGGAATATGTTTTACAATGTCTACTTTTCAACCATTCATTACTTTTTTATTCTTTTAAGGGGGAAAGGTGGTTAACCTGGGATTTTATTGTTTATTTATTGGTTTATTCATTTTTACTCTTTGATACCTTTCATTGTGAAAAATCTACAAAACAGACATGTATTTCTTCTATAAAAAACTGTTTGAATCTCTGTACCAGTTACTGCTTGTCATAATGGCTACAGTGCATTAGATAGCACAAGTATGATTAGCAATAAAGGATGAATAGCATTTTGCAATTGGTAAGGTCAGTTAGATGAGTATTTTCTTGGCAACTGAAAGTCAAACCAGCAGACCATCCCAGTTTATGCTAGATTAGACCTAAAGAGCACAATGCAATATACAATCAGAAATATAGTTGGGTTTTCGAGTCACATTCCAGAAAAGCTGGCGTTTTGTGTGTATTTCTGTTTGTGTGTGTTAGATGCGAGTGGGAAAGTGAAAAACGATTCGTCGAAACCCTGCCTACAGCACACATCTATGTCTAATAATTTATGGACATCGATCTCAAATACCTCTGACGGTAACAAGCTATCATCAAGATAAGAAAATGTCACATTGGTGAAAGTGGCTCACTTCATTCTTCTTATTATTATTTTTATTTCTTGGCAGACGCCGTTATCCAGGGCGACTTACAACATAAGTGCAAACTTCATGCTTGTTGACATGGCAACAGCTGTGTGCCTCTTGTCCTCGACCCAGAAGACTGAGCAGATTGAGCACACTGAGGGGACTGTACATGCAAACCACATGTGCAAGTGTTGTTATTAATTATAATCTCTGTGCATCATACGTCTGACAGTGCTGTGAGCTTATACACTCCCGATCTGGATCTAAATATGTTTTTATACATTGATATTAATTATTATTATTATTTATGTATTAATTTCTTAGCAGACGCCCTTGTCCAAATAAACTTCGGAATTATTTGGAATACACTATATTGAACACATATCTGGGATGTTGAATGTCATAAAGAAAGGGGATTTAGCGAAATAATTCGCACAGTACCAGCTAACTTGTTTCCTCGACAGAAAGTTGGTTGCGTTCATCTAGTGAGGATTTCCGCAGTTCAGTGCGAGTCTGCGCGGCTCCACCAATGGGAGCGGTGGAATTCTGCAGATCTGCGCAAAACTGCGGTAATCTGCACTAGACCGTTATTTCTCAGACTAGCTATTTTGGCTTGGGCTAGCTTCTGGTTTTACGTTATCCAATTTAAGATACAACACTGTCCCATTAAAGTAAGATCTTCATTTTTCTAGTTCACATTTTTTTTTTAAAAATGCGTTTCCATGTAAAAAATCTAATAAAAATAGAAGGGTAGTGTTAGCACACGTTGTCATAAAGACGCTGAAGTTTATTGTCGCAGTTCTGCGCGGATGTGCGCTGCTGCGTCTGTGGGATCGGGGGAATTGTGCAGATCTGCGCAGGACTGCGGACATCTGCGCTACACGGACGCGAGCTGTTTAAAATGCGGGCTCCGCCCATGCGCCCTGAGTCCTCACTGGCTGAGTGCCGGTGATAGGCTGTGGGAGAACACGCCCCTAGCAACGGTGGCGTGTGTACTGATTGGCGCTTGGTAACCATGCGGTGTCCCTTAAAGTCGTCGCTCAGTTGCGCAGCCATGGAGGAGACTTGATTTGTGCGCGAAGACTTGGCTCGGAAAGAAAACAAGCCTTCCTAGGAAGCGGGGATCATTACCACACCCACCGCTGGAGGAGAAATAAATCCAGAGCCACAGTACTCGCGATCTTTTGCTTTGAAGTGTTTTTCCGTGTGACTGATCTCCGCAGTGGAACTTGTTGGGGAATGCGCAGTGATTGTGAGTGGAGCACCCGCGCTTCTCCAGAGGTCCTGCGCCTGGGCAAGTGCTACTCCGTGCGTCGAGGATAGACACCCCCGCTTTCTTCTTTCCTCTGGGGCAGTCTTGTGTTTTCCTTCTGCTGCTGGCCGGACCGCTAGCGAAATCCGTTCATGACTCTCGATAGCCTTAAGCATTCCCCAATTCTCTCCACTTTGTTTAAAATGGCAGACGATCATGAACTTCTTGGGGCTTCAGAGTTCATTAAAGGTAAGGCGAGCTACCACCGCTGAAGTAACTGTCCGCGGTCAGCGCCTGTGTTTGGAGTTACTACGCAGTGTTTCCACAATACAAAAGCTTGTGATGTTTAGAGTAACCACACCAGTTACGTTGTTTCCTTCATGTGGTACTGTTCTTTTTCAGCCTTTATTATTAATAATAATATTGCAAAAGTATATAGATCTTCCGACAGTATACTCTCCGCTAATATCTGTATTAGGTGCTAAGATTAAGACTTAAGAATCCAATGAGAAATGAGATTGTCTCCTTTTATTTGATCTTATTCTATATAGTTTAAGTAAATCATTCTATCATGTTTTTCCACACTAATTCTTATCATAATATACCGTATTCATAAGAAAAGCAAACCCATACATGTAGAGACAGGATTATACTATTACATCCCCCCACCCCAAACCCGAAGGCCATGGCTTTGTGAGACAAGTGGTTCATGTTTTTGTTTATTAATGAAGAGTTGTTCAGTTTAAAGGTAAGTGCACTTAATGTAGCTCAATTATATTATCGTTTGATTCATTCGTTGTTGAAAACAGTTTTTTTAATTTCTTTGCTGTTCTTAAATCGATTACCGAAACTTTCAGCAATAATCATGATTGTGTTTAAACTCTTAACCAATTCCAGAATACATCCACAAATCCCATACAACTGTTCGTACGATAATCTGTGGAAATATAAATGATAACCTATTTATCAAGAGTGAACCGACGTGAACTACTAATGTAATGCATTCAACTCCGTTTTTCTGTTTCCCAGATCGATTGTACTTCGCAACCCTAAGAAACAAACCAAAAAGCACCGTAAACACGCATTACTTCTGCACGGATGACGAGTTTGTCTATGAAAAGTAAGTTGTTCTCTCTTTCTCCCTTTTATTCATTGTGTTTTTTGAATGCATTTCTGAAACCGCAGCAACAAGTCTCTGTCAAGTTGAACTGAACCACGCTAGTTCCTGCCTTGTACTTATTCCTCTAAAAGCACCCAGAATTATACATTGTATTGCATGCGTGTTCCCAACATTATTACTGGCAGGTGTTTAAAATGTCTCGTCTGTTTTTCGTCTTCAGCTTTTACGCAGACTTTGGACCTCTCAACTTGGCGATGCTGTATCGATACTGCTGTAAACTCAACAAGAAACTTAAAGTAAGTTGCTTTGCGGGTGGTGGTTTTGGTCACGCCTGTCCTACATGCGAGAGGACGTGTTTGTACTCTAGAGCAATCACCCCATAGCATTCACCCTCCCTCTTCCAGCATATTTATAATCATCATGATAGCCGTTGGATGTTGGATGGCAATGATTACAAGCAGCCTTAAATAAGATCACTTATGTTTATTTAAAGTTAGTTTGGCATCTGGAAGAGATTCTTGGATTTCTATGTATGGGCAGTCATTTACATCATTAAGTTAAATTTAAAAAACATTCTCTGTATCCCCTTCATGCAAAAAAAGCTTAAATAAAACCAGCCAAAAAACCAAAAACTTAAACCCAGTGTTTAATACGGTTACATTGAATGTGCTCCAGATAGGCCTTTGCCCACTAATTGAAAAATGACCTTTTTCTGATGTGGTGTAGTCTTGCGTTTCTAAGGTGTAAAGTAATTGTGTGAGAAAAGCAGCAGCATTTTTCAACAGCACATCATTGTCATATGTTGCAACACTGGGTAGTCTTTCACTGAGCTTGAGAAAAGTAGGGTCAGTGATTCTTTAGTATCTTGGGGTGACATTATGAATGTAATGTGTGTCTATAGAGTTTAGCTTCTTGTAACTGTCCTGCAGGTTGCACAGTATGACATGTAGATGTGACACTTCAGTCTTCAGTGTGCAATAAGTCTCATGAAGTTTGCTTGTGGTTTTTAAGGCAGTTTAGGTGAAGATAATTGATCCATTGTGCAGGAAATGGGGGAACAAGAAGTTGTATGCATATACACTCAACTTAAGAATAGAATATGCACTCGTCAAGACATGATGAATTTGGCTGTATAAGACTGGGATTGTTTTCAATTCGACATGACAAATGTGTTGCTTGTTTGTGATGTAATGGCACCCTGCACTGACGTGTGAAGAAAATGCTGGGACTCTCTTTACTGTCTGATGTCTGTTAATCATTGCCATGCCTTGCTGATGAACGTGCAACTGAAAGCTCAAGAAAATAACTTTTGTTTCCACCCTCCCATTAGGACTTGACTGACTTTCACAACACATTTGACATAAATGGTTTAGTCCTTACACCATCCCAGACAAAGGCAGTGAAATTGCCAAGGTATAATTTTTTTTTAAATGGGGCTATATTTGCAAAGTGACTCCTTGACATCAGATGTGATGTGTCTTTATGATCATTTACATTTGCCAGAGCATAGATTGACTAAAACCATTACATTCCCAACGGCATGTTTTTGCACCGTTCGTCACCGGTGTGTCTTGCTGGCATCATCGTCTTTTAGCTCTAATCCATTGACTCACTTGAGTTAATGCTGCATAAATATACACACACCATTACATGTTTGCTGATCAGGACTGTTCTCTTAAGAGCAGGGCATTGGTCACCTTAAACCTTAAGTACTTGTGCGTGCGTGCGTGCGTGCGTGCGTGCGTTGGAAAAACAAGCCCTTCATGTAGGCCTTTTAAATTGACCATGTCAATTTTTGCCTTTGCTGCCAAGAAAACCCAACAAAGTCCTCAAAACATGATCACAATTCCAATTTATTATAATGGAACGTATTCAAATGTGCTTAAATTATGTCATGCAATTTAAAAAGATCTCAATCCTTCCGAGTTCTAGGTGGTTGTGGTATTTCCTGCATGTGTATTTTCACGCTGAACATAATCTATGAAATTATAGAATGCTTTTTGGATTGTGTTCCTTCTACACCTCAATCCGACAGTTAATCCTGGGCAGTGAGTCTGAGATGTCACTTTAGTATATGAAACATCATTCAGTGCAGTCCTAAGCAACAAATTGCAAGCAATTAGTGTGTGGGACTATTTCTTTTTAGTTTTTTTTTTCCCCTTTCTCCTTTCCAGAGGTGGTCATGTGACCGCTTGGGGAATCAATTTTTTTTTTTTTGGTTTTGTTTTGTCTGGATTATGAAAGCTTCTTTACTGGTATGGAGAGGAGTATTAGGTTGCCTGTCTGGCTCGCCTCATGTTTCATTAACTGCAGCAGACGGGTCATCGGAATGGTCGGTTTGCGCACGGACATCCTTTGCACGAGAGAGAGTTTTATGAACTGGGTTGTCCTTGAAGGGGTGTAAGCCTGAAGGTCGAAATAACAACATGGGAACAAATGGCAACACCCATACTTTAAAACCAAACATTCCTAAAATTGGTCATTTTAAAAGTATATTAAAGGGAAAATGTTATTGGAAACTCTCTACATTAATTGTATTTTTACTTCCTTATTGACAACTATTTAAAAATTAAATAAATAAATAAAAACACAAATTGAGGGCAAGAAAGCGAACCAAGGAAGCAGGCTGGCAGCCTTTCCAACAAAGCTGAAACTGCCTTTATGACTGCTATATAAAACTCCTTTAGACTGGCATTCCACAAAACACCTAGGCCAGAATTGACACGGATAATCTTTTATAATGGGCTGTACAGCAAGTCAGAAACCATATGATTGTAAAGACTGTGTAGTATACATTTATTCCTTTCACATACCTCTGACTATACACGAAGTGTATCATGGGGGAACTTGACATTTACATTCTTCCAGTATTTCAGCACTACAGTGTGCAGTAGAGCGGTTTATAATTAAATGGTACTTTGTTCAAAACCAATGTACACTGAGGATCAGTTAGCAAATGCAAGAATTTGGCTGAAATGAGGGCATTATAATTCTGTGTGTAAATGGAATATTGTTTTTGTTTTCTCTGGTGGCTCCAAACTCTTCATTCTTGCTAGTCAACCACTGGCCCAAGTTGTTTGTTGAATCAAAGCTCACAAGAATGGTATTTTATGTAAATTTAAGTGCAGGTTTTCACTTTCACCTGCAGCGATCATTAGCCCCTGATTGTCTGAAGCATTAATCTTTTTATTTTTTTGTATTTCTTCTTTCTTTTAAAGTGTCATTATTTTGTTTCAGCATTTTGCTCATATGAGTTGTGACTGTGTTTGCTAACTCGAGTCTGCACCAGTAATATGTGCAAGACCATCTCTGAATATACCCAAAGCAAAATGTAATCGAATAACAAGAGTTCCTTTTTAAATACCTGTTTTGTTTTTTGCACAATTTGTATTGATATTATGATGCAATATTCTAAACCTCTATAGCTTAAGGTTTTTTTTAATACACAGATTTGAGGTCTCTGTACCCTAATCCAGATTTACTTCATTTTAATACTTTGTGTTGAATCCCATTTCCTCCCTGTGCAAAGTGTCTAACTGGACTTTCAATTAATAGAGATTTGTTTCCTCTTATGTATTTTGTTTGTTTGAACAGCCAGTGTGTAGTTCTGTGGTGTTCTCGTGTTTAAGAATGGTGAAGGTAAATTACTGTGAGCATGAATTTTTCCAATGGTGGGCTCAGTTTGCTGCATTGGGTTTGTTTAGCGTAAATTGCCATGGAGAGAGCATTCCATTGCTTGGATTAGCATGACAAGTTTAACAACATGGGGGAGTGTGGTGGGGGGGGAAATAATGGGTGGAGTTAAATATAATTTCAATTGATATGATAGTGCATGTTGTTAGGATGCCATGAACACTTTTCATCAGTTAAGATAAGCCAAACCCCTCCTTGCTTGCCCAATTTATCTTGACCGAATGCCAATTACAGAAGTTGAGCAAACATGGTAGCTATGCACTATTCACTTTTGCTTGGAGTTGTTTGGCTAAACAGCCTCCCTCTTTTGCTTTCTTTGATTTACATGTTGATTACCCAGATAAGGATTCCACTGAATGTCTGAGTTTTATATTTTATTTATTATGCTTATTCATGTTGCATGAACTGTGATCCCTGTACTTTTTTTAAACTTCAGCTAGAAGTATATGTAGTTCTGTGAATTTATTTTTGGCTGTTGCTGCTTTTGTTTTGATGGGTTGGTTTCTGTTATTTCTGCAATATTGTGTGCTGGAAACCCTTCCTCATTTAGTCTTTGTACTGACTCGCACCCCTAAAAGTGAATTAAAGGTGATGCACTTATACCATTTACTGTATATTTCTTAGAATGCCTTTTAAGAGTTCCCTAAACCCAAAGATGGAAACTGTTAATATGTGGGTGTCACTGGCAGTGGTTACAGTTGCAAAATACAGGAATTGGTGTGGGTGGGGGGGGGGGATATAAGATGGCATTAGCCAAGAAGCTAACTGGGGCTTGTTTCCGTTACAAACGTGAACACGATCCAGCGTGTGAGTCTAACAAAACTTAATCCCTATAAAAGATGTCCACACTATAAACCTTTTGAATTTTTGGACTAGGAATGCAGTAACAACCCCCCCAACACACACTACAGCCTAAGGCCCTGATGTGTAAACATGAATGGAAAAAGGTTGCATCTTTTGTAAACTAAATAAGAACATAGTTTACAAATGACAGCAGGACTTTCAACCCATTGTACTTGATTTATAAAATGTTACACCTCCTAAGAGTCGTATGTGACTGAAGAAAGGTATTGGACAGAAGACAACTGATGTTTTGCACAATGCAAGCAGTTAGCACATGCAATAGTGTAGGTTTGTGCATGTTTGTTCAGCAGGCAGAATGAGTAATGGCTTCTCCTTTTATCCAAACCAGGAATGTTCTGTTATTTAAAATGTTGTCAAAAGGGATGTTGAAGACCTGTACTATATTTCTCGGATGCATAGGCCTATTTATTGTCAAGGGTGTTTCTTGCCAAAACCTAATTAACACTGAAATTGCCAACGTACTGTACTCTCATGGACCCAATTTCTTTTGCTTTGTGCCTCTCTGGCAATTCTTTAACTCTTTGGCCACCACATACGATAAGTATGTGGTAAGTTAAAGGACTGGCAAAGAAAGCAAAACCTTAAGACTGAAACCCCCAAACCCCCGCTTAGTTTAGTTTTAGGGTCAGATTTTTAGGTTTTAGCATAAATTAATACCCAATTAATGCTGCACACACTGCACCAACAAGGCAGAAGCTAAAATAATAAAATGCCCCAAAACACTTCTTATAGACTAATACTGTCAAATGCTATGGTAACACTTCTTAATTGCTCAATTTGCTATAAAATGTTTTTGTTTAGTGTTTTTTTTCCTTCTCTCCTTTGTGCGTGGTGATAGATTGGAAACCTGCAAAGATGAGATGTGATATTTCAGCATTTTATGGAAGAGGTTTTTGAAAGTTGTCAATCTGTGTGTGCAGCTTGATTTTCTTGCTTAAACTTGATATTAACGCTTTCTGTCAAAGTACTTTTGAGTTCATGGTGCTTGCATACATTGTACATTTAGAAGGCAGTGTAAATTTAACTTTAATTAGGCCTGCTTGCCTGCTAAGTGTAACAAACCTGAAATGCCTCCCCTGGTGTTGACTTGTACAAGAGCCTGCAAATGTACCTGTACACCACCTGAAATGGCACTGTGTGCCAAATGGTTTAAAAGTCAAATTAAGCAAATTATTAGTCCAATGAAGGTTGTGTGGCCCCAGTATGAGCTGGAACGGGAGGAAAGGGCAACTGCACTGTCAGTGTCCTTCAACTCGGGTCCTCGAGGGCCAGAGCTCTTAGTGACATAATAAGTGCCATTTAGCCTCTTTCCTAGGTCTAATGCTGGTGATGCCAGCTTGTCTTTTCTCGCTGTATTTGAGGAACACTAGTGTTGAGCAAACTAATGCAATTCCTAGGAATTGGTCAGATTTGCACCCCCCCCCCCCCCCCCAAAAGGCTTAAAATGCCCACATTATGCTTCAAGAGCCCCTCCACCTGTTCTAACCTAGCCTATATCATTGGTGCCAAAAGACAGTGTTGGCATTGTACTCGGAATGCCAACTAAGTAATTTGAATAGTTTAAATGACCGTTTTCACCCAGCTGCAACACCGCTCTTCAGGAAGCCTGTGGCAAATGCAACAATAAAATGCTAGTTGCAAATTACAGTCTGTGCTTTGGGTGACTGTATCGAAGTTTTGATTTTTAGTTTGAAAAGATTGAGAGGCAATAACCAAACCTACAATTTTTCATGCATTACAGGTACAGTTTGCTCAAGCTCATAAATCATCCACTAGATAAAGGATGTAGAAGTCTGGCTTTGCCTTGTTACTGCTTGTCTGCTTCACATAGTACCTCTCCTGGTTATGTGGCCCTTGCTACTGTGGCTTTCTAGCTGTCCGGCTCAGTTTTGTTTTGATCCTCGGAAGTACTACTGTAGTCACTGGCCTCCTGCCTTCCAGCTTTATAATCAGGATTCATCTGCAACTTGAAATGTGCTGGTTGAAATTGTCTGCACGCTAAGATGTATATATTTTTTTGCTGCCTGCAGCAAACATTTCTAACATCTGCATTTTTCAGCAAAGTTATTGCAGTGTTGAATTGCAGTTTTCTTTAAAAGATAGTCTTTATCTATATTTATATACACACATGTGGGTTTATGTATATTCAATGTAATAAGTTTGATACCCTTCCCAGGAATTTGCTTTACCATTTCCAAATATCTTGCCAGACAAAGAAAGTACATTTTTAATAAATATTTTACCACTTCAAATAGAGGAGTGTCATCTTGATTTACCACATTGGATGTTAATAAAGTCATTTGATACATACTGCCACACTTCTCAAGATTGAAGATAAAACCTAATAGTACAGTAAAAGTTTAGACCTGAGCAATGTTTGTTCGCATTAGTAGGCATTCAATACAGCTGAACAGAAAGTATGCAATTATATCCCTTATGTAATTGAGGGCTCCCTTCCAATTTTGTGAGTTATTCTAGACTTAATAGTCTGTAGACCAACCGAAATCTGGACACTATACTGATGACCAACCATCTAATCGCATGTAGTTAAGATTTTGTTGCCCTAATGCAGAGGTTTTCAAACCGGTCCTGGAGTATCCCCTACCCTGCTGGTTTTTGTTCTAACCTAGGTCTTAATGACTTAATTGAATGGTGTATTGCTTTAAGTCAATTTAAGGATTCAATTAAGCATTTAAAACCCTCAGTTGGAACAAAAACCAGCAGTGCAGGGGGTACTCCAGGACCGGTTTGAAAACCACTGCCCTAATGTGAGAATAAGTGGTCTTGTTTTATTAATACAAAGACAATGCAAAAAGACAGTTGGACAGTTTCTTGTTTCTTTTAAATCTTTTTCTAGCACTTACCTTTTATAAAACTAGATTTTGGTCTATAGTTGAAGTCAAGTGTTTTGTATTTCTTTGGGAGTTGCAGTTGATTGCAGACTACATAGTAATAAAATAATCACTAAATTGTCACCACCCATAGTTTGCACTCTTGGCAATTTTAATGTGGGGGTGAAAAAAAAGGTGTGAAAAATACTATTGTGAATCCCAACTGCTTTCAACATAGTGGTGCAAAAATCAAAGGCCATTTTTCCCTGTATTGATCGTTGGGAAGGTTGTGCTAAAGCAAAATATGATCAGATATACACTCACCTAAAGGATTATTAGGAACGCCTGTTCAATTTCTCATTAATGCAATTATCTAACCAACCAATCGCATGGCAGTTGCTTCAATGCATTTAGGGGTGTGGTCCTGGTCAAGACAATCTCCTGAACTCCAAACTGAATGTCTGAATGGGAAAGAAAGGTGATTTAAGCAATTTTGAGCGTGGCATGGTTGTTGGTGCCAGACGGGCCGGTCTGAGTATTTCACAATCTGCTCAGTTACTGGGATTTTCACGCACAACCATTTCTAGGGTTTACAAAGAATGGTGTGAAAAGGGAAAAACATCCAGTATGCGGCAGTCCTGTGGGCGAAAATGCCTTGTTGATGCTAGAGGTCAGAGGAGAATGGGCCGACTGATTCAAGCTGATAGAAGAGCAACTTTGACTGAAATAACCACTCGTTACAACCGAGGTATTCAGCAAAGCATTTGTGAAGCCACAACACGTACAACCTTGAGGCGCATGGGCTACAACAGCAGAAGACCCCACCGGGTACCACTCATCTCCACTACAAATAGGAAAAAGAGGCTACAATTTGCACAAGCTCACCAAAATTGGACAGTTGAAGACTGGAAAAATGTTGCCTGGTCTGATGAGTCTCGATTTCTGTTGAGACATTCAGATGGTAGTCAGAATTTGGCGTAAACAGAATGAGAACATGGATCCATCATGCCTTGTTACCACTGTGCAGGCTGGTGGTGGTGGTGTAATGGTGTGGGGGATGTTTTCTTGGCACACTTTAGGCCCCTTAGTGCCAATTGGGCATCGTTTAAATGCCACGGCCTACCTGAGCATTGTTTCTGACCATGTCCATCCCTTTATGACCACCATGTACCCATCCTCTGATGGCTACTTCCAGCAGGATAATGCACCATGTCACAAAGGTGGAATCATTTCAAATTGGTTTCTTGAACATGACAATGAGTTCACTGTACTAAACTGGCCCCCACAGTCACCAGATCACAACCCAATAGAGCATCTTTGGGATGTGGTGGAACGGGAGCTTTGTGCCCTGGATGTGCATCCCACAAATCTCCATCAACTGCAAGATGCTATCCTATCAATATGGGCCAACATTTCTAAAGAATGCTTTCAGCACCTTGTTGAATCAATGCCACGTAGAATTAAGGCAGTTCTGAAGGCGAAAGGGGGTCAAACACAGTATTAGTATGGTGTTCCTAATAATCCTTTAGGTGAGTGTATAGATTAACTATAATCGACAAATTAAAGCGCAAAACAAAATCAAATCAAAACTTGTTCTACCCCCAAATAGCAAAGTACAAATCTGTACCCTATTGCAGTTAATTTTTTTTTTTTTTTTTTTTTTTTTTTAAGATGCCACTTTGTACGTGTTGTATAAATCAAAAGGCAACAAGGTATGAGTTTGTAACTTGACATGCTGACCTGCCCACGAATTGGTTTTAATTTGCGTTAGGCCTTAGGCCAGTGGTTTACAACCCAAGTCCTGGGGATCCCCTACCCTGCTGGTTTTTGTTGCAATTGAGCTCTCAATTACTTAATTGAACTAATTTCTGTAGGGGTTTTAAGTTAAGTATAGAATTATATAAATAACTTAAATAACTCTTATTACACAATTTAATAAGTCCAATCTAAGCAGATTGTTACTTCGAATAAGGTTCAGGTTAAGTTGGAGAGCTCTGTTGGACTGAAAACTACCAGGGCGGGGTGTCCCCAGTACCAGGGTTGGGAACCTCTGCTTTGGGAAGCTCAAGTGAGGTTTTCATCATTTGGCAAATTGGTGTTTTTGTTTTTCACTTCAGCACTTGAGTATATCCATGATCTGTTGGCCTGAATGCTCTTTTGTAAAATAAACAAATCACTTTCTGATGTCTAACCCAACAACAGGAGTAAGGCATGCAGCTCCTGTACTGTGGTGATTTTACAGAGTTCTAATTTTATTGCATCTGTCCTGTTCTCTCTCCCCACCAGTCTTTTACCTTGTCGAGGAAGAGGATTGTCCATTACACCAGCTTTGACCAACGCAAAAGGGCAAATGCTGCCGTATTAATTGGTGCCTATGCTGTGAGTATAACTCCTAAGCAATGACTTTATTTATTTTTTTTTGGGGGGGGGGGTGGGTGCCAGTGTTTTGCTGTACTTGTATTACTTGCTAATATTGGTAGTAAAACCTCAATTAATAAGTTGCTCCATAGGGAAGGAGTGTGACCAGGGCCAATTGTCTCCCCTATTGTGCTGTAGTGCTCCTGCCTTCATTAAAAGTTAAATGTCAGCCCATTTGTTTCCAGACAGGTTCCTTTCAGCCCTCATGATGGGTTCTGAGGCGGGGTTTACATTATGCTGGCTTCCTCTCCTGATTTATTGTAACGTTGCAATCTCTGACAGGAGGGCAGTCATATCATTGTCACAGGAACATTTAACATGCCTAACTGCTACATCTGTAAATGAGGCCTCCTGGCGCTAGTTGTACTAACAGGATCAGAAAACAGGATTGGATCCGGGCTCAGTGGATCGGTATCATGAAAAGGCATTGTACAAAACAGATCAAGATCCGGCTCCGCTGATATGATTCTTGATACGATTATTAAGCAGCGTGGGCGGTAACTAAGGAGTTTCCTATTGATGTAAATGGGCTCGTCAGTCTCTCTGCGGCTGTTTGAACATCTACCACTCTAATGACTCGATGACAATCGCAAACCTTTCAGAAAACTATACTGTGCTATTGTTGATGAGTTTAATTCATTTAAGCTTAGTTGTTCATGAAGTATCCCAATGCATGTTAATGTCAGTGTGCTTATTGTTGCCACTGAATCCGACGCGATCATTTGTAGTCTATCATCTGAAAAGTTGTTCGTCAAGGCCAGGGCACTTGGATCCATTAAAACCTCACAAAGTACACAACCTTTAGTTTCTTGCACTGGTGTGCATTTCTTTAACTCCTCAACTACAAAAATAATTAGCCAATAATCAATTGTATTTATAACGCGCTTTTCTCATTCCCAATAGCACTACAAGTCAAACCGTGAAAACGAACAAGATCAAACGGGCAACACAGCATTAGCAACTCGAGTATTTAAAAATAACTTGCATCTAATTAAAGTGAGTTTTAAGAAATCTTTGTAAATGTATGTCACTTTTTAATTGTTTCTGTGCTTAACCAGACTTATCCAGGGTTCAAACCGTTTGGTAAGGCATGACTGCGCTTCGATGTAGGTCCTAAAACAGGATCAATTATGTCTGAGGTTAAATATGCTCTTTTAGGTTAATCTACACCTCTTTCATAAGTCTTCCTCCCGAAATAAAATACCTGCTGTCTGTTTTACGCTGGCGAACTAGATGAAGTCTCCTGTTTTCTGCCTTGAAAGCCTTTTAAGCCCAGTTTCCATTTGTATCCCCGGGTGTGTGTGTTCCTGCTGATCTGGAAAAGCTCCTCTGGTTTGATGTGGTCAGAGCCTTTCATGATTTTGAAGACTTGAATCAAGTCCCCATGTAGTCTCCTCTTCCAGGGTGAAAAGGTTCAGGTCCTTCAGTCTCTCAGTAGGACATTCCCTTCAGACCTGGAATAAGTCTGGTTGCTCTCCTCTGAACTGCCTCTAGAGCAGCGATATCCTTCTTGAAGTGTGGAGCCCAGAACTGTACACAGTATCCAGATGAGCTCTAACTAGTGCATTGTACAGTCTGAACATTACTTCCTTTTATTGACTTCTTGCTGTTATAGTATTGAAAAAAAGTTTTACATTAATTTTAGTTCCAAGAGCTATGTTTCTTTCTATTGCCTTTCCTGATCCCTCTCTTAACATCTCTGTTGCAGTTCTATATATTTTGTATATTTCTATTAAACTATTTTGGCGAATGTGTTTTGGTCCACAAATTGCAAAATTTTGCTCAAATTTCACCTGAGCCTCTAGTAGTATATTCCTGAAATATAACTAAGCATTTTTGACTGAATCTGTATCTAGTGTGCCCCAGTCTAACTCTTGAGTCTGACAAATTGAGTTAGAAAGCAGTCATTTTATTCCTGCTTCTGTAGTCCCAACTGGGCTTTCCCAGTCTGTTTTGAAAATTTAGAAATCCCCAATTATAAGGTGAATGATTCCTGGTTCTCGAGAGAACTCGCTTCATTGCTTTTCAAGGTCTTCCCTTAAATAATAAATTTGACTGGGAATACTAATTCAGCATGCAGTGCTTTTGGTCAGTCATTTAGAGATCAATGGGAACAGATAAATGTATTAGTGCTCTCTAGGACTAGGGTTGAAATCACTGCTTTGGAGAATATTAACTAATTAAAATGTATTAATAAATCGCTGAACTGATATAATTCTAACCCTGCATTCCTTGGATCACTGCTCTTCCCTACATGTGAGGTCACCTATGCACTTAGAGGGGGAAATAGCCATGAACCTCAGCCTCTGGACGCAACAAAGGAGTTGTCCTGGTTTGCATGCTTTAAGCCTGTGTAGTCCCACTGACCTCTTGGAGAGGGAGATCTTGCTTTTACAAGGTTTCCTCCAGCATTTCTGTGCCGGTGTCCATGGGGATATCTCTGCCACATGGTCGGAAGCCACTGCCCTTCTCGACCTCTGAAAGGTAGTGGCAGCAGTCTTAATGCCCTAAAGATATGCTTTCCGAAAGTCCCATCACAAAAGAAGCTGCTGAGGCGAGCTTCCACAGTGCCTTAAGGATGCAGCAATCCTTTCCACAAAATGCCAAGCAATAATAGCGCTGGAGTCATTGAAACAAAGTGACCCTTTGTCTTCAAGTTAGTTTGGGCAATGTGCAGCACTATTGCAGCAGGACTAAATACAGACGCTCTGCTTGGTTTCGTTTAGTTTCCCAGTTGCTGCAGCTCTGAGGCCCTCAATAAGGAAACGATCAGAGCTTGTTAGTGTCAACTGTCTACAGACGATGGACATTGCCTTTTCCTATTGAATCGGGCGCAGTAACTCATTCTGCGGAAGCTGTGATTAGTCCATATGCATCGGTAGGAGCTTAAATTAGAAAACATTTTTAAACTTTCTATTGGGTATTATGTTAAATCCACCATGAAATTGCAAATTTAAAACCCCCCTCACTACTACTCTCAACAGAGTCCTCTTTCTAAAGCCAGGAAATTACATTGGTGGTCCTTGCAAAAACAGTTTGTTCCCATGTGAAATTAGGTCTGCCACCTAAACAGGCTCGGTTAACTCGGACACTGCTTGTATATGTATATAGGCTGTATAAGTCCCCCCCCCCCCCACCATGCATCTGTATTAGTATCACAGTGCAAAACCTTTGATCTCCTGCACACTCTATAAAAGGGAATTACTGATCACTGGAGAATGGCTAAGTCTGAAGGGGGGAGGTGGTGGCTGGCTGGTAGATTATAAAAGCTGATTAAATTGTAGTTAAGGGGGGGGGGGTTCTGTCTGGAGGATCTGCATCCAGTTAAGAATAGAAGTGTGTTGGTATAAATCAGTTTCCCTGATAGTGGATGATGTCTGTAATTAAAACCCAGGAGATAATATTCTCATCATTGATGGAAGGGAAATGGGTTTTGACCTAGAAAGGGTTTGGGACGGGGGGGGGGGAGAAATAAATGTTTAGTGCTCTTCAATATGGGGTTCATTCTCGGTGGCTAGGCGATTTTAACTGCTGACTTGTGCCAGATTTTCAAGTCTCTTGTCTCTTCATAACGTTCTGTTCGATGTGCAATACACTAAAAGGTGTCATTTTAGGGCAGTCATAAGTGCAAGTCTTTTCAGTGTGTGTTCACCACCAATGCAATAAACTTCAAATGTTCAGAAGAAACTGACTGGTTACCACAAATAGTTTGTCATCCAATGAATGGCATCCCCAAGATGCATCTGTGATACCATTTGATTTGGGAACAAAGTGTCTTGACCCAGCTTCGTAATCCAAAAAGACCTCGACACCCTTTCCAACAAGGATTTCGAATCTTGACGTGATTGACTGTGGATTGGGAATTCCTGTAGGAAATAAAGTAGTTTGTGTTTTTATGGTCTAAACCATAACTGGGGTTTTTAAGTCATCAGGAGCTTGGGACCCAGGAAATATGAGAATGAAATAATAAGCATTTGATTATAGCACAAAGATCATGAGAAATATGGAAGCTATACGTTTGAGGTAGTAGTGATGCACACATCTTTAGCTTTGTATTCTACCTGTATAACCAGAGAATATTTATCTGGCAAAGGTATAGTAGGTATGTAAGATTGTAGGCCTATATCTACAATTTTTTGAAGGGAGGCAGAGTGGGGGGGAGGAGTAAGGCTCATTGAAATTGGTGCTGACTGATGCAAAACTCCAGCCTGTTCCCTCTGCAGCCATTAAGAGGGATTTTATTGATTGGTACAGCCAGTCTCCAACGAGTTCATTTCTGTACACTCGTTTCATTCCAGAGCTGCAGACCTGGTTTTGTTCTTGTTGGTGTTTTTTTTTTTTTTTTTTTTTTTAAAGTCCTGGTTTAGAAAAGGGGATTATTCGAGTTAAATTGAACAGCTGGCTTCGGAACTCTACATTTTCCCTCCGTCATGTGCACCTTTTAGATGATCGGTACAGCACCTCTGCCATCTTCCAGCAGAATGTAATACAGTCCCTATTCAGCAGGATCCAATCTTGCCATTGTAAATATTTTATCAGCAGGACCGAAATAACAAAGCTCTTCTTTCCCTGAAAAGAGCGCTCTCCATGCATGATTTCATGCATTTTTACACCCCCCTTTCAATCAGGCTTTCTACAGTATGCACAAACAAATAAATGAAATTAGTGTGTGTATGTTATTCTCCCTGTTGTGTATGAGCTATTTTTAAAAGTGCAGGTTAAGGGTGAAGTCCATGGGGGTGGGGCAATGCTGAAACTAAGTGTTGGGGGGGGGGGGAGGGGTTGTGCATCCCCTTTGTTAAACACTGTGAAGGTGTTTTTCAAAGCTTTGGGTTCCAGGGTAAAAAAACAAAGGAAATCTCACATGTGCATGTAGTTAAATCTTCATTGCATGTATTCACTGAAAGGAATAGCCCGGTACATTGTTCAAACATCTGATTTAAAGCGCAATGGAGGACACTTTCTTTCAGGTTAAAAATGTTTGTGGTCAACAGTATGCAAGATAGACCTGAATAATCTGTATTAAAATGATAACAAGACAGACCTGCCTGTACTATATTCCCAATTGAATTTAAATTAAACGTAAATGTTACTTTTTTCCATTAATACCTTATTTTGCCTGAATGTATAATTCAGCTATGCGTTTGTGTTGTAGGGCTTTTAGCGAGTGACGTTTCCTTTTTTAAAAATCCCATTACAGTCCCAGCGAGCTGTACATGTCAGAGCGTTGATGTACACTTACTAGCCTTTAGCACTAAACCTATTTAATTCGTACTTCAATATGGAATTATCTGAGCCCTGCTACCAAATCATTCATACAAATTGGAAATCTGAAGGAATGACAATTCAAAATAACCTTTTTGTTTCCTTTCTTGGATTTGGATAATATTGTCAGGTAGTGCCATTGTGGTTTAAACTGCCTCTATAATATGGCGCACGGCAATCTGTAACATTTAACACTAAGCGCTTGTCAATTGCCAGCACAGGGTTGTTAATAGATTTTGTCCTATAGATAGATTATAATCTAGGTTTGTGAAAACTGTATATAGCCATTGCTTTATAAACTGACTGAGTGCTTCAGGTCTTTTGATCTCATTGTGCAGTGTAATGCTCTCCCTGAATAATCAATTTGCACATTACACATCCGTAGTCTATTTTCTGGAAATAGACCTGCTGAGGTTGACAATATCAATATTGTAAATTAGCATCCTTCCATTATATTGCCCTGTGTATGAGAACTACCTTCCCCCATCCTTATTACATTCCAGCTCTGGCCTCCTTCTCTCGTATAGAAGGCAGTTGTGAATGTGACAGTGGGTGTTTTTTTTTTTTTCTTTTCTCCAATACTCTCGGTGTAAAGCAATATGACTGACATCCATCTGACCTCTGCTGGGAAGTAACGGGAGGGGGTGTGCAGCTGGGAGGTTGAGGAAAATCACTGTGGGGGTGTGGGTGTATGCAGAATAAAATATACTTTTTTTTCCCCTTGTAATTTGTTGTTAGTCTTGTAGCAACTTCTGATCCCCGTGACTTGCGAAAACCTGTGAGTGTGTGGAAGTGGTTTAGGTATTCTTTGTGTATCGCCATGGAATGATCCAATGGTGAACAGAATGGTTCAGTTTTGGCAGCCCTAATATCACATATAGGTTTTAACTCAATTGATTTAGCAAATTGTAATTGCTTCCTTCCCTGACTACAACTCTTCCCTAGATACTTTCTGAAGAACCATAGAATACGAACTGTAAAGAATTTACAGGGCAAAGTTTTAATACAGCCACCCACTTTACTGACAAAGCTACCTACCATTAGGGCTGTGCCATTGACAGATTTTTAGTATTGCTTTACAGTTGAAGAATTTACCTTGGTGGCTGGTATTACTTTCTGGGAAAATTTAAATATTTAAAATAATAGTGTGTGTGTGAATGACACTTTTGCATTTTATTATTAGTGTTACAAACCTATGCTTTCAGTTATGTTGTGTGTGGAGGTTCCAAAAATACCAACATATTTACTTTGGCCGACTTTAATGACGATCGCATCGGAAATGCAATGTTTATTATTGGTTGTAAAAACAATTCTTAAATGTTAGCCTAATAGTCTGATCACATCAAAGTGTTGAAGCCCATGACACGATGCTTTTCTATCATAACAATCCTAAATACTAAAACAAAAATAAGACGTACACCTATCCAAATGTCTTGCACAATAATTTTTTTGTTTTTTTTGCAGCTGCAGGTTATTAAGCACAGCTTTATATACGATTATTTAGAAACCCTGGTTTGTGCACTTACTATTTGTGACCAGAGTCTTCCACCCAGTATCTTAATGTTTGCCATCTTCCTCTTCTTGCTTTCAGGTCATCTACTTAAAGAAAACTCCAGAAGAAGCTTACAGAGCCCTGGTGTCTGGGTCCAATGCTTCATATCTACCTTTCAGGTAAAGCACTTCAGGCTGCCCTCCATAATACTGTTGGAACATGAGTCTGTCTTTTTGGAAACTGAATTAGAGAATGGATTCGGAGGGGTGCTGTTGGAGGCGATTTAGGAAACCAGTCTGAGGAGTTCCTGCAGTGGCTGGTGGTGAACTGTGTGAATTGACTCTACAAGGAGAGTGACGTTGGCCCAAAGACTTAAGCTGTGACACATTTGGCATTCCTTAACCAGAGACTGGCCAGCTCCACTGAGACTTATGTTTTGCTATTCCAAGCTGGTCTCTCATTTACACAGCACTGACACATGTTTTTCTTGGCTGACACCTTAAGGTGTTAAAGATTTGAAAACTGGCTGGACTTCGGACCTCAGTGGAGGTCCCCTTTACGATTCCTTTATGGAGGCTTTGAAGCGCCATTACTACCAACCCTTCACTGCTAGCACAATCCAGTGTTCAGAAACCCAGTGTGTAAGGCCAAGGTAGCTTCCTCATATCATGCCACTGACCTCACTTCCTCCTTTAGTATAAAGATTGCAAATTAGCCCTCCCTTCCCAGCATGCCTTTCTTCAACTCCTCCATCTTCCCCAATTCTGCTCTCACACCTGCCTGGCAGCTTTCCTAATCTGGAGGGGTGTGCTCTGAGTTGGCCATGTAGACGAGGTGGTCAATGTTTCCCTTGGGAGTTTTGAGCCAGCAATTACTTTTGCATTCTTAACCAATGAAATGTAGCCTGTTAAATTGCTCGCTGTGGTCTGTATATCTCTTGAACTTGCTAATGGGGCATTGCACGTAACGTGCATAATGAGCTAAGACGTGGCAGATAAGGACCTTAATTAACTAGTACTGTAAAGATGGAGTAGAGATTAGTAGACAAAAGCATTAGAAGAAACGTGAAGCATGTTGGCTTGTGCAAGAGTTTTGGAATTAGAAGTTTATTGGTGACCGTTGACTTTATTCCACTCTTGATTTAAATGTGTACATTAATTGTATATTTGGGATTAGTTTATTCTTTATATTATTAGCCCATAGGGCAAGTGCCACAGCATAACAGAAAGCAGTCTTGGAAAAATAAGTTTTAAAGCAATAACATGAACATAATTGCCAAGTAAAGTGTAGCTTACATAAACCTTCATGTTTTTATATTGTATTTGTGGCAGATAATGACTGGATGTACTCGGGGGGGGGGGGGGGGGGAATTTCTCCAAGTATTTTATTTACCCCCTAGAGCAAAATGTTATCTTCATTTTCTGAAGTGAATTGTAAGGTTTTATGAAAAATATCTAGCTGTATATAGAGTTTAACCCTATGGATATTTGTATTGAATTATCAAACGGTTAAAGTGTTTAAAACAAATAATAAATGTTGTGATTTCCATTTTCTATCTCCTGCTCTCCCTTTCATGTAAACATTCTGCATGTCTGTCTTTAAAACTAATATTTCATCAGGCCTTGTCGTCATTAGGATATTCCCTTAATCCTACTTACTGGAAGAAAATGGCTGCACCGCTGTGGGTCAATGAAATTAATGAGATTGAACTACGCATTTAGAAAGTGTTATCTCTGCATAGTAATTGGAATTGGCACTAATAACTGATCCTTATTGTTAACCAGTATCCGTCCCATTCCACGTCATCTCGGTAAAGCACATATTTTGTTCTTGAAGGTGATGTTAATTTGTTTGTAATGAGTTAGAAATGGCTGATAAGGGGCTTGATCTTTACAAATTGGTAAATGGTTTACTCATTAGTAATACCAGCAGTTTGAATTCCCTTTTATTACAGTTTCCTGTATTGGAGATATAAGTGAAGATGAGTGAGAAGCAGAAAGTATTCAACAGTACAATTGTTTACTAGACTTCCTGTGACAGTCTCACTCTCCCTTCGTACCACAAGTAAAGCACATTAGGAAAAGGGGGCAGACTTCTTCAGCCCTGCTAATAAAGAGGTGGAACTTGGGAAGCAATATTGAGGTAATGCGTGGTGTAAGTACAGTGTTAGACATGGTAAAAGTGCCAAATTACTGTTCAAAGAGGCAATGTTTAACTTTAATAAGCGAATGCCCCTCACACCCCTGGCAATGCTTTTCTAGGAAGTCTGCATTTCCTATATGTTACATTTGAGTTACATACTTCCTAGATTTAAATTTGTGCAACTGGCTCGAAGAGATACTGGCAGTTCTGAGTGGTTAGATTCTCTAAAGCCCCACCCCAGTTTAAGTCGGTTGAATGTGGGCATTTTGCTGGGTTCCCTTTGGTTTCTCTCCCATTACCTTCCAGCACAACAACTACAACAAAGTCTGGTGCAATATCGACCCCTTGTGCAGGAATCATTGGTAGCTGGTAGAGGCATGGCTGTGTCCATGAGCTGTAGAAAGGAAAGCTAATTCAGAGATTACATACATACAGCCCCCCCTGGATTGGGTCTGGATTGGGTTTGTTGTTCTGGGTGAAGAATGGGAAGTCCATTATGAAGAAAGCTTGACAACACAGTGAGCCCATGATGCGTTCAAATTTAAGATGCTGAAGTACATAAGTGCTCCATTTGAGCACCCATCGTCAACGGCTATTTTTGTCACGTATAGAAAACTACTTTTTTTTTCTTCTTGCCATTCTCTTTCTTCTGCTTTTAAAAAGAAAGCTGTCTCTCAATAAGATCAGTATCAGGTGATGGTTTCTAACTGATGTTGTCAATCTGTATAAATAAAACCTTATTCCAGAAGTCCTGAACTGATAAAACTCTCGCAGAATGCAGGGCAGCTATTAGAAAATCTGTAGTAAAATATTCAAATAAAATCCAGTACCCTGTAGGAAGTAGATCATGTATTCATTTTTCCTCTCCTTTTTACAAATCAATTTATTAAAAACGTGTATAGATGATAATTTATGGTTCTCTAATGAGAGACTGGCTAACATAACATGATGCAGTGTGGCAGAAAGCAAACTCCAATTTCGGGTGGTTGTAATAAATAAAGCCTTCACTTGTAGAGCTGCACAAGCCACTTGACTTATTTATTCCAAATCCGAAATAAGCCAGTCAGAGCAGTGTGAATTCAAGGAGGCAGGAGAGTGTTTGAAGAAATATTGCCTTTGCTTCACTTCATATATATATATATATATATATATAATATATATATATATGTTTTTTCTTCCTGTTTTGTTGAGTTGTACTGTGATGCAATTCCTTGTTCCTAGTGTCTTATAAAAAATGGGAACCTTGTGTGAGCATGAGAAGAATTTCACAAGCTTTACCTTTCAACCAGACCTGGTTCTGGTGGTGGTGGCTTGGGAGTGGAGTTGGTTCTAAACTGCACCTTCTGTGGTTTTTCTGTCCATTTGCCACCCCTGACTAAGGATCACTCGCCTCAATTGCAATCTTGTCTGTGGTTGTCATCGGTGACGCATAAAACACTGAGCAGATTGGCAGAGGGTGTGGGGGGGGCGTGCAGTGCGACAGGTCAGGCAGTGTGTTCACATTCCATTCAGATGCAGATGTATATTTGTCTTCGTTAGCAGCAGTGGAAAATGAAGAGAAAATGATGTGTTCATGCCAATGCCGGGGTACTCTTTGGATCTCGTTCACCACCACCCTAAAAAACATAGGGTTAGAATTTGGTTATTGTGATTGAAGAGGTATTTAATAAGTGGACATCCATGGCCTGCATGGTTAATGACCGCTAATGAAAAGCAAATGTCAACGTCCATTGCGGTGGCTTGGGCAATGCTGGAAATGTCCAACCCTCCACTCTCGTGTGCGCACATGCCCTTTGAATTTGGGTTTGCAACATGAAGGGCCGGGTCAGAAATCCTGAGTTGGTGACATAGGGGTCACAGCTGAGGTTAATCTAGGGCAAGCAGTATGCTGTATTTCTGCTCCGTATTGGCTCAGAATTTTCATATTGGTGCATCCCTAATTGGAATGATAGTGGTCTTCTTTTTTTTTTAGAATTGTTGGATTCTTTTAAAATGTATATATTTTAATTACTATAAATGATCGCATTATAAATTGGACTGCTGTTAATTGAGCATTAACAAAATAGTCTACATCTATTTATAAGATGAACACGCATATGAATAAGCCTAATGGGTTTTAAAATGGACCATCACCTCCTAAATTCCTATAGGCCTAAAGCTTTTTTTTTTCTCCTCGCCCCTTTCCCTTCTGAAATCCTCTAGAATACAGCCAATACTTTCTTATGGTTTTGGTGTTTGCAACCTGGAGCAATGGAGTATTTGCCATCACTTGTTTTTTGAAATTGCAAACATTTGAAATAATGTTTTGATCACCCTTCCATATTGTGCATCTCTCTCTCTCTCCTCTAACAGGACACATTCAAGCACTTAAGAGTGAATTAAACCTTTAAGTTAAAGATGTTAAGATGAGGGTGAGAGCTCCCTTCTGGAAGCTTTGACTTGAACACTATGCTGTCTTGTGTTCAGGTTAATTTCTCACATTGTTGCGTTGCTTTTAATACGGGTCCTTGTGTTTAATGTAAGTTGTACGATTAAGCCAGATCAAGTCCCTTTTGAATAAGTATAATTTATCAAGGCTATCAAAGTCATTTCTACCCAAACTTCCTGTTACCAAACGGGTTTAATTGTTTCCTTTCACTGGATGAATGCAACATTGCTCTGTAGGTCTCAGGATATTGTACAGGTGCCTGGAATCGCGTGAGCCTTTTAAATTAAGCTTTGTCAAACACCCTGCACACACAATAAAGGGGTGAAGCCGACCAAATAATTGTCAATTTAAGTTAATTGAGTTTAAGAAGAAAGACCAGACCCGGTGGCCATTGATGACTGGAGTTTGACGCTCCTGATTCCCCTGACAGGAACAGCTGCACAGCTTAACTTCTCATTCAGCACATTAGGTGTCCTATTATACAACACAGGTTTTTTTGGCACTTGGGCAGCACTGGGTGGGGAGCATGCAGCTACAGGTTAAGAAATCACACACAGCTAAAATCAGTCACATAAGCTTTAATTTAAGCCTGCTGTCTCTGTGTTGCCTGTTGAGTGTTTTACAGGTGCATTTAAATGAGAAGGGATTTCTTGGGTTCAAGACTGTGTCTTCAATAGTCTGTAATTTAAGTAATATTTAGCAAATGTATAAAAGTGTAAATTTTGCTCATATAAATAAAACCTAATAAACAAATACTAATAAATTTAAACCTTTTTCTTCAGTAGAATGTGAATATGAGGGCTGGCTGCTTTCTTGAATGGACCTTGTTGATAGTGTTTTGTGCTTGGCAAGGTTTCTCCTACTCAGTCCTGCACTGAGCACATGGCAGGACTGATAAAACTGCACTGTGGCTGGATCCCTATTCAATGTGCCTGGCAGCCACCTTAAAATAGACTAATTCCTTAAGATTCCTTCCTTGTGAGATTACATTCACGGCCTGATTGTAAGTGGTGTCTGAAGTCACAGAAGTGTTACTGTTTGATGTGCACAGCTCTAATCTGTGTAATTTCTCTGCCGTGTCCAGGATAAGTGTTGTAGCATTAGAAACTTTACAAATGAAGAATTGCGTAGTTGTTTGATAACTATTTAATATTACTATTAACTTGATAGGTATTCAAAAGCTGAATTACTCTTTCTATATTTATCTTTTTAAATGTGTAGTTTTTATAATAGACACCTTTTTTTCTGATATGAGTTTTCTGTGACTAAAACCCACTGTATGAAATGATTCCCAAAGCAGTACAATAAAAAGTCCAAGTTGTCAGGGAAATGTTTTATTGAAATCAAAGTGGTTTTTGGTAAAGCTGCAATCTGTCCATAATGTCTGTGTACTTGCATTTCCCAGGGGTGCAGGGAAACTAACTGTAATCTGTCAGCCTGAAGGCCAGCTCTTGTTTTCAGTGTGTGCTGAGATTTACAGCCTGGAATGGCATCACACTGGGCTATTCATGTCCCAGCTTCTGGGCAAGTCTCAACCTGTTGTCTTTATTGGAGCTGTGAAATGCAAAGTTGGTGCTCTTCGAAACGGGCCTCTCCACGATTTGTATAGATCGGGCCCATACTTCCCTCTCCTCCCTTATGCTAGTTTACTTGGGTTCCGTAGGATTTTTACATGGGTTTAATCTGTTTACCATAGTTTTATAGTGATTTTGGTTATTAGTCTTGGTTAGGACGGGTTAGCTATGTGACATCTGATGAGTGCATTGGTCCTTGTACAACCCTCGTGATAAGAGATTCTGTGTGAATTGTGCATTTCTGAAAAGGATTGCTTTGGAATCGTTGCACTTGAGTTGCTGAGTCGCAACGTGTCAACTTGTTCCCAAGTAACAGGTCAGTCAGTTTAACCTACAATCTGAAGCCCAGTCTGTAGTGCTATACAAGTACCTTGTCCACCGTTCAAATTTAATTGGCTCTTCTGGCCTTCAATCATTTTGTCACATAAATCATTTAGCTTTCTAACTTATCTGCATCAGTTATTTTGCCCGGGAGGAGGGGGTATTTTTATTTTATTAGGAACACGTTTTAAGGGCACTTTATGAAATAAAAATGGATTGATTATCACAGAATCTCAGATTGCAGGCAGTTGTTTTGTTTACGAACCCCCAAGTCCCCATCTCCCCTTGACCTTCTTCCTTCACTTGCTGCTCAAGCCCATGAAAGCCTCCTGCCCACTGCACTTGGCACTTTCCTGACATTGTTTTAATTGGCGCTTTTGGTCAATGATTTTAATCAACAGTGATTGTTGAGAGCTGAAGAAAGCGAGATCCAAACTCCAGTGTTTCATCTTGGTTATTCTCCAGCATGGGATTAATGGAGTTCTGTGCTGTTGATTTATCTATCTCTCTCTCTCTCTCTCTCTCTCTCCCTAATTAGAGCATTATTATTTGGGGCAGAATGTGATGGGAGCCAGTGGGCCCCAGTTGAATCCACTGGCCGAGGGGCCTGGCCTTCACAACTGAACACAACACAAGGGCACTTCTTGCTCCTTTTCCCTGCTCTGCTGGAGCCCTGTCACCAATGTTTAGACTCATTTTCTGGGCAGCCGGGTACTAGTAGAGAAACTTTCTAATTGAAAATGATGTAAAAATTAAAGAACCACAACAAAAAAAGGAATTTAATCGAAGAGACGAGTTGTAGGGAAAAGGCGAAGAAACGGCCATGTAAGTTTCAGTCGAGGACAAAATAAGGTCAGGGCAGTTGGTGGAACAGATTGATGTATATAAAAATTATAACAACAACAGCGAGTTATAGCTTAGAAAGTGTGCACACCTCAGAATTTGAGGTTAGTGATTCAGTTGTTCATCCAACTCCACTTCATATTGCAATCAAATTCCACTTGATTGGACTGAGTTAACACAGGGTCATTGGTTTGGTGTTGTG
This sequence comes from Amia ocellicauda, assembly GCF_036373705.1. Classification (NCBI taxonomy): domain Eukaryota; kingdom Metazoa; phylum Chordata; class Actinopteri; order Amiiformes; family Amiidae; genus Amia; species Amia ocellicauda. The sequence goes on from NC_089868.1 coordinate 7,412,932, forward strand.
CATGGCTTTCTCTGTGCCTATATGAAAAATATATAACTGAGGTTGAACATTATATGGGAGGTTTTATTCAAATCCGTACAGCACATTGACGGCCTTTTTAAATTCAGACCCTTGAAGCTTTAGGCTTCGTCTTTAGGCTGAGATTTCTGGACCTTAACTTTAATAATGTCTTCTGTATTTTGTGCTAGATAAACTCTTGTTACATGATTTTGAACCAGTCTTATTTTAATTAGTGCTTTAGTCTCTTCAGCAGAGACTAGGGCATTTCAAGTTGCATATAAAAACGGTAAACAAATTAACATGGGGAACTTCATCTTGGCACATTCAGCATGTTAATTGGTTTTAAACGCGATTGTCTATGTTTGCAAAACTCAGTCCAATAAGGACTTGCATTGGGCCCCGGGAATGAGTGGCCGAGGTTGATACTCTGTTGGCAGCGGTTGTTTCTTGGGCTAAAGGACCTCATTATTCTCTCTTTAGGAGCACTGACCCGTCTGTCCTCTTGCCACAGCGCCTGTATTGTCTGCTTGGGTTTCATGGCCTCCTGGAGGTTACCATGGTAACCAGTTTCTCTTCCTCTCCCTCCCAATAGAATGTTCGATCGCCTACAAACTAACCCTCCTCCTTTCAAACTTCACTTCTTGTTCTGTAACAACCCCCACCCCATCCTACCCCCCTACCAAACCAATTTGTTTTCAGCCTTGTGAGAAGCCCCATGTGTCTACAATAGCCAATCCATAAGTGACACGAGTTCATGGTATGTAAACTGTAAAGCTACCCGGTCAAAAGCACATTCCTTGGGCCTCCTGAGGGGCTTATCCACTGAAAGGCTCTCTTGACTTGCAAGATGAGCCCTGAAACCCAGGGGTCACCAGTAAAATGGTTTGATAAGAATTACATGTTATTGTACATGTATGCTGCTCAGATGTTAAAGTTCAGTGTTGAATTTGATTTGTCTTAGGAGAAAGATGCATCAGACCTATAATTAAGTGTAATTAGATGTAAATGTTTACAGAAAATAAACATTTTTGTTATGTAGTGGTTTGTTTCTTCCTACTATATAATCGTTTTGTTTATGATGTCTTTGTTGGCGTTTTGTTGCCTTACCCTGTCCAATTGATTGATTTAAGAAGATTAAAGGTGTGGCCAAATTAGGGATTATGTCAATTGTACAGGGCAGTTCAACTGAAATAATAACTATAACCATTTTTATGTTATTTTAAATAATTGGTAGTGATTTTCTGATGTCCCTGTTATTCCAGTTACTCTTGAGTTAGTTTTGAAAAAGAAATGGAGAAAAACAAAAAAAGGATTAGCTTTCCATGTTACGTAAATGTGCTTTACCTTAAGTGATCAGTGTGTTGGGTTTTAATCTGGCACTCAAAGAGGGGAGTTTTAATCTTTCATTCTAACTTGAGATGCTCTCGTGTGAGCAACCAAGGAAGGTGTGTGTGTTAAGGGGTGGGGTGAGTCTGCTCATTATATGTGGTGTTATAAATGAAGCAGATTTTGGCCTCTTTGAAAATGCGAGTCATTGTGGAAGCTGGTGAGAGCTCAGTTTGCTTTCACTAATCCGAGGCTTTATATAGCTGTGGTTAGGTAAGAGATGAGTGAAGTGCTGAAAAGCTGAAACAAAGGGTCCTGGCTAGAGTGCAGTGGTTCACACTAGTGTTCTTCAGCAATAAGTGTTTGCAATTTCACTGGCACATCCTAACTCTCCTAAAAATGGCCCTTTCTTGCTCTTGTTGTAAAGATAACTGTAACAATCAAAAGATGCATTTTTTGGTTATTTGCCACTGCCAAACTCCTTATCCTTTATATGGATGGCCTTGGTGCTGGCACCAGATTGAGTGGGTTTCAGCGACCCACTTTTAATGTGTTATTGCAAAGATTACTGTAAAATGGGTGTTTGCAGAAGATCTGATATATTGAAGTTTATTGTTATTAAATGTTTTTTTTTTAAATTAGTTTTTATTTATTGGGTACACATTAAGTACTTTTTTTCAAGATGTTACATTGTCTAAATTCAACTACAAGACATTTGCTGTCGCTGTTTCTTTCTTAGGGTTTGTGTGTTTGTTTGTATTTGTGAGAGGAGGGTTTATCCTGACACAACCTGCTGCTCTATTTTTACAATGCCCCTGTTAAGCCACTGCTTAAGCCACTGGTCTCAATCTGTGGTCCACAGATCTCTGGGTCCTCGCCTCTGGTCCATAGGTGTCCCCAGAAAAGCCTGAAATCCTTTCACCCCCTAAAAGAGGATTTTTATTTTACTGTGCCTATTGTATATTTAAATTCTGATCTATACCCCCCAAAAAGCTGTGATTTTAATCTAAAGTAATCTTCCTATTGAAGATCAAAACCAGAATGCATTTTAGTGTGTGTGTGTGTGTGTGTGTGTGTGTGTAATGTCACTCCTTTTCAGTTATAAATTAACACGGTTAAACACAATTTTTGCCAACTATATTTTATGAATGGAGTGTGTAACCAAGTGTGCTACTGCAACAATTATTAACCTACCTTTTGCATTTCCTATACTTTGAAGACAAGGGTAAAGAAAGGCAAAGCTTTTGCACAATATTAATATAGAAATCCATTCCATTCTGGCAGAGGCAACTTGTGATGGCAAATGGGACTATGTTTAGCTGTTGAAACAACCATTTTCCCCCTTTGTAGACTTTGGTGATGATCAGTTCATAATTATTTAAACATCTTGTTTACTTTTATCTGCATATAAGTCAATCATGTCTCTTTGATTTAATCCCAGCCTAAATCAGTTTGATACACCTGCTAATAACAAGTTACAGACCTTCAAGTACAGGGATATCATTTGCAGTTAGCTGGCAGGTAAAAGTTTTGATTTAATCCCAGCCTTAATCAACAAGCAGCCTTGGGCTCCAGTAACAGAAATTGGTTGTGGCACAGGGAAAGTGGAGGTAGCCATATTCATAATCCTGAAGGTAGGTTGTCCTTGGTTGGATCAGTCTGGTCGACTATCTAAATCATGTGCTTTTGTCACAAGGGTCAAAAGAAGTTAGTTGTGAAGCAATTTTCATAAATCTTATAATGGTTATGTTAAGAAACCATCCTGGTTTTAGAGTACATTTAAAAGGTACTGTGCATTCACTTTCTGTGCTTTCTATAAATTGTTGTAAAATGAATCTTCAGAATTCACATTTTGCACCATTGCAAATTTTGGTTTTTCATATTAGTCATCTGCTGGCTTTCTCATCAACAGGAAGTAATCTAAATATAAATATATAAAACCACAAACTAAATCAGATTTGAGCAGTGACAATGGGAGAACTTTTTCCCCTTGAAACATGATGTATATAATCATTTCTTTAAATTTGATTAAAGATATGGTCATGACACGTTGTAGTTTATATATAAAGAATAACACCATGTAGAACAATGTTTTTGTTTGGTTTATGCAGACTGCATTTAAGAATCAAGCTTATAGTATACCAGTGAAGCCTTGTATTGTACAATTGTTTTTAATCCTTGGTAAAATTAAAGTTAAATAGAAATAAAAAATGTAATGTAACACCAGACAAATTACTCGCTATTGCCATCTTAGCCTTAGAGCAGTGCTGTAGTGTTGAGTGGATAATTATGAAATGTAACACTGCCCTCCATTCTATGCTGGGGAAGCAGAGCAGTGCTTCACTCGCTGAAGTGATTTGAAGGAAGCCGACATGCCATTCGGACACTTCTTAACGGACCTGTATAACTTGACTGCAGCTCTCCCATTAACCCTCTGACGTAAGACTTGTTGACACCCGGGAGAAAGAAAGGAAAGAAAAAAAACCACAACAAAAAAAAGACCGAAAGCAATATCCTGAATAAAAGGTGGGGAAAACCAGAAAGCTGAAGAAAATGGGTGTGGGAGAGAGTTATTTAAAGACTGAACCAAATTGCCTCCTCCGCCTTAAGAATCTTGAGCTCATTTTGCTTTGTGTGCATGAGATTATCAAGGCTTTGGGCGTCTTGCGTAATGATAGTGTGACACTTGTGGTTTGTGAACTGCAAGTTCACACTGTATTTTAAGGGGTGATTATTGTTAATTGTAGTGTTAAAATATTTTATTTTGGCAGATAGTGAGCAATTTATTCCTTCATTGTTACTGTAGTTTGACAATTGTTAGGCCTTGAAATCAATGGTTGTGTTTATTAAGGGTGTCTGCTCACAGCGAAAGGTGTTTTGTGAGTGAATGTGTTGCCAAGCTGTTAAGAATTGAGTCAGGTTACAGGTATAGGTAATTGGAAGCCCTCATAAATGAAGACCAAGCTACATCATAAATAACTAAATATAGGCTGTGTATCTTTAGCAGCTCTACCTATTTACAGTTTTGGCTGTTGCAAGAAGAGTTTTATTTGATTAAGCGAATCTATCTTAGGAAAGCAGTGTGTGTGTGTGTGTGTGTGTGTGTGTGTGTGTGTGTGTGTGTGTGACCTTAAGCATTTAAGAAGGGAGAGTAAAGGTAGCTTTAAATCATTGTATGAGAGATGGACCCTCTCCATATGCCATTATTAAACCAAATGAGCTTGAATTATTGCAGCCTGGTAAAAACAAAAGTCAATTTCGAAATTAAAGTGAACCTTAAACTTGATGTTCATGATCCTGTGTGTGTTGAGAGAGATGTCCATCACCCTGCCATTGAAGGAAAAGATAGACCTAACAGAGCTAACTGATCCCATCTGCATTTGATAGATGTTGAATGATAAACTGGTATTGTAACTTGGCTGTCTTTGTATGGGGGCACTGAGGCCCTCTTAGTTTACAGGCATGGAAAAGTTTTTTTGTTTTTTTTTTTTATAATGGTGATGTTGGCCATTGTTTTAATGGCCTTCAGCTTATTCTGTAGTCAACCGATTTTAGTGTCCGAGATGACAGGTGGACATCTGCCCTTGAAAGACACTTAGATTCATCTCCATTCTTTTGTTGCTAAAGTGGTTTCCGTCTCTTGGCAATTCTGTTACTGTTGCCCAATCTTGTGCTTGCTTACACTAGCACATTCATAGCACTTTATCTGTAGTTTTTTGTTCTTTCCTGTAGAAAAAAATGTATCTGTCCCGATTTCATGGAAAGGCCATTATTGGAAATCTGGATGTGCCAAAGATGAGGTGCCAGGACCTATGTTGGGATCTGTACAGAATTCTTGTCATGAGCTATTTTCTATAAATTGTATTTGGTTACATGTGGGTTTTTGTGAGCCATGGCTGAAATCCCTTCTAAGCCGCACTCTGGCTTCCTTCCCAAGGTTCTCGCCTCCCTCCCCTTGTGTCCAGCTGTTGAGGAGATTTGGCACATGACTTTGAGTGCAGGTTTTCAGCAAGGGGAAAAACTCTGTTAGCCTGTCACACACATGCAGATGTATACTCATGCATATTTCTTGGAGGAAATTAACCTGTGTAGTAAATGTCTTATAGCAGACCTCTTTATCCAGGGCATCTGGCATGATATTCCAAACATACAATGTATTGTAACAACATAACTATTACAAAATTATCTACAGGTGTAGCAGTAACATTGACAATGAGAAGTATAAATAGGTATGATTTACTGAATACCCGGAACAAGATAAGAATATTTAGTGGGATATTTTGTCAGTTACCATGACAAAATGTATAGTGGACACTATTGTCCGTTGAAGAGTCTAATTTATATTCAAATCCCTATGTTTGATAAACTGGCAACATTTGAGCCTACAGCATTTTTGATTTGGGGAAATAAAATTTGGTGTGCAAAGTCCACAAGTATCCACAAGTATAGAATGTGGCATGTCCATAAAACTACAGAAGTGTAAAGAAGCCTAATTTTTTATGCACAACATTCTCAACCAGATTTTCCAGACTGGTTATAATTCACTTCCTGTTTTTAACGCTGGAGGTGTGATGACACCCTTTCAGCTCGAACTGTGCCATACAGCATTTTATACATAATAATAAGCCACATGTTTGAGATCTGTCTTGGCATGGGAGAAGTAGCAACCGTCTGCCTTTGACATCATTCCTTTCATACCATGTGTGTATAGATGGAGATCAGGTGTAAGGGAGGAGAAATCAACTGACATCCTCATTCTTTGCAATCTTGTTTCGTTTGGCAGTTAAACTGGTCCACACACAGACCGCAATGCATTCTGCAAATTCCTGTAATGTCCCCTTTTAGTTTCTCATGTTCTTTAAAGGAGCAGCATTTTTACAATGTAAATTGCTCAGATTCAGCAACAAACAAGGCATATAAAAACAAGGGGTCGTTCTAAATAAGGTAATGGATATCAATATTTGGATCTCCATAAGCTTTTAAAATGCATGCCAGTAATTTCTCGTTTGCCTCTTGACAATTTTTTAAGCATCTCTAATAAGTTCAATGCACTGCCACCTTTCCCCCCCCGAGTTTCTACTTGGCATTCAGGGAGACCGCGTTTTCTATAAAAATGCAAAGCCGATCCAGGGATGACATTGGCATCGCCGTATTAAAGTCTGAAAACCCCATCCACGTTGTGCCATCCAAGAATATCGTGCTGTGCTTCCCTAGAAAATGGGATTCGTGTTGGATGTATGATCTATTTAAGATAGGCCAAGATTGCAGGTGTACCTTTCCCAGCCTCTGACCCCATGACCGCCCCCTCATGCCCCAGGCATCGTCTCGGAGACGGTGCAGACGATGGTTCCCCACAGTGTGGACTGGGCAGGGACTAAGGCTAGTCCTCACCCTTGCAGCATTGCCTGTTCTTGGCAGCTGATGAAAGCAAAGCTCCCTTGCCTTGGCAGTGGCTAGGCAGATTGCACAGGAAGCACTAAATCCCAAACAATAAAATTACATGCATATGCATGCTGTAATTTACTAATAACCTGGAGCAAGATCTGGGAATTAATTGTGGCTGTAACCTGACCTATTTTTATCTTTTTAAAATGCCAATGTAAGTGTGTGCAATAAAACTCTATTACCAAATGTACTGCATTACTGAATGCTGCAAAACTGATCAAAATGTCTTCGGTGGTGCATGAAAAGTTTTGGACACTGTTCCCTTTGAACTTCTGCCTTACTCTCCCACCTTTTGCTATCTAGGTATACACACCTGCGATTAGTCACAATGTTCTTATCACACAGTGTTCTTTGCACTTCTATCAATGCATTTTAACTGAGTAAGTGCAGGCTCCTGCTGGAAAGAAAATACCTTAAAGATATATTGTCTCTCTCCAGGACTAGAGTCTGACACCCCTGTTCTAGGCTATGATTAGAAGACACAATGCCTCACCTTTTTAAGCCACGAGAGATTTTCCATCACTGATAATTAGGCTTTTGCACAGACCCTTGCCATAAAATCACTTTGCTACTGGCAGTACCGAATGGTCCAAAACACAACTGCATCTGCTGCCGCTTGTTACCCTTGCACTAGAGCAGGGGGTCCCAGATTTGAATGCGTGCAGGGCCAATTACCAGGTTAGACAGGAGCAGGAGTGCCAAAATAATGTTCATTAACTGACCGAGGCCTATATATTTGGAGTGTTCAGGTGTGTTTCATAATGTCTTTGTTACAGCTTATGATTCTTGTCCTATGAAGCAAGTGGCTCTTCATTTAACAGCTTTCATCCTATTTTTCTTGAAATTCTAATCTCTGCTCCACACCACATTGTTTTTCTGAACATTTTGAATCCACACAGACTGGTGTCCCTCACACCCCCACAACACGTGACAGATAGCCTCCTATCGGGGAGAGGGTGTTTGCAACTGTGTTTTGTTCATAAATGGTTCATGTAATTTCCCTTTGCAGGCCAAGCCGCGTGTGGCTGCAGGCCACAGTTTGGGCATCCCTATACCAGAGGCAGAACTTCAAGGAACAGTATGCATTTCAAACTAAAGTATAACAAGAGGCACTCAGCTGAGCATTGTTACTGAGAGCTCACATAGCGCAAGAAGAACATGGTTCTCACAAGCTGGTGTTGTAGCTGTGCTTCTTCCAGGATCTTTAAAAGCTGAGTAATATCAGCTATTCTGAATATCAGAATCATATTTCTCCCTATCTTGCGGATCCTGATTTGGATGGTAAATAAAACTGCAGCTTTCCCCCTTCAATCCCAGGAATAAAGGCTCCTGTGCAAAAGTCCCAGACAAGCCTGTTATACAGTGTCTTGTTTGCTGTACGTCACATGGGTTACAATCAATTAACTGGATAGGAACAGTGTTTGTTTATTTACTCTTTCCCTCAATCACACATTGAGGATCCTCCGTTTAAACATCTGCATGGTTAAGTGTCCCAGTTCTTGGTAAATCCGGGAAACGGCACGTATTTCATCAGACCATAATGATCCGTTGTGGTGGATTTAAACTGATTGTTGGGGCTTGACTGTGTTTGGGAACTGTGGTATTGCACAGTCATTTAGCCCAGTGGCTGGCCCCTCAATAGTGTGATTGTGGCAGACTCCTTCATTAAGAGGCTTTGGCAAAGGCAGCTGGGAACAGAGCATGCCTTCTAGTCGCTCTGTGGTATCCGACACAGACATACAAAATATATGGACCTGTATAATGGATGGGTGAATGAATGAATTTTTTTCCCCACCCATTCTAAAACTGTGCTTTTCTACTCGGCCTTCAAAACCCCACCCTGTTAAGCATAAGCATGTCTATTCACCCTCAGGGTCAGTTTAAGGCTCAATTGCATATGTTATTTTCCTTGTTTTCTTTTACCCCTCAGGAATGTAACTGACATCAGATGCCAAATTGGAGAGAGGCACCAAAGTTCTAAAGCATCTTTCTCCTTAATCTCTTTCAGGGATGCATCATTTGGAAATTGCACATACAACCTGACCATTCTTGATTGTTTACAAGGGATCAGGAAGGTAAGGCCAACTAAACACATTTAATTAGACGACATTCTTATTAATCATCATCATTAATTTTCATCCTCTTCTGTATCTTCTTTATGACATACAAGATCTTTCAGAGTTCTGTAATTGTTTGTTAAATCTGTTAATTCAGATTTGCTGCTTTTCCTGAATAATCTTTGATTTGTGTGGACATGGTTTGATTTTACAAGACAACTGACAGAACAGCAAAACATAATTTGCAAGTTTATTTGTAATTGGCACAGTGCTGAATAAAAGTTCAACAACTAGTACTACTTTAGTCAATGTCAGTCCTGTCCTATTATTTAGACTCTGCTGTCTGGCGTATAGTTAACAGGAGTTTCGTTTGCAACACATCGATTCTATGATGGGAATGTATAATACCTCAGCAGCCGCCTGGAGATGGCAGAGCTTGTGTCTGACAGTGACTGTCAAACCTGTCCTGGAGTACCACCTACTCTTCTGTTTTTTGTTCCAACCGAGCTCTCGCTTACTTAAGCGAACCCTTAATTGAAGTAATCTGATTACATTTCACCTTTTAAGTTGTGTAACTGATAAAAAGTTGGTTCCTTAATCATTTCCTTATGAAATTGTATACTTCACTTTAAACCCCTAATTCTAAAAATGAATTACCTATATTGGAGCCTTTTAATTATTAGTTCAGTTAAAGGTTCAATTAAGGCACAGTAGGGTTGCATTAACAACAAAAAGCACATCAAGTTCCATCTCTCAGTTTCCTGGGAGCTGCACATACTTCTGGTATTGTTTCCACCCTGAGCTCTTAAGTAAATAATTCGTTCAATTATGTAATTAACTAAATTAACCTTTTTTCTTCCTCCAGTCTTAAGGTGTTGAGGATTTAAACAGCCCTATTAAGCCTGCTGGGCTGTGGCTCTCCAGGACTGCAGTTGAGTGCTGCTGTCTTAAATGTACACAAGAAACTTTTGAAAATAAGGGAGGGACACATAAGGAACAATGCAATGAAATGGCAATCATGTTAACCATGTATTGAAAGGCGAATTATAACAATTACACCGAAAAATGTATGTGTTGGATGTTCCAAAGAAAACTTCCAGTCTCTTCCACACCTCTTTGTGGTTGTCTAACAGGGGGGCAGGAACTCTCTACTGGAACCTTGACCACTTGCATTAAAACTGAAGTTTGCACAACACTAGTAAAAGTTCATAAACTAGTATATGTAAAAGGCTGCTGTAATTCAGACTTAAGTTATTCAGTATTACTTTTTTTTTTTTTACGCAGTTGATCCCAAGTGCTTCTCATATCAGAGAACTTCTAAGCCCCTCTGAGAACAACTACGGGTCTGAGAAATAGCGTCTGGTACAGCACATACACCCCTCTGCCTTTTTTGGACAGTGCCTGAGGTAGTTTTTAAATGTCATCATATCAAAAGCTTATATGCAGCATAGGTTCTCGGAGAAGCTTTATTACAATTACATTACGAAAATAATAACTTGAAACCAACATTCTGGCCTACGTTTAACAAAATGTCTATGCCTATCAGCAATTCTCAGACACTGAAGCAACACTTCAATAATTCAGACTACATTTTTTTTTTTTTAACTCCTTGTCTGAGTCCCATTTCATATTTAAAAATCATACACTACATTATTTCTGGGCCTTTTTTATGTTTGTATTTGTTTTTTAATGAGTGGTTTCCAAATTTTATGGCAACTTGGAACAAATAAAATAATTCAGATGCAGCGTCTACAACACATTCTCTTTCCCATCTTTAAAGTGCTGGAACTCGAGCAAACTGGTAAATGCAGGTAAAAGGTCAATACAGAACAGGAAATGGAGATGGAGGCATGAAGGAGAGAAAAGGGTTACAGTAGAGATGTCATTCAAATGGGAGTTTTTATTAATAAATGTGTCCTTGTACATTAGTGCAATAGTGATGTAGGTGTCATTTCTGTGCTAAACACAGCTGGGAATCTGTATAGAAATGAAGTGCCCTGGACACTTGTTTGCACAGATAAGGAATGCCTTCTGACAGTTCCTGGTTGTTTTATGTCCTATATTTATTTTATTTATTTGCAACATTTCTAAACCATTACTAAGTGCAGTAAATACAATATGTGTATATCCTAATTCAATGAGCTTCCAAGTGCAAACTTAATTGAGTTATGTCTCTGGTATGTACTAAGGGGTGGGGTAGGCATAGGAGAGGTTACAGTGCTAAACAAACCTATGTAATCAAAGAGTATGAGGCTGCATAGTTAAATCGGAGAAAGCATAAGAGCAAGAGTGCTGAGCTGTCCAGGAGATCAGGCTGCACAGCTACAGTCTGAACAGAGGTGTCTTAAGTATTTTGAAAATAGCTCCATGCTTGGTTTGTAGATTAATGATTGTAGATTAAGTGTAAACTTGTTGGATTCTCTTGGAACTCAAGCATGAGCTACATGTTTTCTTGGTTTTTGAACAAAATAATACAAAAACAGCTGCCAATACCCTCAAACCTTGACTTGCACAACATTGTAATTCACCATTTTTAAATTCTCAGATTATTCCTTGTTCTGATATGCGGTCAGTCCTTGGCCGTCAATGAAGTGGATTTTGCAGCAGTAGATTAATACAGTGTCCCTTTCTCCAATGCCCAAGAAAGCCCAATGCAGCAGTACAGTAGTGTTACATTTCTGCTCAAGATGCCTGGAACTTTGTCCTTTTTTTTAGGTCTAGCCTTTTGTGTGCATTGTCCAAACCGGACACAGAATGCCTATGCTTGCACATGCTAGCCTGTGTGCTGCCGTCTTCTCCGCATCGGTGTAATGGCTTGGGCAGTTTCATCTTTGATCATGCTGGGCAGTGTGCAACTGATACAGAGAGAGCCTGCAGAGGTGTGGGTATATAGGTGCAGGTGAAAGGGTACTGAGATTTGGGAGCGGTCATTGACAGTACCACCAAGTGTATTTTCGCACAAGTGTGAATAAAAGGCATGGGGTGAGGATGTTTTCACAGGCAATAAAGTATGCATGGATAAAAAGAGGTGTAATAGAGAGTCAGATTTATGAGGATCGGTTTGTTCTAGTGCAAGGCCGAAGCTCTTAAATTAAGACCTTGTGTCAACATCGCAAGTCATACTGAGGATTCTGTGGGAGGGTTTTCTTGCACCTGTGTGGGAATCTCATTTCGTGATCTGCTTAAAGCGATGACTTGTCCTTCGACTATGTCTTGGTTATCCCGAAGATCGTAAAAACCAAAGGCTTTACCTGAATTGCATTTGATCCCTGTACTCGGAACAAGACAACAACAAAAAAAAAAAAGATTAAATTGATAACATCTCTATGCCTAGCTAGAAAATTATTTAACGGATTAATTCTAGTTTGGTGTTTGTTTATTTATTTTGTTCTTGGGCAGGTGGGGCTCAGCTTCTTATTTGACAGTCGTAGGCTTGCTGCCCTTGTTGCCGGTGGAACCAAGAGGGACGGTGACGTGGTCTCTGGTGTTTCATGGTTAAGACCTCATGGATTGATTGTGTCTGCCTGACACTCCTCTACTGTCTTGGCAGTGCGTTCTGGAAAGACATTTTTCTGTGCCGAGACTCTCTCGCCTCAGTCGCTGTACAGGAATGCTGCCACATTCTTCCACGGAGTGGACCCATCCCTCTCAAACGCACGTGTCCCACACAGCTTCAGACAGCCTGACTGACACTTTCCTGTATGTGAAGGAAAAATAAAAATTAGAGATTTCGTACACTTAAAAAAAAAAAAATTCCCTGTCGATTACACCTTTTTGTAATTCCCACCTGAAATGTGACCTGTTGAATGGTTATAATGGGTGAGATGGTCCATGGAAGTTTTGCACAGCTTATACCATTTGGAGTTTGAGGGCTTGGATCTTTTAACTTATTTTTTGTTTTCTTCAGTTTTGTAAGCCTTCCGGTCTCCTCTCCTCCTTCCTTAACAATTAAATATTGTTCAAGAGCTGCTTTTTTAACAGTTGTAACCTTTCCAAAGCTCCATATATTAATTTAAATTTGGCTGATAATGGATATCAAAGAGAAGGTGGTATATTTAATTTAAGGGAGAAATACCAAACCACAAGGCTCATCAATGGTCTCTAGCTTATGAACAGAAATGTTTATTTTGACCCACAGGTAGCTCAGAGCCCAAAGCACTTTTTCAAATCCCTGAAATAATTTAATTGATTCTGAGGAATCCTGGCAGGTTCATTAACTCATTTAGAATGTCTGCCTCTCAGGGCAGTGGGGCTTTCCTTCGCAGTCTGCTGTTCCTGTGTGTGGATCTGTCTAATGGTCATTGTGCACCTCAGCAACTCCGAGTGGGAGCGGTTTGCCCGGCACGACATCCTTTCATGTTGAAAGGTTGGCATTGTGTTAACAAGCCTCTTGTTGGATTGGGTTGGATATCTGACAGGATTACGCACATGGGCTGGTATGTACCGGAGAGCTACAGCATTGGGTCATTTTATTGTGTTGTGACATGCTTCCCAGCCCCCCTAAACTTTAATCCCTTAGGCCAATTACGTGGAGGGTTGTCTAAGCACAGGGAAAGGGTTAAATTGATTAAATGTGTCCAGAAGATCATTACATAATAATCGCCTAAGAGAGAACAGCTGACACTGCCTGCCCTCAGGAACAGCTGTCGTCTCAAGGCAGTCGGGTTGAGTTTTGTTGCAAACGCACTGTGCTTTACTGTAGCCACAGTTAAAACTTGTATTGTCATGACTGTATCCCAGCATCTTAGATGAGGGTTGCCCATCTCCAGCAGGCTATATGGGTCTCTTTTGAATCCACAGCACTTTCAGAAATGGGAGAAGTAGTAAAATTGGTCTAAATCAGCCAACAAGTTGAATTAAGTTAAGAGTTCAGGTGGAGTGAAAACCTGGAGTAGGTTAGGAGGTAACCCACTGTGGTTTATATCAGCCAGAGTAGCAGTCTGTATAGTGATATTTCTGACCGCTTTGCACTGTGAGCCTTGATAGTATTTTATGGCGGGAGTTAAATCAAGTTGCCAAGCTGCCAATGCACAGTGCTTAAAACAAAAATGGCAATGAACACATTCCATCGCCCACCCACTGTCCTGGTCTCAACCCTGTAGGAGACTTCTGCAATGAACTGGAGAAGCCAGTTGGATAGGGACCGCAGACCGCAGCTTCCCTTGTTGCTTTGGAAACTCCACTGTGAGGGAAATGGTACTCCTGTCAAAAGGATTGCAGCAATCCGTATGGTTTCGAGTGAGGCTACAACTCATTTAACACATAATTGCTAATCATTAGCAAAGTCATCAGAGTTTGCAGGAACTGAGCTAGAACAAAAGTACACTGTGTACCTGTTATGAGGAAAAAAAAAAAAAAAAAAAAGGGGCGGGGGACGACGACTCAGTTCTGACTTCTGAATTGAATAAGGTCTTGAGAATCCTTTTCATGTCTGTATCAGAAAATCAAAAACATTTTGCAGGGTAAACAAATATCGGTTAGGAACCACAATGATCTGATTTCTTAGCAGACACCTTTATCCAGGCTGACTTACAATTGTTACAACATATCGTGTGTTTTTACATTTGTACCGATTTATACAGCTGGGCATTTACTGGAGCAATCTAAAGTACATTCTTCAAGGGTACCATAGCAGTGCCCCCCACCTGGGAATTGAAACCACAGCCCTCCACTCCAGAGTCCAGAGCCCTAATCACTTACCTGAATAAAGGTAGAATTCACGTTACTATTTCTGTGCTCTAAAACCCTTTGTTAAAGATTGAAATGACTCTTGGGGGGGGGGGGGAGTAATTGCAATTAAAATGTAAAATCTTCTCTGTCACTCCTGCTCTTTCATATTCATAAAAATATTTCCTTTTTTCCTTTATGTACTTTATTTAAAGGGTCTGTGGTTGGCCATATGTGAATTAAACCTTTCTAACTTTCTGAAGTGCTAATGTGGAAGCAAAGGGGTCTTTTGTACAGCAGTTGGAACATTTTGCTCGTCCCCTTTGCGGTGCAGGCCCCGAATTATAGCAGCATTTGGGTAAATGAAGTAAAATCCTCTGTATTGCTCTGCATGGGTTGACTAAACCTGAGGGCCAGAACTGGAATTTATGCTGTCCAGTGTTCTGGTCTGTACCTGCTGAAGCCAGTGCTTTGGATGGCTAAAGCAAAGGCTATACGTCTCTTTGGACCTTGCCTGGCTATTTGAGTGTTTGAGTGAGGCATCTGAGTGACCCCGGTTGCCAGAATCCGGGTGGAAGGTGGAAGATGGAAGATGGAAGTATCTTAGAAAATGAACAAGGTGTGGTAAATGTTCCAAGCGAGTATTTCACACAGGTTTTTACAAAAGAAAAAACAGATAACAACAACATGGCACAGGTTAACAATCATTCCAGTCAAACTCGGTCGGGATAAATGAGGTGGAGGCATTAGGGACTAGTAGAATAAAAAAATAAATCGCCTGGGCCACATGGTATGTTTCCAACAGTACTTAAAGAAATGAAGTGCGGAAGGTCCGCTCTGTGGAAGAATGTGGCAGCATTCCTGTACAGCGACTGAGGCGAGAGAGTCTCGGCACAGAAAAATGTCTTTCCAGAACGCACTGCCAAGACAGTAGAGGAGTGTCAGGCAGACACAATCAATCCATGAGGTCTTAACCATGAAACACCAGAGACCACGTCACCGTCCCTCTTGGTTCCACCGGCAACAAGGGCAGCAAGCCTACGACTGTCAAATAAGAAGCTGAGCCCCACCTGCCCAAGAACAAAATAAATAAACAAACACCAAACTAGAATTAATCCGTTAAATAATTTTCTAGCTAGGCATAGAGATGTTATCAATTTAATCTTTTTTTTTTTTTGTTGTTGTCTTGTTCCGAGTACAGGGATCAAATGCAATTCAGGTAAAGCCTTTGGTTTTTACGATCTTCGGGATAACCAAGACATAGTCGAAGGACAAGTCATCGCTTTAAGCAGATCACGAAATGAGATTCCCACACAGGTGCAAGAAAACCCTCCCACAGAATCCTCAGTATGACTTGCGATGTTGACACAAGGTCTTAATTTAAGAGCTTCGGCCTTGCACTAGAACAAACCGATCCTCATAAATCTGACTCTCTATTACACCTCTTTTTATCCATGCATACTTTATTGCCTGTGAAAACATCCTCACCCCATGCCTTTTATTCACACTTGTGCGAAAATACACTTGGTGGTACTGTCAATGACCGCTCCCAAATCTCAGTACCCTTTCACCTGCACCTATATACCCACACCTCTGCAGGCTCTCTCTGTATCAGTTGCACACTGCCCACCATGATCAAAGATGAAACTGCCCAAGCCATTACACTGATGCCGAGAAGACGGCAGCACACAGGCTAGCATGTGCAAGCATAGGCATCCTGTGTCTGGTTTGGACAATGCACACAAAAGGCTAGACCTGGAAAGGACAAAGTTCCAGGCATCTTGAGCAGAAATGTAACACTACTGTACTGCTGAATTGGGCTTTCTTGGGCATTGCAGAAAGGGACACTGTTTGTATTAATCTACTGCTTCAAAATCCACTTAATTGATGGCCAAGGACTGACCGCATATCAGAACAAGGAATAATCTGAGAATTTAAATGGTGAATTACAATGTTGTGCAAATCCAGGTTTGAGGTTAAGAACATAAGAAATTTTACAAATGAGAGGAGGCCATTCGACCCATCATGCTCGTTTGTTGTCCAGTAATAACCAAGTATCACATACGCAGACTGTTTTTTCAATACACAGTTTTAATTTTTAATTTTCAGTATGAATTTTGATAAACTTTTTTTTTTTAATGCACAGTTTAGAAGGCTGTATGTTTACAAATCACATACAAAAGTACTTTCTCTGGGCCATTGGCTTGGCTTTTGATTAATAATGCACTGACTTCTGTGTAAGCCAGTCTAAGAGCTTACTGGGCTTACTCTGGGGACTCTCACTGTGAAATAATCTCCACTGTGAATTCCACTTTCGATTTATCAAGGTTATGGAATTGTTAGTTTCAGCAAAAGCTCTGCAGATTTTCACATACGAGCTGAATGGGCTATAACTTAATATGTCATTGCAAGTATCCAGACACTAAATATATTGCAGGATCACTCCATGTGATCGAATGAGGTTAACATACTAAATTTAAGAAATTGTAGTGGTTTGGGTGGTGTTCTACAACCCAATTAAGTCAGCTGTCTTGTCTGAATTCCTTGTGCCTCTTTATAATACTATGACTTTTTTTTTTTTCCCTTCATAGCTTATCTACCATAGCTGTAAAACTGACTGATGGCCTTTTCTTTTTAAAGCTTTGTGGTTTAAGCTGCAAAAGACCAGTCTTCTGATTTTTACGAATCTTCATTTGTTCATCCTTTCATTTCTAGGCCTTACAGCATGGCTTCTTTGACTTTGAGATGTTCGATGTGGATGAATATGAACATTACGAGGTAAACTTTTGATTTCCTCTCAGCGCTGCAAAGGCATTAACAAGACAATAAGCCCATACACAGGATTTAAATTTGCATTTAAAATTTGGTTTCCCGAAAGGCCCCAGGTTTCATGGGTAAAATCAGCTCAGATAGTGAATCAGTCTTCATAAGGATTTTGACAAAATTACGCTGAACCAAAGCCACCTCACTGTATTTAATGCAGCCAATCAAAATAAACCACAAGCTGACCTGAGCTATCATGATAGCTGATATCTGGCTTTGAAAGATGAGCAGAATGTCCCATCTTCAATAGACATTCAGATGGTCAATAGCAGATAAACCAGAAGATGGTGTTGGATTACACGTAACACGGGAGTCTGTCGGTTTTAGAGACCTCAATCTTCTGAAAAATGTAAACCGCACTGTTAATCTAGTCTTATTATATTCCTTCTTATTTGTATGGGCAATTGCAATGCATAGTATTTGAAAGCAGGCAAATGAATGCGTATACCCCAACAGTTTGTGTTCATGACCAGTGTTGGGCTCGTTATGGACAAAACATAATTTATTAGTTGTTACTTGTGTCTTGGGGAAAAAAGTAATTATTAGAATTGCATATTAATTCATTTGAAATGTAGCGAGTTATATTACTTGTTATATTACCTGCTACATTTTGTAAATGTGTGCCAAACAAATAAACTGTAGCTTAAAGCCATGGGTTACCTTAGTTGTTGGGTCAATAAAACTGTATAAAACTGAATGAATGCTGTATGATATATTACTTCCACACAAGTTTTTTTTTAATCAGCAACTTAATTACAAAGTCTCATCAATAATAGAAAACAAAGTAATCTGCCAGAAGTCTGCTGTAAACTGTGTAGCAATTAAAACCGTAAATACACAGGAAGCACAGTAGAGATTGCTGTGCATTCGACAGCATCTCCTGCGCAGAATACATTGCTATGGAGGCTGTTATGGTACAAAATAAATCGACACTGCTAAATCAAACAAAATATTGAAATTTACTAGCTTCATTATAACCATTCACAGCACTTAATTATTTACTTTAATTGAGATAACCTTTCAATATACATCAACGAAATCAAGAAATTAAAAGTGATATCTCTAACCTATAATAGGAAATAAAAAAGCAGAAATCATGGCAAAGGCTTATGGTTACTTGTCTGTATTAAACTACATTACATTAGCAGTTACCCCCAACTCTGTTAACTTAAATGGTTAATTGCTGGGATTGGTTAGCCCTTGAAAATGCTGAGAATAGTCCTCTCTGCTGGATTTATTTTGAACAGCTTTGGTTACAAGGCATCTAGAAATGTATTATGGCCCATTGAATAGCAAAGGAATTTGTGGCATGCTGTTGTGCAGGGACATACCTTGGCACACTGAGATGTCAAACCACATAATGCCATTTTGTTTGTGCAGTCCACGAAAATAAACATGGGTCTGAATCTGTTTTTTTGTATTTGTATTTGTCTTCTTTCTCTTTCCCCTCTGCAGCGTGTAGAGAATGGTGATTTTAACTGGATTTTACCTGGAAAGTTCTTGGCTTTTAGTGGACCTCATCCTAAAAGTAAAATTGAAAATGGTAAGGCAGGTTTCCCCCTTTTTCTTTTGGTTAGTTTGATTTTTGGTTTCCCTTTTCTGTCTATGGGTTTCCCTCAGAGGGTTACAGGTGTCCCACTCTAAATAGTGTTTAATAATAGTTACTTTTCGGAAGAACCACCAGCCTAATGTGGTTCATTCTCTGAAGTATACAGGCTCTAAAGAACGTGTCTCAGTTCTGAGTGATTCTGTTTCAATTTTTTGAAATTATTAATCCAAGAAATGAATTTAAAAAAACAAAACACCAGTTTATTATCTTCAACCCAAATCTACAACCCAAACCCAAAAAGTGTATTCCTTGCTGTGCATATTCCCATAACTCTATTAAAATCCAGAATGATTGTAAGACCTTGCCCTGGGTTCTTGTTTAAAGTCCCCTACTTTATCAACACAAAGTGCAATTGTGCTGTTTGGAGTGGCAGGGAACCTAGCCACCAATTGCAGCACTGATGCAGTGAGCCGGCCTGTGCACTGTGCCTCTCTGCTCATAGGTGGCGCTGCTGGTTAATTCATAAATCCAGACCACTGCCACAAAGCAGCACCAAAGCACAACACAGAATAAACTCTTCTCCTGATCATACTGGGAGATCCAAGCAGGGACCTCCTTAGTTCAGTCTCCCTTATGACAAAAGTATCTGGAGGTGGTAAATGGCAGAAATATATTGTGCTACATCTATAAATACTGTAAATATGTTGCTATTTTTGCTGTATTGGCCTTTTTCTGTATTTAGTTTCACACTTCATTTAATATAATTCTAATTGTTTTTTGTAATTATTCATTTAATGTGAGGTTTCTACTTGCTCTTCTTCCTCCTCCTCATCTTCTATTGCAACAACTTTTATATAGCTGTAATTAAAAGCCCCAGTATCTACTGAGAAAATGTTAGTTCAGGACCTCCTGACAAGTGCTTTGGAGATCATGGGGTACATTGTCAGACCAGAGATTCATCTTTCCTTGCACAGGCTACCCACTTCATGCCCCCGAGGCCTACTTCCCCTACTTCCGGAAGCACAATGTGACCACCATCATCCGCCTCAACAAGAAGATCTACGATGCCAAGCGCTTCACGGACGCTGGCTTCGACCACTACGACCTGTTCTTCGTTGACGGCAGCACTCCCAGTGACGCCATCATGCGGCGCTTCCTCAATATCTGTGAGAGCATGGAGGCAGCCGTTGCGGTGCACTGTAAAGGTAGGCTACAGTTGCCAGTGAAGTAGTGTGACTTCCCCCCCCCCCCCCTACAGGAAAGGGCAGGGTATCAGAAATTCTGTTTTTTACTTGTAACAATTCCTGCATTGTAGCAGGGCAGCAGGGAGTGAGGTTCTTTGACTGGGGGGCTGGGGAGTGGTGATGGTTTGTTGGAGATTATCTAACAGTGAATGGTTGAAAAATCTTTTAAAAACTGGATTGAAATTTGACTGATTTCTGTTCCCTCAGACCTGAGAGGAAAATGAAGAGCTTTCATTAAATTAATTTTAGTTATGATTCAAACACTAACTATATAATTTTGTGATTCAAAAGCTGATGTTCTGATTCACAATCTTACCCTCTTTCGTCTCATTTCAATGTGTACTGAAGTACAAGGTAGAAGAAGTTCAGGCCCAACAGCACTGCCATCAATGATTAAATTAAGTGTAAATAGTCTTGAAGCAGAGGGTACAGTTAATGTTTTTCATGGGTGTAGGACAGGGGTTCTCGCTACAACATTCTTCGTGGTCTCGGAGTGCGACTTTCAACTCGGCTAGTGGCTGCTCATATTAATATATGGAAAAACAAATAATGCACATATTCAAATATTTGTAACTTATTAATATACCACAGTCTTATTTTTTACAGACTCAATTATAGAAACTATTCTCAAATTTAAAATTTTACATTATTTGTACATTGATAATGAAAAACAATAACTGCAAATAAGTCCAAAATTACTTTAATAAAAATAGAGGAAAAAAAATATAAATCCATGTCTTACACTGTACTTGACAAGTATGAACAAACAGTGGCTCTCCAAAGTATTCAACTGCCTTTGACTTTTCCTCATTTCATTGTTACATTAAATCGGAATGGATTAAATAATTTGTTTTTGCCACTGATCAACACAGAAAATGTCCATAATGTGAACGTGAAAAATATAATCTGCAAATTGTTCTAAATGAATTACAAATACAAAACTGAAAATTATTGAATGCATAAGTAATCACCCCCTTTGCTACGACACACCTGATGGAGCTGTGGTGAAACCAGTTGTCACGTAATTATTTGAATGGAGTCGACCTCTGTGCAATTAAGGTGAGTCCCATGATTTCAGGTTAAATACACCTGTCTCTGGGAGGTCCCACAGTTGGTTAGTATAATTCCTAACAAAAACGACATCATGAAGACGAAGGAACAATCAAATCAAATCCAGAATAAGGTTCTTCAAAAGCACCAATCGGGTAAGATATAAGAACGTTTCCAAGGCATTGAGTATCCCCGGAGCACAGTAAAGTCCATTATTAAGAAATGGAGAGAGGCCTAGGGCAACTTTTAAAGGAGTTAGTCTTCCACAGCTGAGCTGGGAGACACTGTGCAGAATGCAACAATAGCCTGTGTGCTTCACAAAAGTGGCCTTTATGGGAGAGTGACAAAACGAAAGCCATTGTCAAAAATAGCTCGCATCAAATCTCAGTTAGTTTGCCAGAAGGCATGTGGGAGACTGAGACCAAGTGGAGAAAGATTCTATGGTCTGATGAGACCAAAATAGAGCTTTTTGGCCTCAACGCTAAGTGCTATATGTGGTGCAAGTCTAACACTGCACATCATCCTGAGAACACCATCCCTACCGTGAAGCATGGTGGTGGCAGCATCATTCTATGTGGATGCTTCTCTGTGTCAGGTCCTGGAAACCTTGTAAAGATGGCAAAATGGATGCAGCAAAGTAGAGAAATCCTGGAAGAAAACCTGCTGACGTCTGCAAGAGACGTGGGACTTGGGAGACGATTAATCTTCCAGCAGGGCAATGACCCCAAACATACAGCCAAAGCCACACTGGAGTGGCTTAAAAACAAAAAGGTCAGTGTCCTGGATTTACCCAGTCAAAGTCCCGACCTTAATCCAATTGAGAATTCAGTTGAATGAGCTCAACAAAGGTCCCCATCCAACTTGATGGAGCTTGAGCAATTTTGCAAAGAAGAATGGGCAACAATTGCTGTGTCTAGATGTGCAAAGCTGGTAGAGACCTATCCACAGACTCCTGGCTTTAATTGCTGCCAAAGGTGCCTCTACCAAATAGATGGAAGGGGTGATTACTTATGCGTTCAATTATTTTCTGTTTTATATTTGTAATTTGCAACAATTTGCAGATTGTTTTTCACTTTGACATTATGGGCATTTTCTGTGTTGATCAGTGGCAAAAACTGATTAAATCCACTGTAACATAATGAAAGTCCAAGGGGGGTGAATACCTTTGAGAGTCACTGTAGGTCCAAATGTAGGTTACATTTTCACCTTATTTAAATTTCCAGTACACACAAGCTCTAATTTACTAAATAAAATTGCTGCTTGCCAAATTTGATGAATGCTAGTCTAGAACCTTACTGCACAGGGCTCCAACCTAAAGAGCTAAAGAGCCCTCTGCTTTTTCATTCCAGCCAGACTCTCAATCACTTTATTGAACCAGTTATGGACTACTTCACTCCCCATAAACCCAATATGTAGCTTCTGATTAAGAGTGCCTTTGGATTGGGGGTTCTCGGGGCCAGGTTTGAAGGTCGATGTTCCGTAAGACTGGGCTTCAGATGGGCGATGTCTTTTAATAATAAATTGTGATTCCTACATGTATACGAGTGTGCGTCTTCAGCAATCTGATTTACAAACTACATACAGCACTTGACTCATTTGTAAGTTTACTATGTGTTTACACTTGCATTGACAGTTATTGGTATTATAATCCACTTGGGGGCAGTGTTTGCTTAAAATAATAAAAAATAAAATGCAAACTTTTAGGTTAAACGTCCTAAGTGATAAATAGAACAAATATGATTATGACAAACGCATGACATGAGGAAAGATTTAAGATTTATCTCTCTTCTCCTGATATTTGCTACTAATTTTACTTCTATACACTAGTATTGCTGATTGTGCTCAATTCCTGTAAACCAGTGAAGATGCTTGTTAAATATCCTCTTGTAGTCCAAATAGGGTACATGTCAGCAGGCACGTGTATGTGCTTCCTGTGTATGGGCATTATACGTATAAATCCACTGCTGAAAATGTTTCTCTATTGTAATTATACTGGCCCACAGAGCAGACGATTCCTGGATAAACTGATCCTTGACTAAGACTAATGGTGTGCTGTGATGCGTTTGTGTGCAGCTGGCTTAGGCCGAACAGGGACTCTGATTGGCTGTTACCTGATGAAGCACTACAGATTCACTGCAGCAGAAACCATCGCTTGGATCAGGATATGCAGGCCGGGCTCCATCATTGGGCCCCAGCAGCATTTTCTGGAAGAGTAAGTGTTGGCTTTAAACGGGATGGCATGGAAGCTGCCAGGGTATCTGAGACTTGTTAACTGGATATGGGCTCTGCGGTGCTAGAGAGCTATAGGGACTTCTGATTATCCAGCATTGGACCAGTTGTTCTGTCTAATTAACTTTATTCCCACAATCTAAAGCTCCCTATGTAAAGTGCAGTTCTATGGCTCTTCAGGTCCAAAGTTTGCTGACCACTTCCCTAGTTAAACCCACTCAGATGGTGTTTTGGATCATGCTGTTGAAGCACTTGATATATGTAGAATGATTGATTAATTGCCTGCACAAAAGGACGAAAGGGTCAACTTGCTTCTCAGCCTATTGGTCCTGGGGTTGACTTGAAACGTCTGTGGATAAATTTCTGCCTCCAGAATAAATGTTTTTAGATCAGTACCTTTTGGCTTTGTAACAAGTGAGAACATCACAGAAGAGCTTTAGTAGCAGTTGGAAGACTGACTGAAGGCTCAGTGCCATGACATCCCCAACGCACCCCCATCCTGCTGGTACGCAGCCATGTTTGTGCCATCACTTCGCCACCCCGGCTCCATTTCCTGAGAGATGCAGCCTTGGGCATTCATTCTTCCCATTGTTAGATTTTTATAATTTTTTTCTTGTATGATCAAGGCCTAAACTCACCATATAAATCAAAAACATTATTTCTGTTAACATGAAAACAGTCATACCAATCAATCAGCAGCCCACATGTGTTCAGTATCTTTCAACCTTTCATCATAATAGCAGCTCCTGTCTGGAGGTGTGTGTGTGTGTGTGTGTGTGTGTGTGTGTGTGTGCTAATGCTAATGTGTGTGTGCGCACATACATGGAATGATTATACGGATGGGTGCTTCAGGAATAAAACATTAAATATTCTGTATTTTGTTTTTGACTGTGACTAATTTCACACAGACAAATTCGAATCTTCTACTGAGTGACATTAGGAGAAGCAGAGACGCTTTTAGCATTTTCGCAACAAAGGTTTTGACAGCCCTTGCAGGGGGTATAGTCCTTCCTTATGGGAGAGCACGAGAGGGGAGAAAAGCAAGTTGGTTCCCTTGCCCATGGTGGTAGAGAACAGAACATCACTTTGGGTTCTGTCCATCTTTTTATTTCCTCCTGCTGACAGGCCCAGGCAGAAGAACAAACAACAATGTAAAGCAGACCTGGAAGCTTGTCATGTGTGATAAAGAGCAGACTGTTCTGCATACTCGAAATGTTACGGGGGAGCATCGATGCATATTTGAGATATAAATCATAAATTATATGCTTGAAAAAGCCTGCTGTGCTCTTAGGAGCTAGATTTTATTAAGGCCTATTTATTTCACCGGACTTTACTTTTTAAGACTACGGTGTTGTCATTTTATCCATTAGAGGAAGATCTCTTCTGGTGGTATTCCTCCACAATGGTGATTTTTATCTTTCCAATTTCAAAATGCTGTTTGATTCGGCCATTGATTCATAATAGAGGGCCACATATTGAAGCTTGGAGAAAACCTAGTGAAATTTTAAAGGATGCTGTATGTCGCAGACTGATTCCTGTTTTCATGACAGTTCTGATAACACCGGGGTTTGAAAATCGTTCCCATGTACTTGCCAAGCTGTCTGGTCATTGTGGGGAGTCATGGGTAATCCCTTCACCCAGCAGTTTGTTGACAGGTGTATGCACATCTGGGTCCAGTTAATAAACAATCTGCATTAGAGACATGCAGGTAAAACCAAACAGATGGGCACCATTGGAAAAGGGTGTGAAATGTGAAAGCAAACTCATTATGGTTCACTTGAAAACAAACCTACCCACACAGCAGAATTGTGGAAGTAGCAGACACAAACTCAAAGAATCTGCCAAAGCCCTACAGACTGCTACCTGACAGTATAGTACTTACAAGATGTCTTCACTGAGAAATTCAGTAAATCTCTCTATTCAGTTTATTCTGTACGGTGGCTCGTTGAGGACATAACAGCCCGTTATGTCGTGATCACGAGATAATGTTACCTCTCGCTATCAGAGAAAGCGGAAGTGATGTAATTTTAATGAGAGAGTGCTGAGACTGAGGCAGTGCTGTCAACACATTCGGGTTTATTTTCAACAAGGCTAATGCAGACACATTGTTTTATGCCTTTCAATAATGAAGTGATCCTGAAACTGTTGCGAACTTCATTACAACACAGCTTCTTGGATGATGTATAGGCTACCCACTGGACTGAAATTTGCGTAATGCATTTAAGCTTCTGTGAAGTTTGCTTATTCTCTCCATATCTCGCTTATTTTCTAAGTGTATTGTGGTTTCCTCCACCCAGTGTAAAGGCATGTGGTTCAGGTTAATTGTCACTCAAAAGTGCCCGTTGTGAGTGTGTCTGCGGTGCCAGTAGGGGTTCGGCCGAGGGGTCTGGACTGCCGCGCACTGGTCTTACAGCAAACTGAATGTGCTGGCTTTTGTTTTAATTTTCTTGATACAACTCATAAAAACTATCCAAACTACAATTATAATAATCATGCACATGTTCATATTAGCATATTTTACGTGTGCCTATTCATAAATACACTCATTCTACATAATGAACACATTACAAATGAGGTAACCCCTCAAAACAGCTTTAAACCTCCTTCATAGGAAGGTTATGTACCGTGGTGTAGCAGCTGAACACAGAGCTGTGGAGGTGGAGGCCCTTAATGAATATGGTTTGAATCCCGAGTGGGGCGCCAGTCATATGCGTATTTATTATTACTATAATACTTATGCTTTTCCTGTCATTATTCCGTACAATAGTGGAGTTAAGTCTGTTACATTGAGTATAGTTATGCCTGCTTGAAATTATATATTTTGAGCCTTCATCTGTGTACACTTGCTGAGGTCTGGACCACATGGACCAAGTGGTCTGAATCACCGCACAGTGGTCCCTTTTGATAAGCATGACATTGTTTGTGTATGGTTTTATACAGTTTTAACTGTTACATATGTAGCAGTCTCAGTCCACTGTACGTTTTTCACTTTGATTACTTTGATTTAAATACACCTATATCACAATTGCACGTTTTGTGTTCAACCCCTCCAGTCCCTGTGCAGTTTAATGTTTAATGGAATAGAGTATTTAAAGCCCCTGTGTCGTCAGTTAAGTGGTGGCCACGCCTTTGATGTGTAGTCCTTCAATAAACCCGAATGTGTTGACAGCACTGCCCCAGTCTCAGCATTGTCTCAAGAAAATGACAACACTTCCGCTTTCTCTGATAGCGAGAGGTAACATTTAACTCGTGATCACGACATAACGGCCCGTTATGTCGTGATCATGAGTTAACGCAAGGAAATTTATCTCATGATCACGACAAAACAACTCATTATGTTGTGATCACGAGATGACAACCAGAGGGGCTTCTTCTTTTTTTTTTTTTCCATGTCCTCAACCAGCTACCGTAATTCTGTGGTTATACAATAAAGCACCAAATAAAGGAAAGGTAGAGCAAGACCACAGCATAATATTTCAGTTTTATTATTTAAAATAAGTCAGATTTAATTTCCACTCAAGTAAACTGAAAGAGAAGCGAGAATGTTTTGAACAGTGCAATGTAAAACCAATAAAATTCCAGTGCGCATTAGGTCTACAAGTGGACTACACGTGAACTTAAATTCACTATCAAAGAAATTCAAAATTTAAATGTTCCTTGTGTGAAACCTAAACTGGAGAAAAAAAAAAAATGTTTTAAAGTAAACTACGATTTGAATTATCTGCAAGTGAACTAGGTATGAAGGTGCACTAGAAGTATATATTTATTTTACCTTTCAATTTGAACATCTTAGCTTTAATGCTTTCAGAGATGTCTTATTCTTCCGTTGATAGGCGAAATACTATAAATTCATACAGTCTTTGTGTAGTCTGTCTAATTGTGTGATACTGTGTTACATCATATTGGGCTTACAAAGACTGGAAAGATACCGGCCTTCGTTGCTCAGTGGCTTTGGAGCTTACTGTAATGTTGTGCTTGAGAGTGCTTTAGACAATAAGCTGGGATTCACTGGGAAGTTGTCTTCTGAGAAATGAAGAATTTAATAAAGAAAACATGTATTTTGCAAGAGTGTTTTACGTTACTGAACTGTGCCTGTGTTGTACCAGACACAGCCTGGTATTATCAGTGAAGAAAACCAACTCCATGGAATAAAACTAAACATCCTGTATTTGTTTTTCCATTTTTGTTCGTTCTTCCTTTTTGTTATTTTTGAGTCATTTTGTGCATGTGGCCCAATAAATGTGACCCCCCAGAGTATGTAATGGGGGTAAAGTGGTTCAGGTAGGTGTTGAGATGCTTTGAAGCACAACCATGGCAGTGTCTACTAGGTAGATCAATTAGTAGCTCCCTTCCTTTGCTCCCAACATACATGACTGTGGGGGCAAGAGATTCCTGACTGTATATGCACCTAGTCCAACCAAAGTCCTACTGGGTGTGCATTGAGGCAGAGCAGCATTAAGACCCTGATCCTGATCCCTTTTCCTTCGCCCTGCTTGTGTTTCCCAGGAAACAAGCCAGTCTGTGGGTCCAGGGTGACGTCCACCGCTCCAAACACAAGCAGAGACACCTGGAGGACAGGGGGGTGGCACGCATCATCTCCAGCATGGATGACCTGTCCCTCAGCAGCAGCATGTACAAAATGCACAGCATGGATCGCATGGAAGAGGTAGGGAGGAAACTTGCAGGGCTTCTCTCAAGCTCTGTTCAGCTATGGTGTGGCATACCCTTGGGGGATTGTCACATTTTCTATGCATGTGGCAAATAAAATGTAGTCTTGAAAATTATAACTTAATGGAGAAAGTATTCTAAAACGTATATACAATATTTAAGACTATTTCACAATATCTGAAATTAGCCTATTACTGAAATCAGAACTGAAACTATCATAGCTTCCTACTCGTTACATTACTATGAATGCCCAAAAATGTATTCAGTACAGTGTGGCTTATTATCCATTACATTATCTCTTCTGTCCTGGCTCAACATCATATGTAGCTAATGTGCCTTTGAATCCAGTGTATCTTTTTAAATGATCAGCTGATAATTGTCCAGCTGAACTTTACTAAAGAACAATGCTTAGCTGGCAGTGAACACCACAAGCAGGGTTGGGATGGTTTCTTTTAAAAAGTATTCAGTTACAGAATACTGATTACCTTGTTTTGAAAATAATCTGTAACCTAATCCAACACATTATGAGTCAGTAACATAATCAGAATGCTTTTAGATTACTTTTGGAATACATGTTTTCCCTTTATTAAAATACAAAAGCAGTTGAGTTCTAATATGGATGACATATTGAAATTGTTTATTTTTATCCACCGTACAAACAATTAAAACGGTAATTAGGATTTGTATCAGTTTAATGTTATTGCATATGTATACTTTGCATTGTGTAGTAGTATATGCTTTTTAAACAAGTGAAACTGCATTTTGATACCCGTTACATTTTTACAAACCAACAGAAATCAGACGTATCAATGCGTTAATGTCAAAGGTGTATCACGTTCACCATAATTTTAATGCAGGATTGGTTTCAGTATTCTGCTAATCACTGATATGTGAATTGTATTTTCTTGAAAACTTAAATAGGTACCTTGTCTGTAAATTGTAAGTACGTTTAATGCTTACAAAGACTATGGTTTAATTTGTTATATCTGTGAAGATGCATGGATCAAGCAACTTGCTATAATAAAGGGGATTTAAATGCATTGCATAGCAAAATACTACACGTGGGCCCCACGTAAAGCCGTGACTTGTATTGTTACTCCCCAACCCTGACCACAAGATAGTAGTTTCTGTTACTGATCATTATGATCTTGTCCAGACTGCCCTAGATTGCAGTAATTGGAGGATAAACTGACACATTTTTATAATATATAGTTACTTTTATCCACAACCCTTCTTCCCGTAAATGATTACCACACAGTTTTGTTTTGCCAGCACATTGTGATCCTGTGATTCTGTTTCAGTATGAATCAAATAAGATTGTGCCATAATTCTTGCTTGTGCTGCACAGTAACCCCACCACCACCACCATTGTAGTCCAACTGTAATTGTGCCAGTAGTCGTTCAGGTTCACTGCACTTTTACTTTAGCCTTTTTCTGTGATT
Source organism: Amia ocellicauda (assembly GCF_036373705.1). NCBI lineage: Eukaryota > Metazoa > Chordata > Actinopteri > Amiiformes > Amiidae > Amia > Amia ocellicauda. The sequence continues at coordinate 7,442,432 of NC_089868.1, forward strand.
TGCCTTGTTTCTAATATCCTTGAATTGTACACTGCCTATGCTCACTTTTAATACACAATTACCATAAAACTATGACCTTCCATGGGCTTCACAGAAATTGGGCTTCAAGGCATTCAATACAGAAAACGGGAGACACTTCTTCACACAGAGTTGTTACAATCTAGAACAAACTCCCAAGTGATGTGGTTGAAGCTGAAAATTTGGGAGCATTTAAAAATAGACTGGACATGATCCTTGGATCACTTAGTTATTAATGGACACCAAACAAGAGTGATGGGTTGAATGACCTCCTCTCGTTTGTAAACTTTATATTCTTCTGTTCTAAATGCTCCTATTCACCTAAGTTGTGGTTATTGATGGAAGCTTCACCATATTACTGATGCATTTCACATCACTGAGATGCGATTAGGTTTCCCAGTTAGCAAGAACTTTGAAAGTGACATGTAGTCTGCAGATGACTGAGCAGTTTGTATAACTTCTGAATCCTCCTCTTTCTCTCTCTCTGAGCTGAATTGGAGGAATTTAAGTGGAGGAAGTGGGGCATTAGTTATTGTATTGTTTTTGGTCAGTGGGAATGACTGTTTCCTTTTGCCTCTGATTTTGAAAGTCTCCATTGCATTGGATTTGTCAGAAGCCACTTTCTAAAACACAGAAGTGTGTACTTTGCGATCCAAGCAAAGATCAGTTTTGATTTGGTCCTTAATTCACCTCGGTTTTATAAAATACCCTGCAGAGAGGTTTAAAGGGGTTTTCCTTACTGTGTCTATTCCTATTGCCCTGTTATTGAAATTCAGCATGATTGTGAAACACTGCCCTAGGATCTTCCTTATGTGAAAGTCCACTACTTTATCCACAGCAAGTGGAAATGTGCCGCTTGAGGGGCAGGGAACATAACTGCCCATCCTAATGTTGATTTTTTTTTTTTTTATCTATCCACAGACTGACAGGTTTTGCAGCCATCTGTATTTTCAATAAAGTTTTCATTTTTTAATTTTCAATATGAATTTTGGTATAGGCTAGTTACGGCTATAAACTCTTTTTAAACTGATGTTGTTTTAATGCAGTTTAAAAGGCTATACGTTTACAAAACACATACAAATGTACTTTCTCTAATTGCCTCCTCTCGTTTGTAAACTTTCTTATTTTTCATAAGTTCTTATGTTCCTGGAGGCACTGAACATGCAGGTATTGTGTCCACATCTCCCATAGAGGTCTATGTTGCCATTTGCTCCTTCATGCGTTTTAGTTCGCCTTTTTAAATGGAATATAGGGATTCTATTTTAAGTACACTTCACCATCTTTTGTCCTTCCTTTGCTAAAAATCTTCAGTGTTTTTCCATTTACATGCCAGCTTTTTGTACTACCAAAAATACACACACATAAAAAGGCTACCTGATCTATAAAAGAGTGGCAATTACCCAGTAGGTATTTGTGTGATTTAGTAAGTGAATTATAGAGCACTTAATGCAGATGCCTTTTTATGATGGTAATTGGGCTCTGTGACATGGCTCCTGTTCTTAAATGTGTGTTTTAATGAAGTTTCGCTGGAGCTTGCGGGAGTGTAAACTGTTGCCTTTGGAAAATCATTTTTGCATGCGAATTGCATTAAGCTTAAATTAGAAACTACTTCTGTTGCAAGCTATTGGAGATAGCTGGTGTACATATTGTTATTTAGCTCTGGTGGGATAGTAAATGCAAGAAAAAAAGAGTGCATTCAGGCCTTTAAATCTTCTCATGGGATAAAAAGCTTTCGTCAACTTTGAGGCAGTAAAGTCTAAAACATACATTTCATTAAACCCAGCCCTTGCTTGAATGAACACATTCATTTTATAGAATTACATGAATAGCTGATATTATAGTAAGGGCCGTACTCTCATCCGAGTATGGCTTTCGTTTTGCCACTCTCCCATAAATTATGGCCACTTTTGTGAAGCACCTGGGCTATTGTTGCAGTCTGCACAGTGTCTCCCAGCTCAGCTGTGGAAGACTGTAAACTCCTGTAGAGTTGCCATAGGCTTCTTGAAAACCTTCCTGACTCGAGGGCCCTTCTCGCCAGGATACTCGGTTTTTGAGGACGGCCTGATCTAGGCAGATTCACAGTAGTGCCATATTCTCTCCATTTCTTAATAATGGACTTTACTGTGCTCCAGGGGATATTCAGTGCCTTGTTCTTATGTCCTACCCCTGATTGGTGCTTTTGAAGAACCTTATTCAGGATTTGATTTGAATGTTCCTTCATCTTCATGATGTAGTTTTTGTTAGGAATTGTACTAACCAACTGTGGAACCTCCCAGAGACAGGTGTATTTAACCTGAAATCATGTGACACACCTTAATTGCACAGAGGTGGACTCCATTCAACTAATTACGTGAGTTCTAAAGATAATTGGTTTCACTACAGCTCCATCAGGTGTGTCATAGCAAAGTGGGTGATTACTTCAATTATTCAGTTTTCTGTTTTGTATTTGGAATTAATTTAGAACAATTTGCAGATTAAATTTTTCACTTTGACATTATGGACATTTTCTGTGTTGATCAGTGGCAAAAACTCCTGATTTTAAATCCATTCTGATTTAATGTTGTAACGATGAAATGTGGAAAAGTCCAAGGGGGTGAATACTTCTGGGAGCCACTGTGTGTATGTGTATGTGTGTATACACACACACATTTTGAAGCCCACATACCTGTTGATCAAAATATCCTCTGTAAACGCTATAAGTCAGCTGGAACTGTCCTTCTTGTCTCTTTGCAGAATGATTATGGGGAGGATGAAATTTCCCTCACTCAGGGAGACAAATTGCGTGCCTTAAAAAGTAGAAGACAACCTCGATCAGCCACCACGGGAGCCCTAAGGTAAGGTATGCTGTGCTGCATATTTAACGTTATAAGTAATCACATTCCTCAAACAGAATATTCAGACACATTATAGATACTGTAAATAATTGCAAGCTATTAAAGAGATTGATCAGTACGGGCAGCCCTTTCACACCCCAGGTTATTCAGTCCAGTTTTTTCTGAGAGCTATTTGGAAGGGTACTTGCTGCCACGAGTTCTTCAAAGAGTCCTTAGCCTGAAACAGAGTGAAGCCTCAAAGACCATTGCTGCTTTAGTGACCCATAGTTACCCTGTGACTGACAGTCCAGCAGTCCAGTCACAGTATTCTAGATGGCTGTGCTGTGTATATGTTAGGTCTTTTTGAAGTCACAAACTTGTGTAAGAGTGAGCATTTGTTTTTTTTCTAATTTTGCCAAGCTGGAAAACGCTGAACCCAAGATGCTTTATGCCCGAGTATTGATTTGTGTGGGTGGAGTTTCCTACAGGCTGCTACTGCTGCCTCATTGAACTTTTTGATGTTGGCATCTGTTAGGCTAGGCAGCCTCAAATATAGTGACTGGGTATACTATTCTACTGTTTCAGTATGTCCAGCATGGCCTGTATGTGTAACCATAACCATTACAAGCTCTGCTGATCTCAGCACTTGGCTTTGCTGTGTTTTCCGATAATTTGCAGCAGAGTTCAGGGAGTCGTCCTAAAAAGAACAAATAAAAAGTTTATGCACAGAGATCATAAAAAAGACTATCTGTTGGCATAGTAACCGGGTCAAAGCCATCTCTGCCTGCTTAAAACAGTCATTAAAGCGGCAGTGTTATTCTCATGCCACGCAAGTGGAGCATTCTGTGTAGCCCCGATGAGTTTGTCCTTTTAACTAAGTAATGGTTAATTTGCCTTATTTATATTCCCCTTTTGAAGATTTTGTTTAGTTTTATACATCGCAGTAACCAGTTCATAACATGAAACTGAGGAGGAAGTGTGCAATATATCTGACGCTAAAGTAAATACTTGTATATGCAGTAAAATCTAGGAAACATTCCTAGCCCGGTTTGAGTTATGTGCTATTTGTTTTTAATTAGAAAAAAATACTGGCCTGCAATGAAACCTGTGATCTGTGTTCTTCTAACAATCCTCAACATTGTATTACTGAAGGACAAGGCAGTTTAATATCAGGCATTTTACATACTTTTTGTCTCTGCATGAAGGTAAATGTTCTCTCTTTTCTTGTGCAGGTTAGAGGATATGAAATTGCACACAAGATCCCCTTCTCAACCATTCAGGTAAGACTTTTTTTTTCCTGTGTCTCTGTGTCTGTGTCTCTGTGGTACCATATAGAGATCCACAGGGAACTGGGGGAAGGGGAGGTGGCGTCAATATGTTGATAGAGTATGACTGGCAGAATCGGGCTCTCTTGAGCAGAAATGGGATCACCAATTTAGGGTTTAAGTTCAAATGATTTTAAGTGCTTCAAATTGAATGTAGAAACCACAGTAATCCAATATGCATTACGAGAATCTGGTCTGTCAAGCATTTTGCAGTCGGAAATAATTGTTCTGGTGTTTCAATGGAGTGAAGGGTTGAGAAACCCTGTCCTTGGAGAAGAATGGCGTTGCCATTGCATGTCCACACTCCACAGAGGGGTGTCTCTCTCAGATCCTCCAGCACTTACCTACATTCAAAGGGCACGTCACGTCCCATTTCAGCATGGCTGAATCTGGGTATTTTCACTAACAACTGCTAGTTTATGGGGAACCATGAGTGCTGACTGCATTGCGGCTGGACTTTTGTGTCCACACAGGATCAGCCCCACAGGGACTGGCCAGGGTTCCATGTCTCCCCTCAAGTCTTCCAAAGTCCCCCCGTCCAGCTCGGCCACAGCCAAACGTATCAGCAGGAGCTCTACATCATCCACCTCCAACCTGAAGAGGTGAGCGCCCCCCTGCCCCTCCCCCACGGAGGGCCTTTCTCCTCTTTCTCCCCCTCCTCCTAACATCTTGGGTCCAAATGCTGCTGCCAATACTTTCAAGATTGCCTTCACCCCCAGTTCATCATGGCAAGACCTTTTCGACTTGCCCTCTACCAATATTTCAAATCAATCCAGCTCGCCTGCGCATGACCTCCTGAGCCTTTTGGAGGAAGATGAATTAGTTGAAATGAACCCGGCGCTTTGAGAAAATTGATTAGGCCATTGTTGAGTAGAGTTGCCTTCGGAAGACCTCCCTGGATGGATAGAGGTAGGTGCAATCTTGAAAGGGTTTTATTTTGCATCTCTCCCTTTCTTAGTGCTCACTTAGTAGTACCCCGTTCTCTCTCACTGTCGACTTTACTGGTTTAATTTTATTTATCTATTTCCTTTTTCTGAACAACTTTTTCATTATGTCTTGCCACAGTCAGAAATACAGTATCTCCTATGTTTTTCATTCTGGAAATAACTTTTCAAATGCAGTGTGAAAATGTCTCAAAGTAGGGAAATGTAATCACTTATAGCCAGAATGTAGATACATTGGAAAAAATAATAATAATCAAAGCCTACAGGTGCTTACTGAACCATTATTTTGTTGCCTTTGTAAATATAGGCATAATAACTCTGCTCAATTAGAAAACGTACTTTTATTTTGGGGTTTGCTCTAAACAGGTTCCTAGAATAGGATAACCGGAGCAGCCTTTTATATATGTCTATTTATATTGCATATGGTAAACATAGATACGTGGCTGGAATAAAGTACGTCACGGGTTATCCACTGTGACTCAAATCATGGGATGCAGACATGTTACACTCTATTTTGTGTGGGAGAGGGGTTCAGGTGTCAGGACTGTGACTGTAGGGATTTAACTGTACCCACCAGTCCTGTGCGTCCGTCAACCTGAACCGCCCATGATTTGCAGTGGTTTTCCATTTCTTTCCACAGTGGTGCTAGAGGAGAGGTGCCACTTTTACCCCAGGCTTTGACACTTTTTTGTGTGTGATTTGATGTGCATTCTGTATTTTTGTTTTTATTTTTATGACCCCCCCCCCCCCCCCCCCCCATGTTTATATCCCAATTCAGCTTCTCTGTAAACTCCCGGCTAGCCAGTTCCCTAGGTAACCTCTATGCGGCTACCAATGACGTGGACGGCAGAGGGAATCCGCCTATCTCCTCCTCCTCCCCACCCCCTGCTAGGTCAAGCTTTGGCCTCGGCCATACCTCGGGTTACTTAAACGGCAGCTCCCAGGTGGCCTTGAGAAACTACCACGAGCTTAACAACAATCACTATAACCGTACCAGCAGCAGCAATGTGACCAGCAGCAGCAGCAGCATCAACAAAAGTACATTGCACTCCAATGGCCTGTCCAGCTATCCCCCTAGAGGAACGGACGAATACACCTACTACAGATCCAACTACTCAGGCCTCAGTTCTTCAACAGCACGATACTTGAGTCGGTCCATCCCTGTAAGTTTACAACAGCAAACACCATTTTATTTTGATTTGATTTCTTTATTTTTAATTTCTTCCCCTTCACCCCCCATTTAATAATTTCACAAAAAAAGTTGCTAATACTGTCACTTCTCTACTACTGCTACTACACCTGCTGCTGCTGCTGCTACTTCTATTACTACTATTACTACTGCTACTACTTCTACCACTGCTGCTATTATGTCTTGTTTCAAACCTTCACATTTTTTGTTGAAACAGAACTAAACAATATATTTTCTTTCTGTGCGTTTGGCAATCTCTATTGTGGGCCTAATTCCCAAGTCAGATGTGCAATAAATGTGGACAATGCAGAAAAATAAGTACATCTTTATACAGTTTTTGTTTAATGTGTTATATTTTGGTGTAAAAGCTTGGTTGACATGTACTATTATATTTTTTTTCTGCTGCCTCCTAGTGTACCAAAACCAAAAACCCCACACATTAAATTGAGAGCCCCCATCAGATTGTCAGATTGCAATTGGAACAAGCAGCGTCTCTCAGATTTCTGAACTTGGGCTGAGTTCTAAAGGTTATGAAGTAAAATGCAAAAAAAAAGCCTGCTACTTTGGATCCTTTGAAGTTAATGCTGGGCTTTTCCCACAGTGAGACCACATTTACTCGGCTTTTAGGTTTAAACTAATACATTGATTCTGCTGTTAAGATAAGTGACTGCCCATTTGCACGTAATCCTCATGAACAATAGACTGAATGTGTTAAATTTCTAGACCATTTATAGGCATTATAATAGGAGGCATTTGACTCCCAATTCCCATAATATGTGAAAATAGTTCTGAAATATTTTATGCAAAATGTAGCCCAACTCCCTTTTTTCTCTTCTTGAAGTACTCCTTCACGGTTTCTCCTTGTGCTTTCTATCTTATCTGGGTTTGCACACTTACTTAATGTTTTCAGAGCACTTCCTGTTCAGATTAATCATTTTGTCTTATTTTGTCAACCCTTGGCTGAACCTCTGTGAATATTCCAAATAGCCTTGGTGACGTATAACCTCCCCATAATCGCAGGTATAATTGTAGACAAATACAACATCCATCATTTTTCTAGGTAAATTCTGTAAATGTTGAGCTCTAGAAAGTGACCCATTGCTAATATTATGAAGGGAATACAGAGGTTAAGTCTTCCAGAGGATATTAGTAATAGACATTAGATTTGAAGTGGTTCTAAGTATAGGAATGTATGGCAGTACCCTTCATATGTTTTCAGGGAAGTAAAGGGAATGAAGAGTCTTTTCAAGGTTTTGTGCAAGGTGAATGTCCACCAGTCCGTTGTGACAGGTTTTATTTCTGTGGTTCTGCACTGGTTACTTTGCGGAATGGCACTGGTTCCATGCAGCATAAATGTGGGTGTAAGATGTATATAAATTTTTTTTATGTATGGTTTTTAAAGAAAAGTATAGATTTCAGTGAAGTTGATTTAACATACTCAAATGATGCCCAAACACTCAAATTTGAAGGTGACTACAGGAAACTTTGAACAGAGTGGATTTCCTGCTTGCCATCATTCCCAGCATTTCCTGAACTGGTTAACTTCTAAAGCTCTTTCTAACAAATAAAACCAGTCTCCTTCTGTCTGGGGAAAAAATGAAAGTAATAAATACATAATGGCTGGATTTTGATGGTGGGTGGGGTGGGAAGAGAGATGTTTGCAAGTCCTAATGTTTAATCTGTGGTTGAGGGACTGATCTCTGCCCTTGTTAACAGTTTCCCTTTCTCTAACAGAACATTTGTATTTTTTAAGAGTAATGGGCATACCTCAGAATTTGTTTTTAGATCTATACAAAGTCCATTAAATACTTTATATACATGTACTAAAATATTAAATGTATAATGTTCAGTTTGCAACTGACTATCAAACAATTAAGGTGTGCTGTAGTGTAGACCTATATCATTTTTGATTGCCAGCTACTAATGCATTGTATGTTGTGTGGGATCAATCCAAACCAAAAGCATGAGTCTGTTAGACTTCATATATACAAAATGTTAGAAAGCGCTATCTCCTGCAACCTGTTCTGGATGACTCCTTCATGCAGGATTTAGTGCTTTTCAGTAACATAAGGCGTAGTAGTGAGTTTGTCTTCTAACTGAATTAAATTAAACTATAGTGCTGATAGGATCACTGGTGAAATTTGTGATGGTGACAAGTGGTGTAAACATTTGTATTGTTATGTCTGATCATTGCTTGTGTGGATCCTATTCTGGAAATGGAAAGAGACAGTCTCACATAGCTGGGGGGTGGTTATAGGACAATGTATTTTCTAAAAGGGCAACAGTTAATGCCCCTAACATTGGATAACAATCTGTTATTTATCATTTTAATAATCCCACATCACTTTCACTAGTTCAACTTCACACCCACTTTTTTAAATTTCCTCGCAAAAAATGTCACCTTCAGTTAATCTAGTTTTTGCTGTTTTTTTTTTTCCCTCTGAGCCTCATACGTCCTCTGTTTATGTGACCCTCAGTGGTTTGTCTGTTCTTAATGACTGGTCTCATTAGCGTTCAAATCATCATTAGTCTAGTTTTTCCCCTTTGTAGCTACAGTGCAGTTGAGCAGTGTCGATATGTACTGGCAGATGTGCTTTACTGACATCATTAGTCCTTTGGTGTCTTTTGTTCCTGGCATTTCATCAATGGAGATTCACTCCCATACATACCTTGTGCAATCCATGCTCCTGATCAGTGGCATTATGAAAGGGTAACGGGAAAAAGTGGTGATACTGGCAAAACGTTGTGGGGGGGGGGGGGGAGAGAATACAGAATTAAACAGACAAAAATGTACAGCTCAGTTGCCTGCTCATTTGCAGTACATTTCCCAGAAACTTCGAAGAAGGACCTTGACTGCGACTCATGATGCAGGTGGATCTCTATGTTCCCCTAGCATTTCAAGAGCATTTCATTAGCAGAGAGACTGGACTCGACAGAGGGGCCTCAATCCATGTGACGTAATCCTCATGATGCATTCTGTTTTATGAGCCATAATGAAAAGCATACGTGACAATCTTGTTGACTTTCCCAACTCTGATTTATATGTCGGGGGGTGATTATTCTTTTTTTAAACAATCAAATCATATATAGGGTAGCATATTTGAGGCATATGTCCAGTAGTGGAGTGGACTGCAAAAGTCAGTGGTGTGGTGTGCTGTCTGTGAACTGGAATAGATGCTGAGGTGAAGGATATTGGGGAAGAGATTATGTAATGCAGCCCAGACACAGGGTGGCAGCAGAGTCGTTTCTGCTGTGTTTGTAGTGGGCGGAGGGCAGGAGCATATACAAACTGCTCTACGTTTCCAGTCCTGCAATAACGATAATTAAAATGAATACATTGGGAATGGCCATTTGGGAATGTTTTGTGTGGGGACAGTGCGTAAAGCACCCCTGTCCTGTGACGTACTGTAGCCAATGTCTGTTTTCTGTCATTCAAGGGGGGCGGCTCACACCAGTATAATGGTAGGAGAAACTTTGTTCAGCTTTGAACTTCACAGCTTTTGGAGAGCAGAGAACAATTACAAAATAGTTAACATACAAGTTCAATATTGCAGCCAGGGCACAGAACCCAGCAGAGTCCTTGCCCTGCAGAGTGTCTGGGGGTGGTGGCTAGTATACAATTAAGTCTTATTTTCACATGTAGCCATCATCTGTTGGTGACTATCAAACTAATCCCACATCCCCCACTTCCTGATCTTCTACAGCTGTGGAATGTGGCAGACGGACTAGTTTCTGTCCCTGGTGGTTTTCCAGCCCGAAATATTTACCAGCTACTTGGTATTTCTCCCCCCATGCAAAAGCAGAAATTTTTATCTGACGCCAACACCCCACAAAACACTCGCATACATCTTTACTGTTTATTTTCCCATTTCAAACTGTTAGAAACAATGTTATACCTGACACTGAGCTGACACAACTTCTCAAATAGCTCACAATGCACATACAACCACTTGCGTGACGATAATGAACACTATTTAAAGTGTTTAAAAATAGTTTGTTTTTATAATACTAAACAAATTAAGTGACAGTCTTGGAGGTATAAACATGCAAAGCCCATTCATCTTGGAGGATGCGATGAGGCATCCTTGGCAGTAACCTTCCATTAAGCCTTCATAGCAATTCACCACATAACAGGTCTATCTAGTATATCCAGTGGTAGTGGCAGTGTTTCCAACCTTGTTTTGTTGTTGTGGTATAACATTTTACAATGCAGGGTCACATAAAATGTAGTCTCAGTGACCATATCCTCCCTCTCCCCCCCACCATGAATGCATGTGCAAAACCTTCCTCCTGTGCCCCTCTAGGCATTTCAACCCATCCCCTTTGCATGCCTAGCTTTGACTTTTTTCCTTTTGGGATTTTTAGAAATTGTTAAAAATGAATTGTCCTTGTTTGTACACACTGGTTATATCCTGCTTCTTCTTTCTTTCAGTCCCTTCAGTCTGAATATGTTCAATACTAAAACGGTCCTGCTGCACCACTGACGTCTGCCGCCTGAACCCCCGCTCTCCTCACCCTCCAACGATGAACTGACGAAGCTCGGGGAGATTGCTCTTCACCCCACCACTGTCCATAGCTATTAAATAAAGAAAGAGAAGCGAAACCTGCATATGCACACTCCGTGGATACATTTGTATTTGAGAGCACAAGGAAGCCCAGATTTGCCCTCGTGGCTCTCACTGTAGCTCTGTCTGTGGACAAGGCTGCTGTACACTCGGGGATTGTTGTATTCATGTGACTTTTACTGTAAGTGCTGTGTGCACAAATTTGTCACACCTACAGTCTATATATATATATAATAATTAGTACAGAGGATATTTTATATACTTATACATACATACATACATACATACATGTGTGAGTGTGTGTATCCTGTAAAGAGAGAAGGTTTTGAGTTTAAGATGTATCCTCCCCCCACCCCACATTTTTACTGCTTTTCTTAGAGTAAAAGGAATCCAGTGAGCAAAAAAAAAAAATACTTTTTTTTTTACAAGAACCTTTTATTTTATTTTATATATGTATGGTGAAGTATTTTCAAACACACACTGAAAAGATTCTATGTTTCTATCGTTTTAATCACATCTTGTTGTTAATGAGCTTTTTCTTGAGGGAATCCTAGTCTATGGCTGGGCATAACTAACATGCTTTGGATGAATACCAGCAGCTGATTTTAAAACTGTAGGAAATTTGAAAGGTTTGTATATAAAGCCAGGAAAGGGGAGTTTAGTCATTGTAGTAAAATATGCTGACTGGAGCAGAGAGAAGTCTGTCGCATTGTTTTGGTACATGCATTTTGCTACTGTTGCAAATGCTGTGTGAACACACTGAATGTCGCTGATCAGTTGCACTCGGATTTGACTTTATTTTAATATTTTAATAGATTTCTTTAGCAGTCATGATGCATCTACACCTAGACATTATTAAGCTTGATGTGCACAGTTACTTGTACCTGATACTTGTTATTAGTTACAAGTTACTTGTTCTGACACATCTATAACTCTATTTTCTGTTAATTCCTAGAATAGAAGATGCGTCATCTTCACAGAAATGCTTTGACAACTGCACACAGACTGAGGGGAATTTTGGCTTAACTGACCATTACTTAGTCTCGGCAGGCACAAACAAACGCATCTGAAAAGGCAGTGTATTACTCCGGTCGTTACTGAAAAAGCATGATTTAAAGGCATAACTTCCCTTTGAACTGCTTTTGAGATGTACACTACAGCAGATGTAGTTTTAATTGAGTTTAGGAATCTTCTTCCATTCACAGGAACATTCTCGCCTCATCCTAACAACGTCATATTTTACGTTTATTTGCTTAATTGTTGGTATATTTTTAGCAAACATGCAATAACATAATACATTTTAATAGAACTGACAGTTTTGAAAAATAGAGGGAGGCACTAAGTAGAAAATAATGAAAAGAGAATGGGGAAATTGCTTTCTTTCTGGTAACAAGTAATGGAAGAAAGAACAACTGCTCTCATCTTCCCCAATTCGTTAGAATTTATTTTGGGCTATTTTACAAGGAACAAGCTGTAGCCATGTTTTACTCTTTGTTGATCATGCGTTTTCTTTCTTAAAAAACAATCAGACTTTGTCTACCTGCTGAGATGAATCATGATATTAATATGTATTTTATCTGTAGTATACTGTACATTCCGAACAATGGAATGGTTTTCTGTGTATATAAACTGTGGGAGAATCTTAACGATCAGATAATTCTACCTCTTGAAACATACAGAGAATAGCTAAAAAAGTACTTATATTTTTGCTGAGGTGTGTATAGAGAATATTATTTCATTACTGTAGAACAGTATTTTACAATCTTTTTATATATATATATATATGTGTCTATATATGTGTGTGTGTGTGTGTGTGTGTATATATATTTTATATTATATATTATATATATATAATATATTAGTGTGTAAACAAAAGTTGCAAAACAAATAAAAATGACTAACTGTGTGTATAAAAGTCTATTTTTCTTTTGAGGCATCATGTGTTAAATGCATGTTACATATCTCAAATGGGAACGAATGTACTTTAGTCTATGGGCTTAGTTGTCCAGATTCAGTTATCTCTGCGAGTAAGTTAAGACATTACTTGGATACACTATAAACAGTCTTTGAAGTGAAATGCATTTTGAAACTGTACAATCATCTTGGGTGATTTAGCTAACACTAACTGACTAAAGCAAGCAAAACAATTACACACTTTGTTAAAATATCTGTGTTATTTTGACTCGCATCAGGGGGGACTGTGTTTGGTGTTAGAAGTCGCAAAAGGAATTTACCGTGTCTACTGTTATTAAGGGCTTCCGGGAGGATGCTAGAATTGAGGATATGAATGCAAATTGTGTTGAAACTGCATCCCTGACCTGCACGGAAGAGACACAGCTTCATACAGGGAGCTTTGGCAGTTTGGGCGAAAGAAAAGCTTTTTAACTATATTGTGGAAGTTGAGCTACTGCCATCCTGAAGAGGCAGCTGAGAGGGACTCGAGGATGTGTAAGTCCGTAACAGCATAACCAGCATGACCTGATCATGCATTTCTCTGCCATCTGCAACCTTGTAACCTCTTATTTTCTTTATGTATAACCATGACAGTAGGTGTACTTCACACATCACTGTGCTATAATCAAAGCCTTGGTTTTCTCTCCTTTTGGTGTAGTATTGATCTATACATCTTATGTAAGAGAAAAAAAAACTTTATCTGCAGGTTATATCCTACCATTTACAGTGGCTCCAAATAATATGAGTAAATGCCTCAAGGTCTTTTACTGCAACAAAAGCCTATGTGAAATCTAAAACTCCACACCAATGAGAAATAAAGTAGTTGTATTTTAAAGCATTACATTTTACCTTTTTCACCATGTGTAATTCTTTCGCGTCATGCAGAGATTGATTTTATTTTTCACCTTCACACGGCTGTCAACTTCAAATGATTTGGAGCCGCTGTAGGGGACTGATCACTGCAACGGGAGTATTGACTTTTACTGAGCAGTGTCTTAGCGTTGGCCAGGCTTTTATTGTACATGAGAACTGATTCCGCTAAGTGAAGGAAACAAGCGAATGATTGTTTACATTGAAAACCGCTGGCTTGAACATAACCGCAGAATATCAGTGACCCACCTGATGTCCCTTCAGTGAAGGTCATGCTGAAATGCCCCCATGACTGACCCCTTGCCCTGAGGTCCGGAGCCTCTGACAAGCATGGCATCAACTGTATTCCTGTGGGAGGTACTTCACTTTCCAACACCTCACATTTTTCCTCTTTAGTTTTTCTGTCTCCCACCTGTTGGAAGATGGCTTGGTTGTTTCTTAATTAAGAACCTGGAGAACCCTTTGATGATAGCAGAGTGATTGCTTTAAATACACAGAAGGAGGGAAAGACAGTAAGTTGGCTAATGCATTGGAAGGCAACATCTTACAGGAGCTGTGCAACTCAGCACAACAAATAAATATAGAAGTGATGGAGAGCCCCTCAGACTGTGATGTTCTCCAACTGGGAGCTGGCTTTAATTACACTGAAGAAGGAAAAGAGAGCATGTTCGCTAATTCACTGGTTGTATACAGCGAGAGTAGTTAGTTTTTCCCTATGTGCACTACATGTTCCCTTTTTGTTCTGGCTTTGCTTCACATTTGCATCTGCTAACTGATTCTGCTAAAGCCCATCAAAAGCACCTTCTGAAGAGATGAGCTGAAGTATACAAAGCTTGAGCTTCAGAACTGGGGGCAATGCTGATTTGAACTCTTTGACTTTTTCTCCAAATTTTGGGAACTTTTTCCAGAGCTCCGTCTTTTAACTCTGCAGAAGTCATCACGGGAATTGTTTTTATTTCTTCAATGAAAAACCAAGAACTGTACATACCTGCATATGAAACCGTTCCCTTGCCTTAACACTGAAGCAGCTGTAGCACATGAAACTTTGATTTGAACCTCCACTGAAAGGTGCCTGGGAGGTGAAAAAAAGAGCAGGGGCTTAAGCATCCCCTGGGGTCTATCTGTGCACATGCCTGGGAGGGATCAAAACAGATGTGCAACACGTGTCAACACTCATCTTGTCCCACAAGATGCTATCTTGGAGTTGCTCTCATGCTGTTGGTACATTCTGGGCTTAAAAGTCCACAGCAAGCTTGTATTCTATCACATAGCAGGTGACAAGATATTCACATCTGAAGTTTGTTTCACAGTATTTGGATTCTGTACCTCAGTAGTGACTTGGCAAACAACAGATCACTGCTATCAGGAGTAAGAATAAATGTCCTTCTTGTGCATTTAAGTCTTTCTTAGGAGTTTGGAAACTACATTTGTCGAGCTTTAGTTTGCCTGGTGTGGCAGAGTAATAGTGACAGCCCATTTGATTGTTTTCTTTTGTCTGTTCTTCGCTGAACATCTTTTAATAGCTGTGTCTTTGTGTAGCTCAAAGGACAGCTCCAATTTTAATGTATGACGAAGTGTTTAAACGTGGGTGGCTGGAAGAGGACAGTCAACCAGAGGTAAGACTGAAATAATGAATTTGGCAACTGATTGAAATGTTAATAGCTTTTTGTCCTAATTGCCTCTTCATCGAAGCAGTTGCTAATGTGCTCCTTTCGAAATTGTGCTCATTAGCTTATAAAGAGCTCTAGTATTGTAGACGGACTCTGAACTCTCTTGGTTTTTAGTTTTTTTGCACTTGCTGGTTTGCATTCACGGACAAACAGCTTGGAAATTAAGGAGAAATCACTGGAAGGCTTTCAAAGAAGAATGGTGGACTCCCTTTGCTTTTTCACTGTCATTGCCCAGCCTTTCACTCTAGATCAGGAACTGCAAGTAAGCCTTTATATTATACAGAAAAATACACTGCCTGGTCATTTGGTTCTTTATTTTCATTTGGTATGACCTCCCAGACACAAACACTCGCACACACTCACACACTCACACACTCAACAGTAGTGGCTCATGGCCATAAATACTGGTGGGGCATATACTGACTCCAACCACTGAATCACTAACCACACCCAATAGGGCAGACAATTAAAACCTCCTATGGATGGCAGATCTCAGACCTCTCAGATCTCTGGGGGTCCATGACTTTAGGCCTAGGCTTAATGGTTGCCTACCCTCCAGGAAATATAATTGATACAGCAGCAAATAAAAAGAAAATTGTGCTCAGGTACTGGTCAAACAATGCAGGACATGTCTTTTTGTCTTCCAGCTATTGTCCCCTCTGAGGATCCGATGAGGCACCCTGTCCCCCACCGTGGAAGACCATGAGACACAACCCACCCCAGAGGCACCCCACTACGGAAGGCTAACGTGGCACCCATACCCTAAGGTCTGATAAGCCATCGCCACCCAACGGCCGTTGATGGTCTAACCCCCAACCCCTGAGGGCGGGCAAGAGGCCACCACCAGAGGGAAGACCACAGCCAGCAGTACCGATCAAGAACTTTCTGATCTCCTTGCTGCTGTAATAACTATACTGCCTGGAAGGGAGACAACCATTAGGTCTGGGCCTTAAGCCTTGGACCCCCAGAGATTTATTTTCTCCTACATGCCATCCATAGGAGTTTTTTGTTTTTCTCTACTCCATACCAAATAGTTTATTTATTTAAATTTAAATTTTACATTATTTTAGATCACTTAAACTGTTAATGGTCTATTTTTATTTTTACTTTATTCTATTATTTATGTATTATTTTATTTTGCTGTACATTTGTTGTGTGTTTACCAGTCTGTAAAGTGCTCTGTGGCTACCATGTGAAGGTTGATATACAAATAAAAATTTATTGATTGATCTCCTGCAGTACAAATACAATTGTGTATTGCATGTCCATGGCACACCAGCAGCACTACATACTAGAAAAACGGAGACTAACAAGACTAGTCTTCAGCCGTGATTTAGAGGGGACATCTCTTACACAGTTTCGGGGCCCTTTAACTAAATGCTCTGCCACCTGCAGTTTTCTTGTGTATTTTAGGGACCACTAAGTATCAAGATTCCTGGGATGTCAATGGCCGACCTGGAGTGTATTTGATGAGCTCTTTTAAGTAGGGAGGTGCCTGCATTCTTTAAATGCTAATAAGAGAAATTGGAAATCTATCCTGTAGCACACGGTGAGACAGTGAAGAGAAAGCTAATACTGGAATGATATGTTAATCAATGTCTCAATGTCATCATGTAATAAGAGTAATTGTCTTAATTTAGCATTGTTTCTAAGCTGGAGGAAGGAAGATCTCGTCACATTCTGAATGTGTGATAGATTATGGTCACAGATGACACACAGGTTTTGCACCATCTTCTGAGAGGTGAAATTAAAGTTATCATTGCTCAGTTTTGTCAGTGTATGATGAACATTTAGATTTTTGTCCCCTAAAATTAGGACTTCTGTTTTATCAGAATTAAGCATAAGGAAATGACTTGTCATCCAAATTTTAATCTCGGATAGACGGCAGATTAGTGATTGTGTCTATGGTATTGTTAGGATTTACTGACAAATATAATTGTATGTAGTCTGCGTTGCTGTGAAAGTTATGTTCACCTAAATGGAGCATGTACAATGAAAAAAGTAAAGGTCCAGAGGAGTGATCCCTGTGGTACTCCATACATGACCTCAGTTACATTTGAGCGGTTTTCATTATTATGTACATATTGGAGTCTGTTTGTCAGATATGATTAAACCAGAACAGAACATGGTGAGATAGGACAACAAGGTTTTATAAGTGGTTTATCAAGATTGGTGGTCAATTGTTTCAAAAGCCACACTTCAGTCTATAAGGTCTAGTGTGCAGACTGGAGTTTTAATTTTAGTAATTAAGAATGATTTAACTGCGTTAAATTAATCCAAGGTAGGCATGGACTGAAAATGGCTATAGTATTTGTGTATGTTTCCATAACATACACAAATGTTTGGTAGTTGGTAATTTCTTCATCAATCTTGCAACTTACAGTTTACGTTTTGTACCTGCTTACTGATGTCGTCAACTTTGCTATTGGAATTATCCATAATGCATTTGTACTTGTTGTTGTTGAACTTGGTATCAATTCCTGGAAGCAGTGCTGGCTTTTCAATTTCTGAACGGAATTGAGGAGACCAATGTACAAGGAGTGCTAAAGCGAACTGTGTCTGCACTTCAGTGACACAAACAAGACAGCCTGCAGCACAATCATCCTCAAAGGGCTGGGCAGCTGAAGCCTAAATTACAGGTTGTTGTTTTTGTTGGTACTTTTATTGTATGCAATCTGTTAAAGACTGTCTGTTTTGTAGCAATGCCACAATGGTCAAATCACCAGTGTCTGCACAGTACTAGAGAGCTTTGAGTAACTGCTTTGGAAACTGCAGCCTATTCTCCTTCACTCTCTCTCTATCAATATTTATGTATGGTGTTGCTTAGTATTAATTAATACCAATTATCTGTATGGCTATATTGGGAGAAGCTGAAAACCTCTTTTTATATATATTGTTTTTACCTAATGTGCTTCAGGCATATCTACTGCTCCCATAATACATGTACTTACATTAAATGCCTTTCTGAAAAGCTACTTTCTTACACATGCAAAAGACCAGCACTAGGGCTAAGAACTCACCAAGCAACTCTACCAAGCATTGCTGCCTGCCTGCTCTACTGATAGAGGAATCCTGTGCCACAGCTCCCATGTCTGTTCACTCCAGTTTCTTCAGAGACATCTTTCTAGTGTTCACATCCACAGGTGGTGAAATGAGGCCGGGAAGAAGAGCACTGCAGAGTAACAACTGCTGTGTGCCATCAGGACTGCCCTGTGCTGGGTGCTCAGTATGCCCTGGGAGGTCAGTGTCAGTCATTCACCTCAGTCACCTGATTGCAGCCTTTAACTGCACCTGTCTGACTTCTGATTGGCCAACTGGGGTTGCCTTAGCATGATAAGTGTGTTTCTGAGGGCTCAAATGTGTGTGGCCGGATTTGTATCCTCTGTTCTCCCTGCTTTGCATCCTAATTGTCAGTCTTCTTTTCTTTGCTGTAATGTTCTTGAAGGGATTGGTGATTGCATGTTTAGACTGATCACGTGCCTGTGTGTGTGTGTGATGGGGGGTTATTGCAAAGGAGTGTGGAAAAGGCAGTTCTGGGAGAGTTGAAGTGGGAAAGGATAGGTCTGAGATTGGAGCGGGGGTGTGTGTGGGGGTAATTTAGTGGTTGGTCACTGAATAAGAGGTGTTGGGATATGTGTGGGTATATTGCTAGGAGGGATGTGCTGGGGAGTGTGTTCACATAATATTAATATTAACTTAATAATCAGAGTGTTAAAAATATAAATATTACTGTTTTCTTATATTATAAAGTTAACAATTTTTAGGTTGCATATGAAAGTGGCTGAAGATTCTAGTACAATTGCATTAGCCTGGAGCAGTATGAAAAACGACCTATTTTAAAGGATCTCTTTTGTTTCGTAATATGTATATCCAGCAGCAGGGGGGCTACCTCAACTGCTCAGACAAAAGATATAATCAACATAGACAACAGACAGCATTTGTAAAGCAATTATTACATTGTTAAACTGTTTACAGATCGCCTAGATTAATACGAGCGATGCTGTCGAGATCACAGGGGGTGTAGTAGTATCACACCTTGCTGACAGAGTTTGCATAAAATATATTATTAACCTGATCATAGGGTCCACCAAGCAATTGCACACTCCACAGCTGCAGTTGTTAGGCAATTCCATCTTTCGTGGATTTCAGATTTCAGAAGATGTGTTACAGTCCAATGCCAATGGCGTTGTTCTATCCCAAGCACGGGTCTATGCACGGACAAATACAATCGCACAGGAGCTTTTTTTTATTTGTTCTCGTCGGCATTATGCATGCACAGGCGGCTGCGGGCATCACTGCTCCCAACGCCTGTGCGGAGTGTCTGTGGGTGCTCCTGCAACATCGCTGGCTTGGCTGGCTTTCATAACTGCAACAATGCATGAGCACGGGTGGCTATTTTCCCTTTGCCTGTCAGTGACTTGATCCAGACAGCTGCACCATGAGAAACGCCACCGATCAACTGTTTGAATGTGAAGATCAGCAATACAGCGCTCAGATCGCCCTGGCCACGGTCTACACCTTACTGTGTGTTTTGGGCACCGCTGCCAACCTCCTGGTGATCTACTTGGTCGTGTCGTTCAAGAAACTGCGGACCTCCAGCAACGTGTTCATCGTGAATGGGTGCGGGGCCGACCTCTTGGTGTGCGCTTTCTGGATGCCGCACGAAGCTGTCCTCCTGTCCACACATGCGCCTCTGGCAAAGGGCTACCAGGCGTTTAAAGAGGCGCTGCTCTTCCTCGGCATCGCAGTCTCCCTCCTTTCGCATTCCCTGATCGCGGTGAACAGGTGCGTCTTGATAACCAAAGCGCCGGCCACTTACCTCTCCATCTACCAGAAGAGAAACACCCAGGGGATGATCGTGGTCTCCTGGCTGGGGCCGGTCATCATGCTGCCTTGGCTCAGTTTGGCCGGGCAGGGCTGCGCCTCTCCACGGCTCACGGCAGCCCCCTTTGCTAAGAGGGAATCCGTCCTCTCCAATCCGTACGCTAGCGCGACTTTAGCGCTCACGATCCTGGCTCAGACCGTCGTGGTACTATACTGCTATTTTAAAATATTCCGCAAAGTGCAGATCAGTGTGAAGAGGGTGAGCGTTTTAAATTTCCAGATTGTGAACAGCCTGCCTTACGCGTTTCCACGGAAAGACAAGCGCCTGGGCTGTTACGTCCTGGCGGTGTGCTGCGTCTTCGTCCTCGCCACGGTGCCGCTGTTCTTGGTCCTGATGCTGCGGCTGTTCGGGACGGTTCCCAGAGCGGCTGAGACGGGGTCATGGATACTCTTCTCCCTGCTCTTTGCGCTCAACCCGTTTCTGTATACATGGAAAAACGAGGAGTTCAGGAAGTCTTTCAGGTGCCTAATGAGAGGAGAAATCTGGAGGGGCTCGACTGTGGGTGTAGAGCCCGTGGTGGTGCACACCATATCCCAACCCTTTCCCAAACACAGCGGCCGAGTGGCGATCACCGGAGACATGAACTGAAAGACCTGGATAAAACACTCATATCTCGATGGAGTGGGATCGAGTTAAATTGGTGTAGTTGTATAGAAACTCAACAACAGCCAAATTATTATAGTCAATTTACATTGTTGTTATTATTATTATTATTATTATTATTATTATTATTATTATTATTATTTGATATACAATTGCAAACCATACGCTATCTGTATATGGTTGTATATTCATTTGTAGATGAATGTGGTGCACGTTTTTATGGCTGTGGCCATGTGGCACCTTTGGTGGCTTCTGAGATTAGTTCAAATATCTCATTGGAATAAATACTGGAGCTTGTACTTTTTTTAAATGTAAGTAGTTGGTCATTTCTTCATCAATCTTGCAACTTACAACTTATGTGTTGTGCAATAATTTGTGGGG
Source organism: Amia ocellicauda (assembly GCF_036373705.1). Taxonomy (NCBI): domain Eukaryota; kingdom Metazoa; phylum Chordata; class Actinopteri; order Amiiformes; family Amiidae; genus Amia; species Amia ocellicauda. The sequence goes on from NC_089868.1 coordinate 7,463,648, forward strand.
AGGTTATTGTTCTATCATCTGAGACAAATATTGAGAAAACTATATGGCACAAGTATGACACACACACATACACCAAAAAACAAATCAAACAAAAAAACTGTTTATGCTTGAACTAAACACAGCACTGAAATGTAAGGGTAATACTCACTGCCAGTGGTCTTGTGCAATATTGTTGTACCTTTCCCATCTTTTAAGTGAGTTGTGACTTGGGCTACAGCATTATCGGAGTGGTTGGTCTGTGAAGAGGTTGAAATTCTTCAAAAATACCTAATTGTTCTAATGGTCCCCTGTCCATAACGGTCAGTATTTTGAATGAAGGTCATTCCCCATTTGAGGCCCTCAATGAAAATGTGGTGACTAAGAATCTGCATACTTATCACCAGGGGGAAACATCTTGAAGCACATTTAGGATCTGCTCGACTTCCCAGGGCTCCTTCATGCCAAATATATGCTGGTAATGGACTGTGGTAATAAATGGACTGATGCAATAAATTATATATATATATATATATATATATATATACACTTACCTAAAGGATTATTAGGAACACCTGTTCAATTTCTCATTAATGCAATTATCTAATCAACCAATCACATGGCAGTTGCTTCAATGCATTTAGGGGTGTGGTCCTGCTCAAGACAATCTCCTGAACTCCAAACTGAATGTCTGAATGGGAAAGAAAGGTGATTTAAGCAATTTTGAGCGTGGCATGGATGTTGGTGCCTGACGGGCCGGTCTGAGTATTTCACAATCTGCTCAGTTACTGGGATTTTCACGCACAACCATTTCTAGGGTTTACAAAGAATGGTGTGAAAAGGGAAAAACATCCAGTATGCGGCAGTCCTGTGGGCGAAAATGCCTTGTTGATGCTAGAGGTCAGAGGAGAATGGGCCGACTGATTCAAGCTGATAGAAGAGCAACTTTGACTGAAATAACCACCCGTTACAACCGAGGTATGCAGCAAAGCATTTGTGAAGCCACAACACGTACAACCTTGAGGCGGATGGGCTACAACAGCAGAAGACCCCACCGGGTACCACTCATCTCCACTACAAATAGGAAAAAGAGGCTACAATTTGCACAAGCTCACCAAAATTGGACAGTTGAAGACTGGAAAAATGTTGCCTGGTCTGATGAGTCTCGATTTCTGTTGAGACATTCAGATGGTAGAGTCAGAATTTGGCGTAAACAGAATGAGAACATGGATCCATCATGCCTTGTTACCATTGTGCAGACTGGTGGTGGTGGTGTAATGGTGTGGGGGATGTTTTCTTGGCACACTTTAGGCCCCTTAGTGCCAACTGGGCATCGTTTAAATGCCACGGCCTACCTGAGCATTGGTTCTGACCATGTCCATCCCTTTATGACCACCATGTACCCATCCTCTGATGGCTACTTCCAGCAGGATAATGCACCATGTCACAAAGGTCCAATCATTTCAAATTGGTTTCTTGAACATGACAATGAGTTCACTGTACTAAACTGGCCCCCACAGTCACCAGATCTCAACCCAATAGAGCATCTTTGGGATGTGGTGGAACGGGAGCTTCGTGCCCTGGATGTGCATCCCACAAATCTCCATCAACTGCAAGATGCTATCCTATCAATATGGGCCAACATTTCTAAAGAATGCTTTCAGCACCTTGTTGAATCAATGCCACGTAGAATTAAGGCAGTTCTGAAGGCGAAAGGGGGTCAAACACAGTATTAGTATGGTGTTCCTAATAATCCTTTAGGTGAGTGTATATATATATATATATATATATATATATATCCACATTTATATGGATACTGTACACACCCACATACAGAGTTGCTTTTTTCATCCAGGTCTGTACGCACTGGCACTAGTGTTTATATGCTGATCAATAAGTCATGACAGGAGAGGTAGTCTTAGTGTGGGTTTCTTTTTTAATGCAAATTAAACAAGAATCAACACAAGATCTCCAAATCAATAATTGTTAATTGAATACAGAACTAAAAAACTAAATTATTATCCAGCCATACCACCTTAAAAAATTGATACACAAAATACAGGTACATTAACTACACTGTACTTACACTGTAATTACATTATTAATACATAGTGTATGTACATACTGTTTAAATCATACAACCAAGCAATTACACTGTACTATTATTACATATAACATGACATTACACTTAATTGCGTTATGCGTGTCTGTTAATGGCAAAATGACGTATTTTGATTACAACATCATACCCTACCACACGCAAACTGCTAACTGATAGTTCAGTGATGAAAATGATCAAATATTGTAATGCTTTTCATTAAAAAACAAATTAACACAGTAACATTATAATAGTGTATAACACCTGTACATTAATAATACAGTAATACATTACAGTACTTTACAGTCACACTTTTATAAAATGTCTATGTAATTTCTGATGTCAAGATTCATAACGTAGACAAAACAACACGTACTGTAAATGTATTGTACAACTATTTTCCAACTTTTATTTCTCCTATTTTGACCTATTTTCATCAACAAAAAACATTAAGGGGAAGAAGTGAATATTGTCCATTGCTGGGGATACCTGGACGATCTTATTGAAAATGCTAACAAATATGGAGATTGATTGTTCTTCCTCAAAGAAATGCCAGAACAGGAGGATTGGGTTTTGCTGTCATTTTATTGTTCTGACCCACAGCCTAAGTGGTGCATTGCTTATTCAGTACTTGTAATTGTGTCTCATGCCATACATCTGTCATGTGTAATGTTCCTTGCATCATTTTACCTGTATTGTAAATGCAAATAAGGGCTTTCAGAGTGTAAATGTATATCCAATATGTAGATTTCATTAATCAGGGCTAATTTGGATGCCTCTCAGCTTCACATTGGACTACATAATAGTAAAACTCCAAGGTGTCCTTGTACTTACACAGACACCATGAGGGTGTTGTGTCAGCATGTAACATCCTATAGACATGCCCCGCTATTTCTTTTAAGTGAGGAAGTCCAGACTCCTCTTACAGTCAGCATTCAATTGGCTCACATCTTGAATATTCTGAGATGGGACACAGCTGGCTGAATGTGATGAAAGTGGATATTGAATTCTCAATTGCTTTTCCATTGTATCCTAGCACGGTTTTCACGGAGGCCAGGAATCAGACAGGAGACAGGAGCTGTGCACCCGAACAATAACCCTGGTCCTAGAGGACAGCAAATGTAGGCAAGGAAAGGACTTTGATCAGAGGCAGCTGCAGTTGCTGCCAAAGAGGGCCCAGTGGGACTGAAGGTATTGACGTCACAAATGAGCCATACCAGCAGTCAATGCTCTCTGATGTAGTACATCTCAAATTGTCTTTATCGGAAGGCTTATGTAGAGTACTTCATCATCACAGGATGCCTCTTCGGCCCAGGGGGCGCACTACAGTTAGCTATGCTACATATCTGTTTCAGCTTGTTATACTATTTATACTGCATCTGTGTTCTTTAACTTAGCAAGGCATCTACTGTTTTTACATAACTTACACTACTACTAGGAGTAGTGAAAAACTCCACCTCACCCCTCTGTAGAATTGCTGACCCAGAGCAAGGGGCCTAATAATTAAAACAAAACAGGGAACAAACTAGATTTTTAAATAAACTATAGTAGTTACTGCTCAGTAATTCAGTAAAGATACATAGCAAAGAGTGCAGGTGAGTCAAGACAGGAGGAGCAGCCATGATTATTCAGATTATCCAGCTCTATTTCCTCCATTCTAGATTAGGTTTTTGTGCACAGTGACCGCATGTTTTACAATGGGAAGATACTTCAGCTTCAGTAGAATACATTATTGTTTGATTTCTGCTTCAGTCTGAATGTTAGTCAGACATAAAATAATATTTTAGCCATCATCTGCATATTTATACAATCAAATGAACTAATTAATACAAATTGAACAGCTTTTGTTTCTGTTTTTACATGCATACAAATACCTATATAGTGATACATTAATCCATAGACCGCACAAAGCATGTGTTAAAGTTAGTTTATTTTTGATACCATTACGTAATGTGGCCAGGAAACAGATCAGAACACAGATATGCTGAGAAAACCGCAACATCGACAAGGAATGCAACGCATGATTTTTTTAAATGGTTATCTTCTCGATCAAGATGTGCCACCCATTTGAGTCTGACTTGTCAGGAGTGGGCACCGACCTGAAGTCTCAAGACCCCCGATCTACATTATTACAAGTGTGCAATAACAGGATGGAGACTGGAGAAAGTGGGAATGTCCAGTTCCCCGGAGAGACATTTTGCCTCCCTTGTAATGTAACGTATTCAATATAAATCGCACTATTCTGTGCGCAGCTGAGCATTGCAGAAGACATCAACCGCTGTTTCAATCTCGGTGAAATGGATATAAAATACTTGGCAATCCTGCACTTGTGTTTGATCCTGTCAGTCGCAGGTAACTACATCACATCATCGATATAGACACTCTCTTGAGGCCGATTGCACCAACATGGATTGGTCAATAACTCTGATTAAATCAAGGAATATACTTTCATCAGGTGGCACAGAATCAGGTTTTATATTTAATTCGTTTCAAAGTTCTCCAGTAACAGGTGCTTCTCAAAGGTTGACACATTTCTGCATTTGTTAATTTTGAGCTATCTATTTTTATTTAATTAGATTGTTCCAGTGTTTTTGTGGTTTTATTTTGTCAACTCTCACCTCAGAAATAGTGTTTTTTATTATAAGAGAAGAGATTATCATGAGGATGTACAAGGTCTAACGTTACCGGTGCATCAGAAATAAATAAATACATAAAACACGTATGTAAACCATCTAATTGAATCGGACTTAATTTAAGTAGCAAAGTGTTAGCACAGATATCTCAATGTAGTGGAAACTGTCATAACATACAATACGAATAATAGCATTGACCGAATTATATTGTTTAAATTGTGTCATATTTATAAAAGGCTGCATTCTTTAATTTAGTCGTAAATGTTATTTATAGGCTGCAACACGTGTTTTTTGCTTTCCCTTGAATAAATACACGATAATCGTATTATTATTATTATTATTATTATTATTATTATTATTATTATTATTATTAAGCACCCTAATCAAGTAATAACATTAATTTTGAAGAATCATAGGCCTTTATTCATAAGGATCAATGTAAACTTAATGTGGCGCACTTCATTTCATAGGCTACAATTCCTATGAGAAGTTATCCACAGTAGTTCGTATATGTCATATTGTATTGATCTTTATTCTCTTTCGATTCTGTTTTTTTTTTTTTTTTTTTTGCTTGGTAATGTATATCTGGATTGATTTTTAAGGCAGCTACCAGGATGTGGGCCAGGTTATTATTAAGCCCCTTGGAAAAGAGCTGACAGTCAGTGTGGGCAGCTCCTTGAATCTGACCTGTGAGTACACAGCACAGTGCACCGGGGGTATCACCTACACCTGGAAAAAAGTGGATACTGAAACAGAAAAAAACATCATAAGAAGTGGCAGCACTTTGAGTATTACCGTGGTAAAACTAGAAGATGAAGGGGTATATATATGTGAAGTGCCATGTGTGAAAAATATCAAGAAAGTCACTGTCCGTGTTTACTGTAAGTACAAATTCATAATCAAAACACTTTCATTAAAGCAAAATATGACAAAACTGTTCAAGTCATATCTTTAACGTTTTGTAATTGTAATAAGCAAACAGAGTAGTTGGTGTTGGCATGGATTGTATCCAGTTAAAACTCATGTTCAGCTGGCTTTTTTATATAGGCTATTTAAAATCTGGTCTCTGGGACATCCAGTTTCTTCTGTTTTGCTTATCTCCAAATTAGAATTTCAATACTTAATCTTATCAACCCCCAACTTGCACCCTTTTAATATTCAGATTAAGCTATTAAATCATTTTCTCTGAATTCTTTTTTTTACAGGAATACCCTGGTATGGTAAATCTTAAAGCATAATTTAGCAGCTTGTTGCATCTTCTCTCAACTTGTTTATTATGTATCTGCTCCCATATAAAATGCCTCTAAATGCCAATAAATCAGGAAGCACATGATTTCCTGTTGAGGTGAGGCAGGAGGAGAGCCTGGCATGCAAGTGTGCGGTGAGAAAACAAAGCGAGCAGGAGCAGAGACAATGACAATAACTAACTTGGAAGTGACTTTGGATAATGGCTTTGGATTATGAACCTGATTATTGCGTTTGTGTTTTTCGTTAGTTATACGTGTAGAGAGAGAGAAGTTTATGTGTTTAGGCAGGCTCAAATAGGAGCTATGTTTTGGTTTTCAGTTTCTGAATAAATAAATAAATTATATATATATACACTCACCTAAAGGATTATTAGGAACACTATACTAATACTGTGTTTGACCCCCTTTCGCCTTCAGAACTGCCTTAATTCTATGTGGCATTGATTCAACAAGGTGCTGAAAGCATTCTTTAGAAATGTTGGCCCATATTGATAGGATAGCATCTTGCAGTTGATGGAGATTTGTGGGATGCACATCCAGGGCACGAAGCTCCCGTTCCACCACATCCCAAAGATGCTCTATTGGGTTGAGATCTGGTGACTGTGGGGGCCAGTTTAGTACAGTGAACTCATTGTCATGTTCAAGAAACCAATTTGAAATGATTGGACCTTTGTGACATGGTGCATTATCCTGCTGGAAGTAGCCATCAGAGGATGGGTACATGGTGGTCATAAAGGGATGGACATGGTCAGAAACAATGCTCAGGTAGGCCGTGGCATTTAAACGATGCCAAATTGGCACTAAGGGGCCTAAAGTGTGCCAAGAAAACATCCCCCACACCATTACACCACCACCAGCAGCCTGCACAGTGGTAACAAGGCATGATGGATCCATGTTCTCATTCTGTTTACGCCAAATTCTGACTCTACCATCTATATGTCTCAACAGAAATCGAGACTCATCAGACCAGGCAACATTTTTCCAGTCTTCAACTGTCCAATTTTGGTGAGCTTGTGCAAATTGTAGCCTCTTTTTCCTATTTGTAGTGGAGATGAGTGGTACCCAGTGGGGTCTTCTGCTGTTGTAGCCCATCCGCCTCAAGGCTGTACGTGTTGTGGCTTCACAAATGCTTTGCTGCATACCTCGGTTGTAACGAGTGGTTATTTCAGTCAAAGTTGCTCTTCTATCAGCTTGAATCAGTCGGCCCATTCTCCTCTGACCTCTAGCATCAACAAGGCATTTTCGCCCACAGGACTGCCGCATACTGGATGTTTTTCCCTTTTCACACCATTCTTTGTAAACCCTAGAAATGGTTGTGCGTGAAAATCCCAGTAACTGAGCAGATTGTGAAATACTCAGACCAGCCCGTCTGGCACCAACAACCATGCCACCCTCAAAATTGCGTAAATCACCTTTCTTTCCAATTCAGACATTCAGTTTGGAGTTCAGGAGATTGTCTTGACCAGGACCACACCCCTAAATGCATTGAAGTAACTGCCATGTGATTGGTTGGTTAGATAATTGCATTAATGAGAAATTGAACAGGTGTTCCTAATAATCCTTTAGGTGAGTGTGTATATATATATATATATATATATATATATATATATATATATATACCTAATACAATGGTGCTTGATATGTAATTCAATTAAAGAATTAGAATTTGGATTAAACTGCATTATTGATTGTTGTGATAGTCATGTTTAATTGTTTCTTTCTTTTGGAACAGCACTGGCAGAGCCTGTAATAGAAATGCCCAAGGATTTGAAAGACAATACTACTGTGGCTATAACATGCAGTGTGAATTCCATACATCCTCCGGGTGTCGTGAACATTTCATGGTACCAGGGAGATAACATGCTGTTCAGTGAAAAGAAGGATAGTGATGATACCCCGATTTCTTTCACACTGTCAATTCATCTGAATAAAGAGCAGCATCATGGGAAGAAGATCAAATGCATTATGCAACTGGAAACCTTGAATGTCAGTAAAGAACAATTTGAAATACTGCATATATACCGTGAGTATCACACTGCTGACTAGCTGAATTATGGCCTTCATTTTGGTGTACCTATTCAGATAACCTCACCATATTTTGCTGTGTGCCTGTTATTCCAGAAAAAAACATTAGAGAGATGGATAAGGTTAGCATGAGGGTTAGGTCCAGGTTATATTATTCCACCTTCAAATCAGCAAAATCAGGTTTGTGCATACCTACTCACATATTATATATTATCCCATACATATATTATCAAAGGAATTAATCAAAATAGGATAGAATAAATAGAATGTTAAATTGACACTAAGATATAAAGAAATAAAGAAATAGAAGCAGGATTAGACACTGTTAGTCCCGAGCAGTCTATTTGTTTGCTTGTTTTTATTTAATTTTAATGTATTAATCCAAATGTTTTCTCTGAAACATACTTAAGTTACTTAATAACTACATCACATGAATCATATATCCAAGTGAATCCAGGCAAGACATGGCTTAGGTATTAGTGAATCAGTGTAGCTGCACATACCATAAAGGAATCTACTTAGCATGGTGACAATCCTCCAGGTTCAAAGGTCACTTTTTTATACATATGCATTAAATATTAGCTGATGACAATTTAAAGGAACCTATAAAATATTAGATGTATGCACCACTGGTTTATGAAATGTAATCCAATCAATGTTTATTAGGTTGGTTTTTCTAGATTTTATCTGTGGGTGTCTGATGTCTTTTTCATTTTTCAGATATGCCATCAGACGTTAATATTGAAGTGCCATCTTCCTTGACTGAGGGGAAGGCGTTGTTAATGAGCTGCACCAGCACAGGGTATCCCAACCCTGCCATACAATGGGAGAAGATTGATCAGCCTTGGCCTATACACTTACAAAGGCACCCCAATGGCACAGTTACTGGCCTGCTTGCCCCAGCCGACAGTGGTCAATACCAGTGCACTGCCAGCAACAGCCAGGGCACAAAATCAAATCTGATTACCTTGGATGTGCAGTGTAAGTTGAATTCACATAAATAATGGCTGTACACCACTGGGCTCAAACTCAGTCCCTGGAAGCTGATTAACTATTAACTGGATGCATCTCATACTGCTCTCCAGACTGCAAATCATATTGTAATCAGTACAACTTCCAATCAACATAATATTTTAAAACCATCAGCTGTAATTGAACTTATTACAATGTTCAGTTTGTCTAATTCATACAATAACCAGTTTAAGTTACCAAGAGCTCCTGCTGAAATTAAAAAAACCAGGTGACACTGTGGCCCTCCAGAAATTGAATTGGAGAGCCTTAACCATTTTGAAACTTTGAGCTACACACAAAAAAACACAAATTGCAAAACCCTATAATGTAACCTATTATTATATATATACAGTGAGGGGAAAAAAGTATTTGATCCCCTGCTGATTTTGTACATTTGCCCACTGACAAAGAAATGATCAGTCTATAATTTTAATGGTAGGTGTATTTTAACAGTGAAAGACAGAATAACAGCAAAAAAATCCAGAAAAACGTATTTCCAAAAAGTTATACATTGATTTGCATGTTAATGAGGGAAATAAGTATTTGATCCCCTATAAATCAGCAAGATTTCTGGCTCCCAGGTGTCTTTTATACAGGTAACGAGCTGAGATTAGGAGCACTCTCTTAAAGGGAGCGCTCCTAATCTCAGCTCGTTACCTGTATAAAAGACACCTGTCCACAGAAGCAATCAATCAATCAGATTCCAAACTCTCCACCATGGCCAAGACCAAAGAGCTGTCCAAGGATGTCAGGGACAAGATTGTAGACCTACACAAGGCTGGAATGGGCTACAAGACCATCGCCAAGCAGCTTGGTGAGAAGGTGACAACAGTTGGTGCGATTATTCGCAAATGGAAGAAACACAAAATAACTGTCAGTCTCCCTCGGTCTGGGTTTCCATGCAAGATCTCACCTCGTGGAGTTTCAATGATCATGAGAACGGTGAGGAATCAGCCCAGAACTACACGGGAAGATCTTGTTAATGATCTCAAGGCAGCTGGGACCATAGTCACCAAGAAAACAATTGGTAACACACTACGCCATGAAGGACTGAAATCCTGCAGCGCCCGCAAGGTCCCCCTGCTCAAGAAAGCACATGTACAGGCCCGTCTGAAGTTTGCCAACATCTGAATGATTCAGAGGAGAACTGGGTGAAAGTGTTGTGGTCAGATGAGACCAAAATCGAGCTCTTTGGCATCAACTCAACTCGCCGTGTTTGGAGGAGGAGGAATGACCCCAAGAACACCATCCCCACCGTCAAATATGGAGGTGGAAACATTATGCTTTGGGGGTGTTTTTCTGCTAATCGGACAGGACAACTGCACCGCATCAAAGGGACAATGGACGGGGCCATGTACCGTCAAATCTTGGGTGAGAACCTCCTTCCCTCAGCCAGGGCATTGAAAATGGGTCGTGGATGGGTATTCCAGCATGCCAATGACCCAAAACACACTGCCAAGGCAACAAAGGAGTGGCTCAAGAAGAAGCACATTAAGGTCCTGGAGTGGCCTAGTCAGTCTCCAGACCTTAATCCCATAGAAAATCTGTGGAGGGAGCTGAAGGTTCGAGTTGCCAAACGTCAGCCTCGAAACCTTAATGACTTGGAGAGGATCTGCAAAGAGGAGTGGGACAAAATCCCTCCTGAGATGTGTGCAAACCTGGTGGCCAACTACAAGAAACGTCTGACCTCTGTGATTGCCAACAAGGGTATTTCCACCAAGTACTAAGTCAAAGGGGTCAAATACTTATTTCCCTCATTAACATGCAAATCAATGTATAACTTTTTTGAAATGTGTTTTTCTGGATTTTTTTGTTGTTATTCTGTCTCTCACTGTTAAAATACACCTACCATTAAAATTATAGACTGATCATTTCTTTGTCAGTGGGCAAACATACAAAATCAGCAGAGGATCAAATACTTTTTCCCCCACTGTATATGTATATGTATATGTATATATATATATATATATATATATTACAGTAAATGTGTGGAAAAGGTAAATGTATACATTTTCAGGTAAATTAATACATGTATACATTTCCTGGTGCCATGGGAAATGTGTATTTCCCACGAATCTCTGCATCTTCTGGTTGATGTGGGCACAACATACATTTGAACTAGGTCAGGTGCGCTTACCATTCACAGTTGCTATCCAGATCTGAGAATCGCAGAGGTGAAAAAAGACAAGGAGATTTCATTGCACCAGACCACAACAGTATTGTCAGATGGAAATGGGCAAGGGTTTCAACATTACAACTGCAAAAACCCCAGTTGATGTAACAATAAGATGTGCAATTGTTAGAGAAGAGGGCTTCTTTGTAACAGCAAATACCATGGAAGCACAACCTGTTGTAATAAGTAAGTCATCCAATAAAGTATCCAATAAAGTAGAGCTTGCTTGTGAGCTCTCTAGCATGTTGAAATGTGTTGCAACTGATAGTCAGATGACAGTGTTGTATGGTAGACTATATTAGTTGCATAATATTTTTTAAATAGTTGCATGCAGTTATAGTTCAGGACAAATGTGTTCATGATTCATGTGTTAATTCTACTCATCCTAATCATTTTTGACTGCCTTAATTAGACCTATATTAAATTAACTAATAGTTTCTGTTATTTAGTTAGCAGACTGCAAAGTGGACTAGTCTTCAGGATAATTACATGATGTTCGTGGGGTGTTTAATTTCAAGCATTAGTCTATGTTGTCCGATTTTGTCTTATTCTATATGTATCATTGCTACAAATATATATAATTCACATGCATCTGCAGATTGGTGATCTGCATTTGCATGGAAATTCAGCCTACAAGCGATACTGAGCAAACAGTTCAGTAGACCTAGTCTAATGTGTGATAGGGTTAAGGTAACTATTTTTATTTTAATAACTATTTTCTGCATAATGACGGTAATTTCGGAGCAGTGTGATTGTGCGCACCTGATCTGGAACACAACTCTGAGTGTTAAGTGCACCTAACCTACCACTGTTAAAATGTGTGTCAGATTATTCATGGGAGTTACACATTTCCCGTGGCACTGTAAAATGTATACATTTACCGGGAAATGTATACATTTACCATAACACATACATTAAATGTAATTGGATCCTATTGGCAATTATTTTCCCTCCCCTGCAGATGGTCCAACAAACACCTCCATAATTTCTTCTAAGGGGCATTTCATCCAGGAAGGAGAGTTTCTGAATCTGACCTGTGTGTCTGAGAGCCATCCCAAAGTCAAGTGCTACAAATGGAGCATGATCCCAGAGCTGTCTTTGCCCAAGGATTTGACACCGTATGATGGTTATCTAACCATTAAGAGCTTCCATAAGGAGCATGAAGGGATATACGAGTGTGAGGTGACCCACCAGAATGGAAAAACACAGAGGGCTTACTTTAATGTCATCCTTATAGGTAATAGGAACTGCACTTTACATTGTGCTGCCATACTAAAGCAATCTGCTTCTACAAATAACAGAAGTATCTGGTAACAGCTTTGGGCATCCTGCAGCACCTGGTGCCTCCATTCATGCAGACAATCTTTCTTTTTTAAATGTGTTTTTTTAAACACAGACCTGTTTACAGGTTGGTCATTGAATGTGTTTACAGGTTGGTCAGTAAGTCATGATAGTAGATGTACTATGGTTGACTTGACTGGTAACAGTATGAAATGATTTTTGTTTGAATAATTTGTATGTTTGAATACAAATTAAATTTAAAAGCAACCCAACAAAACATAAAGGCCCAAAGTAGGAATTGTGAAATAAAGCAAAATTGTATGCAATTGTATGAAATCATGGTCAACGAAACTTGGTGGCGTGAGCAAAAGACCTGCCTGACTAATCTGTTTCGGTTATCCACAGAACCGGAGAGGGAGATGATAAGTCCAGCTCCCCAGCTACCAGGGGCTGTGGGGGGGGGTGTCATCTGTGGATTGCTTGTAGGAGGAATTTGTGGATTCCTATTGGCCAAATGGCTGAAGTGACAGCTAATGACCCACATACAGCAACCCTCCAGGAGAATCTCAGTGTGCATCGCCGGATAACTTCGTTGGTCTACGCAGGATGCATAGACGCTCCCAATTGCTCCAGTTTCATTAGGCCCCTGACCCTGACACCACGGCCTTGTCTACAGCTGGTTTCTGGTCTATGAAAAATGTATTCCTAGTCCTAGAGAGCCACTATCCTGCTGGTTGTATAGTCCACTTAACATCTGCAAAGGTTATGGAGCTGCAAACAAGAGCTCATTTTAGACTAATGATTTTAATAATTGGATGAAGTGAAAATCTGAATAGCCAACAGCTCTGCTGAACCAAGGCTGCATATCACTGGTCAAACTAATTGCTACCACACTCCCATAGCGTTATGTTGACCTGGTTAGTAGTAAACTGTTTTCAGTGCATAACTGGAGCCATTTATGTCTTCTCTCTAAAATGGTTCAGAAAGTCCCTTGACCACAGCATCCTGCTGCTCATAGAATGCAAGGTTTTTTATGTTATACTGTATACAAATATGATCAAAGATGCCCTTCCACCCACTCCATTTGAGACATGCGAAGAATATATTTTAATAAATTATTGAGCTATGGCTACTCTTCTCTTACAGACAATGGGAATGTCTATTTCCAGCACTAACATAATGTAAATGAAGTGCAACTCTTTTTTTCTATTGTACCCCCTCTCCCCTTTCCCCCCTCTGGTGATATGGGCAAGAGTAATCTTTTTGTACATTATCTATAATCCTGACAGTGGCTTTTATCCTCATTTGATATCCTACTTTCCTACAATAACAGATAAAGAATGTTCATGTTTCTTGCATACCTTGCATGATCAGTCTGCTATGTTCAATAAAAATGTACAACGGCAATTTTACTGGGTCTTCCTTTTCTGCCATGACCAGCACTGATTTAGCAGTGACACAGGACAGAAAGACATGTTATCAAGGATGAGTAAAACCCTGCAGGTGAGCTGTGGAGCTTCAGAATAAGGCATTTTATTCTTTGCACACACCTTTATTCAGGTTGACTAACCATTGTTACAATATATCACATTCATAAGAAACATAAGAAAGTTAACAAACGAGAGGAGGCCATTCGACCCATCATGCTCGTTTGGTGTCCATTAATACGTTTATTAATGTACATCAAACATTAATTTGCCTTTTTTATTGCTTCCCCACATTGTTTGGATGGGGGAAATTCTGTACTTTGCAGCTTCTTCCCCCTTACTTTCACATCAATTTTTTTGCTTCTCACGAAGCATTCATGGAACTGTCACATAGAAATATAAAATGGCTATCCTGGAACTAGAAGAACACCCTTGCTTAAAGCCACCTAAAAAAATAATCTATCACAAAACACAGTTCCACAGTGTTGACAGTGATGGAGGGGCTGTGGGCAGCTTCAAGGGGGTCTTGATCACAGTATGGTTTCAGTGGGGACCAAGTGCACCAGGGAGCCCTCCGCCTTCCAGCAGTCCAGCTCCACTTGCAAGGAGAGGCCGTGGGGTGGGGCAGGTTGAACATCACCACCATGTTGAAATTCGGCTCCTGCACCCTGCCACTAGGTCTACAGTCCTCAAAATGGCTGCCAACCCCCAAGCAGCTCTGCTGCCTCGGTCTCTTTCTCTGCCTTTATTTTGTTCTTTCTCTTGTCCCCAACTGCATATCTGTCCTCCTCCTCCAACTCCTCCCCTCCTGTATTCTGCATACCGCAGTGTTGATCACGAACTTCTTCTTCCTCCTTCATCCTGCAACACAGGCCCCACCCGATCAGCCAACACAGGGACCAGCCCAGGTACCAGCAGCTAGTCTGAGGCTGCCACCAAACTCCTGCTCTCACCTTGCTTGGATACGATTTTTTGTCTCACTGGTGAATGACTGAGCCAATAAATCCAGGGGGGCAGGGAGCTCTGACAATATGAGATGATCCACTAAGGGAAGAAAACAAAGGGAAATGGCTAGTTGGAAAGTCTTGAAGTGTTTGTACCTCAATGACAGGAGTATAAGGAACAAGATGGTAGACCTAGAAGCCACAGTGCTGGCATGTGACTATGATGTTGTAGGAGTGACAGAAACATGGCTTACAGAAAATGATGGGGATGAATACAAGTTGAAAGGATACACACAGTTTAGGAGAGACAGGCACAATTGAAGAGGGGGTGGGGTAGCATTATATGTCAGAATTCAAATTAGATCCTAGTAACGAACCTTGGTGAGTTAAACTTTTGAATAAAAGATCCGGAGGATTAGTGTTAGGAGTGTGTTACAGACCACCCAACTCAGATATTCAGAAAGATGTTGCATTGTACAATGTAATCAGGACTGCATGTACCAAGGATGTGGCTGTTATAATGAGGGGTTTAAATTTCCCAAACTTAGACTGGGAAAGCCCAGCCCAGACTACAGAAGCAGAAATAGAAATGGTTGAGATGGTAAATGACTGCTTTCTAACTCAATTAGTCAGGGAACCAACCAGAGAGAGTGCATGCATTGATCTGATCTTTTCAAATGACCAAGAAAGAGTCAGAGGGACACTAGTTAGAGAACCAATGGCAAACTGCGATCACAATATGGTTAGCTTTGAGGCACACTTTCAAAAAACAAATGGTGTACAATTTTAGAAAAGCAAACCTTGAAGGTATGAGGCAGCACTTAGAAGAGGTAGACTAGGGCACACTGGATACAGATTCAGTTGAAAATTGATGGTTATATTTTAAGAATATTCTACTTGAGGCCCAGGAGAAAATTGTACCAAAACTTAGCAAATTGAGGACCAACAAAATTGGCCAAAATGGTGTAGAGGAGTATGCAAAAAAATATCAAGAGAAAGAAAATGTTGCATAGTGCATACAAAAGGGATAGAGATGAAACAAAATACAAAGAATGTGTTGAACTGCAAAGAGATTAAACATAGCTCTTGGAGCTAAAACTAATGCAAAAAAGCTTTTTTCAATACTATAACAGCAAGAGGTCAATAAAGGAGGAAGTGAAACAGATAAAGGGGAAAAATTGAAGTATTTTGGAAAACAAACAAGATTCGGCAAATGTGCTCAATGAGTAAATTCACAGAGGTTTTTACAAAAGAAAAAATGGTCAGAAAATAGAAAGAGCAATCAGTCCAGTCAAATCTTGAGAGATCAGGTGATAACAACAAGATTAATAACAACACGATAATTTCCTTGTAGAGCTTTCTCGACATTCAGCACAGGAATATCTTGTGCTCATTGAATTCAATATTATTCATTTCTATGATTCTACCAGCCAGCTAATATTGACCATATTTCTGACATTTTTAAGGTGAAGCAGTATGGGCTGGTTTCATAGACCCAAATTAGCACTGAATTGGAATAACCGTGTTGTTTTCTTTCAATTTCAATTATTTTAATTCAGATAATTGTCAAACTAGGTAAAAGATAATATAATTAAAATGTTACATTCATATTTATACACGGCGTGACTTGCTTTCAAGGAGTGCTGGTTTGTGAGCAGTGGTAGCTCATAAGGATGTGTAGCGTAAGGTACACTTATAAATTTCAGTTAAAGAAGTGGATTTATAGAATCACCTTATCACGAATCTTTGAGGAAAGCAGGGCCCTGTTCGTTTCCAAGGGTCAAGTTTCTTAAGACTCAATAGCTATTTAAATGACTGACACTTTCATATTCAGTCATCCAGCTGTAAAACTCCACTGATCAGGTGGGCACAGGCGGGCAAGCGCAGTTTGTAAAGTTCTTTATTTAATAAAGTCCTTTAAAAGAATTCTTCGTACGGCTCAATCTCCTTCTCCTATTGGAGGGGGGCTTGATTTATGACTGATGTCAATCCATACGAAATGCCGGTTGGCCCGGGTTCGTAGCTCTGTGTCGGGATTTCAGCTCTCGTCCATTTCAAAGAGTTTTTATTACCTACAGGCCCCCTTCCCCAGACATCTCACAGCAGGGATTCCAAACTATTTGGCCTATTCTCGGTGCCATCCTCCCAAGACTGTCACTTTGATGTAAACCAGTTCACAGCTGATGAGTTAAGGAAATCTGATAACTTTGGGGGGGAGAGGTCTTCTTTAGATCAGTGCTTCAGCTCAGAGATAAAATGCTCTTATCAAAATACACCCAACATAACGCTACAGATGGGTGACCAATTAAAGGAAAAACCTGAATAAATGAGTGGAGGAACATAATGAATCCAGATGCCTCCAAAGAGGTGTACTGCATGATACAATTAAGCAATTAACATCCTATCATGCTCTGTGGCATGTATAAAAATGCTGAGCAGGCCCAGTTGATCTCGATTTTGGATCAAGATGGCAAGAGGAAAGGATCTAATTGACTTTGAAAGAGGGGTCATTATTGGGACACAAATGGCAGGAGCTTCAGTCACAAAGATGCTCAACTGGCTAGTGTTCTCAAGAACAGTACAGGCCTGACTGCTTGACCCCTACAGTGAGGGGGTGCAGAAGATCTGTTATGCTGTGGGGGGGCATTTTTCTGGAATGGTTTGGGTCCACTGGTCCCCTTAGAGGGAAGTGTCACTGCAAATCATGACAAAGTTATTCTGAGTGATATCTTCCAGGATGACAATGCCCCATCCACAGGGCATGAGGGTCACTGAATGGTGTGATGAGTATGAAAATTATGTGAATCATATGCTATGGCCTTCACAGTCCCCAGATCTCAACCCAGTTGAACACCTATGGGAGATTCTGGACTGACATGTTAGACAGCGCTCTCCCACCATCATCAAAACAGCAAATGTGGGAATATCTTTTGGAAGAATGGTATTCATCCCTCCAGTAGAGTTCAGAGACTCGTAGACTCTGTGCCAAGAGCATTGAAGCTGTTCTGGCAGCTCGTGGTGCCCAACACCTTACTGAGACACTTTGTTGGTTTTTCCTTTAATTTGTCACCCGTCTGTACATTCACTATAAATGTATAACAAGTAACCTATGCACAGATCTAGAATGAAAAGTGGATTCTAAATATATGAGCATATGTGTGTCGACATTAAGGGCATATCGAACAATCTACTACTTGTGAGTTCACATAAAATCACAGCATTTACAAATGGGGCAGCGAGTGCAGACATTGCCATTGCCATGACGAAGGCAATAGGTTTCTCAAAAGATGTAGATTTGTTTATTAAATAAAACTGCGCAAGTGAAAAAAATATAACTGTCAAACAGACAATTGGAGTGTTACAGAAAATAATTATTGAAGTGAGTGATGAAGAATCCCCTTTTTAATTGCTTTCAGAAATCAGACTGTAGAGTAGATTGAATCAAACAGAGTCTTTATTCAAGCCACTTGGAGAAAAGTAATACACATAGACACGCAGGTCTCTGTCCTTACTTCCCTAAAATCATAGAGCTTACATGATGTTATATACATACTGCAATATCCTGGACAGGGTGAGTTTCAACCAATAAGGGGGAGACAACTCCATATCTTATGATATCCTCACTATCTTCCTGATTAAGCTTAAACACAATGTTTTCTATTTTATGCCCAAATATGGAGACATACACTCACCTAAAGGATTATTAGGAACACCTGTTCAATTTCTCATTAATGCAATTATCTAACCAACCAATCACATGGCAGTTGCTTCAATGCATTTAGGGGTGTGGTCCTGGTCAAGACAATCTCCTGAACTCCAAACTGAATGTCTGAATGGGAAAGAAAGGTGATTTAAGCAATTTTGAGCGTGGCATGGTTGTTGGTGCCAGACGGGCCGGTCTGAGTATTTCACAATCTGCTCAGTTACTGGGATTTTCACGCACAACCATTTCTAGGGTTTACAAAGAATGGTGTGAAAAGGGAAAAACATCCAGTATGCGGCAGTCCTGTGGGCGAAAATGCCTTGTTGATGCTAGAGGTCAGAGGAGAATGGGCCGACTGATTCAAGCTGATAGAAGAGCAACTTTGACTGAAATAACCACTCGTTACAACCGAGGTATGCAGCAAAGCATTTGTGAAGCCACAACACGTACAACCTTGAGGCGGATGGGCTACAACAGCAGAAGACCCCACCGGGTACCACTCATCTCCACTACAAATAGGAAAAAGAGGCTACAATTTGCACAAGCTCACCAAAATTGGACAGTTGAAGACTGGAAAAATGTTGCCTGGTCTGATGAGTCTCGATTTCTGTTGAGACATTCAGATGGTAGAGTCAGAATTTGGCGTAAACAGAATGAGAACATGGATCCATCATGCCTTGTTACCACTGTGCAGGCTGCTGGTGGTGGTGTAATGGTGTGGGGGATGTTTTCTTGGCACACTTTAGGCCCCTTAGTGCCAATTGGGCATCGTTTAAATGCCACGGCCTACCTGAGCATTGTTTCTGACCACCATGTACCCATCCTCTGATGGCTACTTCCAGCAGGATAATGCACCATGTCACAAAGGTCCAATCATTTCAAATTGGTTTCTTGAACATGACAATGAGTTCACTGTACTAAACTGGCCCCCACAGTCACCAGATCTCAACCCAATAGAGCATCTTTGGGATGTGGTGGAACGGGAGCTTCGTGCCCTGGATGTGCATCCCACAAATCTCCATCAACTGCAAGATGCTATCCTATCAATATGGGCCAACATTTCTAAAGAATGCTTTCAGCACCTTGTTGAATCAATGCCACGTAGAATTAAGGCAGTTCTGAAGGCGAAAGGGGGTCAAACACAGTATTAGTATGGTGTTCCTAATAATCGTTTAGGTGAGTGTATGTAGCCATTTTGTTATTTATATTCCAAACGTATCTAACGCACTTCCCCATCTTCTTGTGGTTTTACTAGAACTTACGTTCTGTACTAAATTTGTATTGTGTGTCTGCAGAGAGATACATCTGGTACAAACGAGTAGAAGCTGGTCTCATTATGTGCTCTTTAGTAACCTCATGTACGGGTGAGGTATTTGGGGCCTCTTCAGTGACATTGTGCAAGAGAGCAGCCAGACAGCTATAAAGTCAATTATAAGATATCAAGTTAATGTAAATGAAGTGCAACCCCCCCCCCCCCCTCCCCTTTCCCTGCTCTGGTGATATGGGCAAGAATAATCATGTTGTTTTGTACATCATTTATAATTCTGACAGCAGTTTTTATACTCATTGGATTTCCTACTTCAATAAATGATAAAGAATGTTCACATTTGATATAATCTTTGAATGGTTCCAGATCCCCCAAAATGTCCTCTTCAATGCTCACAATTTATTTTAATAAAGGACAGAACGGGATCTAAATATGAAATCACAGAAATTCTGTATAAATAGAAAGAGTGGTGAGCACAAAACAATGTAGATCATTTACTGAATGGCTGCAGGTAAAATTAAACTAAATTCTCAAATGAAGTTGATATGTCTGCATACATGCTAGTACATTAAAAGTCAACTTATCTCAAAGACCATGAATGGGTACTAATGAGTAAATATTCTAGGCATGGCTCCATGGATTTATTTATTTATTTATAATATAGTGTGTGACACTTTTTCACAAAATACCACTGGATCTGATCAAACATAGCAATGGCACTTGCTAGTATTTGATCACTGCTCCCCAAGGGTTGTTAGTTGAGTCTTTATGATCATATCATCATTACATTATTTTATGGGATATAAGTTTTACAGACCACTGGGTGGATGTTTTCCATCTAATATGAGTGAAAGTTAACTCGTTGCCTACTCCCTAGACCAGACATGGATGCAAGGTTTAAAGATTTTTTTTTTTTTTTTTTTTGGTGAAACACAAAATTTGGTAAATTAACCAAGAGCTCAGAGGGAATGAACACCACAAATGCCCTTGCCCTTAAAACCAACAGGCACACTGACTAAAAAGCTAACTTTTGTTCTTTGCTTGCAAATTTATTTTCATACTTAATGTTGCCCTTCATCAACTATGCAATCTATTGAAATCACAAATTATAAAGGAAAATAAACAATGTCAAACAATGATTAGGTCATAGTACAGGAGAATGTCAAACAATTGCTTTCGGTTTTGTGGGAAAATCCAAGAGGGTTAACTCCATATTCTGAACTGCGTCTGGTGCCTTTCACCAGTTTCCCGAGAGTAGATGAAAAGGGATTACATTTATTACACTATCTTTATTTTGTTGTTAGTCATTTATAGTGGGGAAACATTCCCTATCGTGTTACATCGAGATCCTGAGCAGGGATTATATAGAGTAAGACAGCAAGTTGTTTTCCTTCACTGCTGTAGTTAAGGTGATAATTTTACATTTAACTTTGATAAATAGGTGGGGGGAAGGTGGGATTAGAAACTTAAACTTTGTTTCAGAATGATTAGTGACAATAATACACAGATGCCCATGCTGATGAAGCGGTAACACTGTTACAGTAGAAGCCCCCAAGATAAGCTGTACGTTTTCTTTGGGAGCTTAAATGAGCACTGAAAACTTCCTCACTTTGTTATCTTTGTTTCCCTCATGACAGGTGTTAACATAACACAACAGATCACATTATTGTATTACAAAGATTTATTAGTATGCACACTCATCATATTTCAAATGAAAAGCGGCAAAGGGCCTTAAACTTGAGAAGAAATACAGACCGCTGGGCTGAATGTCAGTGGTGGAGGACAGAAGAGCAGCGAGAGGAAAACGAGACCCACCTGATATATTGATATAACCATGAGATTGACTTTTCTGATAATGGAAACTTGCTCTTCCCGAAAGTACCAAGCAATTTTTTTTTTTAGCAAATTGATACGTCACCCGTGCTACATCAAAACTTAATTAGCTTGGTTTTATTTAAGTACACGTATACATAAGAAAGTTTGCAAACGAGAGGAGGATCATTCAACCCATTGTGCTCGTTTGGTGTCCATTGATAACTAAGTGATCCAATGCTCTTATCCAGTCTATTTATAAATGTTCCCAAATGTTCAGCTTCAATCACATTGCTGGGGAGTTTGTTCCAGGTTGTAACAACCCTCTGTGTAAAGAAGCGTCTTCTGTTTTCTGTCTTGAATGCCTTGAAGCCCAATTTCCATTTGTGTCCCCAGGTGCGTGTGTCACAAGTGACTATTTAGTTATTCCTTTTATAATCAGTTTTTGTCACGGTTTTTGTTTTGGTAATGTATTGTCATTAAGTATATGTGGTATGTTTTCTCACGTGCAAATGACTTGTAAATCCCTAAATTGATAGCACACTTACTTTTGAAGGATTGATTTGTAGATTGTCTTGATTGGGCTCCATTGTTTTCTTTAATTACATCCACACTTAACAAGGAGGCTTGGGTTTTTTTCGGGGTTCGGCCGAGGTGAAACAGGATTGCCCTGAGCAATCACGAACAAAACAAAAAAACGGAACAAAAGCTAAACGAGTCCACAGACAGCGAGACGGACAGCGGAACTTATTTCAGCTTTCATTACGCCCTCAGGCAGTTGTGGGGAAGAGTTCGAAGACTGATTTTCTGTTTTATTTTTAAAGATTTGGTTCCTTTGTTACTTTTTGTGTTGGTTGAAGTTCTTATTAGTTGTTTACTAGAGAATTTATTAATGGATATTATCATTTTATTCCTATTATTGGTTGTGTTTGGATACTGGGGTGTATTATTTTTCTTGGTCTTGGGCTGATATCCCCATTATGCTCCTCTCATCCGGCTCCTTCCCGCTGAGATTTAAGTTTAATAAAATTGCTTTTAAAAACTTTAAGATCTATTTTGTCATGGTGTTTTATGGGGATTTGTGAGCCTGTCGGGTGTATACGTTTTAGGACCTTATCTCTCTAAAGGTGAAATTAAGGACAGTTAAACAAAATTCTAAGGGCCAGCTGTGGCATGTGTGTTGCAGCTGATCTGGAAAAGCTCTTCTGGTTTGATGTGGTCAATGCCTTTCATGATTCTGAAGACTTGAATCAAGTCCCCACGTAGTCTCCTATGTTCCAGGGTGAAAAGGTTCAGCCTTTAACACTTGCCTTTATTTATTTTGACAGTTGATTTGTGATGTACACACTTACAATTCTTGGGTTTTGCATGAGTTTTGTGTTATTGATTGATATACACGGATCACCTTGTGTAAGTGCAATTGATTTGAACGCTATATGAATACCAGGGTAAACTCAATAATACATTTGAATATTCAGGAAATTCACTTAACCCAGTTTGTTGTAGGAGATAGGAATCATCTAGGGGTGGTACACCAGAACTCATTCTCATGCACAACAGCATGGAAAATACCCTAATTTCATTTCAATCTCACCAGTCCTAAGATTTTAGCAAAACCACATCAATATTTATTGCTCTCAATTCCGTTATCTTTCCTTTCATTTGCAACAACAGAATTTTTAAAACAATGCACTCATACATTGAATATCACAGCAGTAACCTGTTTATATTTCTGTCTGTGAGAAAATGAATTGCCCTGGTTCCGGATTAGAAAACACAAACAAATCCTTTCATCCAGAACGACAGAGCAAGTGAACAGTTGAGAATGCATGCAGTCTCTTGCAATGTCTAATCTCAAAGCATCTAGTATGTAACCATTCAACCCAATATCCTTTTTACAAATAGCACAATATTCAGTTACACATGAACATTTATACACATAACATTTCCTCTTGAATGTAAGTAATGTCCCGAAAACAAATAGTGTTTATGTAGCAAGGGTAATGTCCCCTTTAAGAAGGACAGCTTGGGGCTAATTGGTTGTAATTCATTAATTTCTGTCCTGAACTGCTGTAGCTGTAAAGCGCAGGTGTGTGTTAAAGGGAAGACGAACCGCAGTGTTTTCAGTATAAGTGTTTTTGCATTTTAAGGTGTAAGCATTTATATTTACGTCGGCTTTCTATTTGTAATATGATATGTTGGATTGTATTTATTGATGTGGACCTTGACAGTCATTGTGTTTGTATGTTCAAATATTGTAATACTGCATAGGCATTTTTATACGATGTCCTTGATGTGTATTTTAATTGCCTGATAATACAAGGATGTTTGATAAATGTAAATAAGAAATGTGTATGGCTAATTGACTGCATGTATGTGTATATGTAGGTATACTTTTTTGTATGGTATTTGATTGTAGTTTACACTTTTATTTTATTTTGTTTGCATTGTACATTTTGGAGTTTTGGACTTGATGTTATTGGATATTGTTTATTTTGTTTGAGAACACTTGAGTTTTATATGTACGTGTTGTTAGTTTGCACATAAGTGTATAAATATGCATATATAATATATATGTTAACTTATTTCTTATTTTGCATAATAACCTCATCGGTGTATCCTGAGATCTACTAAAACCACTACAGTGCCCTGACAAATTGAGTTAGAAAGCAGTCATTTACCATCTCAACCATTTCTGTTTCTACTTTTGTAGTCCCAACTGGGCTTTCCCAGTCTAAGTTTGGGAAATTTAAACCCCCCATTATAACAGCCATATCCTTGCTACATGCAGTCCTTATTACATTGTATAATGCAACATCTTTCTGACTATCTGAATTGGGTGGTCTGTAACACACTCCTACCACTAATCCTACAGCTATTTTATTCAAGAGTTTAATCCACAAATATTCCGTTTTGTTAGCAGTATATAATTTGAGTCATTCTGCCTCAATGTCATTTCCGATTAAATTTGTCTTGCAGAACCTCTGGCCTACCCTTTCATATGTCATTGGTTCCAATGTGTACTATGAGCAGTGGATCCCCCCCAGCTTTGGCCAGTATCCCGTCTACTAGTTTAGGGAGATCTGCAACCTGAGCACCAGACAGGCAAGGTACAGTACCATGGTCTCCTTATCACTGGAACACGCTGTTTGATCTACGCCTCTAAGAATCGAGTCTCCTACTATAACTACCTCCCTGTTCTGAGTGGACACCATGGTGCTCAACTGCACCCTCCATTACCCTCTGAGCTGTCACTGTCCAACTCTGTGTCCAGCAGCTGTTGGGCATATCTAGCTCTTGGGTCATCTCTTCTTAAGGGTGTGCATGTCCTTTACTGCAGTTATGACCTAGTGTAACCCAGCTGATCTCTACACTTTCCTGCCCCAGGTCTCAACCTTTGTAGGTTTTGGCTGATTGACCAATTCTTCCAGATCACTAATAATGTGTAGATCAGCAAGCTGAACCTCAAGATCACAGACTCTGATCTCTATAACCTCAAACTGCCGACAACGTTCACAGATGAGTTCATCCAGGAAGGTAATCATTCTGCAAACCTGACATGGTAGTGGCCACATGCTTCTAAATTAAGCATGTTTTTGGTGCCCTAAACTGCTTGACCTTTTTGTTAAAGAGAAACTGTGTACAATTCCTCAAATTCCTTGACTATATTACCTTTCCTTCAATCTATTTCCTATAAACAACATAGCAGCTTTACTGAATTAACGTCAATTTAGGCAAACTAGAGACAATATTTACTTAAATTAAGGCAAAATGAATACCCCTATCCAACCAATTTTGTAAACCAATATTATGAAGAGTAAGTGGGAAATCTGGATTGTGAGTGAGGGGGGGAAAGGACAGAAATACATTTTGGTAATTTTAGAAATTCTCTACAATCATTCCCAAGTAGTGCATTATGTATTACATATGATTTTGTTACAGGACCCAAAGACTTATAGTTGTTAATAAAAGGAAGAGATCTCAGAGAGACAGGGTGACAGACATTGGAATAAATAATTAAATTTAGGGAGAATATTCATCCTGATCACATTAATTTGACCCAGAAGAGAGATTGGTAGATGCGTCCATGTTTTTAGATCTTCTTTAATTTTCTTAATTAAAGGAGAGTAGTTAATAAAGATACCAAGGTACTTGAAACCTGTTTTGGCCCATTGGAATGGGGAGATTACCCTTAGGTTGGCAGAAGGTTGAGAGTTCAGATGGCAGGCATTATATTTGGCAAAATTAAATTGTATAGCCTGAAAAAGTACTATACTGATCAATTGCTCCTAGAACACTGGAGATCGATTTTTCAGGGTTTGATAAATATAGGAGAATATCGTCAGCATAAAGAGATATTTTGTGTTTGCTGTCACATACTGAGATGCCATCAATTGTAGTAGAAGATCTAATAAATTCCGCAAGGGGTTCTATTGCCAGGGGTGCCCTTTATCCCCACTCCTTTTTGCCGTGTCTTGTGCCTCTACTAAGGGAGAAGTTCTGTGATAAAATGTCATTTGTAAGTATTTGAGCCTGTGGTGAAGAGTACATTGATTTAATCAATTTTATAAAGTTAGGACCTAAATTTAATTTTTCAAGAACTAAGAAAAGGAAACCCAATTCTACCCTATCGAAGGCCTTTTTGGCATCCAGTGACATAATCAATGCAGATTTTTTCTGTTTATTTACATTATCAATGATATTTAAGAGTCGATGGATGTTATCAGAGGCATACCTCCCCTTAATAAAACCAGTTTGATCTGGATAAATCACTTTTGGGAGAAGTGACTCCAATCTCCTGGCCAATAATTTTGCAATAATTTTATAATCCACATTAAGCAATGATATAGGTCTAAAACATGAGCAATCTAGTGGATCTTTATCTTTTTTTAAAGACTGATGACAGCAGACTTCATTGGCTCTTTGCCTGACTCTTTCTCCACAAAATCTCCCAACATAGGCATAAACATTGACATGTGTTCCGGCCAAAAACATTTGTAGCCATCCAGTCCAGGACACTTGTTAGAAGGTAGTTTTTTTTTCAGATGAAGCATAGGATATTAAATTACCACAAATAGTTTATTTAGCAGCATCCCACATACTAGCTGGGGAAACAGGAGAGTTATCATGCTTATATTGGACAATCACAATTTTAACAAATGTTTTATGTTTTATCGGGTGTCCCAGGCCCTTGACATTCCATGTAACAACCTTTAGTTTACTCATGACACTGTAGTATAGAATATATAAAAAAGCTCCCTTGTACAGTTGTGCAGTCTGCACAGTAGAGTTAGAAAACAACAATCAGCAGTGATAGAGAAAAGAAAAACAAACAAAAATCAAAACATACCCATCTACCCTCCCCAAATGACCTGGCAACTACTAAAGTCTGCATCAGTGAACCCTAGCATGACGAGTGTAAACAAGATTACACTTAACAATATACTTAAACAGGTCAAATTAACAACCATAAGCATGCCCCATTTAGACATACCCGACCAGCTTTACTTATAGTGAGGAGTACTGTACTAACATTATAAGAATACCTCATAAGACATTTATTTTAAATAAGAAAAAAATATATATATGTTTTTACTGTGTATATCATGCATCCGCAAGTCGTATATAAAAAGAAAAATACTCAGTGTTATAGAGGCAGGATTAACAGTGACTCAAGTGGCTTTTTCCTATTAAAAGAAAATTATTCTAATAAGTATGAATGAAAAGTTGAGGTGGATTTTAAATTGTCAATAGTCCATATAATCACAATGCAACATAAAAAAAAGAATGAGACAAATAAAATATACACATCACTTTCAAGAAAATACATTCTTATGCTTGCTGCAAAAAAAAAAAATAATAATAATAAAATAAGGAAATGTACAGTACTCACTTGTTGTCTTACCTCCACTGCATTTAAATGAAAATGAAATAAATGTCCTTTTTACTTAGACCAACTTTACTCGGGGGGATCCACAGGACTGCTTTCCAACTCCCTTTCCAAGAACTTGGTGGCCATGGCTGACATTTCAAAAACTTTAATCCTCTCCTCGTACAGAATTCAAAGTTTAGTTGGATAGGCAAAGCCCCTGAAACGTCCAAGATCAGTGAACTTTTTCCGTTCCACGGCCAGATCTCTCCTCTTGCACTGCACCTTCACGGACAGGTCTTGAAAAAACAGCAGCCTTGAGCCCTTGTGTAGTACCTCAAGTTTAATTATGAAAACATTCAGAATAGCCTCCTTGTCAAGGGATCTCAGAAAGTGAACTACGATGCTTCTCGGTCTCTGGTTAGCTCCAGGTCTCGGTCCTGAGGATCTGTGCACCCTCTCAATTTCAGATAGCTGGTCCAGAGGCAGATTGAGCCAGACAGGCAGCATGTTTTGCAGATATTTAAACAATGGGCCCGACCCCTCTTCACCTTCAGCCAGCCCCACAATTTGAATATTTTTGCATTTGCCCCATTTTTCATTTTTCATATCGTCCAGGTTTCCTCTAACTGAGCAACCCTGTCCTTGAGAGAGTTGAACTGCAGTTCGTTTGCTGGCAACGCAGATTCGAAACTGGCAATTCTCTCTTCCGCGGCTCCCAGCACATTGATTCTCTGAATGATCTCAGTCAGGGAGTTTTCCTGAGTAGAAACTAAGTTTACTATAGCATTCAAACGGCCATTGAACAACTCAAATTTAATGTCAAACCTGGAGCTAAGAGATTTTAACTCAGACAGAATTTCTGGTAGTATCTTGCCGAGTTGAGGGCAGGGGGCGCTGCGGGTGCTGCTTTGATGGTGGCCGAGGCGGCAATCTGAGACGACTCTCCCAGGCCCAGAGAGAAATCTTTATTTTTCTAGTGCTGGCAGACTTGTGCAAGGGAGTAAAAAGCAAGTAATCTTTGATCTCCTGGTTGTTAGCCATGTTTCAGGGTAGTTCAAATTTGCAAACAAGCGAGTAAAGTGGAGGAAATAAGAAAATATAGCTTTCAAATAGCAGAGCATAAAAATCAAGTGGCCATCTGGCTCAGTGTGTCACGTGATCCCCTCACTTCCTCCTTTATTGACCTCTTGCTGTTGTAGTATTGAAAAAAGCTTTTTGCATTAGTTTTAGCTCCAAGAGCTATGTTTCTTTC
This sequence comes from Amia ocellicauda, assembly GCF_036373705.1. Taxonomy (NCBI): domain Eukaryota; kingdom Metazoa; phylum Chordata; class Actinopteri; order Amiiformes; family Amiidae; genus Amia; species Amia ocellicauda. Next base: position 7,492,369 of record NC_089868.1, read on the forward strand.
TATTTCCCTCTTTGCTTTCCTGATCCCTCTCTTAACATCTCTTTGTAGTTTAATATATTCTTTGTATTTTGTTTAATCTCTATCCCTTTTGTACGCACTATACAACATTTACTTTCTCTTGATATTCTTTTGCATACTTCTATTAAACCATTTTGGCCAATGTTTTTTGGTCCTCAATTTGCAAAGTTTTGGTACAAATTTCTCCTGACTGAATCTGTGTCCAGATTCATGACTTATATTCTTTTTTAAATGTTAAGACAAGAAATATTTAAAGAAAATTAAACAATGTTATTCACTTTAACGTTTAAACTGTAAACTACTCACATCCCTATCAAAGTGTGTTGTGGGTTTATCACTCTTCTCATCTCCTAATTAACTGGTGACTGGGGGGATATCTGGGGTGGAGCTCCATCCTGCAGGACTCTGTAGTTTGGCAATGGTTTAGAAAATAAAGCACATTCTAGTAATGAGTGCATCCTTTTGTTTCTGTTGGTTGTACTTAGTTCAGATGGAAAACAATGTTTTGACATCTTTCTGAAGAATAGATGTTAATCAAACCCAGAAGGAGGCTCCGTCTTTCAGATGGAGTAGTGGTTTGTTCAGCCACCTGGTGTATCTGCACTCACATTCGTGCTAGAATTTGGACTGGGAAGCCTATTCAAACATTCCTTTCTTACTTGGAGAGAAAATAGGCAATTGCAGGACAATAATGGTATTTGATTTGTGGGGAAAAAAAGCTGCTGCAGCGAATATATGATTTCAAACAACATGAATACGTTTCTTGGGACTGGCTTGGATCAAGTTCAGGATGGGGAAAGGATGGAGTTTATTTTTAACATTAGTTCGGGGAGGGGCATTTCCTGCCATTGTATTGGCTCAAGTTTCAATTATTCCCATAGCATCACCCATAGGTTTAGATTTACCAAAGGGGATATCTTCTCATTTACCCCTGTCAGTTGGAAAATTCCTACACCCCACTACCAAGTGAAGGAAATATCAATGGAGCTCCATATTAGGACTTTCTCCATTTGGAGGCTTCCCAAGTCATACCCTAAACTGGACCCTGCTTCAGCAATTACAGTGCTTGAAGGGCACTTTTCCCTGCATTTTGGACCATATGCCTGTGATCACCCTGCTATGCACAAAATACAATCTAAATTACCACAGGCATAGATTTGGATTCAAGATTGGGGGTGACATGGATTTCAAGGGGGGGGGGGGGGGGGGCGTGGTTTTGTGTAGTTGCCGAGCGGCAGGGTTCGAGTTATAATCTAAACTTTGTGGGGGTCTCTAATATAACTAACGTTACCGGCGGAGATGGGCTAAATAAATAAATACATAAATAAATAATAAGCCTAGAGAGAGAGAGACAGAGACTTCATTGCTCATTACGTGTCCAAACACTTTCTCTCTCTCACACACACAGCAGCCCACTACTTGCCCGAGGTGTCTGCGATATTTCAACAAAGTTTAAGTTTCAATAGCCTGAAATATGCCAGCAAAGACACATTGCTCAAGGAGAGACCGCAATTCCGCCCTTTATGGTATCATATAAAGTGTTATTATTTTACACACTGCTCGCAGCTGGCACACAATAGCAAGCAGATTATCACATGTAGGGCTCTACTAATTGGACAGTCATGCCATGCGCAGCATAGTTCATTTGAAAAACATGTTTATTTTAGCCTGTTTATCTTGTTAATGTAAATGATTCTAATTACAATAAAAAATACATTATTTGTGATTCAGAATAATGGTTGTTGGTAAATGAATTAGTGACCCCCACAAATGCATGATTTTACTGCTTCCATGGGAGCTCATACCCCTCCTTATGGGAGCTGAGGTCCCACTGGCTCCCACGTAACTCGAATCCTGCCGAGCGGGGATCGTTTTCTTTATTATTCATATTGAGCAGAGAGGGACGCTATCTATATTGTGGGGGGGGTATGACTTTCTTGTTAATATATAATGCAAAAATGTCATCCCAAATCAATATTGAGATCAAAAATAAACATTGTGCAAGCAGAGATGTTAACTCACATTAATTGCAACTATTATATTGTACTGAGCCCATGGTAATGCATTTTCATTTTATACTGTATGTCAAGTAGTTAATTCTGACAAAGGTTATAAAGAAAAGCTATCCTACTTTAAGTGTTTCTTAAAGCAACTGCCAGGCACTTGGCCAGTTTATAGAAACAATAACTAAAGGAAATACAGAAAAGTGTTTGCAAACTATAAGAAAATAAGAAAGTTTACAGATGAGAGGAGGCCATTTGACCCATTGTGCTCGTTTGGTGTCCATTAGTACCTAAGTGATCCAAGCATCAAACCTGACTGAGTCACGTGACATTAACAAGACATTTAAATAATTGTATTCATTACTGTACTCCCCTGAAGTAACTAGATAAATAGCAAATGCAATCATTTTTTAACAAACTAAACTTTCCCAGACTACAAGACCATGATAAAGAGCTCTTGGATGCTCCAGTAACATTAGAAGAGGTACTTGAAGCAATATAGAGTTTACCCTCAAACAAAGCCCCAGTTTTAGATGGTTTCATAGGGGAATTTTATAAAACGTATACTCCAGAATTAGCTCCCTTATTACTGGATATGTTTAAGGAATCATATACAGTGAACTCTCAGTCACAGGCTCTTATCTCACTCATTCTTAAAAAAGACAGACACAACACACTGTTCAAGCTACAGGCCCATCAGTTTAATTAATAACCAAGGGGTAAATACTATCAAAAAATCTCTCATATTTTGGATAAAATTATGACTAAATTGATCCACTCTGACCAAGTGGGGTTTATTAGAAGTAAATGCTCATCCCATAACATAAGGCGTCTTATTGGGATTATGTGGGTTACACAAAATGCTGCCTCCGCAATGGCCACCGTTAGATGCAGAGAAAGCCTTCGACAGAACATAGTAGGAATACTTGTACTATACATTTCAGTCATTTGGCTTAGGTCCAAGTTTCATTCAATGGATACAACTTTTATACCAACACCCAACAGAGGCAGTCCTAGCAAATTGACTAATATCTCACCAGTTGGAACTGGAAAGAAGCACCAGACAGGGATGCCCTCTCTCACCACTGCTTTTTGCTCTCGATTTGGAGCCACTTGCGGCTGCTATCCGTGCAAGTCCTTCTTTCCCTGGTATTCAGGTAGAGGACTCAACTCATAAGCTCATGTTATATGAGGACGATATTTCATTATTTGTGTCTGATCCAGGAAAATCTATCCCTGTCCTTCTCGAAGTGGTAAACACAAAATTAATTGTGGCACTTCCTCTTACAGCCTACTGCCCCAAATCAGAGAAATCTATTTCAATGGCCTAAGAAAGGAATACAATATTTAGGATTTAATATTCCACCCAAAATAAATAATTTAATATCAGTTAATATTGAACCGTTACTAGATAAAATTGCAGCTGATTTCAAAAGATGGTCCTCCTTGTGTCTTTCATTACGGGGAAAGGCTAACAGCTAAATGCTCAAAATGAATAGCGCACCTAAATTAAATTATCTACTGCAGGTCCTCCGAATTAAAATTCCTGGAAAATACCTTGCACAATTTGATAGACTTTGTAACCAGTTTTTGTGGAATGGGAAAAATCCTGGACTCCACTTGAGAGCGTTGCAGGGGAATATAGATAATGGAGGGTTGGGCATCCCTAAATGAATTTGCATGTGTGCATAAACATATAGCACAATGGTCTACTCCCCCTGACAGGGCACCTGCTTGGTTTTGTATTGAAAGGTTTGCCACTAGCTTCCCCCCTCCCCCTTAATTATGTTGTTAGTAAATTATCTCCACTGGGTTAGACCCATCCAATTCTATCTTGTGCTCAACTGGTATTGAGAAGGGTGGGACAAATATTTGGTTACAACCCATACTTAGACTCAGCAGGAATCTGGATGAACCCCAAAATATGTATTGGTAAATCACCCTTTTTGTGGAAGGACTGGTATAATTGGGGCATACATGTCCTAGGAGATTTATACAAAAATAATATAAAAAACAATCATTTGAAAAGTGTCACAGCGAAGGGTGGCCAATTTAGCTGGAGCACTATCGACCATGCCACCCTCTGTTTAACTAGGGAGGGAACTCGTGCCACCAACCACACCCCGCGCATAGGTTAGGACCAGAAACCCAGAACACCACAATTGACCCAGGTAAGTAAGTATTTATTCCAATAAACAGAAATGAAAGCCGGACATGAAATCTGCAATCATAAAACAGTGTGCAAAATCATCAATAAAACTAAAATCGCCTTTAATTAAAAGGCTAAAACCTAAATTAATAAATACAAAAACAAACCAAATGCTAGTAAAAATGTACAATACAAATAGCTATACACCACACTGTTCCTCAATAAGTACTAATAAGAATCTCAATATTTTTCCATAGGCAAAAGAAACAGATATACAATGACCGTAAGTATTCATCCAATCACTATAATAGTTTTGTCTATTTCAGGGGTTTTAAATCCGGTTGGAGTACCCCCTGCCCTGCTGGTTTTTGTTCCAATTGAGGTGTTAATTGCTTAATTGCAGCCTTAATTGACCTAACAATGCAATATACCATTCAATTAAGTAATTAAGACCTAGGTTGGAACAAAAACCAGCAGGGCAGGGGGTACTCCAGGACCGGATTGAAAACCCCTGGTCTAGTTCATATCCAACGCTCTTTTATACTCTCCAAGGACAGGGTGATTAAGTGAGCATGCGTGGTGATGGAATGCAGGTGGACCCAGGGGAGTTGTGCGGTGGTGATTCGCTCAAAGAAAAACAAATAAGGCACACGTGCAAATGTCACAACCTATTGGGTGTTTAGGGGCGGCTACACTCCACGACCACGCCACCTCCTTTATTACACTAGACAGGACCGTGTTTTGATCTATCTACAGTGGGTCTCCCTAATTTGCCCAAAGGAAGCGAAACCTCCGGTAAAATGAGAGCAGTCAATATTCAATGTTAGTTTCTCGTCATAACTCTACCATATAATCCACAATAATACTTTCTTTCTCCAAATACAGTTCAATGCGGAGAATTCCCGAGGGAGGAAATAACCGAGAGATCTATGCCTCCTCGCTGTAACACAGACCAAGTTCGAAACAAAGCCAGTTCCATAAAGTGCAATTCCCTGTGGCTCTTGATTTCCGTATTCAAAGTCTCTTAAATTCTGCTCAGTGCACTCTCACTTACAACAACCCTCCTGCATATAGGTAAGTCCAGGTGAGAATGTAGGTTAGCAGCGTGCACTTGCCAGGACAGACAATAAAGCAATTAAAAAACAATAAACTAATTATACAAAGAAAGTGACAACCACATAGAGAAGCAAACAAAAAACATACTTCATAAATGAAAATAACAACCGTGATCGACAGAATGAAGTGCACACAACAATATAATTAAGTGAAATAAATAATACAATAATTAACCAATTAGTGATAATTTGCCGTCATGCACTACCCATGACACAATCATAATGATAATGAATAAGAATCAAATAAGGTGGAGAGAATTAAAACAAGAAAAAAAAAATGTAATTCTAATCAATATACACACAACCATATTTAATTAAGTGCAAGTACAAAATTAAATAATTGGTGATTAAAATAGCTCATTAACACCGTCTGTGACAAAAAAGCTAAAGATCAGTCATTCCGTGTTTAGTACGCAGCTCTGTACTAACTCTGCAAGCTCATTGCAATCACACATTTGTATTAATAATATGACAAATGTATAATATTGACAAACTCCGAACTGTAGAAGGGAGTCTTTATTATAGTTAACCCAAATGTTATGGTTACGGTATTTATTTACTACTTTTGGTATAGTTGTGTCTTTTTTAAGGTTACTGAATACTGGGGTATGTTCATCAAGGGGTTACACGATTCGCTATTTCGGAAACTTTCTGTATTGAATAAAATACAAATTAAAGTAAACATGCATATGTCACTGTGTATACAGTTTAATATGAGTAGGGGTCTTAGGAAGGTTAACATGTTTCATGCAAGCAAAATCAATACCTATAGGTATATATACAGTACAGTGCAAAAGTTTTAGGCAGGTGTGAAAAAATGCTGTAAAGTAAGAATGCTTTCAAAAAGAGACATGTTAATAGATTATATTTATCAATTAACTAAATGCAAAGTGATTGAACAGAAGAAAAATCTACATCAAAATATGACAAGCCAAATTATCAGTTAGAGATATCTCTAAATCATTTAAAGATATCTTAAAATATTTAAAGATATCTCTAAATAATTTAGAGATATCTGCAAATCATTTAGAGCTATCTGCAAATCATTTAGAGATATCTTCAAATAACTTCCTGTTCATTTAGAGATATCTGCAAATCATTTAGCAATATCTTCAAATTACTTCCTGTATGTAGCCCAAGATTATCACTTCCTGTTAACGTGTTCATTCATTTCTATGTAACTGAATAAGGAAACAGGAAGTGATAATCTCAGCCAAAATACAGGAAGTCATTTGAAGATATCTTGAAATGATTTGCAGATATCTCTAAATGAACAGGATATCATTTGAAGATATCTATACATGATTTAGAGATATCTGCAAATCATTTAGAGATATCTGCAAATCATTTAGAGATATCTTTAAAAAGCACCTTATTTAGATATCTCTAAATCATTTATAGATATCTTTAAATGATTTAGAGATATCTTTAAATATTTGAAGATATATTTAAATGCATTTAGAGGTATCTCTAAATGATAATATGTCTTGCCGTATCAAAACCACCATTTGCTTTCAAAACAGCATAAATTCTAGGTACACTTGCACAAAGTCAGGGATTTTGTAGGCATATAGTCAGGTGTATGATTAAACAGTTTACTGTCAAAAGTCATACACCATGGCAAGACTGAGCACAGCAACAACACACAAGGTAGTTATATTGCATCAGCAAGGTCTCTCCCAGGTAGAAATTTCAAGGCAAACAGGGGTTTCCAGGTGTGCTGTCCAAGCTCTTTTGAAGAAGCACAAAGAAACGGGCAACGTTGAGGACCTAGACGCAGTGGTCGGCCAAGGAAACTTACTGCAGCAGATGAAAGACACATCATGCTTACTTCCCTTCACAATCGGAAGATGTCCAGCAGTGCCATCAGCTCAGAATTGGCAGAAAACAGTGGGACCCTGGTACACCCATCTACTGTCTGGAGAAGTCTGGTCAGAAGTGGCCTTCATGCAAGACTTGCAGCCAAAGAGCCATACCTCCGACGTGGCAACAAGGCCAAACTACTCAACTATGCACGAAAACATAGGAGCTGGGGTGCAGAAAAATGATAGCAGGTGCTCTGGACTGATGAGTCCAAATTTGAAATATTTGGCTGTAGCAGAAGGCAGTTTGTTTGCTAAAGGGCTGGAGAGTGGTACATGAATGAGTGTCTGCAGGCAACAGTGAAGCATGGTGGAGGTTCCTTGCAAGTTTGGGGCTGCATTTCTGCAAATGGACTTGGGGATTTGGTCAGAATTAATGGTCTCCTCAATGCTGAGAAGTACAGGCAGATACTTATCCATCATGCAATACCATCAGGGAGGCATCTGATAGGCCCCAAATTTATTCTTCAGCATGACAACGACCCCAACATCGTCATTAAGAACTATCTTCAGCGTAAAGAAGAACAAGGAGTCCTGGAAGTGATGGTATGGCCCCCACAGAGCCCTGATCTCAACATCATCGAGTCTGTCTGGGTTTACATGAAGAGAGAAGCAACTGAGGCTGCCTAAATCCACAGACGAACTGTGGTTAGTTCTCCAAGATATTTGGGCCAACCTACATGCCGAGTTCCTTCAAAAACTGTGTGCGAGTGTATCTAGAAGAATTGATACTGTTTTGATGGCAAAGGGGGGTCACACCAAATATGGATTTGATGTAGAATTTCTTCTGTTCAATCTATTAACATGTCTATTTTTGAAAGCATTCTTACTTTACAGCATTTTTTCACAGCTGCATTAAACTTTTGCACAGTACTGTACATAAAACTGCTTGTAAATATAAATAAAAACATGACTGTTCTAGATACAAAATCTAATCTATACACTAGTATCTAATCCACTGCGCTCCTCCAGTGCCAGAAGAGTAACTCTACCTCCTCTCCACTCTCCTTCCTCCAGAGCCGCTCCTTCTCATCCCTGGCCCCTAAGTGGTGGAACGACCTGCCCACCGAAGTCAAAACAGTCAATCTCTTCCGACAGCACACAGTAATATTAGTCTTCTATCCCTGCTAGATAGCACTTCAGCTTATTATGCTCCTCGCGTTCTTGATTGTTTTCCTCCTTGCTCCCTTTCCCGTAGCCCATGTCTGTAACCCTACATCTTGACAGCACTTAGTTTTCACTGTCCAGGATGTAGGAAGTCTCTTACTGTACTTGTGTAAATTGTAAATTGGAATTTGTAAAATGTATTATTTTGAATTGCTATGTTTTAGTTGAATTTGTAATGATTGATGCCTTGTACTTCTCTGTATTTTTGTTATGTTGTAAGTCGCCCTGGATAAGGGCGTCTGCCAAGAAAAAAAATAAAAAAATAAAAAAATAATAATAATAATAATGTGACCTCATAATTAAATTATGCAAATTATACCAATGAAGCATCGAACCTTCATTCGGCAATATTTTCCGAACCTTCAGAGGTAAAAATGGACACATTGGGTCAGCCCTATCAGGGGCACAAAATGATGTATGACACAAACGGTGCCCCATAAGTGTCACCCATGGAGACAGTGTGATCAATGCAAGAAAGTAATCTGTAATTTCATGCTCAGATGACATGGTTAAGTCATTCATTAATATGTTGATTAAGGACAAAGCTCGCACTGCTGCTTCCGTCCTGATTTCCCTTTGTCTCTAGTCCTGCCCCGCCCACTTGAGTCACGTCAACAACCGATATGGTATACACACAAACCAATATAGTATGTGTCACCACCTACTGGGTGCTTAGGGATAAACACACTACGCAACCATGTCACCTCCTTTATTATATGAGAGAGGACCTTGTTCACCCATGTAAATTCTCTCCCCGGGCATGCTCGACTGGACCCCAGAACACCACACAGAAGGCAAGTTTTCAAAAGTAACAATTTCTGAATAGCTAGGACAGGGCATGAAGACTGTAACAGCATAAACAATAAGAAATTGTGATGCTAATTATATAAAACCTAGTCTATAAATCGCCTTTAATGAAACAGGGCACTAAAACTAAATAAAAACCCTACCCAAAAATAACAAAATGAGAAGGAACTAAGAATAGATAAAACCCAATTTTCTTATATAAAATACAAATAGCAGCATCCACTAATTTTACACAGTCTATCTGTTCACAGGAAAGTGCAATAGCGCAGGAAGAATCCCTCTTCCCCTCAGAGGATATAAACAAGTCTCTTTCGGCCGTGCTGGGACCCCGTAGGCCAACTGGGCCCTAACCAGACTGCAGGTAAGAAACAAGTATTAATATCAAGTCTCATCAAGTCTCATATTGCACAAGCCCAAGTGTGATTGTTCACCATCTTTCTACTTTTTATCCACAGACACAAATCCGCAGGGACTAAAATACATTTTACAAATTCAGAATTTAAACAAATGTATATGAGATATGGACAAGTCGTGTAGTTGGTGAGGAAGGGTCGTATTCAGTGTATATTGCTCATGTAGAATCTGCAGGTGCGGAAGAAGAAGGAGAGAGTGACGTAGATTCAAAGGGGATTGAGATGGAGAGGTCAACAGAAGAGGGGGAAAAAGAGATCAGATTTGGAGAGGGGGCCCAGGGAGCAAGTGTAGAGAGAGAACAGGAGGGGGCCCAGGATGGAGCCTTGGGGTACACCTGTGAGGGGAGGTTGGGGGGTAGATGAGGAACCTCGCCATGTCACTTGATAGGTCTGGTCGTTGAGGTAGGAGGAGAACCAGGTGAGAGCAGTCACAGAGATTCCAAGGTCAGTGAGGTAGGATAGGAGAGGAGGATGGAGTGATGAGGACTGAGGAGAGGGAGTCTGCTCAAGCACAGCTGAGGGAGTCAGTGACTGCCAGGAGAGCCATCTCAGTGGAGTGAGCTAGGCAGAAGATAGATTGCAGAGGATCAAGAAGTGAGTGATGAGAAAGAAATACAAAGAGCTGACGGTGGACAGCACGCTCAAGGATCTTTGAGAGGAGCGGTCGCTTGGAGGAGGCGAGTGTGGAGAGGGTCCAAGGCACACATTGTGGGTTTGTGACCTAAGAGGCAAGAGGAAAGTTCAGAGTCTGAAAGAGGTGAGAATGAAGAAAAGCTTGATTGGTGGGAGACTTGGGTGGGATGGAAGAGGAAGGGGGACTGTTGAAGAGCTTGTGGATGTCTATGATCTTGAAGGAGAAGAAGGAGGCAAAATCACCTGCAGAGAGAGTGGAAGGAGGAGGAGGAGGAGGGGGGCGAAGAGTGAGGAGAAGGTGGAGTAGAGTTTGCGGGGGTTGTTGAGGATTCGAAGAGTGATTGGAAGTGAGGGAGGAGAACAATGAGGAGGTAGGGCAGTTAACAGACAGATGAGAAAAACAGTCAATGGAAGTCAATTGCTTAATTGTATCATGCAGTACACCACTTTGGAGGCATCTGCATTTGTTATGTTTCTCCACTAATTTATTCAGGTTTTTCCTTTAATTTGTCACCCGTCTATATATATATATATATATATATATTATAGCTAGATTTGTTTCTCCTTAAAAAATAACAAACAAAAAAAAATACAACAAACTGGTATAATAACCTATGTCATTCATTTGCACAGGAAAGGAGGCATCACCACTTTAAACTCGTCCATACCAGTATGAAACTGCAGCACTGTGTTTGGTGTAAATGAATGAGTCCATTCGGCCCATTCTTGCCAGTTCAGTTGTTCAGCTAATTGAGGCATGGATCTCATGATGCTGTTTCCCGAAGGATCATCTTCTCTAACAATTTCTGTCTCTGGAATCCAATTCAGGCATTCAAAAGCATGTTTTCCCCTAATGTGACTTACTGTCTCCATTTCCTCTGCAGATACTTTTACTTTCCAAATATACAACATTCATCTGATTTTGCTCCAAAGGCAATTTAAAGGCGTATCTTTAAATCCACATATTCAGGAAACAGCTAAGTACACTTTTGAAAATATGGGAAATTCCACTGTGTCTTGGTGTGCTGTGGTGTTTTGTTTCTGAGAAAGCACTGTTCTTCTTAGTATTGCTCCAATAATTCTTTCAAAAATAGCTTTACATACCTTTAAATACATATTTTTAAATACATTGTATTTACAAATGTGTATGTTTACAGATCTTCCTTATAAATGTGCTTTTGTTTACATCTATACACACCTATGTATAAATTGCTTATCCTCAAATTGAAGAACCACTCAAAGGAAGAGATAGACAGCAGCTCCCGTCTAAAAACAGTCCACAATCATTGATGTTAGAAAAACATACTTAATTTGAAATGCGTAAGCATCATATGAATTAGCAATTAATCTTTTGGGTACTGCAAGTTAGCGCTCTGAAGTTTAAAAGGGTACCTGGTTATGTTTTATACTTTCTGTTTACACAGATTAAACACGTTTATTTTAATATTTATTCTCATATCAGGAAATACTGAAATTCCATGATATAAGAAGAAATTCACAAAAACTATTTTTTTTTTAAAGTGTCATGTTGCCTTCCTACCTGTTCATTACACACATGAGCCCAACCCAAAGCAAGGATGTGGGCAGTTCCAGTTTAATTAATTAATACAAACTTTTCATGACCTTAATCTCCATAAATGGAACTCTCAAAAACCCAAAGTCCTGACCAGGCTCTGAAAGTATATCTGCAATCTAGTGTGTGTGCTGGGCAGAGAGCTGGTGCACCATATTCTAGAGAGACCATATTATGTAGGGCCCTTCAGGATTCAAGGAATTCATTATGAATCCACCCACGAAAAAGCTTTTATACAATTGTTTCATTTTTAATGTTTGGCTGTGTTTCAATTGCATAATCTAAAACAATTAGAGTGAATTTAGGAGTTGTCTCTACATTTCTAAATGTAATTAAACTGGAGATCAGACTGCAGTGATTAACTGGTAACAGGCGTTAGTCAGGATGGGTCTTCCAGTCTCCTACAATTATTTTTATCTATCTTTATTGTGTAATTGTTTTTGCTAGGAGATGTTAGATCTGGGACAAATGCAGTTTCTGATATTTATATCATTTATATCACCATGTAACATTATTTAAACATTCACATATTTTGTTTTAAATGTAAACATTATTAGAAAATATTAATGTGTTCAGAGTCAAAGAAACACCATGTGGAACAAATATGATTAAATTAAACTACTCTCTCAATAATCACAGGTGAAAGTGGTAATGGATGAAAGATCGACGAGGACCAGGATTTATATTGAATTCAGGATAAAAAAATAGGCTGTAATTACTGTTTGAAAATAGTTGACATTTAAACTATTTCAGTCCCAGGTCTAGCACATATGTAAATCTTGCAACTCACCACACCTTTTTAAGAAAGCAAGCTAAATTTTATTGGTTAACTTTTTATCAAAAATAAACTCTTAAACCATTGCAATCCCTCAGGATATTGAACATCCTTCATTCATAATCACTTATGCCAGATTTACCAATGGTTGTACCACCACCATGTGCTTTACTACACTAGACTATGGCTTTTCTATATTTACTATATATACCATAATCAAATTGCTGAGGCATGTCAACTATGGTAGACCATGGTTTATTCAAGGTAAAACAGAGTAAATTCCTCTAATTAATACTGCTAAAGGCTCTTTCATGACCATAGGCAGCCAAAACCTTTGATCATCAGTTTATATTGGATTGTATTCAGTTTGTAGTTGTTTTTACTTTGGGCTTTTGAATGGTCACAAGTGGTCTGTAACTTGTTTTAACATGTAATCTAAAAGTTGGAGTCTACCTCACCATACTGAAACACATGTCTTTTCTACAGGATTCTGCGTGTGGCACATATAAACTCACACCCTCACTATTGTAATTCTTAATTTATTGATCTCGTTATCATCAAACTTCTTCAGTGTGTAGTTGCGAGACACTTCATTCTGTTGCTGTGCTCCTCATTTCGCTGTTTCCAGTGGCTACATATCCACCAGCTTGCTGTTTGAAGTCTGTGCAGTACTCCCAAATCCCTTCATGGCCCTCTATCCCTTGAATATTGATGATATTATATGGTTGTTTCCATTCCAGTACACTTGAGACAAATGCGCTTAGAAATGCTTGGTAGCATTTTCTTTGAATGAAAAAAGACTGCAACAGTGAGGGGTTCAGAGGGTAGAGGAAGAGAGAGTTCAGCAGGTTTTCGTTCAATAGGACAAGTTTTCTGTCTAACATAAGTCCCGCCACTGCTTTCAACACTACTGGTGCTACTGTGACTTAGTAGCAACTGAAACTGACTAATGCTTTCAACAATGTCATTAAGATGTCATCGGCTGGAATGAAAAGCAGAAGACCAGGTGGCTGTCGAGGATCAGACTTGCACCCCTGTGATCTAAAACAAGACAGACTTACCAGGCAGAGTACCCGCTTTTACATTGCCAGTGTTTCAGCACATGTTGCATTGGGCTTCACAAAGGCTGTGAGGCACCAAAATTGAAAGAAATACCATATTATGAAGGAAACAGGCAATCTTTAAAGTATCTCATGTTTATGCTTCCTTTGGATATCTTAACAAACTGACATCAATACAGCCTGTCTTTGGGTGTAATTTGATAGAGGTAAGCAAATTGATTAAGCAGCTCCCTAGCAAGGAGGGGAAATGCAGTTGTTACTGCTCTCAGGTTTCATAACTTCACTTTAATTCACCAGGGTGTCAGGCACTATTCTTTTCCTTTACCTGATAACCTGTATTCAGATACATGTGGTGGACAGAACAGAAATGTTGCTTTTAGCTCAATGTGTCTCTGTGCAGTCAATACTTTGCCCCTCTCTGTGATCAACCATAAATACATGGAGTCTGGTCACAGACGGATGTAATGTGATAGCATCTATGCTGCAGTGGAGACAGCAAGAAGAAAAGTGCAGCCCAGATGGCTACAATATCCTGGTGAGAGTGGGAGGTAGGAACAGATCATACCATATATATATGAACTTGGCCAAAAGGACTTCCTTGACTTAAAATCCTTCCAAAACACACAATCAAACCAGACAAAAGATAAGGAGGGAGAAGCTCTTTGCTGACAGAACATCAAATGACTTTGCTATGTAAAAGAGGACCCCAAAACAATCTAGTTTAAGTATGAACTCTCTGACACAACATTTAGAAAGATGAAAGTGGTACAATGAGAATTCAGAGGCAATTACTCTTTTAGAAAAACAAAGCATTAATAACAATTACATTAAGTTACAGTCCACTTCTAAAACAGCCAGGAGAAACACGTATCTGAACAGAACAGCACCCATTCCTGTCTAAAACAGCCAGGAGAAACACGAATCTGAACAGAACAGCACCCATTCCTGTCTAGAAAGTGCCCTAAATGTTTCTTTGATGCTGAGCGAGAAGCACTTGTGAAAGAGCATAACCATTGCAAACATTTCTACGCACCCTTGCTAATCTTTCCAAAAGGAATTTATCAGCAGTATCTGGCCCCATTTCAGCGTGATGCTTCAGGCATCAGCTCTATTTCACTGGTTGAAGCTGATATGTTCTCCTTTCCATAGTGTATGAGACCAAAATGTGATTAATTATTTCCTTTTTTAACAAGCTCATAAACCATTAACAAAACTGTTAACAGGGTAGATGGAGGCAGGGAGTCTGTCATTTTTAGTGTCTATGCTAAGAGGCCTGCAGGAAGAGGGACTAGCAATCTGCAACTATGTTTACCAGTGGATAATGCAGCACGGACATGATATCCTTTTACTGTTTCCTTATTGAAATCTGTGCTTTAGTTTAATGGATGGTACTGCGCATCTTGGCAGCGTTGTGGTAACATGATAAACTTGTACCAGTACATATTGGACAAAGGTCAATGTATGTTAGGGTGACTATATGATTCCATACACACTTTACAACCGTAAAGGTCAACATTTCAATTAGTACTCATAGTTACTTATAATTACACTGTATTACAATAATAATGTATTTTTCTTTATCATGCATTCATTTGTATTAACTTGCTTTGGTCTTCAGTCATCTATACATAGAATCAACATTTAATTATTCATAATTAATTTTATATAATACAGCTTGTTAGACATTTACCTTGAAAGGGTTAAGGGTACACTAAATTATAATCACATATTTAATGTACATGTGAATTTGTTTAACATTGAGGGCAACGTCTCAAAGTCTCAAAAGTCACAAAGGGACTATGGAACCATACCATGCTACTGTACGAGTATCTGCAATATGATTTATAGCACCTACACTGTAAATACCATGCACTGCAGATTTTGTTTCTTCTGCTTGGGACACCTCATCTTTCTTTACTTTGCAACAGTTCATCATAGACTTTAAGTCTTTTCAGAGCAGGGAATGGAAATTGCAATATCAAAACAATCTAATAAGTACCACAATAATTTTGACCTTGTTTTTCTGTCAGCACTTACGGGGTGTTCTGTAAGGCTTTGACTTCATGATAGATACATTTCCTTGAATAGACCTAGATGATATTGATGCATGGCAGTAAATATTTCCACTGATGTCTTGCTATCTAGTAAAGGTTATGACTTTTACTGGCATTTGCATTCTTTGCTCGCACTTATCAGTCCCAAGCTTTTGAGGTAAGGGATATTTATATTAAACTAAGAGGCACTTGACATGTCCAGATAAATTCATCCCTCTAAGCAATGCCATACTCCTGTTGATGTAGTTGTCAAGAAACTATATGAAATTCAAGCTAAAGGAAGACAGTAGTAGCCAAAGCGATATAAGTTGCTTTAATTTCTCTATATAGCAGATATAACTTTGTATATATACTCTATACTCTAAATAACTAGTTGAGGGGTCAGAGGACAACATCAAGAAGAACAAACGATTGATTAATTTGTTCATCCATTGTCAATAATCGCATCATCCACTACAGGGTCACAAAGGCTGGAGCCAAACCTGGAAGACAAAGGCTCAGGACAGTTGCAGGGCAGCACACACACATCACACATATGACTATAGGAGAATTTAGAGTAGTCAATCAACTTCACAAGCTTGTCTTTGAGATGGGGGGGTGACTGGAGCACCCAGCGAAAACCCACACAGCTACTCGATGCCTGGGTCACAGTTCACAGCTCACAGTTACAACTGCAGGTTAAATCTCAGTTCAGAGAGTTGTAACAGGGCAACCGTGCAAATGAGCCTACCATGTTGACATCACTCCCCTTGTGTTATTGTGTCATTTGACATGTCCTCTAACAAGAAGACATCTGAATTTATCTGTAGCAGATTTTTTAATAAAGGGGTCCAGCTATTAACGTGCCTTTATCTTTAGTGCCACAGTGACATCATCAACGAGCACCACATAGCCAACTTAGGAAGTTGAGTATGTGGTTAACGAGACGGCCAGATAAGAGCACATTTAGTAAACTTCATATTAACAAGCAGAAATACAGAGAAGCTGTATTCATGCAACCAACAACCTGTCCTTGTTTTGGAGTGGAGACATCATTATGAGCGGCAAAGTTGACATGTGAGGGGCAGCCAGGACACCTGTTATGGAGACTCCCTTTTGCAGCTCCTGTGGGTCCCTAGCACATCCTCATTGGAAGAAGCTGGATTGGAGGTGTAGTATCTTCCTGTGAGTATTCGCTTGTGTTTTGGAGGAGCCTGGGGGAGTAGTTACAATCAGGGCCATGCACAGACATTTTGGGGGACAGGGGCTCAAGCAAAAAAGGTGCACCCTGCACTGTGGGGGGGTGGTCTTGGCGAAGTGCGGTCTGGGAAGGGGGGGTTACAAGTGAAGTTTGGTCCCGGAGTGCGGGGGCAGGGTCAAGGGAAGTGTGGTCCCGGAGGGTGGGGGACCAAAAGGGCACTTGTTGAGTGTGAGGGAAAAATTGATCAAATCTGTGCATGTGCGTGTTTACAATGCTTGAATACAGAAGAGCTTCATAAACTAAAAGACAGAGGTTTGTGCACTGGCAACACTAGGGACATGTCTAGCTGCTAAACCCTAGGAGAGTTCAGCATCAGTATCTTTAAAGACAATACTTTTTGTGCTTACTTGCACCTTGATATGAGGTTTCAGTCCATTCCTGTCCCCCCTTTCAGCTAATTGATTTGGCTGATATTCCACAGATTAAAAAAAAACAATTGCCTGCTTTGTCTTCTATTTCTATCCCTTTGGAAAACTGTGTATATTCTGTCTATTAGTGGGAGATGCTTGCTGAGTAACAGCTTGGCTAGTAGGAGATAAGACTGGAAATGATCCAACACCAACAGAGGAGAGGAATGTGTTACTGATGCAGCCAAGACCAAGTGATTACAGTGCAGAGTATATAGTTCAGGTACATGGAAAGAAACTGGGACTGGAGGAAAGGGAGATTTCATTGTTAAGTTCAACACTATCACAATAATAGTTGTTGGCAAGATAGCAACATGGAGCTGCCAGTTTCTCAAACAAACATGTAATTGATGTGCAAATCACTTTAGCCCTGCAGTAAAACTGGCTCATTCAGATATGTATTTTATTTCAATTTGTTTCCAGTAAGGATCTAGCAGTTTTACCCAAGTAAGCTGTGTTTCCAGTTTAACCACTATGTGCAGATCTTGGACCTGAAAAAAATGAATATATGATTATGAATTGTGAATGATAAAATATTTCAATATTTTCATTTTATGATGATGATCTGGGCATAATGGGATCTCAATAAGAGAGTAGCGGTGCAACCGTGCATCCAATCAATTATTCAGGAAACTATTAATTTAGACTTGGGATGCACTCTGATATGGAAAACCAAGGAGGAGTCATGTGACTGATCAAATCATTAATTTATGAATAGTGTATGTACCCCTATATATCACCCAATTAGCAGGACTAATTACTTAATTTCACACAGGCACTGAGTTCAAAATGTTCTTAAATGAGATACAAAGTTGTGATTACATTTGAGATGGAAAACATCAATTTTCTTAAATCAGCCCTGGGGATTGAAGAGCCCCTACCCTGCTGGTTTTTGTTCGAACTGAGCTGTCAATTATTTAATTGAACCCTTAATTTAACTAATAATTCCCTAAATCAGAGCCTTTTAATTATTTTTAACATCATTTTTTATCAGTTACACAAATGTTAAGATTCAAATGTAATCAAATTACTTAAATTAAGTATTTATTAAGTAATTGAAAGCTCAGTTGGAGCTCAGCAGGGCAAGTATTCTATTTCTTCTATTTATATCCCTTTGGAAAACTGTGTATATTCTGTCTATTAGTGGGAGATGCTTGCTGAGTAACAGCTTGGCTAGTAGGTGATAAGACTGTGGAAATGATCCAGCACCAACAGAGGAGAGGAATGTGTTACTGATGCAGCAAGACCAAGTGATTACAGTGCAGAGTATATAGTTCAGGTACAGGGAAAGAAACATTGGGACTGGAGGAAAGGCAGGCTATTCTCAGAGCCTCCTCCTGGTCTCAGTCCTCCAGGACCCGGATTGAGAACCACTGCTCTGAAACGTTGTTGCCCACTAAGGACAAGCAGGCCAGTGTGACGCACATCTGAAGTACATCTTTCCGCTAGGTGGAGCTATTGTTAGGATGCCAGAAACCTGCAGGGTATTAATATAGTTCATGCTTAAATCATTAATCAGATTTTGTTTAGAGACATCATTTTATTTTGGGCATTCTTGTGTTCAGCTAAACAATTTAGATATATATTTTTGGAAACTTGCCACTATGCAAGCTAAGGAAAGAAACGTACTCTAGTCGGAGAAAAAATAACCTTCAAGAAGCATCCTGACGGGTTGTGTTGCCCTGAAGTGCCCCAAAGCCCTTAATTGAAGTGCATTTCTGTGTATAACTGCGACAGTTTGCCATCATTCTTGTTATATGCTTCTCATTTTCACTTGTCTTTGAGGTTATATATATATATATATATATATATATATATATATATATATATATATATATATAATGTGTGTGTAACTTAAGAACATCCGTGCACTACAAGCGTCTTCAATTCTATGAGGTGCTGGCCCAAATAAGGCAAACATATATAAAGGTAACCTTTGTCTGGTCTAAATAACTAATAAGTGAGAGTGAGACTACAAAATGTAATTTTCTTTATATATATATTTCTGCTTCAGCTATCTGATTCAAAAATCGTATGCGTGTGTGCTTTCAGAATCACAGTCCTTCCTTGTAAAGAGGAACTCTTTGTTTTTCTTTCATATTGTTTAAGTGTTCATAATGTTTTATAAATAGGTCGCAGATTGGCACAGCTTCAGCCATTGTGGTGTGCAAGTTATTAACATTTTGAGTTACTTCGTATCAGACAGTCAGTGTAATCCAAACATTGCTTAGCAGGAGGGGTTGGTTAAATAAGCACCTTGACTGAATATAAACAACTGGTTTATCCTTTATGCTACACCAGCACTATCCCTCCCAACCCGCACACAAACATTTCTCGACATAAGCTACATACAAAAAAGTATAATAATAATAATCTGTATAATATTTCTATCTGAACCTGGAAACATGCAATATGAATATGGATATGATCACTGGGGAGTTTGTTCCAGGTTGTAACAACTCTGTGTGAAGAAGTGTCTCCTGTTTTCTGTCTTGAATGCCTTGAAGCCCAATTTCCATTTGTGTCCCCGGGTCTGTGTGTGCTAGTTAGTCAGTATTTTACTATCAAATATCTATACTTGATACGAATTCAATTTCTGCTGTGTTGTAGCAAATGCATTGGGATGCCACTGACTCTTCTGCAGAAGTATGCCAGAGGTCATGCGCAACTACGATGGTTTGATCTAGGAACACAGTGACTGCCAATAAGGATAGTCTGATTTTGGATAATGGTTTTTAACTTTCAGGGACAACGAAGGAAATAATGTGACGGATTCAGATACGAGAGCAGCTTGTATTGCTATGAAAACATATTGTTTTTCAACTTGTTGCTTCCAATTTATCCTTTAATTAACCCATTAAAGGTGACACGGCGTTTGGGTAACGTTATAATAAACGGCTGTTCTTGATTAGTCTAATTACTGTTGAATAATGTCTATTGAATGAATGGATGTACAATATGTTAGGATAGAGCCTTAGCCTAATGCATATGCATTCACTATTAACTTCATATAAAATTAAGTGTCACTTTTTCCTTACTTATAATTGGAAATGTGGTCACTTAAACAGTTACCAAAATCTGCTTTGTGCGTCCGTGCGGTGCGTACTGATGCAGTTGGCTGTCTCTGTGCGGAGAAAGACGGATATTATCTCAGGACTGCGCAGCAGGGGGAGCAGCGCACACAGACAGAGACCGGGACACGGTGGTGGAATTCAGACGTGACTCTTGGGCATTTTGGGGAGTGCTTTGTGTGTGTGTGTGTGTGTGTGTGTGTGTGTGTTTCCTTTGCCAATGGAATTCCCTACAATCCAAGGGCTTATAAACTGGGCTTCACAACCCCCAGACAACACAATCAGTGCAGCTCTGATCACTGACTTGAATTGATTTTACTTCAACATTGAGGCTTCTCCTGAAAAAATGGCATTGAAGGGAATTTTGATCCTGATGTTCTTACAAAGAGGTAAGGTCGGATTTAATCAAGACATTTAATACATACATTATATATATATATATATATATATATATATATATATATATATATATATATATATATATATATATATATATATATATATATATATATGTGTCTGGAAAAAAAATAAGAGACCGCTTAATATTGATTTCTGAACTTGGAGTGGTCTCTTAATTGTTTTCAGAGCTGTAGATATATTGATGTGTATGAGATATATAAGAGAGATGGATATAATGGTATACCTGTTAACGCACAGTTTTATTTCAATATGAATATATTGCCTATTTATGCCTGTTTATCCAAGGATAGTGTTTTTCTTTGTTTCTACTGATCGTGTGTTTTGGGATGTAACGGTGTTAATCGGGTGATTATAGTGGCAAAGTACACGTCCAGCCAAGTGACACCATCTGAGACACTTTCAAGTAAAAGTCTATATCAAAATTAAAATGAAGACGGTCACACATTCCAATAATGGGCACCGCACCAATCAATCATACATTTATGTAGTGACTATACACAGGGATAACACAGGTTAATCATATGCACTTCACCTGATTTTTTGCCGTCAATCGAATGTATCACCAGGGTGTCAGGGATATGGAGAGGGTTACAAAATAGTTTTGGGGTCAGGGCTCATACATGTGATCATGCATGTATTATTCACGGGATTCATCCATTCATGCATTAAGAATTGGTGCGCACTCAAGGTGTTACTTGAATTAATATTATTGTCATTCATTCATCTACAGCTTTTTGCTTTGTGGCTGAAATGAACCCCCGAAATTCAGTCAAGAGGATTGGGGAGGAGCTGGTGTTGAGGTGCAGTGCATCCGACTGCCCCAGTCCGCTGTTCCTCTGGACCGGCCTGCACGACAAGCCTCTGTACGCGAAGATTGAAGCGACAGCCTCCGGGTCGCAGGCGGTCCTGTCTCCGGTGAGGACAGAGCATGAGAACAGCTACGTCTGCACAGTGAAGTGCGGCGCGGACTCCACACAGGTGAAGGCTACAGTCAAAGTGTATGGTAAGTAACTAATGTAGGTCTACTGTTTACTGTTTTTCCTGACGAGTTGTTCCAGCTGTATTACTTTGTTGAAAAGCACTGGCAATATTTTAGTTGCCCGACTTTGTAACATAAGAAGAACATAAGAAAGTTTACAAACGAGGCCTCTCGCCCCATCGTGCTCGTTTGGTGTCCATTGATATCTAAGTGATCCAAGGATCCTATCCAGTCTATTTTTGAATGTTGCCAAATTTTTGTCTTCAACCACATCGCTGGGGAGTTTGTTCAGATTGTGACGCCTCTCTGTGTGAAGAAGTGTCTCCTGTTTTCTGTCTTGAATGCAATGATGGACCAATTATCATATGTGTCCCCGGGTGCGTGTGTCCCTGCTGATCTGGAAAACCTCCTCTGGTTTGATGTGGTCGATGCCTTTCATGATTTTGAAGACTTGAATCAAGTCCCCACGTAGTCTCCTCTGTTCCAGGGTGAAAAGGTTCAGGTCCCTCAGTCTCTCAGTAGGACATTCCCGTCAGACCTGGAATAAGTCTGGTTGCTCTCCTCTGAACTGCCTCTAGAGCAGCGATACTTGTTTGTGCCTAAACACTTGTATGTTGACAACTAAAAGTTCTCCGTTTATTTCAGATTTCAGCAGCCCCGTTATCACTGGCGCTGATCACCTCATGGCAGGTAAAGCCACTACCCTCACCTGTGAGGTCCCCCGGGCGTACCCTGCGGAGTATGTGACAATTGAGTGGCTGGAGGAGGGGAAAGTGCTGAAAGAAGAGGAGAGCTCAACGACAGATGTAGCCAAAGTCACATCGACTTTCACATTCATGCTGACACCTGAACATGATGGGAAACGGATTACCTGTAAAGCTTACAACGCCAATGCTCCTGAAGAGGAGGCGAACAAAGAGACGGATGTTGTACTGCAACTTCAACGTAAGTTTGAGCTTAATCTTTAATGGTAGTATGTTCCACAGACATCTATTTCATAATGCACCATTATATCAACAATGTTTCTAAACATCCTGTAAAAATCCGTTACAAATGGGGAATATGGCTATTGTAGCAAAGGCATGGATTTTAATTATATTTTATATATATATTAATTCTTGTCACCCTGCACCACTGGAGGCACCACCTTCAGATTAGGGATAGTAGACAAGAGAGGAACAACAAGTACAACCTTTGTCAAATTCAGGCAGATACCAGGGAGCATTGGAAGTTATATGGATTAAAAAAAGTGTATTTCTTGTGAACTCCTAGAGGCCCCGGAGCACCCTGTAAGAGTTATAAGAACATAGGAAAGTGTACAAACGAGAGGAGGCCATTCACCTCATCATGCTCATTTGGTACCCATTAATAACTAAGTGATCCAAGGATCCTATCCAGTCTATATTTAAATGTTCCCAAATTTTCAGCTTCAACCACATCATTGGGGAGTTTGTTCCAGATTGTGACAACTCTCTGTGTGAACAAGTGTCTCCTGTTTTCTGTCTTGAAATAACCTCTGCTCAATCGTATTTACACTATGCTTTTAGCCAATAGACATTTTCCAATTATAATACGAATTCTGAGTACAGATGTTGGCGTGCCGTGTAGTAAAACCCCTACACTAGTCAGGGGTGCTAGAGAGCACTAGAAGTCAAGCAACATCATGGACCTCCAGATAAAAAATTTAATCATAATACAAAGGCTAAATATAAAGTATAGTAGTTAAAACAATAAAAGCAGTTAAAAAATGAGTACAGCATAAAAGGATAAGAAATAAAAAGCTGCTATCTACAGGTTTTGGGTTCCAGCCGGCCTATCCATCATCCTTAGGGAGTCCAATTCAATTAGTCCTTTAATTAGGCAGTTGTCTGCCAACCATACAGCTCTATTGATAATTCAATGAGTCACCATTAATGCTGTTCACAACCTATTCCCAAGTGCAATCAAAACTATTTCAGAAGTGTGATAAAGTAATGAAAGCATCTTACAACATTGTCTCCATTAGATGAGCATGTCAATTATGCTTCTTATTTCAGGATTGCCCAGGATTAATGGAGTCCTGGGGAACCCGGGTACCTCAGTGCTAGAGGGGCAGAGCATCACCCTGTCCTGTAGCGTGGAGGGTGCAGCGCCCATTGTGACCGTGTGGAGGAAGCTGGGGCCGGACGGGCAGTCGGCTGTGGTCGCACAGAGCCAGACTCTGGTCATGGAAAAAGTGAAACTCTCGGACAGCGGGGAGTATGAGTGTGAGGCCAGCAGTGATTTGGGGGCAGACCTGGCAAAAATACAAGTTACCATCCAAGGTTAGTAGAAGTAAGGTCTCTTAACTTTAAATGTGTTCGTTTTACAATTGAGAACTCTAACCCTCCATAAAGTAAAGGTTAAACCAACTCGAAAGGTTCCTTCAATATGAACGTAATGATGCTGATTACAAATGCGTTTCTCAAATTTCTGTACTAATGTTAAAAAAAAAAAGTCTGGTTATAAAACTCTACAATAGACTTGTTTTATTTATTTTTTAGTTCACACCAGCTGTTTCCAATATCAGTAGTTAATGGTTTAAAATGCATTAATTGAGCATGATGCAGTAGGTCTCTGGATTTTACTTAATTATACCATTTTAATGAAGCTCAAATTAAAGTCAGTTATTTACAATGGCATGTTTATTGAGTTTAGTCATAAAATTAGATTTCCAATGCTTTATATTTCAGAGTGTGTCTGTTGTGGTGCACAGTTATCCCTGGGTGAGATAAAAACAAAGGCTGTGCAGCTGAATTGATGCAGAATGAATACAAAGCAAACGTTCATTCCTGGCACAAAGGTTTTACCATATTCATTAGAAAGGGGGGACAAATGTTTCCATGCCACAGGGGGAATTACGTGGAGCTACACAAAAAGCAAGCTGTCTCCAATTCTTTGGCGTCTGTGCTCCTAATAATGGACTCGCTATCTGACACCTTCTCTAGTGTGCCTGCACAGAAAGGCTGTGGGAACAATCTGCTGCTCTATAGTGAATGCAAGACCTTTTGCCAAAATGTATGAGATCCAGGATTCATCCTAGTGCTTTTCTGAAGCAGGGGTGTTTAATCAATTCCTGAGAACTGGATAGAGCTTCTCCCTTAGCTTAGGAGATTCTGATCACCCCCTTAAGGATTGTGTTTGTCGACTAAACCCTTATTTTTAAGCTAAGCATGTTGAGAAGGCTTGAAGTCCCTCTTCAAATATGATATGAATACCTACTGGTTATTTTAAGTGGAGAGGAGTGCTGTAATGGGGGTCTGAACATGGTCAGCTTTGTTCAGGCTTCTGTCTGTGGGCTAAGGAGTGCGATTTGTGCCTTGTCAAAAAAAAAGTTTTTTGTGTGTGTGATTAAGTTTTTTTTTTTTACAAATTGTCCTTTACAAGCATTTGTTCTTGTTTTTATGTATTACTTCACCGCTAGCCCAGGGCGACTTACGTTGTTCACAAAAAACATTTGCAAATCGGGGCAAAATACAGTACGAAGCATATATGCTATTACAAATGAGCTAACATAACAGTGCAAAACATAACAGAGCACCATCCCTGGTGTATGCCATATGTTTTAATATTACAGAAGTAGTTACAGTGACAGTTCTGTGTTGCCCTTTCAGAGTATGAAAGTCAATCTTTCACAAGGAGATTCTTGCATTGTTAATTCTGAACTCGTATTGTGGGTCTTACGCCTATGGAAAACTGTAACCACTCCAGTTTGAGCGATTCTCAAACTTGGGGTCGCGATATGGTGACCGGCAAAAGTGCATTAATTCACCAGGATTATCAACGGTTCTCTCTAGGCTGAATCCGGTGTTCAACCAACATACTTATCCTTGATTTATTTATCATTGACAAATAAATATAATTTAATGAACCATCTTTATTCAACGAAATCCCTGACTTACACAGTATCAGATAGAAGCTGTGAATACACTCAACGGTGTGCATTGGCTTCTTTCAAGCCTCAGAATTTTAGTTTTTTCTTAAGTGTCAGGCTTTATTAATTAACTCATAATAAACCATGATAATTAAAAAATTATGTGTTTTTTACACTGCAGCTCCTCCTACAAACACATCGATTGTGGTGAGTCCAGCTGCGGAGCTGACAGAAGGGGACAGTGTGACAGTGTCCTGCACCACCCAGAGCAGCCTGGCAACACAGATTGTCCTGCACAGAGTAACACAGAGTGAGGAGAGAGAACTGGTGTCCAGTACTGGCTCTTTCACCATTGCCCCGGCACAACTGGAAGACTCAGGCTTCTATGAGTGTGAAGCCATTAATGAACATGGGCATGAGAAAGCCAGAGTTAATATTACTGTAAAAGGTGAGGGGCAGCAGCATCTACATATTTTTTTTGTGTTATAATCGGTGGCACTAATTATACATCATTCTCTCTTAAGGTCACATTAAGTAATTGCAAACTAAGCATGTATTAGTGACAAGACGCACACATTCATATGATCTCCTGTACAACAAATGAAGAAGTCATGAGCTTGCCAAATATTACAATGTTTATAATAACAACAACAAAAATATTATTATTACTATTATTATTGGGATAGTTGTTTATAAGATATATT
Source organism: Amia ocellicauda (assembly GCF_036373705.1). NCBI lineage: Eukaryota > Metazoa > Chordata > Actinopteri > Amiiformes > Amiidae > Amia > Amia ocellicauda. Next base: position 7,518,712 of record NC_089868.1, read on the forward strand.
GGGTGGATGTGTGAAAACAAATGAAGTAAGTAGGCATAGGACTTTTTCTGTGAAATGTACAGTTACACCCAAGGGATGTAGTGACAGTTACCATTGGAAATTCCCCCACCCTAACTGAGAGCACTATAAATGGGGTGAGTACCGGCACGAACACTTGAGCAGCAAAACGTGGGTTAAATCAACCGGACAAACTGAAGTCACTATTATACTTTTTTCTGGTCACAGCAAACAGAGACTTTTTTTTGAAGTATCAGAATGGTATTTAAGGCTATATATATATTGTATTATATTATTGTGTGGCTTCATTTTGCAACTGGAGGTAAGGGGAATTCAGAAGAACCATGTTGTTGATGTGTTTTTAATATTGTTATTATTCAGGTTGGCAATGATGTTAATAGGGGGGGCAAATACACTTCAGCCCAACCCGTGTGTTTAGTTAGCTTGTGGCTAACCTATACTGAATTATTTTCAGATGTATATCAGTAGCCTGCTGCTTTGACTTCTCAGCAGAATAACAGCCTGGAGAAAAAATGACTTTTGAAAATCAGTGGATGATAATGGTTTTCGATCTGTGTTTTTTCGAGTTGCTTTCTGTTTAGCTGTTCATACACCTCTTTCCCTCTTAGATGCTTTATACATTTCCTGACCACATATTTCAATTTCCTTGATGTGATATAAATAATAAAGATTAGAAAATAATAATTATAGCAAAAAAAAAACTAGTTGCCTTTCTTTTTTCCATGCTATGAAGTTCTCTAATCGTTTTTTGTGTTTCTTGCATTAGCTTATCCTCTGCAGGTGGAGCTGAGTCCAGAGCAGGACACCGCTGTGGAGAGGGGCAGCTCTCTGGTTTTAACCTGCCTTGCGAAAGGCTGCCCATCTCCTGTCTACACATGGAAGGACCCTCTGGACAAACCCCTGTACCGACAGAGTGAGACCAATGGCACGCAGTCCCACCTCTTCCTCAGACCGGTGGGGGTAGAGGATGACAAAACCTTCAACTGCGAAGTCCAGTGTGGGAAAACCCTGCAGACCAAATCCACTCGGATAAGAGTGTACTGTGAGTAACTATGAAACATGATGCATTTCAGCATAGGAAACGACAAGTTGCAAGATGAATTTCGGTATTGCACTTTGAAATGGCACATTGCAGCCCTAGTATGTGATGGCAGGCTTTTTGATGACACACAGAGAGAAGCCTCAGACCCCAATAAATAAGATAAGCCATCATCAAGAACGTGTGTAATTTTGTCATTAGCCGATAGCTCAGAGTTCTTACTGAATCCCAGACTCCTTTCCAATATTGTGCCCATGTGTGTGGATTGTGCTGTTGCTGTATGTCAGATACGGAGGTAGCAATTTCGTTTCTCTGAAACAGAGATTCTTTTGCTCCCCTTTTTGTATGAATTAAACTGAGACTCCAACACACTGGATCCAGTTGACTATGTTCTTATAGCTGATAGCTCATAGCTTCTAAATATCTATGTTAGTCTCTTCTTCACAACATTTAAACTGTATTTGAAAGGGTGCTACCTAGAAGTGACACTCACCTCTACCCTCTCTGACTCTGTAAAGGATTATGAATCGTTGGAAGCCACTTTGATGGTTATGAATTTCAAAGCTTAACAGATAATTTTGCTAGCCTGATAATTAAGCTGCATCTCTAATTTGCAGGATTTTCAGCCAAGATAAACACCCCCTCCATATTGTGATTAAATTGGATTTAATAGGGAGATTATAGCATTTAATAGAGCAACCCTATGACATTAATTTGTAACAAAGGTGGGTTTGCAGGAATGATAAGAGCACTCCCACGTTCAGTATTTTTGGAACCCACGCAGCTTTTATTGTGCTGTTCAGTAAAGATAGCCTGGCTTGTGATCTGTTTGAGAAATAAAACAAGAAAATGATAATAATGAATAATCAATCAAATTAATTAGTAAAACCTACTTAAAATAACTTATTTCAAATCCTACTTTAGAGAAGAAAATTACGATGTAAAAAAGGGATTTGTGAACAAATGCTACCGAGACAGTTTCAAAGCGTGGAAATATTCTGTTCTTCTTTCTGGGGAAGGCTTTTGTGCTGTGCGGAAGCAGGAGTGTTTCACTGCTTTGGCTCTGGGATTTCACTGTGCAGGATGTGCCTCTTCTCACACCTGGTGATTTATGTCTTTGCAGCTTTCCCCGGCAGCCCTGTCATTGAAGGCAGTGGGTCCTTTACTGAAGGTCAAGAAGTCCGTCTCCGCTGTAGCCTGCGCGATGTGTTCCCCGCCAGCCATGTGCAAATACAGTGGCTGGAAGGGGACCAAGTACTGAAGACGGAGGATGCTGATTACAGTGCAGGGCTCAGAAACCTGACCTCCGAGTTCACTCATACAGCCAGGGCCGAGGATAATGGGAAACAGATAGTCTGCAAAGCCCATCTGGATATGGAAGGAGTTCCCGAATACCTGAAAACCAAATCTGCCTTGATATCTCTCACTATGCAATGTGAGTGGTTTTATTTATTATTTATTGAGGTGGCATGCAGTAGTCACATATGAGGGGATGTTGAAAAGGTTTATGTCCAGAAACATTGCATCCTTCATCTCCCATACTCAAAAGGTCAATCATATCCCTAAGACGATTTCCACCCTCCCTTGGTCTTGCCTACCCCTACTGTATATTACAAAAGCTTGTGTAGGAGAAGGCATACACAGACAATGCTGTAGTTCATTCGGGAGGTTTCTGCTGTGTTTTCCAGTGATCACTGATTTATATTCTTGCCTTGCAGCCCCCCCTATGAACACCTTGATTGTGGTGAGTCCAGCTGCAGAGCTGAAGGAAGGGGACAGTGTGACAGTGTCCTGCACCACCCAGAGCAGCCTGGCAACACAGATTGTCCTGCGCAGAGTAAGACAGAATGAGGAGAGAGAAATGGTGTCCAGTACCGGCTTATTCACCATTGCCCCAGCACAACTGGAAGACTCGGGCCTCTATGAGTGTGAAGCCATTAATGAGCATGGGCGCGAGAAAGACAGAGTACAGATCACTGTCAAAGGTGAGGCTCAATGAGTCATTGTTCTTTGATTTAAAAAAAAGCATGTTCCTTAACTGAAATGTCAGCCTGTTTCCACTTCTGCTTTCACTGACAAAATGTCTGGTCAACTTTCAGTCACAGTTCTGTTTCATTGGTTTCCCACCACTGTTTTTTTTTTTTTTTTTTGGGGGGGGGGATTTTCGGCATATTCTCATATGACGAAAATCCCCCCCCCCCCCCAAAAAAAAAAAAAAAAAAAAATCTTGTTCCTGATGGTTAATCTCCCACCTTACTGTGCTTCTGGTATTTCTGGTGAATTATGTACCTTTTGAGGGGAACTAAACAGGCTAAGTCCCAATCTTATAGCCCCAAATGCTTAAAAGGTGTAGTGGCCCAGGCTGTAATAATTCATAGAGGTGTCTGTGCTGCAATGCAGTACATTGGTAGACATGTTTTTCTGTTCTTCCATAACACACACTATATAGATGTATACTTTAATACCATATACATATTAATTTAGCCTGCATTCTTCAGTTTTAAAAGTATGGATGTGTCATGTAGCTAATAGGGGCTGAACACAAAAACAACCTTAGATAGTTTCTTTCTTTCTGAAGTTCTGCAGATGACAACACAGTACTTTTTGTACCACATGCTTTTATTGTGTCCCTGCATATTGAAATTATACAACAATTCCTAGGCCAGAATCTCTCCTCAAAAATACAGTTCTGAAAAAGTTTCAACTCAGCCAGTGACTGACATCTGCTTCTTCTTACCCGCAGCCCCCCCGAGGAACACTACCGTCATGGTGTACCCTTCCATGGAAGTGCTGGAGGGGCAGAATGTCACAATCACCTGCAAGACCGTCAGCTACCCGCCCCCTGCTATCATCCTCAGGAAGCTAGACAACGGCACCAGCCTCTACTCCCCAAATGGCACCTTCGAACTCTACAACCTCACCACCAACGACACTGGCCTCTACGAGGTCAACGTCACCAATGACCTGGGCTTTGAGACCGAAATCTTCATAATCCGCGTGGGTGAGTAACTGCCCATACCTAGTGCTACATTAGTGATCCCGAGCGCACACATTTTAATTTGCTTTGCACGTTTTATTTTTTATAATCGAGCATTACTATTTACATGCTTACATTCGCACTAGTGTAGTGTAATGCACTATTGTGTATTGATACAAAGCAGGATTAAATGCATCAAAACAAATTAATAATAATTGCACACATTTCTGGGACCCAAAAATCAATTTCTGCCATACCTGAACACCATAACCCCACTTCAAGATGGCAAATGTCACAGCACTAGGTCTAATAACAGTTATACATCTTTAAAACATTGTGTATATTTTACCTCTTCATCAAATAAGTCTCCTAAAAAGTGCTAATTTTTTAACCTCTTCCCAGCAAGCCACGTAGCCATAGTTCACCCATCAGTGCCCTTGACACTTCAAACAGATAATATATTTGCTGAGTCTCTGGGTCAGATCCAGAAAGTTTCAGAATAAAACTCTTTTTGAAAGCTGACAACTATCAATTGCTGATCTAACCTGTTTCAGCTCCAAATGTGTGGCTAAACAAAAGAAGCTGGCAAGTGAGAGTGTCGTGTCACGATTTTGCTTTCCGGTTTGTTTGAGTACATTGTTTGAGCTCAACTCAACAGCTGATATATCCTTCCTTCATGTCATTCACTGCAATCAAAAGACTGCTTCCATTCACATTATTATATCCTGTGCGCTTGCTTTGCGGTCTTCTCTTATTCTCCATTACTTATCGCATTTGTTTGTTTTGTCCAGACAAATACAGTTCTCCGAAAACTCCATCCCTGACTGAAATCCTGATCCCAGTGTTTGGCACGACATGCTTCTTAACTGTAGCTGGGGTCATTATCCAGTATTTGAGGAAAGCCAGATCAAAAGGGTCTTACCAGTTGGCCAGCGTAAACTTGACGGTCTAAGGTCATCTGAGGAGGTGACGGCGATTAAAGAAACATCAAAAACTACAAAGAAACTGACTGAATGGAGATGGAGAAGACCATAAGACATCAGACACTCGGGTGCACTGAGAACTGTTAGACAGGCTTAACAGGGACTTTGCAATGTGCACTTTGCAGAATGTGAAATCTAGGTAATTGTGACTTCCATACTCTGATCTCAAAAGACTGCAGATGTAAATATTCCCAAGAGTACAAAACACTGAAAACCACTGTAATTTTCTGTAAAGTTCACCCCTCCCCTGGTTAATGGGCACAGTGACTGAATGGGTCAGTCAGTGAAACTGCCTAGTCACTCTATGAGGCAGCTTTCATGGATAGCATAAAAGAAAAATATAGCACACTATGGCATGAGTAGATAAAAGTGTGTTACAAAAAGCACAATACAATATGAAGGTATAACTTAAGGACACTAAAGATAAAAAGCACTTGGAAAAACTTCTGTACTAACAGTACTACTGATTACCACTTTTGATAAGAGTGCTGTGACAGTCGGGGGACATGGTTACTGTACAAGTGTACCAGGTGAAAGGATTGTATATGAAGAGGTAACTTAAGTAACTTGGATATAGCTAACATTTCTGATGATTAACTGGTGAAAAAAACATGATTGTAGCTATACATTTATGTTAGGTACCTTATTCACTACAAATAAGGTTATAAAAATGAAGAATAACTCCAATCTGTATCCAGTTTAAGTACATTATGTGGTACGGTTATATAGATATTTTTGTTATATTGTTTTTTTTTATGTAGTGACTATTTTAAACGTATGGTATAATTTATGAAATAAATGTTTTGGTGGAACACTTCTTGTCTTCACAAAAGTTCATCTAAAAATTTAAAAAACGACAAATAAAAAAGGTCCATAGCTAGAACAACTTTTTCTGAAGTGACCTAAGGTTGTCATTACAGTTTTTGGTGGTAATAACAGCAGTGGATTGTAGTGCATGTGTGTGAAGAAAAGTTTTAATGACTTAAAGCATGCCTTTTCTACACACACGACCTACAATGTGTGCTGACCTCTGAAGAGGTCCACGAAAGACCATTGATGATCCACACTCATCATTAAAGAAAGGGAACTGATTAGTCCCCTACTTATGGTCTTCAAATGTATTGAATGTATAGCATTTATCATTGGTCAACAGATTTTATTTTGACTTTAGTGAGGATTTAGTCAGTGTGTAACTCATTTGTAGAAAGACACTTTAAGATACAGTACAAATGAAGCTTTATATTTAAAAAAAAAGTTTTTGTGCTATTTTTCTTTTTAATACTGTTGTGAAGAGTTTGTATATTCTGTTCTTAAAAATAAATATTTATTTTTAAACAAAAAGACCTGTTGGAAATGTGGTAAGAAACCACGTGCTTCTTTGTTGACCTCATTGGGGAAGTCTTTATTACACAAAGAAAACTTTAGGGGAAATCCAGGGAGCTCAAGGTGTTTTTTGTGAGTCATTAGACACTTTCACTATCACTTTCAATATCTGAAAGAAACTCACATGCAGCCTATTAGCAAAACACATATATTTCCTCGAAATAGCAGCAGGCACCTTACCCAAAAGGACAGCCATGTAACTCTGAAAGGAAGAGAAAGCTTAAACATAAGGAATTAGACTAAAGTCTGTCTGTATCCTGAAACTTTTCTAATCATTGACATGATTTAGTAGACAGACAAACTGTTGAGAAAAGGAAGTGTGCTGTTATTGGTCATGTGCCTTTGATGTCACTGCCATTCACATTGTGCTAGGTATTAGTAGGGTTTGCGCACTGCGCAGAGGGGTTTGCACTGCACATATGGCTATCGGGCATAAATGCACATTGTTTGCCATATTTAAAACCCTGTTTTGCATGGCGCAATCCATTCTGCGTGGTTCACCCTTTAATTGTATACGTGTGTGTGTGTGTGTGTGTGTGTGTGTGTGTGTGTGTGTGTATATATATATATATATATATATATATATATATATATATGCATACAAAAGGCATAGAGACAAAACAAAATACAAATAATATATAGAACTACAAAGAGATGTTAAAAGAGGAATCAGGAAAGCAAAGAGGGAAATAGAAATTATCAGATTTTTCCAGACACACGCACCCGGGGACACAAATGGAAATTGGGTTTCAAGGCATTCAAGACTGAAAACAGGAGACACTTCTTCACACAGAGTTGTCACAATCTGAACAAACTCCTCAGCGATGTGGTTGAAGCCGACAATTTGGGAACATTCAAAAATAGACTGGATAGGATCCTTGGATCACTTAGTTATTAATGGACACCAAACAAGCACAATGGGGCGAATGGCCTCCTCTTGTTTGTAAATTTTCTTATGAATCCAAGTCTTTAAAGAACATCAGGAAGTATCTGTCCAAAGGATTTCAATGTAACTCTTTCAAACTTATTTTATTGTTGGTATAATTATGGCAGAGGGGAGTGTTGAAACAGTGCTGATGGGAATGGTCTATGAATATAGTCCTTGGTATCATAGCCAGCTGAGGTGAGTCATTGCAGGAGAATGAGACACGTCTCATGAGCTAAGGTGTGTCACACCTACATAACAGTCTTCCTCTGGTCAGTTTCGCAGTAATGTGGTTTTTCGAGGCAGACAAAAGCATCAGCCACCCGGAGTCCTAATATAAAACTGCTACGGTCATGTTAAGTTGTAGACTGCAGTGAGTTCTACATTCATGTAAATAAAGTCTGTTTAGTCTACTAGGTAGTTGCAGTGAGAGAGACGCTGAAGGAAAAAAGAGAAACCACAAACAAACCAAAAACCAGTTGCTTATCTGCAATAGCGATGTACTAGCCTGCTGCTGTGTCCTGCACCTCTGTCCTGCCGAGGCCATACTGTCAGACTGTGCCACAACAGGAGTGCTAGTATTTTGCAACCAAAACCACCCAGCCACAGGACCTTCCCTTCCTTCCTTCATGTGAGTATGAACCACAAGCTGTGGCTGAGCTGAAAGGGGAAAACATGTGCAAGGTACAGGGCATGAAAAAGCAATGGGTACTTTGGGGAGTTTTTTGGTCAGGAAAGCACAGAGAATGCCTTGACCATACAAAACACACATGACCGGATGTATCACGGGCTGACGTGAGTTTATGCATTGTTTATGATGGTAGGTATAAGACTCGAGTTATATTGGGTCATGTTATGTTTTATGTTGTAATATGCAGGCTCAGGCTAAGGATTTCAATGCAAGGACATTTAAGGAATCAACTGCACCAGTTTTAGTATGACAATGCTGACAACAAGACCCTGAGAACATTCAAACTACCAGGTTTTGCCATTGGAGGCAATCAGTGAAGCCATACCAATTATATTGATCCCAAAACCAGTTAAGGAATTGACACAGTCAAATTTAGTATTTACAAAAGATGTTATGAAGGCTACACAGAAGGGGTGTCAAATAAAGCCTGAAAATTTGGCTGGCCAAGGTGTTCTCAGGTGACTGGCACTCAGTCACGCACTGAACTCTTCATCTGGCAAGAGGCACTTTCACAGTGATGGTCCGCATGAGTATCTGTTTATGGCCTGAACTTGTCAAGTACATGGAGAGAAAATACCAGGTGACCTCCTTACAAAATGTTCTTTCTCCGGATATATGCTCTATGTGCTCTAATTGTTTAGATATCCTGTTTACCCTTGGTGGAAGTGAAGTGAATGCCCTGTCTGCTCTTGACCTAAATGGAGTTGGGCTCAGTACTGACTGTACAGTGTCAAAGGTCTGTAACAGCAGTTAATGTATGCAGTGCTGCCAAACCATCTTTTCATATGTTTCTGTTTAAACCCCTGCTATAAGAAGAGGAACACGAGTTTGACCTTGATTGTTATGTATTTAAGATGCAACACATTCCAGGGATGACCAGACTGAAATAAACGTTTCCGCTGATCAGTTCCTCCTTTTATTATTTTTTTGGTAAGTATCTTTTGATTATGGTCTGAATTTTCTTGCTGAGTCTAGAAGCCGTCTAACACTTAAAATACATGTGTTAAAGATCCAGGCAAGCTGTTTTTTTTTTTTACTTTGTTTTGCGGGGAGTGGGGGGTGGGGGATTGTACTGTAAAAATACATGACTTGTGGAAAGAGTTGGAACCAATAGTACAGATGTAGTATGATCTTGTGGCTTATTAAAACTGCACTCTGTTCTCTTGGCTGTGCTTCATTTTAGTTTTTAGTTTACTTTGTGTAAGAGTAGTTTTGTATTAGTTCATCTGAGGAAAAAACAACTGACAAACAATAAAACAGAACAGCATGCTTTCTCTTAAGCAGCAAATTTAGTTTGAAATGGGAAACTTGTCTTTTGTCATTTTTTTGCTGCTCTTAAAGAACATTTGGTTTGCCAAGCAGTGCCTTGGCAGAGCTTTCTTCAAGTCTTTGTTCCCAATCAGTGTGGCAGCTTAAACCAAGCAGCATCATACAGTGTGAGGCAAAGCCATTGTGAGGAGTATTCAAAGAATAAGTAGGACAGAACAACTTGTTGATGCAAACAAGAAAAGGTATAGACAGTATCTTGCATATTCTTCTTTCCAGAATCCTACCCATTAAAAATCCCTTTACCCAGTATGTCCAACTGCATTCTCCTGCTGTCCAAACTGAGGACATTATGGTCAATCCATAAAGTACTGTCTCCCCTTTCCTGACACTACAGAAACAAAAACAAAATAGAATACAAAATACAGGGAGATAATACATGTTTTTTCCATGTATTTATAAATCAGGAATAAAAATAAAATACGAATATAAAGTGAATGTAAAGTAATGCAAATAATGAAGTGAATTGCTTAGATACTGTCTCTATCTATCTACCTTTCTATCCATCTACTTTAATGTTTTTACATATAGTACCCTATTTTTCTAACTTTATCTCTGTGGAACGCACAGCTAACAAGAGAAAACAACAAAAGAACAACAGCAAGATGCTGCTCACTCAAAAAAAAAGAGCAAATAAATATAAAAAGTCAAGTTATCTGCATCATGAACTATCATTGAACCCTGAGTTATAGCCCTGAGCAATGTGAAACATTGCACCATGCAACTTTGACAGCAGTTTTCATTTTTCACAGAAGTTACACAACATGGAGATGCCCTTGAAATAGTACAGCTGGTCCAATATGAAGTAGTTTTATTAACACAAGGACATTATCCAGCTGTGTCTTGAAGATGGCAACATGTACAGCACAGTTAATTTGTGTTCCATGAGCCCTCCACATTTTACATCAAATATGTATTTCTACATTTTGTCCAGTGGTGCTCCTCTTGTTTTGTTTTACGCACTTAAGATGAGGTAGACAAAGTGTTACATAAGAACATAAGAAGGAACATAAGAAAGTTTGCAAACAAGAGGAGGCCATTCAACCCATCATGCTTGTTTGGTGTTCATTAATAACTGAGAGATCCAAGGATCCTATCCAGCCTATTTTTTAATGTTCCCAAATTTTAAGCATCTACCACATTGCTGGGGAGTTTGTTCCAGATTGTGACGCCTCTCTGTGTAAAGAAGTGTCTCCTGTTTTCCGTTTTGAATGCCTTGAAGCCCAATTTCCATTTGTGTCCCCGGGTGCATGTGTCCCTGCTGATCTGGAAAAGCTCCTCTGGTTTGATGTGGTCGATGCCTTTCATGATTTTGAAGACTTGGATCAAGTCCCCACGTAGTCTCCTCTGTTCCAGGGTGAAAAGGTTCAGGTCCCTCAGTCTCTCAGTAGGACATTCCCTTCAGACCTGGAATAAGTCTGGTTGCTCTCCTCTGAACTGCCTCTAGAGCAGCGATATCCTTCTTGAAGTGTGGAGCCCAGAACTGTACACAGTATCCAGATGAGCTCTAACTAGTGCATTGTACAGTCTGAACATTACAAAAACAAAATGTTAGGGTATATTGTCAAAACTGTAGAATTGAGAACAAGGGCAGTAATGTTCAGACTGTACACAGTATCCAGATGAGCTCTAACTAGTGCATTGTACAGTCTGAACATTACTGCCCTTGTTCTCAATTCTACAGTTTTGACAATATACCCTAACATTTTGTTTTCCTTTTTTTATTGCTTCCCCACATTGTTTGGATGGAGAAAGTGAGGAGTCCACACTTTCTCATGTGTTACTTAATCTAGTTCTATTCCTCCCATAGTGTAATTATAGTGGACATTTTTGTTACCTGCATGTATTACCTTGCACTTGTCCACATTACTTGCACTTGAATTTCATCTGCCAGAAACACACTGTGTGCGAATCTATTTACTGAAATGAACGCTCTTGCCATGAGACCATAAACAGGAAGATTTTCCTATGTTGTGCCTTTCAGTGCCAAAAAACAACTCTGTTCTGACAGGCAGGGAGTAGAGGGGGAGGGTAGAAGGGGCAGAAGGTGAGGATTTGCTGGGGTCAATGCAACAAATTAAAACATCCATTTATATCCAGGGATCCAGTGTTCTGTGGCATCAGCAAATCAGTAATTTTTATTTTTGTAATGGTAAAAAGGTTAACTGTGTGTCAGGGGCTATAGCTGTTAAACACATTGTCTATCTTGAGGAAGCCTTTATCAGCAGTGTGCAGTGAGGATGATGATAATGAAGTATATAATGACTTTATCATTACAACAAGGGACAATATAACAAAAGACAGCTGTGGGAAATGTACTTTATAGGAGGAAAATGCAGCCTTGGACTTCTGCAGACCAAGAGGCACACTTTCATCTATCCATTTTCTTAAATTAATTGAGTAACTGTGCCATTCTTTCTGCAGGGGACTTTCAGTGCAGCAAGATAATTTTGTAGCACTGATGGAGCCCTGTGTGTTACGGGACTTTGGGTGCAGGTTGTGTCTGTAGTTTGTAACCAACTGCAGAACCATGCTCAGGTGTACAAATCTGAAGCATGTGGAGCCTGCTCGGATCCATACTACCATCCTGGACTCACCTCTGACCACCCTGGACTACACACAGCTCCACCAGCAGAGCATCAATGCAACCCTAACAGACCAGTCCCTTGATGCGGGAATGCTCTACCTGCTTGAAAGGGATGATGTCCCGCTGATGAGCTCAAACAATACAAGCCCGTCTGTCACACACCTGCAGTATATAGCAACTTACCTGTAGGCCTACCAACTTTTTGCATTGACGTCAACATGGCAAAGTACTTGTAGGTACATCCCTAAAGCACACAATCTGTGCCTCCAGCAGCATTCAAACGACAACAACTCTGGGGTGGGTGTAGGGTTTAAGTGGAATTCAGCATAACATCAGAAGAAAAAGGAGTGATCATGCATGCAAGAGCTAAGAAGCAGTTGATCTCACAGGCTGATTAGCTTTTGTGGTCTGGGCTGCATAGGTATGAGGAGACAATGGTACCTTCAAAGACCAAGTCCGGCGCCTGAAAAAGAGGAAAATGCTGAAGACGTGCCAGGTTTAACAGGCTAGACTGGAGACTAGAATACTACACTGTAGGTTATGGAAAGGTCCCCAGGGATCAACATTCACCATGTTCTGTATGAAACACTTCACATAAAAGTTATCTTATTAATTAGAAACAAATCAATTCAATAATTAATAATAAATAAAGGAAAATGCGGGTGGTTAAATAATTTTATATTTTCCAACTGGGGATTTCATCTGATCTAAATTCACACCTGGAATGGCTCTAGCCTCAAGATAACCTGCCCAAATTAAAACCCTCCTGTATCCAAACATTCTATTTATTGTATATTTTTTCTTTTTTTTGTGTTTATTTTGTTTGGCGGTGTGCTTCTAGTTCTAGACATGAGCCAAGAACACTTACAACAGGAAACACATTACTAAAGGACTTGCCAAAAAAATTAATAGATTTTCTGAGTCTGCCGGCAGAGATTTCCTTGACTTTACTAATGTTATTTCTAGTCACGAAGAAACAATTACTAGGGACTTCCAGAGCTCATGAGAACCTTTTTGGCTACTGCAGCTTATTAAGTTTCCTATTGACTTGCAGCAGAGGAAATCAAATTGAATTGATTCAAATTTCCAATGGTGGAATTGCCCAGGGTGTACCTCGGGATAAAAGCAATACAAACCCTCAGAGCTTCCCTTAACAATCTTAACAATTATTGCTTTGCATGTGACGCAGATTTGAACTAGGTCTGAGGGGGATTTTAAGTTTGAGTGGGGATAGGAGACTTTCATTGTGTAGTAGTTTGTGTATATCACGATATACACTCACCTAAAGGATTATTAGGAACACCATACTAATACTGTGTTTGACCCCCTTTCGCCTTCAGAACTGCCTTAATTCTACGTGGCATTGATTCAACAAGGTGCTGAAAGCATTCTTTAGAAATGTTGGCCCATATTGATAGGATAGCATCTTGCAGTTGATGGAGATTTGTGGGATGCACATCCAGGGCACGAAGCTCCCGTTCCACCACATCCCAAAGATGCTCTATTGGGTTGAGATCTGGTGACTGTGGGGGCCAGTTTAGTACAGTGAACTCATTGTCATGTTCAAGAAACCAATTTGAAATGATTCGACCTTTGTGACATGGTGCATTATCCTGCTGGAAGTAGCCATCCGAGGATGGGTACATGGTGGTCATAAAGGGATGGACATGGTCAGAAACAATGCTCAGGTAGGCCGTGGCATTTAAACGATGCCCAATTGGCACTAAGGGGCCTAAAGTGTGCCAAGAAAACATCCCCCACACCATTACACCACCACCAGCAGCCTGCACAGTGGTAACAAGGCATGATGGATCCATGTTCTCATTCTGTTTACGCCAAATTCTGACTCTACCATCTGAATGTCTCAACAGAAATCGAGACTCATCAGACCAGGCAACATTTTTCCAGTCTTCAACTGTCCAATTTTTGTGAGCTTGTGCAAATTGTAGCCTCTTTTTCCTATTTGTAGTGGAGATGAGTGGTACCCGGTGGGGTCTTCTGCTGTTGTAGCCCATCCGCCTCAAGGTTGTACGTGTTTTGGCTTCACAAATGCTTTGCTGCATACCTCGGTTGTAACGAGTGGTTATTTCAGTCAAAGTTGCTCTTCTATCAGCTTGAATCAGTCGGCCCATTCTCCTCTGACCTCTAGCATCAACAAGGCATTTTCGCCCACAGGACTGCCACATACTGGATGTTTTTCCCTTTTCACACCATTCTTTGTAAACCCTAGAAATGGTTGTGCGTGAAAATCCCAGTAACTGAGCAGATTGTGAAATACTCAGACCGGCCCGTCTGGCATCAACAACCATGCCATGCTCAAAATTGCTTAAATCACCTTTCTTTCCCATTCAGACATTCAGTTTGGAGTTCAGGAGATTGTCTTGACCAGGACCACACCCCTAAATGCATTGAAGCAACTGCCATGTGATTGGTTGGTTAGATAATTGCATTAATGAGAAATTGAACAGGTGTTCCTAATAATCCTTTAGGTGAGTGTACACCGATCAGCCATAACATTATGACTACTGACAGGTGAAGTGAATAACACTGATAATCTCGTTATCAAGGCACCTGTCAGTGGGTGGGATATATTAGGCAGCAAGTGAAAATGTTGTCCTCAAAGTTGATGTGTTAGAAGCAGGAAAAATGGGAAAGCGTAAGGATCTGAGCAACTTTGACAAGGGCCAAATTGTGATGGCTAGACGACTGGGTCAGAGCATCTCCAAAACTGCAGCTCTTGTGGGGTGTTCCCGGTCTGCAGTGGTCAGTACCTATCAAAAGTAGTCCAAAGAAGGAAAAGCGGTGAACCGGCGACAGGGTCATGGGTGGCCAAGGCTCATTGATGCACGTGGGGAGTGAAGGCTGGCCCGTGTGGTCCGATCCAACAGACGAGCTACTGTAGCTCAAATTGCTGAAAAAGTTAATGCTGGTTCTGAGAGAAAGGTGTCAGAACACACAGTGCATCACAGTTTGTTGTGTATGGGGCTGCGTAGCCGCAGACCAGCCAGGGTGCCCATGCTGACCTCTGTCCACTGCCGAAAGCGCCTACAATGGGCACGTGAGCATCAGAACTGGACCACGGAGCAATGGAAGAAGGTGGCCTGGTCTGATGAATCACGAATTCAAGGTGTTGACTTGGCCTCCAAATTCCCCAGATCTCAATCCAATCGAGCATCTGTGGGATGTACTGCCCAAACAAGTCCGATCCATGGAGGCCCCACCTCGCAACTTACAGGACTTAAAGGATCTGCTGTTAACGTCTTGGTGCAAGATACCACAGCACACCTTCAGAGGTCTAGTGGAGTCCCTCGACGGGTCAGGGCTGTTTTGGTGGCAAAAGGGGGACCTACACAATATTGGGCAGGTGGTCATAATGTTATGGCTGATCGGCGTATATCCTGTATATCAGCTAAAAGCAGGTGCTGGATATTTGTCAATCTTAACCTTATGTAGAGAAATACTGCACCGTTATACATGTTGAGGTACAATACTGAATTTTTCATTCTTTCCTGATCATCAGTATCAAAGTGGTTCTTCATTGAGTGAAGAAAGATCTCTCATAATAATAATAATAATAATAATAATAATAATAATAATAATAATAATAATAATAATAATGATACATTGTATTCCTATAATCATGAACACCGTTTTAATCGCCCCACGATGGACTAATATTAAAAAATTTCAATGCTTGGAAATGGTGAAGAAAAATAAAAGTTAACAATCTTTTAGTGGTTATTTTCTCTTTATAAATCAAGGCGTCTCCTCTAACAATTTCATTTCTATACCTTGTTTAAGTCTCCCATGGAGGCACTATTTAATTGTTTTGCACTATGTTGGGAGGGAGACAGGGTTTGCAGTTCCAAGTTAAATTAATAGAGGAGATGTTCTTTGTTCATGATAATGCATACTGATATATGATGTATTGTTTTTCTTTTGAATACTACTGTTTACCTGTGAACGGTGTACACCTAGTGGGATGGATTAGTGGTACCAGTTCTACATAGCTATGGCTACACTAGGGGAGTTCGGTGGAGTTTGTCACTATTTGTGAGCTGTTGGATGTTGTTTGTTATAATTACATTTTAACTTTTCCTGAAACTTCTCCCTAAAGGTTTAAAACCAGGAGGTTAGTTTTGTTTTTCTTCTTTTTTTTCTTCTTTGTATTTGGAAGTCCTATTCACTTTGGGTATTTTTGGTTTTTATTGAAACTGAATTACTACATATCGTAACTTAATGTGTGTAAAATACATATTTTTGTTCACTGCATTATTTTTTGTATGTTTGTTCTTGTTTATTTGACCAAACTATTTGGAATTGCTTGTCACAGGTCTGATTTTTAAGTTAAAATGATAGATCTCTGAAGGCATCAGAACAATTACATTGCAGCCACCTCAGCAAGCAAATTTCAAGCAATAATTGCAAGCAATAAAATATTTTTGAGTGAAAACTTTAATGTTCTGTTACATTCTAGCCCCAGGACAAAAACTACTTTTACCATTGAGACATTAGCTACAACATGCCCTATTTATAAATACAACCATAGTGAATGTTAATAATGAAGTGAATAATTACAGTTAACTATAGTACGAGTACTTTTTTATATATTTTTTTTATAATGTTTTTATATTGCAGTGTGACTGCTATGAAATCAGATATAGGTGAAACTTTTTGGCAGTGATTTGGTTCTTGAGTTTGTCATTCTTGATTGCTTGCATGACTACATTGATCAAAAGACATTGTTCCCTTTTCCAAGTCTTGATAAGTTGTAACTAAGCAATGCCAGACTCATTGTAAATAGGACTCCTCTTCATGGTTACCAAGTGGGTGTA
Organism: Amia ocellicauda; assembly: GCF_036373705.1. Lineage (NCBI taxonomy): Eukaryota > Metazoa > Chordata > Actinopteri > Amiiformes > Amiidae > Amia > Amia ocellicauda. Next base: position 7,535,476 of record NC_089868.1, read on the forward strand.
TGTTTTCTGTTGACGGTAAACACACGCTGAACTTCTTTGATGATGGCAGCTTCGAGGACTTGATAGTGACAGTTCTTAAGATAGCCCAAGTTGGGCACCTCCATGTTAAGCAGGAGATTGTAACATCTTGACAGTATTACCATGGGAACATTTCCATTGTGCCACTCAGAAAAGCCACAGTACTCATCTATAAAGCTGTTCTCTCCTCAAACAGACTGAAGATTCGGAAAGCTTTAAATTATAACACAAGGTTGAAATTGCTCTAGAGTTAAAGACTGTGTTGTACAACATTATCTTCTGTCTTTTTTAAATATATATATATTTTTATCGTTGTGCTACTTGAGCTGCTTTATCTGTTTATTTTAGTTGGCTGTGGCTTTGTTGTCATTTAAAATTCACGGGTTTGAAATAAAAGCTTTTTCTGAAAACAATTACCTGAAACAATTGTCGTCTTTTTGGTGGCATTTTGTTGCCAGCAAGGTCTGTGTGAATGGGTTGTTGCATTTAAATACCAGCATTTTTCCGGCAAGGGTCCTAATCTAATTGCCGGCAATTTTCCGGCAACAGGTCTGTGTAAAATGGAACAGGAAAGCGAATGCCAGCAAAAGACGCATCATGTCCTTGCGTCGTCAACTTCGTGCATCAGCTAACTGACATAACCGATCAGAATACGGGCACATTTTTGCGACCACAACACAAAAAGGTTAAGACACCTTTGAACAAGAAAATGTAACCATAATGAAAAATGGACCAGGTTGTTAGAAATGGCGGAGGTTAATAATAATAGTAGTCACAGCAATATTATTGATGAATCAACAGGTTGGTGACCTGTGTAGTGTAACTATTGTCACACATATGTCAGAAGTTATATACCAATAAATCATGAAAAATATAATATCTCTATACAGGCAAAAGTGTTAGGCTGCATTACAGTGAACACTAACAAGAGCTTGTTGTGAGTTATTTAATTTGATTTTAAGGCAGTAATGTCAAACTTTAAAACATGAAAGTTGTTGTGAGCAATCAATCAATTGCAGATCTGCACACCCAGACATTGGTAGATATAGATGTACACACAATGTAATGTCTTGCTTTTTCTCATTTACTTACTTTACTTTACTAATAATCCAACTTTCATCGGTCCGTGTCTCCAAATCCACAGGCTTCTGTAGCGTCTAAGTACATTACATTATTTGTCATTTAGCAGACGCTCTTATCCAGGGCGACTTACATTTGTCTCATTGCCAATGCTACAACACTCTTGCTGGCAATCTCTGTTTTCTGTGTGAATGGGTACATCCTGCAATTTGCCAACATTCAAAGCCAGTGTGAATGGAGGTGCAACAGGAAAAAAGCAGGCAAACGTTGCCTGCATTTTGTGGGCATTTCAGTGTGAATGGGGCTAAAGTCGCAATTCAGAAAATTATGAATATATATAAAAATAAAAAATCAACTGGTCACAGGCTTCAAAAATGTTCTGGAGTAGAATTAAGCTATTTGCCAAGAAACTAGGAATATCCTGACCCAAAGACTGATTTCAGATCTTAATAAAGCTTAAAAGGTGTGGAACATTGCTTGAAATAAACATTTTTGATACACATTTGTTTAAAATGTGTATCATATTTGAAGAATATAGGTCAGATACTGACTGCTTTTTCTTGATTTCCATAGAAAGTGTAGAAAATGTGTGTCAGTATTATAAAAAAATATGTCAGGAGTATCTGTCACACTAAATGCAGCCTAAAATTAAAAAAACCCGGTAGGATTTTAAAGACAACGTCACATTGGTGGAGGTTTAAGTATTGCCTTAAGGAGGCAATTAAAGGAGAGTGTATATTTGCAGGCAGTGCAGCGTGTCTAGCTGTTGACTGGCAGGAGTAATTTATTACTAGGCTGGGACAGTGTTGCCATGACTGCAGCTATGGAGACAGGCTTGCAGTGCACTTGTTATGTGTTCACCTTTAACCCTTTGCCAGGTTTCAGAGGCACTGCGTATGCTTAATCCCTGTCTGTCCACACATGAACAATGTTCAATAGTTTTACAGCCCCAGTTAAATTGCATTATCTACGGCTGCAAACTTGTAGGGTTAAAGCGAAGATGACATCTGTACTTGCTAATTATTACAAAAAGCTTCGAAGTCACTGTTATAAATGGCTGGGATAAGTGCTTCGAGTTGCTTTCCCAAGTTGCTGCATTGGCCCCATTGGCATCATACAGGAGGATTGTTAATCCCAAATAAATATTTTGGTAAACTTGCTGCAGCCTTTTCACAATGTGTTTTTCACGCCTGGGGTGCATGTCTGTGGTTGGGGAGACGTGGGTTAAGGTGGGCATAGTGTAGAGAGTGGCTCCACAAGAATACAGCAAGAGAGATTGACAATCTGTGAAAGAGAGAGAGAGGGATGAACAGAGCCCTGTACCCTACTGTTCCCATCTTGCAAAAGGGCTTCATTGCCACTTCTTATTTCTAAACTGCAGGCTCTCCCCCGGGCGCTTTGGAAAGCCTCTGCTAAATGACTTGGAATTACAATCTGATTCAGCACAAATCATCAATGTGGCTCTTTTTGCATTTGGCTCCTTAAGTAGCGGCCCGTCTCTTCAATTACTCCCACTGCAATGGAGGACGCTGCGCTGGATCAAAAGAGATCGACATGCTTCTCTTTCGATTCAAATCTCTTATCGGCTGTTAAGAGGACAGTATTCACAAGCCTTAGCAGTTGAGAAGTCACCACAGTGTACTTACACACACCTGATTAGCACAGTGCACAGTGTCTGCAGTGTGCTGATCGAAAATCCTAAAGGCCATATTTCATATAATAATAATCAGATTAACATATTTGTAACACTAAGCTTAAACTATGTTGAAAGGAATTAAAGTGAAGTCACTACTGAAGTAATTGACTGCATATACAGTACAGTATATGATGGTACCCAGTTATGTCCAGATGCTACCTAGGTTATCTGAAATTAAGAAACAGTTCCCCCAGAGGTTGATGGGACATTACCTTTATGCTGGAAACACTTGAAAAGCCTTATTTCGCCACCCTCCTTGCATGGCCACATAAGGCTGAAGGAGCAACCTGGAAAGTTGGGGGAACTGTTTCTTCATTTCAGATATCCCAACGTTATCTTTCAATTTCGAAACACATCGTTCTATTAAATCTTTATTTTATTCTGTTTGTGTTGTGTATTTATTAATATTACCATTATTTTATATTTGTGCAGTAACTAGTTCTACTCTTTGATTGAACAATTAAACAGAAGAGTGCTCCTATTTATTCAGAATAGTGGAACTAAACCACGTCCACCCCCACCCCGTGACTGTAATACTGAGCACCGCGGTGAATTTTTTAATGGTATATTGATACCAAAAATCTGTCACCGGCACAGTCCTAGGTGCGATGTCTCAGCGGCGGGTAGTGGCTGACTGGGAAGGCGACTGGGAGGTCTGTGTGCCACCCTGGGCGTCCTGGAACTGCGGGCGTGTCCGTGTCCCAGTCTTCTTCCTATGAGGTTGCGTCTGCTGAGGAGGGGGGGCCTGGATTGCAGACGGTGGTGCAAATCAGCAGGTGGCCTAGGCCTTGGCTGGGAAGGAACAGGCACAAGGACATAGCACTGCTAGGGCTGGCGGGCCACAGAAGGGGGCCCCTGGTGTGGAAGGACCAGAGCCATCTGTTCAGACTGTTCCCTGGCCTTTCTGGAGTACTCCAACATCTCCTCCACTGCAGGGTTGAAAGTGAAGTCTGGAGTGATGGGTGCATCGAGCAGGTGTGGTTTATCCTTCTGGGCCGCCCTGCCTTGAGAGAGCCAGAGCTGGTGTCTGGCTGGTACAAGGGCCACCAGTGAGCATCCAGATGCGCGTGCTGAGTACATCATTAACTCAACCACAACGTCTTCTGCTCCAGCAATCTCCCACATGAGCTCAGGTTTGGGAGCATCCTTGTGCTTGTCAGCCAGCTACACCATACACCACCAGCAGGCTGGCAAAGTCAGTGTGGAAGGTTCTTCACTTGGCGTCACAATCAGGATCTGCTGCAGCCAGGACTACTGGGACCAAAATGGGTGAGTATTTTTATTCTACCACCCTTTATAGTTAAATTGGCTCAGGATTTTTCGAGGCTCTCAGAGTGTAATTTAAAAGTGAACCTGTGAAGGAGGAGAGGTACAGAGAATAGAAAGTAAATGTGTGACTGTACAGTTTGTGTGTTAAGACTGTATGTGGTAGGTTTAGAGTCCAGAGACCACATACAGAGACCCCCGGATAGGGAGGTTAGTTTATATGTTAGTGTTAGTGGAGTAAGGGGAACTCCAGTGTACAAAGGTGTACGACAGATCTGAGGGGATTGATGCCAAGGGAACTGAACAGCATGATAAGGCCTAAGGAGCCCTATGTTATGCAAGGAAATCCTTGTACGCTAAGGCCAGTGTTAGTGGCGGTCAATAGCCAGACTGAACCTACGGTACTGCTAAGACCAACAATTAGCCCCATCGTTGGCAAAACGCTAGGATTGACATAAAGGCTTCACAGGGCATGTCATGTCGGTCTCTGTGAATACCTACAAGAGAAGTTTAAAAATGTTAAACTTAAAATGGAAAAGGCAGGGTGGGATCCTGTCTGGACTCCCAGACAACACAGAGAATAATGACATTATTTGTCAGAATAATAATAACTTAGAGAAGAAATTGATCACCATGGATCATGAAAACACAGAAGTAGTGAAATAAACACTTTATTCTAAGTAATAAAAAGCTTAATAAATAAATAGATAAATAAAATAATACATGAATGAATAAATGATTTGGGCTGTTTGAGACAAAAAAACAAGCCACAGATCTGGAATCCGAGTTATCTTTGGATATCAATGTGTTTATTCTTTGTGTGTTTATGTATACGTATAGTCTGAGGGTTACATAATGTTTTGTATGTATTTTTAATATTTTGCATAACCCAGAATAAGACTAAGAAAAGAAGTAACCAATCATTTCAGAATTATATTTAAAAACAATGCAGTTATTTATGTTGAAACAACAGACTCATGAGGATTTAACCATTTGCATCAGAAGGCATCAGAAATAAGAGAGAATATATTCAATGCAAAATACAACTTGTCCCGGTAACCCATCTTTGGCCTATTAGCATAACCAAGTGGTGGGAAAGTATAGTAATTTTTTTTTTCCTTCATAAGGGGAACCAGCAATCAAAATGCCAGCAATAAAAGTATGAGACTGCACTGACATACACAAAAAGGGGAAGTTTTGAACTCTGCAGCTTCCTGTGATTCCATCCAGTTTCTCGCAGTGCTATTCAGGCCAGGTGGCCCGCCTGGCCAAACATATGCCCCCCACCTTGCCTACGAACATTTCTACAGGAAACCCTGCCATCTCTCTGCACTTTTGTTGGGGAACAGAGGAGCTGCAGGTTAATTGTACTGGAAAACGGTTGTCCATTGTAAGAACTGTCCATTCCTCTGTATATATTTCTGGTTACACTTTCATTAGATCATAGATCTTGTTAAGTATATGGTGTAAGTTACCACTCTTCCTCCTTTCAATGACAACTTGACTGTGGTTTGGTATTAATACAGTACATGCTTTTTGTATAGGTAATTAATCTCTTTATTCATTCATTGTTTTTAGAAGCACAGGAGATAAAAATAAAAATAAAAGTTTTTCCCCAATAAAACATACCCATATTCCCTGCAACAATAAGAAAAAACAAAGTAACAAAACACAACATAGACGTGCAGTGACAAAGCCTCGGGTAAAAGACTGTTTCTTTTGGGTCATGTGCAACATGGAAGTGTGTTGTTATATTGATTTTCTGGTAACAGCAGCCTACAAAAGTGTAAATAGGGTCTTTACTCAGCAAAGGTGATTTCTCAAGGGCAATCTTAGAAAAATTTCCAGGGAGAAAAAGGAATTGAATTTACCATAAGTAAGTAAATAACTTTGCACTCTGACTTGCAAATCCTGTAACACTGTAAAGTATTAAAAATCTTAAAAATAAAATGTATACAAATATTCTAAGCCATTGCACCGATTAACTAGATTGATATTACGCTTCTCAGGGCTTCGGTCTGCTATATTGGGTACAGTACATCTCTCAAATCATCAGCTATTAAAGGCCTAGGGAAAAGAATGTGCAAGTTGCTCAATTATTTCAGTAAATTAAGCTCAAGTAAGATATAATTTAAAAAAAAGAAACAGAAGGTTGTGGTTGAGTAACCTTCACTATTAAAAAGTATGTCCACTTACTGGGTGATATCTGAACATATCTGGCCTAGGCACATCAATGTGTCTGCTTCAGGCACTTTGAGCATTTCTACAGTTATTCCCAGAAAGTAATAAATAACCTGTTGATTTGGAAGCAACATAAACAGTAAATGTTTGTTGAATACACACCATGTTATGAAATTAACATAAAAAGTGAACTAAATGGTTTACTAAATGACTAAATGGTATAACAAAAGCATGGGCAGGAAGTACTGGGTTTGCAAATCGGCTGTATAAATCCATGCTTAGTGGATTAACTTTATACATCACACTTGCTCGAGTGCACTGTCTGACAGCAAGGAGAGTGTGGTCCTGCTGCCCTCTAGTGACACAAAAGGATAAACTCTGAAATAAACCTAAAGCACACCCCTGATTTGTTACAATAAAACAAAAACAAGTGCATTGAACAAAAAAAAAACTACACTTTGGCTCCAGAACCCGTGTATATACAAAAAATCCTTTTTGCACTACATATATCACTCTTAAGTTCAGAGTTTGATGTATTTTGGAGAAGAAAGATGCATGATTTTTCTTCTTCTTCAGTAGGTATACTGAAGGGAAAGAGGCATACGTTGTGTGTGGCTTTACACTTTATTCAGAAGCTCTTTTAGTTTTTTTCCCCTTAAGGAAATAGTGCAAAAGAAACTCACATTATTCCATACTGTCACAGAATCAGGCCTCATATTTGTAGTTCTCTTCTGTTTAAATTGCAACCCTAGAACAATTTGTCTTACACAAATGAGAAGACTATGAGGTATCACTTTCTGTTCATCCTATGTGTTCTGGATCCATTAAACACTGTAATAAACAGAACTAAAGTTATTTTGGAATAGTGAAAATAATTATAAGTATTTTAGTGGAGTAGCTGACCAAAGAACCACAAACTGAATGAGTGGAGAGGTTTAGGCATACTCCTTGTATATAGCAAAATAACCCATAAGGACCAAATCAATTTGCTACCAGGAAGAACCATTTCCCGTCATTTTACTCCCCTGAAAAAATAACAAATAGCTTTAAATACTACCAGATTTTTACAGCTTGCTTTCAATTGAGCGGTATGCAAAGGATTCAACTGGGGTATCTGAAAAGAAGTGTGCCAGCTGAATCCTAACCAAGCCCCCCACAATCAATTTAAAGAAAAACATACCACTTGGAATAAGAAAAGCCCCCACTCCAGTGTCTAAACCTTGCACCTCCTTGGTCTTTGTTCTAGGCTCGGTGGTTGCCGTAGCTGGGGAAGCCAAACTGTGAGATCATGATGTTGGTGTAACGCAGGGGCATCTGACCATAGATCTGCGCCAGCCGGTTGAGGCAGTAAGAGCGTTGCAGGAGGTGATGGGCCCGGTGCCACATGCCCTGGTACCCACTGGCGGCGTCCTTCTCCAGGTTACGGAAGTCCACTGGCTTCACGAAGACCCCCGCAGGCTTCTGGGTGTGCTGGGCCACCAGGAAGTTGACGGCGATGTCGTCACAGTTCTGCGTGTCGTCGATCAGTCTGTGCACCTCTGGCGGTTGGTTCTGGAAAGCTTGCAGGTATTTCTTGTGGAAGAATGCAGCCCCCACCAGCACCATGGAGTAGTGGTCTCCCTGCCCTGCCGCGGGGTCCTGGAGCTCAAAGCTGCCATAGCTGTACACCCCTGAGGGTGTTGTGACGTGCTTCCGTGGGACGAAGCCCACGATCTGATCAGGGAATTGCTGGAAGAAGGAAATAGGGAGGGTGGGGGATTTATTTGCTGGTTCATGTCACTCAGTATTTGTTAAAATGCAGGCCAAGTACAACCTATTACTGTTATGGATTGATTTTGATTTGTGATGGAATTTGAGGGAAGTGTCACATCACTGCTTCATTTTCTGACCATTCTTACTTGTGCTTTTGGTCTCATAGCTTGTCAAAATGCTATTAAGTCGACAAAAATTGTCTGTTTTCAATCGTCTTCCACTGTTTAGGTGCACCTTGGCCTGTCCGTTTGAGTCCAGGCTGTTGCTGGGGGTCACCTCCCACTGTACCAAAACTAGTTTCACCCGCACCCGCCGAGTCCTAAACTAGTCTAGGTGGAAGTACCGTTACTTTCCCTAAAGTAGCCAGGCACAACATTACTATTTTTTTAAATTGTAGCTACAATAATGGCGGATGCAATCGATCCAAGAGATGCGATAGAAACGTTTCCTAAGAAAGAATCTGTCTTGACCTTAGGAAAATTATGAAATTTGAGCATTAAAGTATGGTCAGAAAGTGCCATACAGGATCAATCCATTTATGATAAGCAGATTAGAATCAATAAGGCTGTTAACAATAGGCAACAAGGCTTCTTTCAATCTCTTTGTTTATAAACCAAACGCTACTGCTGGCACTAAATCCCAAAATGGCAAGTGTCCCTGAATGCCGTTTGACCTTTGGCTTCTCACATTCACTTCCTGGGGTAGCTGTACCTAACGACAATGTAATGCAAACGCAGACAGCCAAGTTTAGATGTATGGGTGCAACACGGACAGGCCGAGGTGAATTGAAACGCACGTAGTGCAAACATGAAAATCATACAGCACTGTATCCGTACTACAAGAATGCTCAAAATGTTGGAAAACCCGTTAGAGATTATGCTTTTACACACTAGATCACATTTCTGAAATGTACTTGGTCAAGGGAAGGAACTATATTATCTGTATAGCCTCTTACCTAAAGTAAACATTCACACGGACCAAGATAAGATCCCATATATACTAAAACAACTGTGTATTGTTTCCTATCATTAACCATTGTCCTGATAGACAAAAATGTTCCTGTTTACACAGCTAAAATACTGCAATGTGTTTTATTTTAAAGATCTGAAAGGCCTTGGATTTTGAGAGCCTACCAACATCAACAGTGGTTCCAAACACAAACATATTGATAACATTAATTGCATTAGGGAAAGCACTTTTGATAGTGATAATATACATTTCAATGTTGGCACAGTCAACAGGCTTTGTTAGTTCTAATATTACAAACCCAATGTGATTTAGCACCAAGCGCAGTGGTTAGGACTCCTGAGCGGAAGGCTGTGGGTTCAATCCCAGATGGGGGGACATTGCTGTACCCTTGTACTCTGGTAATTGTATATAAAAAATGATGTGATGTAAGATTACTTCTGCTTAGAAATATAATAATATTGAATATGAAGAAAAACTAAATCTGTACTGTATACTATAATTACCAATAAACAACAAGCAGGTTAATTTAATGGGATTAGTTTCAATTATTGTAATTATTATTAGTAGTATCTGAATAATGTGTGAGAGATGTTCAGAAGAACATGGAGGCATCCCTCTTGCAGTGCAACTTCTACTGTAGCGACTATGTTGGGCTTTGTAGTCTTTCTCTGATGAGCCATTCCAGTACGTCTCAGAGGCGTTTGAGGTTGAGGTTAGGCCGCTCAGAACCAACCATCAGAAATATTCACTCTTTTCCTCCTAGGATTCTGGTAAGTACAATATAAAATTCCACCATCAAGTTTTTTTTTCTTTCATATATTATTCAAAGGTTCACATAATTGGAATTCTGTGAAAAAAAAAAAATCTTATGATAAAACATGATCAATTACCTTCCAGACAGAAAAGGCAAAGTCAATATCAGGAGTGCTGATCAGGGTGTCATCATCCAGCATTAAAACAGCTGCGAACAGAACAAAACAGCAATTACACAAAGAGCTTCTGAAGCAAATCGATCCCTTTACAATTATTTGGCCATTGTTTTTAATTTTAGATTTTCCTGGTTGTAACTGGCCATAGTTAATGAATACGTCTTACCCCTACTGCACTTGTATGAACAAGGCTGAGATGTAGACTGTGGAAATATGCCGTATTGCCCTGATGTGTTCAGTTTTAGAAATTAATTGTGCAGAGCCCTCTGCCACGGGCAACCACGATTCAAAGCTCTATAGTACAGCATTGTACATGTATACAACATTTCAAGGGTAAAAATATCAGCTGTGCAGGGGAGATCGATCAATGTGAAAACCTCCACCTTCACTGTCCCACTCCCAGTGCCCAGTTGTTCAAACTGCCAGTTTCACCTTCAGTTTCCTGCTCTGGAAAAAGCTGCAGCCTGTTCCTCATGAGGTTGACCTCCTGCTCTTTGAAAACCACGGGCACAGGGTGTGGGCCCAAAGCTTCCCACAGCTCCCGGGGCACCTTTTCACCCAGGCTGTTCCAGACGATTATGATCTTGTGCAGCTGGGGCATGGCCTGGTAGTGATTGAGCAGCTTGAGCAGGATGTCGGTGCGGTTGTAGGTCTGCATGACGATGGTAAAGGAGTCCCGGGGAGAGCCTTGCCGTGACCGGAGCAGGCTGCCTCTCCGGAGGACCTCCGCCCCTCGTTCCTCCGAGGCAGGGAGCAGGGCCGTCAGAGTCGCCCCCACCAGCAGGAGGATGGGCACCAGCAGGTAAATGCGTTTGGATCTGTGCATCTTGCAGGCACGATAACAGATCCTAGTCGGTGAGAAAATGGGAGAAATTAGACCCTTAATAAAAATGTTACACTTTGTCCACACAGAACACACACACAACTATCAGTACACAGGACATTTAGAGACCTTTAAGTTATTGCAGCCAATTCATGCATGCAAACAAGAATCCCATGGGATAGCTAATTAGCTAGTTCATTTTACAATGCTATTCACACGGATTTGAAGACCTTGTGTATCTTTACACTTAATCTCAATTGTTGCCACGATGTTCCTTTGGCAGGTAGGATGTTATTACATATACAGAGCAATTGTAGCAGTTGTATTATCTTTATTGCAAGGCTACTCATTTTGATATGGCAATGACCTGTGTACATATAGATAATATTCATACAGTATTAATTAAAACGTATCTAGGTAATTCATATATGTTGCTTCGAGGAACAATTCCTCTTCAGTAATGTCTGCTGATTGGCAGTAACAGCCAAACCGTGCGGGCGTTTTCAGATGGATTAATTAGTCATTTCAACTGGTTTCTAAATTATAAATTTGTTTAAATGAGTAACGCCCAATGCATAGAAACACTGGGTGGTGTTTAACTGTCTGTGGTGAAACTGGACGTTTTTTTATTTACATTCAGTGTACACGGTCTAGTGAAGCAGCACGGCGAGATTAAAATCTTATAAATAATATTTTTGTATTAGCCAGACTGCAAACATTACTTTTTAAAACAGACATGACTAGGGAATACATGAATAATTAACAAATCACATTGTGTATTCGTCCCATGTCCTTTGGTAGTAGTGATAACTAAGCGAGGAGTTCCCTGGCCCACCGATTTATACACCTTGGTCGCACTCCGCCAGTGGTATCGGTGGAATTCCGCAGAACTGCGTAAAACTGCGCAACAACTTCATTACGCGACCAATATGGTGGATGTTCGGTCAGCTTTATAAACTTGCAAAGAAGTACGCGGTGATAACACGTCCTCGGCAGCCTGTCCGTATGCACTATACCGACGACAACATTGCACTTTTGGCGAAAGTTGAGAGGTTTCTTGTAAAAAGAATATTAATGTCCAGTCGTCGTATTATTGTATAGCCTAACGCTTGTTTGTCAGAACTATGCGAACGAAATGAAAAGATCTGTCACTAGTAAACGCAGAAAATACTAATCCCTGTATGCATTTGCAGGGTATTCTTGTTAGATTTTTATTTTTTCCATGTTTAAGTTTTGCAGGAATACCTCACAACCCACCTAGTACTCCCAACTTAAACGAGAAATCAAGATAAAGCCAAACAGCAGCACAATTACCTCATTTCAAAGCATGGGCTGGATGCAGTCGGACGCTTTCTCATTGAATGGGATCTGCCGTCAACACGTAAAACCGTGCGCAACTTTCGTGTCGCGTTGTAGCGCAGATGTCCGCAGTTCTGCGCATCTCTGCCGAGGTGTAGCGATCCCAATGGCGGAGCAGCGCAGACCTGCGTCATTTGGCAACTTTGGGATCCTTCACCCTGAAGCGGGCAACGGCTGCCGTGACGCGGAGTGGGGCATTGGAAATACAGGTTTTGAGTATGCTAATATATGCATACGTACATATTGCACCAGCTGCCTCGCATACGTCTGCTGTCTGCTGATGCGAGCAGATGTACTCCAAAGTAAGGTCAATTACTAATGATTTGATCAAATCCTATCTTTTGATAGTACTTCCCAAAGGTGGAAAAAACTTGTGCACAGCTAAATGCAATGCAACTAATAGGCATAACATAAATAAATGCACCGATGTCCACAGACGTACATAAAGACATACAGTTAACTTGCTTTACTTTAACCTTAGTTATAGACAAAATGGGTGAACACATCTGCATACACTCTGGTCTTTTTTTTTTAGGGAGGTTAGGGTGTCTGTTCTGAATAGGCTAAAATAAGATGTCTCTGTCTGGCAGTGGATATACTGATTTATGTCATTATTGTATCAAAGTCGGCAATAAGCGTTGCAAGTAGGGGAGACTGCGTCTATCCATCAGCGCCCTCTTCTGCGCGGAAGTGGCATTACCCGTCAGCCGGCAGCGAGTCACTCCAGAGATCCGTCCAGTCAGTGCGGGCTCCACTGCCGGGGATCCGTGTGGGGGCCGAGACAATGTTACCTCTCTCGATCAAAGATGACGAATACAAGCCTACCAAATTCAACCTGCTGGGCAAGATCTCGGGATGGTTTAGGTAAACGAAAGGGGGTTTGTGTAAACGTTGTGTTGGAGGCACTGGGTTTCTCTAACCCGGCGCTGCGGTCTTGTAGTGGTGCTGTATCCGGGTATGGAACTCCTCCGTGGGGGAGCCGTGGCCCACAATTTGCGAGGCCTAGTAAAGGTGACGCGCACCGGCAGGGAAATCGGAGTCTCTGCTGGGGATTTCATCTTGTGGGGACATATCTGGATACCTTGAATTTGACCGTAACCAGATGGGTGTTCTCGTAGATCACGACGATAAACCTTAAGAGAGATGAACAGCAGTGGCAACTTAAATCAGCACTCCCGAAATGCAAGAGCACTGGGATTTTTAGGAAACACTTCATATATGCACCATTTGCATGACATTAGCAGCACGGAAATGGCCACGCTTTTGTTTTAGTTTGAATTGTATCCATTTACCGGTACTGTATGTGCTTTTGGTCAGTACATCCCGATTTGTTTTAGCTGGTGTTCATTTGTTTTATTCAGCTTTCATTCATTTAGCTATTTCCATAATAAGGTGTAGCGGTCTGTCTCCCGAAGTGTGAGCTGCTTGTGATTCAGTGTGTTAAACTACCCTCTCCAGTCTTGCGTTCACGTGTTTGTTTTCAGGGACTTCCTTTACATGTCTGTTTCGTGTGTTACAGGTCTATTCTTTCGGACAAAACCTCACGGAACCTGTTCTTTTTCCTGTGTCTGAATCTGTCCTTCGCGTTTGTGGAGTTGCTCTACGGGATATGGAGTAACAGGTAAGAGAAACGAAAGAAGGAGAGAGGAAAAAAAGTTTCCCAGGCGCATCTCGCTTTACAACACAGGATATGCCACGTAGGTCTAAGCGTATTACGCATGTTTATGGACTGACGGAGCGGCGGCGGGGGCTGGTACGACAGTGGCCATGCAGGGGGGGGGCATGATTACATGATTACATGATTATTACAGAGGGGCCGACATCTGCAAGGTGGGGTCCGGGGTCATACTTCCCCTTTAAGATTTGTTTGTAAAATGGGTTTTAAAAGCTCACTCTGCAAGCTAAGATTGATGCATATTAAAAGGATAAGCTGGGCCATTCATAACAATCCAGAAAAAATTGACCAGCACATTTGCTACCGTTTGCTAGTGACAACATTATTTTTAAATTGACATTAAGGCAATAGACAACAGTTGTATTTTATTGCCGTTTACACAATAGACAATTTAGACAACTTCTCCACTTGCCTCACCCACACAAGTGCTTCAAAGTTGATGCATCTCTGAGCATTTGTTCAGTGCAAAGGTAATGGTATTAGTGCACAAAATAGGGTCCCCTTAATATAAAAAAATAAAGAATGGGTACACAGCCCCCCAGCATGACTGCAGTGCATCTTTAACACTGTACATTAAGCCCCATTTAACTCATTAGCTAAAGTTACTGCTCCACTGATAATGAGTTGAGAGAACCAGAGCCAGTTAGGGTTACCATATCTGAGCTTTCAATAAGAGGACACTGCAAAAGATGGGGGTTGGAGGTGTAAACTAAGTGTTATGACCTCAAACAAATATTTACATGCAAAATAAAACGTGAGCTAAAACATAGTTTATAACAATCAATAACAAACAATAAATAACATGAATGTTTAGTAATATTTTTTCTAAATAAAATAGTATGTTTTTTTAGTTAATAAATGAATGTATATAAAAAGTATTAACTTTGCAGAACAACGCAATTAAATGAAAATACATTTTAACACTAACCAGGTAAAATAGTAAGAATACAACTCTGAAGAAACAGCAACAACCAAACACTAGTGATGTGGGGAGGTGTGAGAATATGTCCAGTCTGCTGTGACCCACGCCTGTCACTGCTGTCATTGTTTCCTCAATGAAAATCTCTAAAACATCCTGTTGATTTTCAATTCATAATCGACTTTTCACTGCCCTGTGGAGTTTGTTCTGATTGTGACGACTCTCTGTGTGAAGAAGTGTCTCCTGTTTTCTGTCTTGAATGCCTTGAAGCCCAATTTCCATTTGTGTCCCTGGGTATGTGTCCCTGCTGATCTGGAAAAGCTCTTCTGGTTTGATGTGGTCGATGCCTTTCATGATTTTGAAGACTTGAATCAAGTCCCCACGTAGTCTCCTCTGTTCCAGGGTGAAAAGGTTCAGTTCCCTCAGTCTCTCAGTAGGACATTCCCTTCAGACCTGGAATAAGTCTGGTTGCTCTAGAGCAGCGATATCTTTCTTGAAGTGTGGAGCCCAGAACTGTACACAGTATCCAGATGAGCTCTAACTAGTGTGTTATACAGTCTTAACGTTACTGCCCTTGTTCTCAATTCTATACTTTTAACAATATACCCTAGCATCCTTTTTGCCTTTTTTATTGCTTCTCACATTGTTTGGATGGAGAAAGACCGAGGAGTCCACGTAGACTCCTCACTAGTTCATCTAGTTCTATTCCTCCCATAGTGTAATTATAGTGGACATTTTAGTTACCTGCATGTAATGAACTGTCTTGTTGTCTTGAAACTGATCTGTAGTGTGGCTGTGAGCGGAGAGCAGAGCACAACAGTAGGTTTGTTTAATTCAGAAGTCCTCTCTCACCTGGATTCTTGCCCAGGTGGTATACACACAAAAATGGTAAAATAAATAACAAAAATAAAATTAACTTTGGCAAAATACCCTTGTGAAAAAGTAGTATTCTGTATATTAAGTATAGTATTCTGCTATTACACTATATTGACCCAAGTATACTTTTTGTATTCGCAGGTTCACAGGGTTATTCACAGACCTTAATAGAAAGTTAAATGCAGAACTAATGCCAGTGAGTGCTCATAATGTTTGCTTCGACAAAATGTGTTTGTTCATTGACTTTTTAGAGACTACTTTGCTATGGTTTCTATGATTCTGCTAGAAATTTAATTTTGGGGGTCTGATAATACCACAGTGTCTCTCGTTTAAATTTAGTATGGCCTATCGGTTCCCTCTTTTTGTTATCTTGGCCTGTTCTGCTTTGACATGTATTATTTATACTGGTTCCCTTGACACGATTCCCTGCACCATTATCTGAAGATGAAGACCATACCAGTCTCTCCTGGTGATGTGACTGTCTGCCTCTCTTACTACCACCCTGAGCAAACCATAGGGCTTTTGTGTCAGACTGGAGATGGCTAGCTCTCAGTGACCAACACAGTCTTGCACACTGCTTTGTAAACCTGGGATACCTCCAGTTCAGCCTTTTCCACCCAACCCCAATGGCACTTCCAGAATTCCCTGCCATCATGCACAGCTGGTTTTGTGGCAAAAGCCTCTATTTGATCTGGCAACAGCTACAGGATGTGTCCTTGTTGAGGGAGAGGCCTTTATCGAAATCCCACTCAAACTTATTCTTCATTTGATCAAGTCGTATTACACCGCCCTTACTTTTTATAACAGATTTAGATTCTCTGCCTGGCAATAGGTTTTTTACTATCTGTACCATCTGCTGTTGGCAAGAGCTAAATAAATTATAGTGGGCTAGCAAGGTCTTGTGTGTTTGAAGTTATTTATTTCTTAGCAGATCTGCTTATCCAGGCCGACTTGAAGTTTACATAAACATTTATTTAAGCTTTTTTTTTTTTTTTTTTTTTTTAAAGAATGAAGACAATACGCATTACAATGATGTACATTTGTCTTTTCCATTTCATGTTATTGCAAAATAAAAAACAAAAAACAAAATACAAATTCCCAACATCCTCCACACCCCTAAAACAAAACAGGAATATGTTATGATAATTATATATATATACATACATACATATATTCACACATACATAAACATATGTTCATAAGCATATATGCAGAAATATACAAATACCCAGTTTTGCAGTTACCTATTATTATTATACAATCAAAGGAATGAGGAAGAAGCTAAGCACCAAACTGTCTCAGGAGTATCCCCAGAAGAAACATTTTAAAGCAGTCGAAAAGTTCAGTAATACAATCGGTACGAAATACAATAAGCATACATCCTAGTACAATGAGCTAACAAGTGCAGACTCAATACAGTTAAGTGCCAGGTATGTCCTAAATGGAAGTAAAGGCAGAAGTTTCAGTAAAATGAAAGAAGTGATAAAAATACGCAGGAGCATAGTTTAATAAAGTGCACAATAGCAAGCAATAGCCCAGTTTAATAGGCTGCTGTGTTACAGGTACAGTCATTTCTGTATATATGATTAACAAATAAGAAATCGCACAGTTCTCGAGATAGCTCTAGAATTAGTTGCGCTGAATATGTGATGTCAGTTTAATGTGTAGCTATTGGATGTGAAATCCAATGTAAAGTGTTATTCTGTGCTTGTTTGGCATTCCTGTCTCAGGTTGGAGCTCCTGAGCATAATTTTACAGAAGTGTGTTGGTAGGCACTGCCTTGTGTATCTGTGTTAATCTTGTCAGTGACAAAATATGGACAATCTTTTTAGTAATAGTTTGCATTTTCTTCTTATGTACATTTCTCCCTGGCTGTAAATCCAAGTTGCGTATTGAAGTTGCGTTTTGCACAATTCCTTTGATGTTGAGTAAAAGCTGTTCTAGTGCGCCCAATAAATCAAAGGGAAATGTCAGAAAATCGTAACGAGAACTGATTGGGGGGATGCATGATGGGGGGTTAATTTTGAGAACTAAAATCTATTGACAGTCAGAATTATGTATTTATATATGTAATTCTATTAAGAGAATTTAAATGTGATGCATCGTAATCAGCATTTCACTGGTGCTTTGTTGCGTATGTCATAAATGATGATCACACACACTTATTTTCGGCTTGTGTTGAAAGCTGTTTTTGCAGAAGCATGAAGCTTGCTGGGCAAATTGCAGTCTAAGCAGATTTAGCATGACATCATGCAGATCACATGCAATAATACACCCACAACATCAAATCAGGAATACCAAGAGAATGCTGATGTAAACTTCTCCTTTCATAGGGGTTTATATATATTTATTTTCTTTATAAAACCTATTTCATGCCCGGCTTCAATTCACTAGACAAGGTCATGTAATAGTGTGGTTACTGTCTCACAAGTTGACGGGCAATTCATTAATAGAGGCTTGTGGATTATGCTGTTTCTATCCCAATCTCCCTGGTTTCTCAGGATAGGATTCAAGCTGTGGTTTCTTGCCATCTCTTGTGGATCAGAAGCTTAATCTCTGTCTAGTTCTGGGCCTGTAATGCAGGGAGCAAATTAACTTAAGTCTTTGGGCCTGATTGCTGTTCAATCATTTTCGGCATAACGCTTGTAAAAAACAAAAAATCTGAAGTGTCTCTGTGTTTGTCCCACCAGTTCTGAAACCAAACTTACGCCACTGACAGCAACCACCACACTATTTACACAAAATTTTTTAGGGGGGGGACAAGACAGACAATCTCTGGATACTTCGAATGTTTAACCTTTTATTTGTGGATACATCTCATTAACAAAGTTCTTTCATTGTGGTTAAATACAATCAAACTATGAGCTTGTTTATTTAAAAGCCCATGGTTTGATTTGCATGGTTTACTTCACAATAATACAATTAGTTTAAAATGTGATGTTTAACTGAATTGCAAAGACTATTATTAAAGTAATTAATTAGCCTTTATTTATATTCCTCAAATTTGTTTGCTTTCTTTTGTAACATATTAAACTTCTTAAAAATGAATATGCAAGAACATTAGAAAAAATAAATAAATGAACCTAAGAACTTCGTAACAGTTTCTTGAGGACAAAGCTGAAAGATGTGTGCCCCTTTAGAACGTTATGGTTTCTTAATAAACATAAGTAGGCCTAAATGTTTTATGAATATAGGCAGCACTGTGTTTAACATGCTTCTTTTGGGATTTAAGGGGTTAAATATCTGACCTGATGTGTATTGTGATGCATTAGTTATAAACGCAGCATGAGGCAACACCCTCGTCCCAGTATGCAATGAGAGTACTGTCTAAGTTAACTCTGTCTTGTTGTTTTGCAGCTTGGGGCTAATATCCGATTCTTTCCACATGTTCTTTGACTGCACGGCCCTCTTGGCAGGACTAGCAGCTTCAGTCATCTCCAGGTGGAGGTCAAACGATGCCTTCTCATATGGGTAAGGGAAAGCTGTGGGAAAAGACAGTTGATGGGTTTTGTGTTTGTCTAATTGTCATGGCAAGTGAATCCATTTGCTTCTGTAATTCTGAAATGTATGCTTTTATTCTTTACGAATAAATTTTTCTAACATTTAAGGAAAACTGCGTAGAGATTATATGACTGATGTTCTTTTATGCAGGTAATTACTGAAATTTAAGATGTATGTATATATCTCAATATGGGAGTATAGAAAACAACATGCTTGCTTGCAGCTGCTCATATCACTTCTATCACGGATAATTGTCTTCTCTTACGTTTCGCGCAGTATGTGTGCAGTTTAGCGGTCCTCTTGCCCAGATTGTATAATCTATCATCTCCTGTACAATAAGAGATGCTCTTTGCAGGGTGTATTAACTTATATTACCATGTAAAACAAAGGTTGACTACAGCCTGTCTGTGTGTTTGTAGAATGGTAACTGACGTGTTCATGAGGTGCTGTTTGCAATCACCCTAATTCTGAACAGTACCCTCGTGAATAGGCCTCTTGCTCCTCCCCAGCCATTGCTCACCCTCTGTCTGCGCTCTGTCCTGCAGGTATGTGAGAGCTGAGGTGCTGGCTGGTTTTGTGAACGGTCTCTTCCTTATCTTCACCGCTTTCTTCATCTTCTCCGAGGGAGTGGAGGTAGGCTAGGCTCAAATCAAAGAAATACTCCAAATTCAGATCCAGCAGGGTTATGCTCAATGGCTCCAGCAGATACTCCTCGAAGCTGGTGTATGTGGATGAGCATGGTATTGTCACTCAGTGCTCTGGTATTGTCCTTCCAGAGAGCGCTCGAACCACCTGACGTGCATCACGACAGACTCCTGCCCGTGTCTGTGGCTGGACTGCTCGTCAACCTGGTCGGCATCTTTGTGTTCCAGCACGGCGGACATGGCCATTCTCATGGAGGGGAAGGTGAGGACTGCCTGGGCCTTGTGGTGCATTTTGGGGCATTATGGTAAATGGTGTCGTTAAGGGAAGTGGTCTCCAACCCTATTGCCAATCCAGTCTGTTTTATAACTCAAAACCTAAATTGCCAGTTTCTTAAGACTCAACATATATCGAGGAAAGTCGCTAGTTTAAAGGAACTCTGGTACTTCGAGGCTGAAGGCTGTTCTGTTGTTCGTTCCAATTGTATTGAATTGACCTAAACAACTGCTACATGAATCAGAATGAAATGTTTCCAAATCTTTCAAAAGTTGATGACCTTTATAGCCGGCTGAATTGGTGCTCTCTGGGTTTAGGGTTGAAGACCCCTAGTTAAAGGCGTTGATTAAACTTGATTTATTTTATTTAAAAAAAAAAAAAGCTTCTTTTATCTTGGCAAGTACCTGTAGAAGGAAAGATTGCAGGGAAGTCAATGGTGTTCACATTGGGGTGCCAGTAACTAGGAGCTGATGACGACCCATGGTCTTGAACAACTGTCAGTATTTACGTCGACCTGTTAGGAATGACTTGGTGTTCAGTAAACCTCCCAAATATATGATTGATAAGTATATTTTAATAAACTATAATTTTAGACTAAATGAACAGGTGAAGAACGGGTTCAAATGAAGGGTACGACTACAGTACATTAGTTATAAGATACTGTGCACTGGGCCAAATTTTGATTTCTAAAAATAACACATTAAGAAGTGTCTTGGGAATGGCATGCTCTGACATGTGAGACATCTGAAAATACTCTTTTAAGGTTTGCTCTTGTTCCAGGCTGCGCTGTCTGAGAGACTGGGATTAGACCTTAATAAGTACATCTCCCCAGGCTCAGAGGGTTAACTGGCCTGCCCTTGCCAGTTGCAGACATGGTTTTAATCTCAGTTTACAGATGTCGGCAGCACAGTTGTCATGTTTGCAGATGCACCCAGTGCTGTCTGTCTGGGGGTTTCATACACACAAGATTTATTTCCCTCAAATAATCTGCACAAATGTGTTTACATCCCTGTTTGTGAACATTTCCCCTTTTCCAGGATAATGCATCCACTTGACATTAAAGTTGATGCAATCATTTATCTATCCAATGCGACATTGTGGTTTTAGAAATGCTTATGTACAAATTCTGACGTGTACGCAACTTCGAAAGGTTAGCAGAAACGCCACCAAAACTCTCATCCACTCATGAGTGAATACAGTTACAGTACAAGAAAAATGCCTGCATCTATATGATCTGTATTGCCCCCTTGACACTGAAATGCCAGCAAAATGCAGGCAACGTTTGCCTGCTTTTTTCCTGTTGCACCCCCAATTCACACTGGCTTTGATTGCCGGCAAATTGCAGGATGTACCCGTTCACAGAGAAAACAGAGAATGCCGGCAAGAGTGTTGTAGCCTAGGGAATGAGACACTACAGAAGCTTGTGGATTTGGGAGAGGACCAATATTCTGGATGTGTTTGTAAAAGTTCAATAATTTCCCTGTTTTGCTACTTTCCTTCCTGTTTACTGGGTTATTGGTTGTAACAAGGATTCGGACTTACTACCAAGAACAAGTAATCAAGAGGGAAACGCAAACAATATGTCAATCTAGAGTGCATTTTCATGCTATGACCAGGTCAACAGGCTGTATGGTTGTGTGTTTTTGCGGTGTGGTCACTGGACCCAGCAGTCACAGATAATTTGAACCAGTGGACCCAGTATGAGACTTGGTTCACGGTTCATGGTCGCATAACAAGAGGCATTGTGTGGGGTGTTCTCATATATTGCAGCAAAGTTAAATCGACTAAAATAATTGACAAAAAAGCATTACATTACATTGTGTGTATTTCTAGATCCACCAAAAGTCTTGGTTTGCAGATCTGCAATTGATTGAATGCTCAAAACATCTATTTCATTTTTTAAAGTTTGACATAGTTTGACATGCCTTAAAATCAAATGAACTCAAAACAAACTACCGTCAGTGTACATTGTAATGCAGTCTAACACGTTTGCCTGTATAGAGGTTATATTTTTCATGATTTATTGGTATATAACTTCTTATGTGTTTGTGACAATAGTTAGCAACCTGTTGTTTCATCAGTAACACTCAGAATTGCTGTGATTACATTATTTTCAACCTCCACCATTTCTAAAGACCCGGTCCGTTTTTCGTTATGGTCACAAGTTCTTATTCAAAGGTGTCTTCACCTTGTTGTGTTGTGGTCACAATGATTGGTTACGTCGGTTAGCGCACAGACTGCATCGACAACGCAAGGATGTGGCGCGTCATTTGCTGTAATTTGTTTTCCTGCTCCATTCACACAGACCCCCTTGCCGAAAAATTGCTGGTAACGAAATGCCATCATAAACCCATTCACACCGACCTTGCAGGCAACAAAATGCCACCAAAAAAACAGCATTTGTTTGTGGTATATGCTAATATTTCAATTATGTTTACAGAACATGGTCACAGCCACTCGCTCTTCAATGGCAGTCTGAGTCACGGCCACAGTCACGGAGGGCTGGGTCACGGGCATGAGTCCAAACACGACCATGGGCACGGACATGGGCACGGGCATGATCACGACCACGACCACGGACACAGTCATGACCACAGCGGCCACGGACACTCCCATGATGCTCCACACTGCCAGGGTAAGGTGCACCGTCACTGGGCACACCCAGACTGTAGCTTGCACTGCAAACCTCACAGCTGGACAAACAGTACAGATTGGTGTTAGGAAAATGATCCTCTGGATAGCATGCTGTGAATACAAGTGGGATCTTCAGTTCTCTCAAACTGTATTTGATTTGTCTGAAGTAAGATTCTTGCTTTAAAAAAAAGACCGGAGATGCCACTAGGGGGTGCTTATGCAGTAGAGGAGAAAATGAAAAGCTGTTGCTTTCAGAATTCTGAACAAATATAGATCAAACCCTATTTGAAGAGGATACAAAGCCAAGGATTTCCTTTTAGCTAAATAAGAGGTCTGCCTAACACCTTCTGCTGGATTAAGGGTTTTAAATGATCTTTTATTCTTATTCTTAAGGAAAATAAACTAATTGTAGTGTGACATTTAAAGGTGGAAACAGACAGGGTCTTATAGGTTTAACACAATTAAAGTTCTGCTTTTCCACTCCTCTCCGTTGTGTTAAAAATCCTTTGGTTTGTTTTTATTCTAAAGCAGGGTGAAAAGTCTGTTTTGTTGTCGACGTATTTTCATGCCAAGGGTTTGATCTGTTTTTCAGTGCTTTGCCAGACTTCACGGAGATGTGTGAGGCACCTGTGTTTGTCACAGCAGGGGGCATTTATGGTTGTTCGCAAAACAATGAACAGTGCCTCCTGCAATGTGTTTTTATTTCCTTTTTTTCTCTTGCAGATGATCACTTACATATGCCAGGAAAAGGCTCCAGCAAGCAGATTTTGCAAGGTGGGTTGTACTCCATATACATCATGTGTCCTGTACACTGTGAGCACCCCAACTGCCTGTGCACAAGAATAACGCCCGGAGGAGGAGCGTTGAAATAATATTTGGCAGATGGGTTTGATATTCAGTTTAGAGCTACATGCCACAGGTGCATTTAGATTGTGAATTTCTATCCAGTTTTAAACTTCTGCCGAGGGAGACTGTACATGGTACAATCGAACTGTGGATCAAAAACCTAAAATTACTGCAGGATTGGGCCCCCCTGCTGTATGTGGTTGTGTGAATTCAGTACAGTAAGATTGCAGTACCCCATGGTAACTAGCAGAGAGCGCCATTGACTCTTTTGTGAACAGAGCTGTAAAATCCAGTCAGAAGCTTTTATTGGAAAGAGCATGCCTAAAATCTAAATCTAAAATATGTATCCCTCAGTCATTCTATAGTATTCCATAAATTCCTGAAGCCTCCCTTCCAGTTTTGAAGATATTTTCAAATGCACTTTAAAATAAGATATCTGCAATTCATTTAAAGATCTCTAAATATTTAAAGATATATTAAATACATTTACAGATCTTTAAATTTGAGTGAAGGTTACTTTGACACTTCAGAAGCAATAAAACGCATTGAGTGTCCATCTCACAAATCTCTAATTCAATGTATTTAAAAAAAATATATATATATATACAGTGAGGGGAAAAAAGTATTAGATCCCCTGGTGATTTTGTACGTTTGCCCACTGACAAAGAAATTATCAGTCTATAATTTTAATGGTAGGTGTATTGTAACAGTGAGAGACAGAATAACAACAACAAAATCCAGAAAAACGCATTTAAAAAAAGTTATTAATTGATTTGCATGTTAATGAGTGAAATAAGTATTTGACCCCTTCGACTTAGTACTTCGTGGCAAAACCCTTGTTGGCAATCACAGAGGTCAGACATTTCTTGTAGTTGGCCACGAGGTTTGCACACATCTCAGGAGGGATTTTGTCCCACTCCTCTTTGCAGATCCTCTCCAAGTCATTAAGGTTTCGAGGCTGACGTTTGGCAACTCGAACCTTCAGCTCCCTCCACAGATTTTCTATGGGATTAAGGTGTGGAGACTGGCTAGGCCACTCCAGGACCTTAATGTGCTTCTTCTTGAGCCACTCCTTTGTTACCTTGGCTGTGTGTTTTGGGTCATTGTCATGCTGGAATACCCATCCACGACCCATTTTCAATGCCCTGGCTGAGGGAAGGAGGTTCTCACCCAAGATTTGACGGTACATGGCCCCGTCCATCGTCCCTTTGATGCAGTGCAGTTGTCCTGTCCCCTTAGCAGAAAAACACCCCCAAAGCATAATGTTTCTACCTCCTTGTTTGACGGTGGGGATGGTGTTCTTGGGGTCATAGGCAGCATTCCTCCTCCAAACACGGCGAGTTGAGTTGATGCCAAAGAGCTTGATTTTGGTCTCATCTGACCACAACACTTTCACCCAGTTCTCCTCTGAATCATTCAGATGTTCATTGTGCTTTCTTGAGCAGGGGGACCTTGCGGGCGCTGCGGGATTTCAGTCCTTCATGGCGTAGTGTGTTACCAATTGTTTTCTTGGTGACTATGGTCCCAGCTGCCTTGAGATCATTAACAAGATCCTCCCGTGCAGTTCTGGGCTGATTCCTCACCGTTCTCATGATCATTGAAACTCCACGAGGTGAGATTTTGTTTAGTGCTTAGTGCTTAGTTAGACGCAATAAAGGCAGCACTATCAGTCAGAAGTTTCGGCCATTTTAAAGCAATCGGGCGATATAGTAATTTTTGGCCATATCGTCCCGATACTGATTGGTGGCCGATCAATCGGTGCATCCCTAATTTCTTGTTCTTTTGTCAAGCTTCAACTATTTTACTGACACCGGGTGACACCTTGTCCAAAGTGTAACAGATGTCGAAGTGCCCTTTTGTTCCTTCCTTCTGAAAGACAGGGCTGTCCACGCAGGTCAGAGTGCTAGGGTAAGGTCTGTCAGGGAAGTGGACTGTTTTCCTGGACACTGTGACTTTAACAGCTTTGTTCCATCATCCCGGGGGTGTTTTTGTGTTGTGTGAAAGTGAATAAGCGAGGAATTTAGATTGCCCCTAACCCTGGCTGAGTGTGGGCTCTCCAGGAGGCCCAGTTTAGGGAAGCTGCCCTTTACTTGCAGTGTGTTAGTGTTGGGGGGGGTTGGGGGATGCATAGACAACACCAATTTTTTCAGTTTCCATTTTTGTTTGAGAGCACTTTTCTCATAACCACCTGCTATTACCATGACACATTCTTCAAGTTCAGGGGTCTGTGAGCTGATCTTTCATTTTGCTCATAGTTAGTGGGCTTCTACTGTGCATATACTGTCTGTAGGCAAGTGGGAGGGTGCCGCTCATATAGAGGCTGCAAAATCTACTGTACATTCTTGCCCTCCTCTCAGTGCAAAACACAGGCCTCGTTTGTGCATTTCTACAATATCCTAAGTGAAGCTGGGAGCTGTGCAGTGAGGATTAGGTCAAAAGGTTTGAATTCCAACTTTAAAAAAAAAAAAAAGTACAATACACAGGAGCTTGTATCATAATTTATTTATTTGGTTATGTAACAGCCATTCAAGAACAGATGACTATAACCTCAAGGGACAGAGTGTTGTAATGTCATGATGGTATAGGCTTGTTTGGTTTCACACACCCTTAAGTGAAACTGCTGGCTTCAGAAGGTTAATGCTTTAAGCTGTATTTACACTGAATGATGCCTCCACTGAGCACACTGTAAAGGACCAGAGTTTTATGGGAATAAACTGAGAGAGGCCAGATCAGTTAAACACTTTTTAGTTGTTTTTTTTTTGTTCTGAGATCTGTTCCAGCACTCAATCACTTAGTGTGCCAATTACATGTGAAATTTGGTGAATGGCAAAAAAATTAGGGTGCCATACCACCAAACCCTTTGGCTAAGATAATGGTAAATATATTACTGACACTGCCAACTGAATAAGCAGTTGTGTTTTTTTGTCCCCCCCCCCCCCACAAAGCATGATAACCACCATTATCAAGAGCTTCTTACATACTCCACAGTCTGCAGAGGAAATTGTGATTACTCGAATAGCTATTCTACTTTTGTGAAGTTTCTCCAGTTAAAATCAGAACTTTTTATTCTAACTTGGCTGTTAAGAATATGATTCTTATCCGTTGAGATAATTAAGCACTGTGTGGGAAACTGGTACTATTTTGAATTGAATATTCCTTTGGCAGATGCCATTATCCCAGGTGGCTTTCCTGGTTTTACAAACACTAATGTGATGTATTTCATTTACAAGTGGTCACCAAATAACTATACAAATTCAATCAGGATATTACAGTGAATGATCTCAAAGTGTAAAAGTCTATGGAGAACGAGTTAGTGTACATCCAACATTTGTTGTTCTATGTCCTTCCTCAATGCAAATTAGCAATATTTTCATTCATGCAGACCTGTGTAAGGTCAAAACAAGACTGGAAGGACACAAGTTTAGTTTCTAAACTTGAGGAAAAATAGAAAATGAAGGAAAGAGACCACAATTGGACATGTAAACTGTATTTACTTCTTTCATCTTTTTATTTTATTATTTTCTTCTTTTAGACTTTGTGCCACAGCTGTAGGTTATATTGTTCTTCAGACACCACTAGTTGTCAATCCCAAATTATATTGCTCCAGGCCCTGCACACATAGAACAAATAATAACTTGCTGACGTTTGCCTAACTCCTACAGATAGCCTATTAAAAGGGGCTCTGGGGGTTTTGGGGTCTTTTTTATTGGCAGCCATCAGAAGCAATTACAATAAAAGCCTCTGGTGGGAATGTTTGGTTTTCTTATAAGTGTGGAGGAGCTTTCCTGCAACTTTAAGTTTTGTTGTCTCCACCTATAACGCGGCTTCCAAAAGCTACAAAACTACAGCTGCAATGAAAGAGAGCCCTATTCTATGGGAGAATTAATGAAGCAATTGAAAGATGCGATTTAAGGCAGTTATATGAGAAGTGGGGAAAATGTTTTATGTTTATGATTTAATAGATTTAAATAGATGTCTCAGACAGCTGCTGAAGTGGGCTCAGTCAGCAGAGTCTCGGGTCAAATGCACTCTGTTCTAGATCTTTCATTCCGTAAGCAGTCGCTCTGGCGATTCTGCACTCGCCAGATACTGAAAACACAAATTTGTAACGTCTTGCCTTCATTTCAGTCCGTTCTTGTTTGTGTATGCCGTCGTGTCGAGAAGGATTCTCTCATGGTTTGCATTTGCACTTCTGTTTGCTCAGTCTGGCTACCTTTAATTCAAATTCAACCGAACAAGGCCACTTGGCAGGATTTATTTCCAGCTTCCATCAGTAGCTATCCCTTCTTTCGCTGGGTTATACAGCTGAGAATCCTACATCCTTTAGAGCAGGTAATAGACTGAAAGAAGCTGTGAATCAGGGACCAGAATCCACTACCCCGGTGAACGACATGCAGCCATGTTTTGAAAAGACCTAACTGTTTGTCTTCCCTCTGCTGTCGCTCCAGGAGTCTTCCTGCACATCGTGGCTGACACCCTGGGCAGCATTGGTGTCATCATATCGGCCCTGCTCATGCAGAAATACGATCTCATGATAGCTGACCCCATTTGCTCCATGCTGATCGCCCTCCTGATCGGAGTCAGGTGAGTGTTTTGTGCACATATACCTACAGTCAAGATCTCCTTGGAAAACTAAATGAAATGCTGGCTGAAGACCAGTGGCTGACCACCCTGGCCCCCTAAGTAGATTTCCTTACCCAGGGTGGCCTACACTTGTCACCAGAAACATTTTTACAAAATACAATACAGTAAGTGCAAAACACAACAAGGTAAGCACATATCCCATTATAAATGGAGTAAAACAAATACAGAATACAGAATACAAATACAGAGCCAACATTACAGAATCTGATGCCATGAGATGATTAAAGTGCCAGAATTTCAGAAGTAATCAGGAGTTGAAGGGAGCAGATCAATTCAACAAGAGTGCATAAAAGCAAGATGGCTGAAATGTCCAGGTGAAGTTAATAGTAAGAGCTGAAAGCGACTTCACAAAGTTGAAATAAGACAACCATTAGTTCACTATACACTACAGAGCAGGGTTTGGGTCCGGGGTCAGTCCAGGCTCTGGGCTCCTAAAGGGCTGCTGTGCGTTCTGGTCTTTGATCCACATCACTCTCCATTACTTAATTGAAGCCCTTGTTTGCTAAAGAGATCCAGTTAAGCATGGTTTTCAGGTTGTAAGCAAGAGTGGAGCTATAAGGAGACCTGTTAAAGCTGTGGGACAGTGGCCCGCCAGGGCTCCCCACTCTTGCTGTAGAGCAGCAGTTTCCAAACCTGACCTGGAGTACCCACTTACCCTGCTAGTTTTTAGAACATAAGAAAGTTTACAAATGATAGGAGGCCATTCGACCCATCATGCTCATTTGGTGTCCATTAATAACTAAGTGATCCAAGGATCCTATCTAGTCTATTTTTAAATGTTCCCACATGTTCAGTTTCAACCACATTGCTGGGGAGTTTTTTCCAGATTGTGATGACTCTTTGTTCTAACTGAGCTCTTAATTGCTTAATCTAATCCTTAATTGAACTAACAATGCATTATGTGGTTCAATAATGTAATTTAGAAAAATAGCTCTTCAAATGGACAACAAGCAGCCAATAGAAAACAGGGCTTTGTAGAGGGAGTTAGAGGAGATCTGGAAGGGGACCACAGTTGAGATTCACATTGTTCTACAGCCCGTAAGAAAAGCATTGTGATCTAAAAGTTTTCTGAACACTCGTACAGCTTCCCACTGAAAACAGTCTCTCGTCCTCTGTAGGAACCAATGTATTTGAATTTATTTTGACCTTTTTTTGGACAGAACAAAACCTTGTAACCATTTCGCTGCATGGCTGGAATTCAGGCATTGGAATGACTGTGGTTTGGAGAAACTGTGCTCAATGTATACATACCTCCTGCAGATCATTGCTTCTGTCATGTCCTTTGCCTGCTCCCTCCCATGCCTGAACAGAAGGCAAGTCCTGTCGCTGTTTGCAAACATGATTGTTTCTTGATTACCAGGCAGAAAAATAAAAAATTAAAATCTATTTTAATCTTTAATCTTTTGCGAAGATTTTTCTGAATCTCTTTGAAATTGCGGTAATTATATGTAATGGTAGAATTATAGGATATTTAAACAGGGTGGAGTGTGGGGCTTTAGAATCTTAATGCGTCCCAGAACACATACATCGCTCTAACTCTGCAGTCAGCTATTTTTTTCATGGTGGTTTTGAAACAAAAATGAGTGTGTTTTTGTTTTATTTATTCACTTACTTTTGCTTGTTTGGTTACTCAGAGGATGTTTATGTATTTTATTTTCACCATTAATTATTTAGTTGTTAATAGTCATGGTATATTTTTATTTTCTGTTAATGAAAATACGTTAGAAGTATTGGTTTCTAATTTTGGTGTAAATGCAATTTGATCTCGCTTCCAACAAAAACTAGTTAGAAAATGTATTGCAAACAGCAATGTGTTTTTTCATGGGTTTTGGGTTCGTTTTTTTTTTAGGTGTTTATTTAACTATAGTCCTCCATAAATGCAAGCGGCAATTTCTTTTCATTGATTGATTTGGCAGAAAATAAGATGCCCCACCCACATAAACAGTAACTAAAGCAACATACAAGGGTGTATGAGGAAACGGGCGCATTTCAACATTAAGGTGGCTGTATATAGTTTTGAATCTGCTGGATAGGGATTTTCCTTTCATTTGATCAATTTCATTGTAGCTTCTCTCTGCACTTTTCCATATTTATGAATGTTTACTTGTGTGTTATTGGTAAATGGCTGTTAAAATCAGAAGTTTAGTGGGGAAAATGTGACGGGAGGATCAAAGTTGTGAAGTGATTCAAGGGGTATTGATGAAGTTAAATTCAGTTTATCTGAATGATGTCCAGTTTTTCCAGTGACAGTACTCCCACACTGTATTTAAAACCTTTTATTAAAAAGGTACGATCACTTTAATGTCACAAGCTCTCATTGCCTTTGGAAATACCCTTATTGTTTACCCACCAGAAAATTAATATGGCCTGTTACAGAAGCTTTTCAGTGTTTCAATTGTCAACTGCAACTAGTAAGTCTCCCTGGGGTATTCCTGTTGTTGTACTTCATTTAAAGCCTGTCCTACTCCCTTCTATACTAGTTAATCTAGAATGGCTCTTCTGTAGCTTTCTGTCACAGAGATGGCTCCAACTGCACATATGTGTATATATATCCTACTTATATCTGTATATGTGTTATATGGCTCCACAATAAATTGTATAAAGCCTAAAATAAATGCACAGTAATATGTAGGACTAGACTAGGATAAAGGACTCTTTATCTATAGAGACCATGTGGGTGAGTAGATAGATATTCCCAAATAAGAAGGTAAAAAATATAATATGGAAACTAAGTTTTAAACTCATCTGTCCACCATTGCTCTGCACTGAAATGCCTGACTTCCGACCAACTATGGCAACATTGTAAAAGCGGACAGTCTGCATCTTCATGTTCATAATCACGTTCATCTTAATTCTGACACTGATCACCCTCCATACTGTAGCTCTCGTCATGTGATATCTTGCGTGATTTACCTTTATAATTTAACACTATAAGCGATAAACTGGTCAGTTTGACTGATTTTAATTTTAATTACTGAATACACTGTGCATACCCGTTCTTGACTTTTCATAAATATATGTATTAAATATGCCTATGGCGTTTTAGCTGTATAAACGCAAATCAAGTTTAAATCGCAATCTCTAACTCGCCTGTCTACAGTCAGGTTGATAAACACAAGCACTGTATAGCATTACAAGTGTCTTCTTGTAGTCCCATATAATCCCGCCTGTATGTTAATCACATCCAATCTCCGCCCCTATATTGTATTCACGGAGAGCCATCACGTAAAACAAAACTGACACGTTACAATACAATGTGTATTACATTTAATTCAGTCACTACCATCGTGCTGCTTGAAGCAAAGTAAAACATTAGTATTACATTTAACTGTGGCATTAAAATACTACAATGCTATAAAGCAATTCAACAGGTATAAAACAGAAATAAGCTTGTATTGTTTAACAACGTGTGCATTGTATATTAATAACAAATTCGCAACATCCTGTAAAGCAATACACCGATCGTTTCTCTATTTCAGCATACTAATTGTTTTGTATTTTGGCACTAGAAAGCTTCCATATTAAAGAGCTATTAGTTAAAATGAGTGGTTTTGGCTCTTGGAGGTAGTTCGAAGTGTCTGTGCTTCTAGTGTTAACCGTATAATCGCCAGTCATTATAATGAAACAAAAAATCTGCTCAATTAAATAGGGAAAATATTGATCGTCTATCAATTCATTAGTCGATTAATAGACCCAATTAATCAGGGCAGCCCTTATATTTTATTTATTTCTTTATTTGATGCAAAGCTGTTGACAATGCTGCAACAGGGAATATAGAAAATCTTTCAATATAGGCCTATATTAAGTGATCGTATCGTTTTTGGAAAATAGTCTTTATATGAGGCTAAGAAATAATAGGTAAAGTGCTTAACTGTATTTATTTTTTGCAACGTACCATATTTTGCTAATTGATCAATACACAAAATATGTCAGTCAGTGACCCAGAAGTAACCTACTACTGATGCAATGTAGGAGCCAGAGAGCAGTTAATAGAATTCAGTGTTTGTTTTCTTAGCAAGTTTGCCCTGGATTAGCAGTATGCAATCTGTATGCGAGTTGCTGGCTGTTACACCAGGGCTGACTTTAATGCAATGAAGAGAACACAACAGCTATGACATCAGACCCATATCCCTTCTCTTGCTTGATCAAACTAATGGGCATAAAGGGTTTAAAAACGCATGTTGAAATATATTTTCTAAATATTGATAAAAAATATATATATTGGTATGGTATAATGGTAATTTTAAAATAAAGTCCTTTACTTTACAGTTAACATCAGTCTTAATTACTCTAATAACCGGTGCATTGCTCTATTTAACCTGATAGCAGAGCAAGAATGTCCTTTTAATGGAAAGGGATGTTAAATAAATGCTTGATTTGCCACCAGATCGCAGAGACTCCACTAAGAGATGGTCAAGGACTTAGAACAATAGTTAGAGCTTTAAAGGGTTAATGAACAATCATGCTAAATTAAACGCCTCTTATCTTGCTGCTGTGATTGTATTGAATCATTAAATAATAATAACAGTGTGACCCAAAGCATCTTTGCAATGCCACAATACCATTCTGACATTGTTAGTGCATTGATGCAGTCTGATCAGGACGGTGCAGCTTGTCTTCCTGGTACCGACACAATATGCACCTCCAAAGCATGGTCATGTGCTCACATTTAAGGTTTGTTTGGGAATCTGCCAAGTTTGTGTGTACAAGTCTAAATTGGATGATTAATTACTGCAATAAAAGTAATGCGAGAATGGCTTTGTATTTCCATGTGTGATTTTGGCTCTCCGGTTCAAATTTCAAAGTGTTTATTGTAATTTAAAGGGCAGGTAGAAATACAGAAATAAACCCCAAAAAGTAAGGAAAACATACCCCTTATAACTCCCCAGTGACCACTCAGTGTGATGGGAATCATGTTACTGTGTAAATGAATGATGAAGTCAAATTGTTCTATTCCTTTCAGTGTGGTATATGTAGGACTTGAGCTTTTCAGGGTTTAATTTCATCGTCAGTGGTTGTTTTTAAATCTCAATTAGTTGCTATTTGGACAGATCTTCATGGTAGGCACAAGAACACTGTCTGCTACTTGAGATGAAACAACCAGAACATGGACACATTGGAAGCTTAATCAGCCGAGGTGTGAGAACGAAATGGCAGTTACATTAGACATAGAGGGTTAGCGAGTAACTCAGTTGATTTAACACTTTTGTTTGAATGATTAAATAAAATCAAGACCTGAAGGTAAAAAGAGGCAAGTGTGTGTGTGTTCATTAATTGCTTATCCTGCGTTTTATGGATGGGAAAAAAAAGGCAAATTGGCTGAAAATAGTTCAAGGGATATTTGGTGATCAAAATTCAAAACCAAAATCCAACAAAAAAGCCCAAGGTCTAACAGATGTGGTGAGTGATGTAGGTTCCTCTGTAGCTACAATACACTTTGAAGTGTTAAATATGTTAGAATTGAACAGATAAAATGCAAATAATTTCTTGTACTCTCCTATCAACAACTGATGACATCATTAACTATATTCTTGAAACAGTTGTCCTTTAAATTACTTGTTTTTGTTTGTTTGAAATCTGGAAATATCTTTGCCTCGGCTGGCACTCTTTTATGAGCAGCGAGAGAAAGGAGCAAAAGCCAGTCTTCAGTGCAATGGTGAGAACTGCATGTTTCGGTTCACTGTGCCGGGGTTACACTGAAACTGCCCGGGCTGCCATTATTTGGGTGGTGGCCACTTGGTTTCCTGCTGTATGGCAAGTACTGTGAGGAACCCTGTCTATAAATAGCAATTGTTTATTCAGACCGATGGCACCATTTCTGTGCACACTAATGTGCATTGGAAGCTTCTGGAATATGAAGCAAATCAGTTGCATGATAAGTCTTGCATTCAATTACTAGTGGATTGGCTCTCGAGCAATGAAAGGTGTTTTGGACAGGTAATAAGTTAATCAAGGAGGAAACTGTATCTAACTGTGCTCTAGAGTAGTGTAAAATTCAAGGATGTCCCAGCGTGGTCTCCATGAGCCCCCAGTCCTAGAGATTTTATATATTACTCTTAAACTGTCAGTTTCTAAAGACTTGGAAACATTTTGATCGTTTTTTTTTTTTTTGGGGGGGGGGGGGAAATGTACAGCTCATTTGGAGACTTGTGCCACACAAACCCGTGTCTCCGGGTCTGGAACAAGACCGTTGCTGAATCTGCAGTGCATCTATCCAAGTTCTATGCTGATTAGAGAATACTCTTACACCACTCTGGAGGATTACAGTTTTACTTTTTAAGTTGATATTTCAGAAATCTGCATCGACCAAAAATGCAAATAGCTATAAACACTGCTCAGGAAATATGATAACCAGGACTCTTTTGACTTGACACTGTTCCATATAGTCTATGCTCCCACTGATTTTTTTAATTTATTTTTTCCCCACAACAATGTTCCTGGCTAAGGAAACTACCATCTTCTTAAAAGGCCAAAAGAGAGCTCACAAAGTAGTACCCAAATACAACATTTCCTTTATTACAAAGCACGAATCATTTAAGTCACATTTTTTTTGTTTGAAGCATTTCATTTTTCTGGATGTGGGACTGTACATTTAAGTAAGCGTGAACAAAAACATCTTTTAATACAGTCGTGGTCCCCCCATCCCATCCCCCCTCTAGCTCATATTTTCTCACTCTCAAGACAAGGCCTTATTTTATTCTTGAGACTGATCAAAGAGGGAGGTTTTAGGTTATTGCGGAGGAAATGGCGCAATACAAAAGAAAACCAAATGCTACAATGCATCTTGTAACTTCAAATTCGAACAGACTTATCGTTTCAGTGTACAGCTGAGGCCTACCTTGGAGAAATGACACATTCAGTACAGTGTTGAGAGCTGCAATCAGTTGACATTTTTTCAGGGTAAATCAAGCTAAGCGCACGAGAGTCCTCCAACCCTGGTGCTTGAGGCATTTTGGGTTTCAGTCCAATAAAAGGTCTTGCTTACCTCATTGATCCAATTATAGGCTTAATTAGTAGTAATTAATATGATCTTTGGCCACTGATATATGGATAGAAGCCTATTACAGTAGTGCCACTTTGAATGTGCTGTTTAAGCCAGTTACAAAGGGAATGGCATGGACATGTCAAGGTAAAAAAAAAAAAACAGCGCACACAAGTTTCTCGGGAGCTGCACTCACCAATACATGCGTTGGTTATCTTATTGGCACCAGTAAAGGGAAAAACTACCTTAGAAAACATTTACATTCAATGTGTTTGTCCCCCCAGACATTTAATTAATGTACAGAAAGTGTAAAAAACATGCAATTTAGTTTGATGACCTGGATACACTGCAGAGAGCAGGTGCATCAGTTTGTGCTACATCTCATTGTCAAATTACAAATCATTTTTGAAATGTATAAAGTTACAAACAATCATTTTTAAAAGTTAATGTGTGTGAGCGAGTATGTGTGTCTGTGCGTGCATTTTTGCTACAGAATGTGGATAGCTTTGGTGAGTCGAGTAGTTGGGTAGGTTTTGGTTGACATCACCAAAAGCTGACTGGGCCGAAGGATGATATTTTTAATACGATTCTACAGAACTTTTCCTTGACTTTCTGGACTGACTGTGCTGGTAGAAAAGAATCACTCCTTGGTAGCCCTAATATAAAGATAACCACAGTAAATTAGCACACTAATTTGTCAGTGTATCCCATAGCTTACTATAGTTATAACTAGGCTGACCATATTTTAAAACATTATGGTATTTGTTAAGTGTTAATTTCCAGATATCTGCTGCCGTTACATCTAGTTACCTTTCCTTTTTGAGTAAGATGTTTACAGAAATTACAAATGTGTATGACTTCTCCCTCATGATCCCGATTTACATTTGACAATAAGTATCCCAGATATTTTCCATTATTATTTCTCTGCGGGAGAATGAAACTTGCAGTTCTGTACTTAAAAGTGCCCATTTGTGTTGCTTAAATCTGTCCTGTGTAGCCTTGTGTGTTAGTATATCAGTATGAAATATACAGTGACAGCCTATAGGCTATTTTGCTAGCTGGTTGTAACTAATGTGTCAGAACTTATTCTTAAGGACATTTAAAACTTAGAATTATGAATACGCCTACATCACTCTGGGATCCACAACTTACTCAAACTGTTTTTCACAAATTCAGTGTCCGCATTTTCCCCTGGATAACCTCCACATAAGCTTAATCAATTACAATACGTGTCTGCTAAATAAATTAATCACACGGTAACATTGTGTGTAGAATGTTTTTTTGTATGGGATTCCTTTTTAAATGCAAATTTTTCAAGGTAGGGATTTATTTCTGCAGGGTAAATCTAAGAAACATGTGCCTATCATTTGTCAAATTCGTGTTGGTTTCACGTGTGCTCTCAGTGCCTTTCGTTTACGTTGTCATCCAGAAAACACTATAGTAGCATTACCGTATTACATGTAGTTACCAGTAATGAGGGTTTACCAATATAAATGTTCGCTTCTTTATGTGATCGATCACATACGTTTTGCCTTGTCTATTTCAAAGGTTTTAAGAGTTTTAAGTGAGTCTAAACAAGGGAAAGCTAAAAACCAATGACATGTAAAAGTTTTTGTGAGCATTGTCAGGACACCAGGACGTTTAATTAAAATCCAGTTATAGCGTGCATGTACTTTTGCTTTCCCATGTCTTGCGTCATGTACCACTGTACCTCTCAATGCTTTTACCACTTTCAAGCACTTCTCTGTGGTTATACTATGGACTATGGAATACTAAAGTAAACATCAATGAGAGAGGGTGCATAACTTCAACTAGATGTGTTAACCCATGTTACACCTTGACAATTTAATTTGCTTATGCTGAGGTTAAAGACCTGAGATTCTAATGAACTGATAGGATTGCATCACTGAGTAAATGTCAGTTTTACAGTGACCTCATGGATTATATTTGTCGTTCTTCACAAATATGTATGTCCTGGTTGGGGCTCCCCCATTTTAGAGCTCTGGCTGTATAGGCACATTCCCACCATGTAAGCATTGACACTATTTTATCTTCCATTTTCAAATTGGCCAGTTTTGGGGCATTACCAACAAGCGCTCTGTCCCCTTGTTCATGATTATCGCAATAACACTGCGCTTAGGTTGAATAAGGGATGTTTTTTCACTCATCGTGCATTGTGCATCTCTGAAATTAGTCATTCATGCCATTCTAGCTGCCTTTTAAAATGAAACCATACTACTTGTTTTTGCAAGACTTAAGTGCCTTCACAAGTGGCTAAACCTGTAAAAGCTCCAATTGGATGCTCTAAACCAGACAACACTCAATGGAATTTGAGCTAGGGCATAGCCACCTTTGTCTACTTTGTTCCCCATTTGGAATCACCTAGTTAAGAGATTTTGGTTAAAGTAATGTATGGATCCAAATGTCACATTCAGTCTAATGATATTCATATTCCCAACGATTCAGCTTTGAAAAAAATGCCAAGTTTGTTCCAGGCCACAGAAACTCTGTTGGCTAAGAGTTGGTCAGGTTGCCTTCTTCACCTCCTATGGCTTACATTCCTTACTACACTGCTGTACTTTGGCTGTATGACATAAAGCAGCACACAAGCTTACATGCACATCTACCAGAATGTATGGTGTTTGTAACTGCCTGTATCTCTCCTGTTTTAGTGCCAGAGTAGTATCGATGAGCTGAGATGAAAATTCAAAGATGTTTCCAAACTTGGGAGTGTGATTCTGAGTGGAAACAAGAAGAATAAAGGATAAAGAATAATTGAAAGATCTCTGCATTGTGGTTTTCTGCTCTGGAAATTCCATGCTTTCAATTTGCGAAAGGGAAAACTATAATTACCCAAATGCTTGCATTTTGATAATAACAGGTTCTAAAGTGTGCCATTTCGATGGCTTAGTCGAATGTTGTTCCTAGACAGCGATACCCGCATTTGTCCCTATTGGAGCTGGAACTCAGTAACCTCTGTTCAGAGAGAACACATCTGTTTTGCATTTTACTGCAAATGATCAGCGCACACTACATAAAAAGAAAAAAAGCGGGGGGCTCAGCCCGGCTTGGACTTTGCAACAATTATAACAATAAACCTGATCATATTCTGGGAGGGTGATTTTAATGTTTAATCACAATGTGGTTAAGCTTTTTGGGAGAAAGCAATAATACAGCACATTCTTTAGTGTGTGTTTCCTATAACCAGAAAGCCCCCCTTACTTTTGAGGGGCCCTCCTCATGGTGGGTTTTTGGTGCTGCTTTGAAGTTGGACTATTTTTTGGTTTGGTTGAAAATAAGAGGTTCTTTAAAATGGCAAGAGCTAAACTAAACAGACTAGCTGTGTGAGATTTTACTTTTTGTTTTCAGTTCGCAAAACACTCAAGATTTCAAGTGCATCCCTTTTTAAGAGCATGTGTTCTGTCTTTTCGGTCTTGGTTCTCTTGTTGCTCCTATGTGGAAGATTCCATGCTAGCTAACCATTATAGCAAGAAGTGAAGGGACCCTAAGAGTAATTCATCCATTAAAAGCCCTCCACACTAATCAACCTGGAGGCTGCAGTGTTCATTACTGCTATATTCATATCATTACTGTGTACTACAGTTCTGAACACATTTGAGAACACTAGCAGTCTGACATGCTTATGTACTATTTCAATTACTTCAGTTCTGCCAAATTAATCTTATTTGAAACTAACTAAAAGCACAGTTTAATGATACTTGGAAATCAAGGGTCATTATCTTTGTTAGAATATTACCTAGCCCGGTGGCTTTCTTCACAGATAGGACCGCATGATGGAATCAATTACTTTTCACAATGTCTACATTTTATCATGGCTTTAGTTCTTCAACACTAATTACAATGAAGCTTCTGTGGGAAGTTCAAATTTAAAAGACAGATTAATTTAGTTGAACTTGGATTTGTACTTTTGAAATCAGGGGGGCAAAAATTAGAATGATTTGACTTTCCGATGTAAAGGAATTATGTTGATTGAATTATAATGGAAAAATATAGTGACATTTCACATTTTCAAGATCAGTGTGGCAAGTAAGAAATGGTGAGTTGGTTTTTGGCTGTGCTGTGTGAGACTGACTGAGGGAACAGCAGATTCATCTCACGCTAACTCTGGGGCAATCACTAATTGACTGCATTGGTGACACTTAAAGGTGTGTTTTTTG
Organism: Amia ocellicauda; assembly: GCF_036373705.1. Taxonomy (NCBI): domain Eukaryota; kingdom Metazoa; phylum Chordata; class Actinopteri; order Amiiformes; family Amiidae; genus Amia; species Amia ocellicauda. Next base: position 7,574,722 of record NC_089868.1, read on the forward strand.
TTTTGCTTTTTTTTATGTATTCTCGAGTATGTAGTTGAATTTGAGTTCAATGTGTGCATTATGCGAATTCACTGTAATATCTATAGTGGCATAATCTCTCCACTGCATTCTGTGCTTGCACAACAACAGAATGCTTAATGCTGCACAAAAAGGAAAGATTTTTGAAAAGCAGTCCATGTACACAGACCTAAGCTTCAGTTAAGATCTTGAGTCCTCTTCTAGGTTAAGCAAGGGCCTCCTATTGAACACCTGGTCAAGTACTGTACTTCATTCCTTGGGGGTGTACCCAAATCAATGGCATCCACACCATCCTGAAAGGTTTGCTTGACCTGAGACTAGCCAGGTTCAAGGAGGGAGTCTTGAATAGCACTCATGAAGCCTGGACTCCCTCTAACTCAGGAATGTCTTAAAAGGGGTGAAAACATAAGGCAGGAAAGTGGTCTGACCACCCATTTGCAGATCAAACAAGATTGCTCAATGAAACATAATGGTTCTTGAGTAATGGCTCTGCCTTACTTGTCTTTTTATCACATTTGAAAACTCCCATTGCTCAGGGCTCCCATGTGTCCCCAGCCTACCAGTAACGGTGAAAAGCACTTCGAAGCAGGTCAGAGGGGTCATGGCAGAACGCCAACACTTCACAGATTTTTATTTTGCTTTTCCCCCATCCTCCTCTGAAAGGAGTAGCGTTGAATCTCTTGTCTGGCTTTCCTCAAAGTGTAGTGACAGTGACAGGACCCCAGTCAAGTCAACCTTGTTTTCATTAGGAAACTATCCCTGTAAATTGAATGCGTCCCAAATACACCTTTCACGTCCGTCAAAAGCAATTTGGCTGTGCTGCTGCTTTTGGTGCAATGGAAGCAGTTAATTTCTACTGATGCCATTCTCTTTACTAGAGAAATCTGGGTATTGTATTTGCTGTGACCTTCAAGTTCGTGTGCATTGTTAGTTGAACCGTGGGGTGGAGATTGGCTGATCTTTGCCCCACATTGCTTGCACTACCGTACTCTGTGCTTCTGAGATTTTGGTAGAAGCTGCATGCTTGTTTTTTTTCTCTGTATTCTAGCTTGGCCGTATGTAAACACGGGGCTCGGCAGCTCGTTCTGAACTATGTGTGTGTTGTGATGCACTGTAAGGACAGAATTGAGGGACAGTTGTGTAATCCAGATTTGTGGAATTCAGAGTTTTGCCCCCACTTTAGTAGGCCTCAGTGTGTTATAAAAAAATATATACATTTCATGTTTTTTATATCTTTGTATTTTTACCTTCTGAAGAGTATTTTTGAATGGAAAGGAATGTATTTAGCACTTCTTGCAACATATAGAAAGTAACCAATTGCTATGGTTACATACAAGTCTTGACTATATAAAATATATAAAATATTTTCTTCACCAAAGAGGAAAAAAAAAGTATGAGATTTTGACTAACAGTGCTTTGCACATCTGGAGTGTTGAGTGAAGTGGATAAATGAAAGGAACCGATAACCATGGCTGTAGACCATAGTAGTATTACAATATATTTTTGTTTATGGGGGAGGGGGTTACTATCCAGCTATGGGGAAATCCAGATCAGAAGGATTTGTCCGGGAAGCGAGGGCTTGGCAAAACCGACTCCTTCATAATGTTTGATGCACATTCTCGCCCAGTTGCATTTGTGAATCTTATGAAGCTGAGTGTGGTTGCCCATTTGCATGACATGAGTCACAGGTTATCGTTTGAGCCAGGCCTGTTAGAGGAAATGTTGAAACAATCAACTGATCTCAAACGCCCAGTGGGGCTGCACACTGTGCTTTCCTGTTTGTATTGTTGGATTGACCAACCAAGGCACGATGAGCACATGAATCAGCCTGTGCCCTTTTGTGCTTTTATTTTTATTTGACTTCTATGCAAGCAGCTGATCAGCAGATGTTGAACACTTACATTTCTTGGCATGTTTTTTATAAACTGTTTGGTAGCCTAGTGGGGTTTCTGTTTTTTTAGTGGGAATGGTGAAATATGTGTGCAGAAAACCCCAGATCATGCATACATCTGTGAAGAAAGGCCATCTGCACAGACATGCTTTGTCATAAATGCTCCTCGCTCCATCCTACGGAGAGAAAAAGAAACTGCAGTACCTAGAAGGGTCCTAAATATAGCTACGTGCTTTATCAACTGATTGCAGTTTAAACAGCTGCCTTTTAATGGAAAGGAATTAAGAAATGCAACCGTATATATCTGATTTAATGGGGAAAAGGGACATGATTACAGCTTTTACAGGCGCGTAGGGATGGCAGAAATAAATGTTAAAATCTACCAAGCCCACATGCGTCTTAGCACTAGGAAATCCCTCCAGTTAAGTCATAATCACATATGCAAAAATGCTTTAAAGTGATACCCTGACTTCAATATAGAGGACTGGATGCTTAGTCAGCTTGCATATGCAAAGCATAAATCCTTATTTACTGGTGTTTAGGTCATAGTCTAATCCACTGGAAGAATCTCTTGTGTTTTGCCAGGTTAGGCTGAGCTGGCTGTTCTGCAAGAGGTATATTTGAGGGCTGTTTCCAACTGTCTGATCTCACACTCTGAATCACCAAGACACGTGGAATAAAGGAACCTTTTGCAAAGAGAAGGTTTGAGCTGAACAACTTGGTTTGTTTTTGAAAAAATGCCTGCAAGCAATTTAAGGAGACGATGCCTAAACTTTGCCAGACACGTTTTATCTGTACTTTTTTTTCAGTGTGACAACAACATGTTGGTTAGTGTCCCCCAAAAGCCCAAATGATGAAAAGGAGAGAGCAGCCAACAGTTCACTACCTAAACCATTCCCTCTAAAATGGGGACACCCCAGCTTTTGATGGGTGTCTCTCTCTCTCCCCCCCCCTCATCCCTTGTCTGTGTGAAGAGTGACTCCTGCTTGTTGGTTTGGGTCTGTCTTTGAACAACCTTCTCCACGAGCTGCTGAAACCACAGAGGCAAAGCTTGGCTAACCACAGAGACGGCAACGGCCCTCTTGCATAGGAGGCCCTGCACCTGCAGTGACAATCCTGGGGAAGAATCCAGCTTGAAAAACAAACATTTTGCAGAGCTTTGCAAGCAAAAACCAGTTACCAGTGTATGGCCGGGAGGTGGGGCTTACGAAACGTCTGAATGCAGAATGTTTATTTTCCAAGGCTTACAAAAAGCAATACAGTATATATATTTTTTTCTTCCTTCAAAGTGTTTCTTGCAGATGTGTGCTTTGATAGTCCTGCTATACTGGAACCAGTAACTGTTAGCCTGGCTTTGTACAGTGAGGGGAGCTGTAATCTGTTTTGCAGGATGTTCATGCTCTTACTGCAGGAGCTGGGGGAGCTGCTGTACAGCTCGGTTGTGTGCAACCCCTGCAGCATTGAAGGGGTGCCGAGTTTCATGATGTATTTACCTCTTTTCTATAGCTTGGGCTTATTTCTGTAGTTTCAAAATGAGTTGTTCTCGGAGATCTATTCGTGTTAACGGGCATCTTTTCCGGGGTGTGCCCTGCCTTGCACACCTGTTTCTGCCATGTCAGGCTCCAGCTCACCACGACCCTGCCCTTGATGAAGCTGTAATTAAACATGTATATGGATGGATATTTTTGTGAAGCCGTGAAACGATTGGTTTCTCTGAATTTTTGAATGATTAGTTTTGAATGTTGGTAGTCAGGTAACTGGTGTATATGTGTCTTCTCAACCACCACAGTAGGGCTGGTGCTGGTCATTTTGAGGCTTGTTCAGCATTATAAACCTTTTAAAATCTAAAAACTGTCTTCCAGATGTATGATAATTACAGAAGGTTGTGTGTGGTTTGAAGTGACACCAAGATAATGCACTTTGCTTGGTTAGCAGGTTGAATCCCTTTATTGTATAATCAATTTTAATTTCAGAAAAATAACCTTATCTATGTGTTACTGGCAGGCTTTTTTTCCTCCTTTTCTTTTCTTGAAAGCTCCTAATGAAAACCTGGGTGGTTTTAACAAAAATGTTAATTGACATTATGTGCCATATATAAATGTACTGATGCCAGTGTCATTACAGTGCATTGCTGCAAGATGTGGCACTCGCTCTTAACCTTGTGATATACACCCAACTGTTAAAGCCACACGTCCAGAGAGATTAAAGGTATCCGGCTCATAATTTCTTAAGGGAGTGGTCCAGCTTCAAGGAACTGCATTCTGGCGTGTCCCTGAGATGTGTGCACAGTAAACCATAACATTCCTAGGGATTGCAGAACCTTTTCAGCCCAGCAAGTAATTTGGAGAACAACCCTTCTTTACCCTTTTTGAAACTGACTCTTGGTTGGACATGTGAACAGTCTTAAACTTTCAAAGGGCTGGACTTTCATACTGTACAGACTGGTATCTGAAGGGCAAAAAAGGGATCATCTTAAGGATTTATATTAGCACTTGCATGCTTACATTGGTGTAATTTTAATTCTTTGTCTGTTTTGGAAGTAACCCACGCTCAGAAATGTAGGTTAAAATTCTGCATTCTCATCAGTGATTTTGCATTTCCGATCTAGTTTAAGTGCAGGTCGCAGAGAATTGGCAAGGATGGACACTGTTTGACCTGGTTATCTCCTGTCAAACCACTTGCCTTCACTGAGGCTTTTGAAATACCCTCATGGCTCTCCAAGGTTGAGCTATTCTTTCACAAAGTCTTTGACATCATCCGCCAGAATACACAGGCTGTCACATATAGGGATCTTGCGTTTTCACTTGTTCTTGGAAGCTAAGAAACCTGTTTTTTCCAGAGGGAGGCTGGGAACAGGCCTGAGGCTAAAATGGTTTTAGTTTCTATGGCATACCTAGTTGACCTGTAGGCCCACAATGTCAGATCTCATTTGGGATGTATAAATTAAGTTATTGGTCAGTATTTTTTCCACATTTTTAGTTTTTCTGTCTAGTACTTTTTTGAACCTTTTAGCTTACAAATTCAGAGATTAGTTCGTTTAAGCTACAATCTGCAGTAACTGTTGAATGTCATGCATCTGCGAAGACCCTCTCCCAGTCACTTCTCATTCCTGCATTTATAAAGTTGGCTGTAGTATACCATAGTAGAACAACAGTAGAGTTTGGGAAAGCATTGTGTGGTAAAGTATGGAGATGAGTAGAAAACATTGATACAAACCATAAGGAACCAAAGCAAAGGGAATGCATGCTGCAACCATGAGGAGGATCATGGGAAAACTGCCACAATACAGAGCCTGTGCTGAATTTTCATAAAAGGGTCCACATGCTTTTATTTCCACTTGCTCATGACAAAGTACATGTTGGTGGGAAGAGGGTGGGGGGGTAAGAAAATAAGTAGCAAATGTTAGTGATAGGTGATTGTAAATGTTGGGTTTCAGGAGAGCCAAGAGCCATGAGTTAGTCTACGTCAATGAGGGGAGGATGCCAATTCAGAACCCTCTAATGGTTTCCAGATCTGTCAGTGGCCGGCCTGGGGTTTGGAAGAAGACACAGGACATCATTAGTGTCTCGCAAAATAGCAAGGCTTGCTTTAAAAAAAAAAAAAAAAGTTAAATGATTTCATTCGAGGGGGGGAGAGGTCTGCATATGACATTTGATACACATTGCTCCATAGGCTCTTCATCAGTTCATCAGAGAGGTATGTTGCAGACCTCAATGGTGAATACAGGGCTGTCTACCTCAGCAGCTGAGCGCAGTATGTGTTCCTCTGCAGCTGAAAGGGTTGCAGAAGGAGGAGGCAGGAGGTAGACAGCGTGTGTGTGTGCGGGGTCAGCGTAAGCAGCATCCATTCCTCATGTCTTCGCTCAGACAGCATCACATACGCAGAACCGTGCTGGTTTGTGCTAAGGTTGGACTGGTTGTTTAAGGAAAGACAACTCAAGCCAGACTGTTGAAACTGGCTGATCTTAAAAGGCCTCCTGCTGATGCATTCCCAGAACATGAAGGACACCCACTGTAAAGGAGGCCAGAGACTGGAAAGTAAAAACATATTTTGCAATAATTAAGGCATAATGTTGGTTGCTTTCCAGTTGCTTTTGAACATTGTAAGGTTGATTTTACACTTACATAAAAAAATTAACTGGTTTTAATTGCATCTGATCATAAACCTGAGATATGCTAGGCATGGTTCCCAGATTTGCTTTTGTGGCAGATTGTCTCCTCTTTGGCGGGAGAGTTCAGATGAGAAGCTGTGGAAAATCAATGATCCAAAGAGGCCCGTTGTCCCCTTCTGATACTGGACCTGGAGTGGGATTATTTTGCCTTTGGTTTAGATAAACACCCATTGCATATGTAGAGAGTGCAGCGAGCCTGACCTAACAATAAATTCTCCTTTGCTGCAAATCCTTTGTTTGCTGATGTCTCGCAGAGCCCGAAATTTCAGTCATTGAACGGGAATATCAACAAAGGATTATATCCCTCTTGGCTCCGCAAGATTGATTCTGGTTTGATTTGTGTTTCTTTTGTTTTGTTCAGTTCTTGGTTATTGTCCTCTTGTAGTCAGCGGTCACCATCGAGCTCTAGTCAATCATGTTGAAATCCTTCTGGACTGTTGTACAGGTTTGGCTGACCTACAAGCCTCACTTGAGCTTGTGCTTCAAAGAGGTCGCACACTGCCTCTTGCCACAGTACAGTGGCTCTCAACTTTTATCAGACTTGGCAAGTGTGAATACTTTGTGGCCAGAGGTATAGAATTCCTGTTTTGTTTTTTTATTTAATTTCTTTCCTTTATCAAACATACCACACACATTTTACAAACCGTGAAAGTAAGCATATTGTAGATTCAGGAAACCAGTGGACAAAAATATTACATTGATATAATAATAAGACAAAAATAAATAAGTAGAATACCTGCTGTTGTTCGGACAGCAAAAGGCTGGTCTTTTCCCTAACTACCTTCTCCCCTCTTTCCCAGTGTGGTGCCTCTGCTGAAGGAATCCATTGGCATACTGATGCAGCGCACCCCTCCCTCTCTCGACCACGTTCTCCCAGAATGCTACCAGCGGGTGAGTATGAGATCCAGGCCTCCCAGATTCTGATAACAAGTGGGTCTTGAAGCTAGGGTCTGGGGTCCTCAGAGCTTGCCCCCAGACGTCCCTGGAGGAGCAAGACCCTCCCAAGGCTGTCATTTATTCTGTACTCCTCAAATATCTCACCGGCCTTGTGAATCTATGCCCCCTGTTGTACAAACCCATAACACCTCAATAGTCATTTAAGTACTATTGCTCATTGCAACTGTGCCTTCCTATCTAGCTGAGATGTTCGGTGGACACATCGCAAAGGATACAGTGGCACCTTCGAGTGCCAAGGCAAGTGGAACTGGTTTCCCCAGAATCCAGCTGCACGTGCTGGGGGCGGGCACAGTTGGCATTACTGATCAGGGAGCATTGTTGTCCATTGCCCTGTTGATAGACGGTATGTACTGCTCTCTCCTTGCAGGTCCAACACCTTCAGGGAGTCTACAACTTACAGGAACCACACTTCTGGACCCTGTGCACAGACATTTACATTGGCACTCTAAAGCTGCTTGTTGCCCCTGATGCTGATGCCCGATGGATTTTAAGCCAGACTCACAACATTTTCACACAGGTAAAGCAGTGGGCTACAAAGCGGACTACTCAAATGGGGTTTGATGTTACTTGCTGCCACTGTGAGAGAGGGGTCTACGTCTTTTCATCACACACACTTTGTCACGGGGGTACATTTCATCACCAATTGGGATATTCATCAGCACTTTGCATATTCAGTTACTAACTACACACAAAAGTCTCTTTTGATTTAGATTGAATACTTTTTAATGACCTGCGGTTCCAAAACAGACTTGTAAAATCCTACAGTGATGGTAGTTATGTTTTCCAAGACTAACACATTAATGCATCACTCAGTCGGCTTGTTTACATGGGTGCGTTCAAGTCATGCAGACTTTCTGCAGTCAGTGTGAAGGAAGCTGTTTACATGACCTAATATTCCAGGGAGGAATACTTACATATGAACCAACATGAATACATAATGTGCAGTACATCAGGTGAATATTATTATTAATAATAATAATATTAACTCGTTGAGAGAGAGAGACAGGGAAGAGGGGGGTGTTTAAAATAGGACTTATTATTGACACGTTATATTTTACAACATAAAATAAAAAAAACGTATGAATATGAAATACATTTTTCCTTTTTACTTTATACAACGTGAAGTGCTTTGAAATGGCTCCCTCCGTCTATTACAGCTGTGTAGATCAATGCAGAAAACATGCTTTTCAACAGGGCTGTGTGTGTTGCATTTAGTAACCTGGCAGTGTCTTTATTCTGTGCGCCCGGACAGCAGACTGAAGGTGAGGGGCTCCTTCAGTCCTGTATAGATGCTGAAGCCAACAGCAGTCTAAATGCTAACACCAGCAACCTGTCGCCTGCCCTACACCAATACAAAATATTGAAATCAAAAGGAAAGTTAAAAACTTCCTGAGCCGATCAGAGGACAGGCAGACGAGCGAGATCACCTGCAATTCTTCATGTGCGCATATAGGCTACATTAACAAAAACAAATAATAATATTAACCTTTAGCTATCAACTGTGTTAGCTGGTGTATAAATCAGTATGCACATATATTAGCCTGATTTATACTTCTGCATCTCTGCGTACATGTGGGGGCGTCGTATGCAGACAGTCGCATAGGTGTCTGTCAGCATACCCAGAACTGTGAGTTATGTTCACGAAATGTGAATTATATTAATGTGCAGTTTGAGGGACAAAATACTCATTATGTGCACAAATGCATTTCGTGGATGAGGAGGTGCATTTTAAATACTTTCATATGTCACCACGTTATTTTTCTGACCTACTGCAGCGCCTACACCCAGACATCATACACCAGTCGCCCCAGCACTGAGCGATTGGCCGAGGCTGTCAGAATCTCCTGCTCAACCATTCAGTGCTGCTTCACGCACAGCACCGCAGAGACACGCAATGCGCTTTTGAGAATTCGGAGGAGTGCGCGCCGGCACCTCTGCGGGCTACGCTTACCCACAAACCCCTGCTCTGCGTCGCATACACGTACCTACGCAGCAGTATAAATTGACCTTTATACAATGAAAAAACCTAAATAACCAGTTATAAAAATAGCATCAATCGAAAGTGCTTTAAAATGGCTCCGTCTTACAGGTGCGTGTGAATGCAGAAAATTTGCTTTTCAACACTACAGTGCTTACACTAATAATTAGCATCATGATCAAACAGGTGACTGATCAAAGCATTGATCCAGAGATCTGGGTTTGCAACGTGATCAAGATTGAATTCCACAGGAAAGTTAGAAATTTGCTGAGCCGATCAAGACAGGCTGAAGAGAGATATCGGGTGCAAATCTGCCTATACAATTAATAATAATAATAATAATATATGAAAATCACGTGTTTCAGGAATCGACAACTTTTATTATGCACATAATGCTCCTTTTATCTGACCTATTTATTAATTTTATTCTATTGTGTGAATAAACTGCTCTTTTGGGCATCTTTTTGAATTACACTTCAATATTCTTACTTTAACCGAAGGGGACCTGTGTGGAGTGGTTTCAGTATTTGTTAAATACTATTTCCCTTCTATACATCAGTGCAAAAAAAAAACAGGTTTGCACAAATAACCCTCTGTATTTATTTACTGAATTGAATATGTACTTTGAAAAACCGACTACAACTGCCGGTCTAAAAGTCTGTAATGTCGTAGGACATTAAGGAATATTCGATGTAAATCAAAAGAGACAAGACTGTGTGTAATGAACAGTTGCCGGTGATGAAATGTGCGTGATGAAAAGACGCGATCCTGTGAGAGAGAACGTGTTAACAGCTGAGACCTCTTACTGCACAAAAATGTCGGGGGGGGGGGGGGGGGGGGGTAAGAATTGTGGTACTTAGAACTATTAATATGACTAATGATGATAATAGTATAGTAACAGTAATAGTAAAACCCAGAAGCCAGGGATCTAAAAGTTCACAGTTTTCAGTTTGGAACAGCTTTAAGACTTTTTATTCCTGTGCATGTTATTTGTTACTACAACGATGGTGCAAATCAGTAGTATATTAACCATCATTCATTTTAGATGTTCGTGTCTTTTCTGTCAACTTACGGATTTGTTTGTTTGTCTGTTGGTTGGTTGTTTACAGGCAGGAATAAGGCAACTGTATGTCCAGATTGATGTCGCCGCTATGTAGTGGACCTCTCTGTAGGAGTCCTGGGACCAAAGCCTTCTCGGTACTGTAAGGATCAGTGAAATGGACTTCTCCTCACTCTGGGTCCAGGTGCCTCCATCCAACAAAAAGGGACCAAGATGGGGGGCACCTTCACTGGACACTCTTGGGGGGGGAAAACAACAGACAAAAAACTTGCCAATAATGTGATTTCCCATTTCTGCACACACTTATTTTTATTTTTTTTCCCTCTAATATGGAATCTATTATTTCTTTATCAGATGATCACTATGCTCAAGCAAGCAGTCAAAATTGATTTGTAACTATGTCATGGATTCAGTTAAGATTTTTATTTTTTAAAGCAGATGTCTTCTTGACAACTAATGTCATCACACATTTTTTTGGTTATTTTGTACTTTGCAGACGTTCTGAGCCAAACTGTATTCTTGGTTGCCAAAGTGCCTTTTTCTTTATTTTTTTCTTTGTTCCTCATTTTTTAAAATCATTATGGATATGGACAATCGGGGGCGGTGTGTGGACAAACTAGGCCTATGCAGGAGCTGCACCCAACCAGTATTCCTGACTGCTGACAGACAGCTAGGGTCTGGGCCCTGCCCTTCCAGAGCTGGCGTACAGCTCCACATACGTCCCCAACGAAGGCTTTTAAGTGTTCTGGCATATTCCCAAGAATGCCACTTGACCGTTCTTAAATGCAAACATGTCTGTGGAAAACACATACACCCACTCACACACTTCTGCCATCTGTGTGTGTGTGTGCTGACCAACAGGAAATGATGGGGTGGGGGGAGACAGATGTACAGTAAAAGAAGTGCACACATTATTTTTAATTCCTCCCTCGGTCTCTTCAGTTTTTTAAATGTGCAACAGGACAGTTTTTGTTTTTTTTGTAATGTAATAAACGGCTTCCAAATCCTTGAAGTTCCCTTTCAAATTGTTTTGTTTGTTTTTTTAGAGGAGGGGGGTGATGGCATTCCTTCCTATACGCTTTCTGTATTGGACATTGGACAAATTACTCAGTTTCTGATCTAAGGGTATAGTCTAAATACTGACCTTTTACTAATTTTAGATTTAGGAAGGTCTTCATGTTGCAAAAATCTGTTTAAAATCTGCTGCTTGAGGTTTGTTTGTTTTATGGGCATATCAGTACCAGTAAGTTATTTAAAAAGAAGAAAAAGCAGACCAAGAAAGTATAAAAGCCAAAATGACTTGCCGTTTTCTGGTTGTACACGTTACCATTTCACCCTGACATGGGCTTGAACATGCTAAGAAGAAATTCAAGCCTCACTGTGGTGTAATTATGGATACATACCGAGTGCTTGTGTTCAAATGTCACAGGAGCGCTGCAATGTTTCCCCTTATTCAATCTGAAGGAAAAATCTTGTGATCGTAAACAGTCTTAATTCAGTGTTGTTACTTGTGACGGCCTGATTTTGATCGTCACCTTTTTTTTTTTTTTGGTGGTTTGTAGAGGGGGCATCTGTCACAGAACTCTGTAGAGTCCACTTGCTGCAGAGCGCCACAACTCCGCTTTGTCGAGAGGTTTCTTTTATGTTGTTTCTGTGTGCACCGCCGGCTGTGAAGTTGAACCCAGCTGTAGTATACTGCATGACGTGCTAAATGAAGTATCCATTGCGTCAAAGCACTTTCACTACCGTTCAGAAGTGTGAAATTAAATCAGGAGTGTTATTTTTTTTCAGGTCAAATACTCCCTTAATACCCTCCAGAGACTTGACTATTGGTGCCAAAACTGCCGGCATCACCTTTAAAATCTAGATAAGGAGCTCAAGATGAATTGGAGGGTACAGTCTTGAGCTTCTTACTGATGTAAACTATTCAAAGTCCTTATCTGTGGTGACCCTGGATTTGTGTTAAGAGCCACAACTGCTCAACTGACCTGTTACACAATAAGTGGTCTTCTCTTAATGTGGTCTTGGCTTCACCTTGCTGCCAAGGACTTGGTAACCCACATGTCCCGTTAGATGAGCTGAGGTGTCCGCCATTAAGCTCCGCTATTTCAGTGACTTTTTGATGAGCACGATGTTGTCGGCTCTGTCACAGTCAGGGCCTCTTCTGGGCCCAACTGGTCAAACGCCAGCACACGTCACTGTGTGGGTTTAGATTGACTCTCTTCTTCCAAAAAATCCCAGGAGAGATTTCTACCAGAAGAAATAAACAAACAAAAATGCTAGCCTGAACGTAAATCGTTAAATATGGTTAAGATGCACTTCTTTGGTCGATTTGCAGTGCTGACAAATTGCTCCCCTGAGTGTATGTGTTCTACATTCCTGCACTCAAGATTCATGCCTTCCCCTTTGAGCCGTGACCCTTGGCTTAATCGTTAAAAGAAAATGGAGAAAAAAAGGCCAAATGTGTTGTATCCCGGAGTTGTTGGGGAATATACGGTGCAATGTGCAGATGTCTGTGTCGTACCCTAAAGGAAGAGGGTATCCCAGAGGGAAAGAATATGATAGGCATTGTGTGTTTTAATGCAACCCAAAGTAAATAAGGAAGAGAGATATCTGTAACTCTTTCAATTATATATTTTTTGCCCAGTGTAGTAAAGAGGCAAACTTTTATTTATTTTTTGTCTTTCTTTTTTTATCAATCAATACCAGTTAAAACTATTACTTTCTGGCCAAGATGAAGTCAAAATTGTTTCATGGCTTTGCTTGTCATTAGATGACCATACTGCAGTGTTCCTCAAAAGGTTTTAATTTTATTTTTTTATGTTTGTTGTTGTTAACTCATTAAACTTTGCCCTTTATTGTGTCCAAGCAAGGGAAGATGAGACGCTTTAAAACCCAAGGGTCCCACTGGCAGTGTCATGTAACACTTCGAGCTTGATCTGACTCCTTGTAGAAATCCAGATGCAATACAATCGCATAATTTAAAATGAAAAGTACACAATGTTTTCATTTTCTGAACAGTTGGTGATAAATTGTGAGGCAAGAACAGCATTTTTCCCCCCTCCTTCTTTGAATAAATGTGGAGTCAAGTTTACAGTGTTATGATTATTAATAGCAGCCTGTCAACAAATGTGTTGGTGATTGTTTGCTGTGCAGCTGCCTATAGTTAATTCCTTGGCAGCATTTTCTTTTTCCAATCCAGCCCTGCATTCCATGTCTTTTATTTATAAATCCATCCTTACAGGTTATCGATAGGTTTGTTTTTTAGTGTGGTTCCTTTAATTTAAAACTCATTCCTTCAAATATTTTTTGTATGTGAAGATTGCAGTCATTTCTGCCAACCGTTCAGTCATCCCCAGTGAAATGGGGCTCATTCGGTATAATGAGCACGTTATAAGTGACGTAACCCCTCAGTAAAAGCAGTTCAGTAAGCCCCCCATGTCGGGAGACCCGGCCTTTGGGTGTAGCGGGCTTAACACTACTGCACTGGAGCAGCTGTGGTGTGGAGCGATTTGAGGGGGCGCCCATGGTGCGTGGCTCGAATCCTGAGCGGGGAGCTCCGACCGCACCGGGTACACCAGCAGGGCAACTACTGTATGAGATTATATTCAGTCATTGTATTTGTGTGGAAAATGTATCCACCCCTTTAAAATCTCTCTGAAAAGTCATTTAGTACACCAGTGGCCTCCAACCTTGGACTTTCCCATATGGAAAACTCATATGTGCTGTAATTATATATATATATATAATCACTTATATATATAATCACCTCACTTATTTCATATTTCTAGAATACAATATAAATATATAAACTCACTAGAAATTAGTTTTCCATATGAGTGGAGAGACCCAATCAATCAATCACGATTCAGTAGCTTAAGATTGTATTAGTCTTGAGCTTTTAATACAGTTTTTGCTTTTTTAATTGAATGAGAACTAGGTTGGTGTGTCAGGCCCAGAGTTGGGAGACCTATTGTGGGATATCAGTCAAGTTGAAAACATCAGCCAGGAAAGCCATGCTCTTTGTGCCGATGTCTTGCACTATTAAAGAAAATCAGGTATGTAAATTTAGTTTTTTTTTTTTGTTTTTTTTTTATTATTGACTAACATGTCACTGGAATGGTGTTTAAGGGGGCTGAAGTAATTGACATGAAAGCTTGGATAATGATGACTGATGGCCCTTGGACAGAACTCCATCTGATTCCTGGAGCAGCAGTGTTTTAATGGAAATGTCAATGGATATAGTTCCAAAAAATTCTCCAAACATAGGCTTTGAAAGGGCTACACCATGCATGCCCATTACACCAGAGTCTCCTGAAACATGTAAGCTATTTAAAAAAAAAAAAATAGCATGCACATTTTTAAAGTTAGTATCCTCGCAAAATATGACTTGGCATTTCTCCTCCAAGTGTCAGAATGTGTGCAAGGTACAATAAAGGCTACGTTGACAGACAGGTGGTTTACATGCCCGTTACTCGCATGTAAATGAATCAGTACAGTGAATCACAAGGCGGAGTAACACTCCAGCAAGTTGGAAAAGACAGCCGGTCATAAAAGCATCTCCTGATTTATGAAGTGTCTCCCCTCTAAAGCTAGGAAAGTCCTTTTGCGTTCTGTGATATTATTCATATGCACATGCAGACAGTAACTGTGACTTTCCAGAGAAGCTAATGTGATCCATATGCAGGGGAGTGTTGATGTTTTGCATAGAACCACTTAATTTCCTTTTCCACTGATTTAATTACAGTTTCACAAAATAGAGATATGATTGACTCGGACACGTTCTCCTCGTGTTGGTCAGGGTGGGAGCTAGATTGTGAGAACCAGCATTTCGGAAGGGTTGAATAATCTGGAAAAAGCCACCCCCTTTCCCCCACCAAATCTGTTGTTATTGTAGAGATAACTATTCAAATATTTGGAAACTGAGACTTACAGATTACAGACGGTGATTGTGCTGTTATTTAAGTGCAAGCAATTGGTGATAAGGAAGTAACTCCAAATACTGGTATCATATAGAATTTTAATATTGTGTTCCAGGCTGCAAATTATAAGGCAATGCACCTTCAATTAAAGCAATCGTTGAAGTTTTCAGCTGTAAAAGACCTCCATACAATATGAAGTATGTCTGATTGATGCAATAACTAGGCAAATTATATTATTGAGAGCTCTAGTTAGAACAAAAAACAGAAGAAACTGCAGCCCTACAGAGACTAGGTTTGGTTCCCCCCCCCCCCAACAATGCCCTTACCTATCATACATTTTCTTTCAAAGATGAGGGCAAAAATGTTATGTTTTTTTAAAAAGCAGTTATTATAGACCCCACGTTTTAAGCACTTTTTTTTTGGGTGGGTTTTGTAATTTGTATCAAGCACATTCATATACTGGAGAGTTTGTGTTGGCATTCAATCTTATTCCCTGTGTGCTAAATGCAGATTTTGATAAACTATGAAGTCTCCTCTAATGAGTAATCTGGCCTTTGTTTTTCAGAAGTCTTTGCTGAGGGAGTGATTCCTGGAAGGGTAGCTCTCAAGTCTACCCCCCCCACGAACCCTTCTTATAGCCATAAATAGAATAAGTAAAGGGAGTTGATATCTTGCACTGGGCTGCGTTTCGCCATCCTACAGTACCAGGTTCAGAGATGGTTGGTATGTTTCTCTCTCATTGCTCAGTGGAATTCCCCCACAGTCTAGGCTCAGCCAAGCCAAGGCCAGGCTCCTATGGCTTCATGGGAAATGATTATGGCAGAACAAGAAAGAACGAGGGTAAGATCAGTTCATGTGGTGTTCCAGGCTGAGAGTTTAAAACGCGGGGTGAAATCCTGCTTTGACAAGGCACTGCGCAACAGGAGACTATAATTATATCAAATTGTAAAATGCAAAAGATTTCAGGCCTTTTCATTGGGTGGGAGGGTGTCTGCTATGCTCGAGCCCCAGATGTCCATCTTCTTATCCACAACAGGTAAGGAAGTACAGTGCAAGCAGAGCCACTGCCTATTTAATTTTTCTGCCTCCCTCTATTCCATATCAACCCTGCAGTGTCCACGTAATCTCTAGTGTTGGTTAAGAAATAAATAACGTCCCCTGTCCTTCTATATACATTTTCCCAAATAAGCAGGAAATATCCAGCGCTTTGTACTTTTACAGTCAACAGCCCATAGCTAGTAGAAATCTGGAATGGTTCAAATGACCAGTTCTGTCTACAGGGACTGGGATGTAGGGAACTAGCCCTGCTCTCTCTCATTACAACTGAGAGACATGAAGACTCCTCCTATGCATTTTGCTTCTGAAATAGAATTAAAAAAGGCATTATTGTAAACTTGTGTGCCACTTCTTCAAAAGCAGGCCTTGATTCCCTCACAACAAAGTCTTACCAAGCACTGAAAGTTCATTTCAAGATGACAGGGAAGAAACAAGGGGTTTTGAGTCTTTATTGAAAAAGGTATAATTACAGATTTGCATTGCTGTCCCCCCACAATAACGCTGCTGACAGCACAGTACTGTACTGTCTGCCACATCGCCTAGTGTCAGACATGTCTTTGCCAGGTTGCATGTTTACATAGGGATTCTAGTTGACCGTTTCTCAACCCCCCGCCTGCAGCCCTCTTTTGATGCCGCACAGCAAAGCATTTTGTATTTTCACTGGCGAGTCACTTTGAACTGACCTTGCTTGACAGGGGGCCAGGGTCAACTGAGGTCGTGTAGAGTGATGGCCGTGCCTTGCCTTTCCTTCACCCTGATAGGCTATTATTGTCTGTACATCTCCTGGGTCCACTGTGACACAATTCCCACCTCCTGAAATTGGTCACCAAGGCAGCCAATGGCTTGGGTATTGACACGGAGAGCGCGATATGAATTTGCTTTGCTCCGAATTATGACACCCAAACAACCAAGTTCAGTTCAAAAGGTATCCTGACAAGACAAAAGGGATGATGGTTTTGGCAGACGGACAGTGCTAGGCCAGGCTGTGACTGACTGTACTCCTGCCACTTATATTGCTGACAGCACGCCTAAGATGTGTAAGTGGAGCTGTCCGTCATTTTCAGGTTGTCGAACGTTTCCGGTTCAATGGCGAACAGTCGGAGCATGTCGATCTCTAGGGGGTGCATGTGCCCGGTGATGATGAGCGAGTGCAGGGGGGCCCCCAGCTCTGCCGAAGCCATCTGCTGCAGGGTGCCAGCGCGGATCGACTGATCCTCCGCCCCGACCCTGGACAAGCCCACACAGATGGTGTCTTCAGAGATCGCTGCCAAGCAAAAACACAGCACAGTGTGTATTACACAGGGCTTTTACATTCCAAACAAGAGAAATGAAAATGACTGAGCATAGGGCTTTTTCACACCAGCGCTTATTTACTGCCCACCACGAGGTGCCCCACTTTGCTACTTATGTATTTCTTATTCTGGCACTTTCAAGTCCCCTCACTGTCACTGCTTCTGTCCTATTGGTAATTAGACTTAAATATGTTGTTCTTGGTCTTAGTTTACTTTATTACTGTTTACTGTATTACTGTAGGGCTGAAGAGTCCAATTTAATTCAGAGAGATGCATGGTCAATCAAAAGGAATTTAATACAGGCAGCTGCAAGGAAGAGGTGTCCGAGAGGCAATCTCAAGAACAGTTGTAGAGAAGTTACACACTACAGGGATGTTTATATAGACCAGACAGGAGAGAAAGATAACAGGCCCACATGTCTGTCCTGTGATCACTGGAAGCTTGGTTTCTGACTGACAACTGCCCCCACATAAGGCTAAATCAGGGACAAATTAAGGCATATGTAATGTTTAATATAAGGGACTTGTACACTGTATCAAACCCAAATCCCTGGTGAAAACTGTTTCTTATAAGACTCTGGCCATCTATCTATCCATAGTGCAGTACCGTGAGACTAAGGCTGAGACAGTGACCTTGTTTACACAGACACACAGGGAAACAAATGCAGTTCTTCAAGGGCTACGCAATGTATTGCAGAGGGTTTTTAAATTACACACACATACTGCTTAACATGCACTTGAACATTTGCCTATGTACTGGGAGCTTCTAAACAACGCCACATTTCCATAGACCAGGATCTCTGTACCAGTCCTATACTGGAGCAGACAGACAGTGAGAGTCTTCCATAACTCCATAGGAGATTCTGTGACCGAGACACAAACAACTTCTATGATGAAGCCTTTGCGAATGTTAAATTGCACCAAATGCCCACTGTCTGCTAAGGGAAGTGACATTCCCCTAAATGGCTTATATACCCGATAAGCCTGATTACATTAATAGAGAACAGTGCAACCCACAGAAATAAACTATCAATTGTAAACACATCAGAACACTAATATAGTCATTGTATGGCATCACCTTTGTCTGAATATAAAATATTGTGTCCAGATACTATATTCACAGACAATGTAGGTTCATGGGTATTTATAAAACCACATTTACAGTCTAGGAGTGCGTGTGTGGCTTTCATGTGCATTCTTACAATTTGTAATGTAATTTAATTCACAAGGCTGAATGTACCTTCGGGTTTGCAAACCATCTAATCCTAGACTTCAATACAACGGATCAAACGAACAAACCAAAAAAAAAAAAAAAAAAAAAAATATTCCAAATGCTGATTCAATGCCAATGCCCAGTGTCACTCACCCAGCTCCTTGCTCTGCTCCCGCCGGTTCAGGACGATTTCCAGGAGCTGCTGTGCGGCCTGCTTCACGCTCATGTACCTGGGGGGCTCGTAAATCTTGCGGCCCCTGGGGAGGAATTGCAACCGAGCACTGTAAGCAAGGGGGGGCTCTTCTGTGGGTCTACAGCTAACAGCAGTCACAGTCCAAATCACAGACAATACCAAGCTGCCATGTGTAGTGTGGTTATCATACCTGAGAGAGCCTGGTCCGTACAGAAATGGAAATTAGACTTCAGTGGCACAGCAGTCAGAGCCATTTCAGGATTTACAGCTGCATAAGCCGACACCAGGTGCTGCATGTTACAGGCTTATTACTTGATTTGGAGTGTGTGTGAATGCATATGTGGAGTTCACATTATCTTAAGCATGCCCACATATATTTGTGTATTAGCATAAGGTTTTAAAAGAAGACAATAACTAAAAGATTTAAACTATTTCTTATGCTAGTGAAAGAAGCACATGTCTTGTTAATTGCATTAAAACAGGTTAATTTTACATGATTATTATTATTATTGAATAGCTGTAAACCAGGGCAAATTATTGAGAGAATAATTATAGACTGGGATTGCATGTATTTTTTTCATATGGCAAGATCATTGTACAAACACGCGTTTTAACCAGGCTATTTCATTCCATTTCCTCATAATAATATAACACAAATAAATCTGGGAATACATGCTACACATGGCATGGCTGATATTACTCAATGACATAATAGGACCCTCCTAGGGGGAAATGAATTAAGAAATAATCACATGATAAGATGCCCAATGTATTGAGCAATCAGTTATAATGTGTATATTTTGCATAGTCCAAAAAATGTATTTCTTCAAGGAGACAGATTAGGAAGAAAAAAATGAATGAGTATATTTGTGATTTCATGTAATTGGGCATCTCTTCCGAGAGTATGACATAGTAGCCTTGGAGGTAAGACAAAACCAGCAATGATAACAGTTCTGTCACCCAAGCTACGCATTAAATGCAAGCACTGCACGCATCTGTACATATCTGTTTATGTGAAATGTCTGTGAAATCACTGCATCGCCATGGCTTTGCATAAAGGCCCACTTTGCACAAAGTCACTGAACAGAAATAAGAAGCTGAATTGTGTGTAAAAGAATAGAGAGCACTTACTTCATCAAATTCTCAAGTGACTGCTCCTTGACTTTAATATCTGAAAGAAAGAAATCAGTTCAAAAACAAAACAAAAAACACTTGGTCCCCCTGGTCTCCTCTTTCACAAGCCACTGCAGACCTGAAAGGCAATTAGGGGTGTTTGGATGGCAGGTATTTGGTTTTACGACACTAGAGCAACTGAGTTTAATGAGTCTAGGAGATCATAAAATTGTTGAGGTGATTCTGTGTGTAACAGTTTTACCACTAACCTCTTCCCCTTTTGCAAATTGCATTCTCAGAAACTGCATTTTGTTTGCCAAAATAATTGGGCTGAGAAAGACTTATTAGTTCATGTATTTTTTTTTTTTTACAGATTAAATGTAGCTTAGTAGGCACAATATTAAGGTTAAGGAGGATAAGGTTAAGAGGATGTTAAATTGATGAACAAAGCATAGCCTCCTCAAAACACTGAACAGCCATTAACCCAAATAAATGCAGGGGGATGTACTTTATTTCGGTGGAAAAAGAGTGAGGGAGAGGTAGGTGCACATACTAAACTATGCAAAACAAATGCATTTGCTCACCAGAAAAACACACTGAAAGCGACCAATGTCCATCGGTTTGTGAATGGAAATCAGTAGAATTACAGTAAATCTTAAATACCTATTGAACTGAAACTGACAATGGAAATAGATAATAAATTGGAACACCACCAAAACACCACTTCAAAGCTCTGTGTCGATATGATGATTATTATTTTTCCTCTGCATTTGGAGTAAAAGCAGGGCAGACGCACGCTGAAGTAATGATGATAATTTGGCGGCTGCTGTTGAAAGAGGCACTTTGTATCTCCATTAGCTCTCGCCTTTCATGCATCTTAAAAGGGACAACGCAAATCCCTTTCTGTGGGTTTTAATGCCATTGAATAATGTTAATAATGTACACCCATGGAGTCTGGTCGCAATTACATCGGCCGCCCCAGCTGTGGCAGCACCTGGTGAGAGCCATTACAAAAAATAAATAAAGCAAATAGCGGTCTTTATTTCCCCCCCCAGACGCATTATGAATGAGACCAGGCCTCCACGTCCACACAGCCTCACACTTCAGTATGAATTAATTACCTCGAATTAACTGCTGTTGTCACTGGGGACCCTTTTTAATGGAATACTTCAGAGAGGAAATACTGTCCTTATATATTCAGCCATGAAGCTGCCGCCATACAAGAAAAAAAAAAAACGAAATTAAACCAAAAGGGGAAAAAAAAGGACAGTCTGGTTACAAATATTTCGACCATCTGTCTCCCAAATATACACAGTCACACATAAATAAAAGATTTGTCACACCAGGCTGTGAGATTAATAGATTAAGTGATTTTATTTGTGGAATAAATCACTTTAACTGTTAATTAAAAACAAAAAACATTATGTTGGCTATAGTACACAATGGTTTCAGAGTCTGTGGACTGCAATGTTTGCTAACTGTGATGATCACCATTTTGCCCAGTGTGCATATAAGGCATGCCCACATATAAGGCACAATGAAGCTGTGAAGTCTGACCATCAATGATAGCCGCAATAAGAACTAACAGCTAATCTGATACTCAAAATACAGTCATTTTACTAAATATTACACTTGGAATTACATAGAACGAGTAATACTACATTTTAAATGTAACAGTAATTGGCTGTACTAAGATATGACAGGTTGATGTCTGTCTTTATTCGGGCACTAATTGTCAAACAGTTTACATTTATTTCCTACTTTTACAGTTAATAGTTAGAAAGGTTGAATTGCTACAGGAAAGGACAGCTTTTGCTATTTTTGCAGTTAGATTACTCAAAGAGCTTACAATGTGTATCTGCTGGACTCCCACCCGGAATTACTTTGTGAATGAGCAGTTTGTTGCTCATAGCACTTTCCACTTTACTATGATATTACAAAAAGAGCAACTTGACTTTGTAAGACTAGGGTTCTTGATTAGAAACCAAATGGCCTCTTTACTATCACAATACATGAAAAAAAGCAACCTTGTTTGAACTTAATAAGGCAAGACATTTCTACCGAAGTAAATGAGTACAGTACTCTGTATTCTGCAAACCCAAGCCCTTTCATGAGGATCATTTCACTTACTTATATCTGCAAACTCTTTTACTGGTCCTGACTACTATAGCTCGATTACTGCATTGTTATGTCTTCTGATATCAATCTTGATCAGAATGTCTCAAAACAGATTAACAGAATAACTGTTTTCTTTCTGGGAATGCGTAATAATTTGATCCCATTATTGCTCTCAAACATATTCAAGAGCTGTGAAGTGCTATATTGCCTTACTATTACACCCTACAATTTCCTGTTTATTCTCTCTTTGTCTTACTTTGTTGTTTTCTTTCTGGGCTAAAACGATTATGATTGCTATTCCAAAGTGTTGGGCCAGTGGTAGAAATAAGACTGCTATTGCAGGTCTGATCCATTTTCAGGCTATGTAAGCTTCAGAGTCTGGTGCAAATTATTCGTAATTATTTCTTAGATGATCCCCTCAGCCAGGGCACCTCACAGTGGTCACAAAATGCACACACAATGCAGTTGCTTTGATTAGTTTCCAGGATGAAGCCAAAAAGCCATACACTGAATTTGAAATTAACTTCTGTCTTCCTGTGCATCTTCCCCTGAAGGACACTAGAAAAATAGCAGATACAAAAATGCTTTAAATCACCATGATCTTTAAACGATAAGAGTGAAAATACTTTCCAAAATGATTGTTATACACTGTAGCACTCTATCATGCACCAGTGATTGTGAGAAGACCATAGAGGTGTATCTATCAGATAGAGAGAGATGCTTACATGCTCTCCAATGAGTTGTATTCAGAAACTTCTGTTCATTTAACTTTGTGTGTTTATTCCTTGGGTGCAAACAAGTGTGTGTAGCACTCTTTGTTCTGCGTTGACTTCCCTCTGTTCGGGTTAGCTGATCACCCTTAACAGCTATTTCAATAAGACAACATAATGCATTTATTAATTAGCTTTTTAACTTACTGGAAGACCAATTGGACAAGGAAGCCCAGAGGACTAATTCTTGTATTTAATGTCTTGAAAAGAAGGTGCAAAATTTGCACCCCAGAGTAAAGCATGTATTGATTATGAGTGGGAAATGTTTAGGATTACTGTCTTCAGTCATATTTTAAGCCATCCATTAGCAAGACCGGGGGTCAGGGCCACATTTCCGTTCCCACAAATCTTTCCCAGAAGGCCATTCATCAATCACGTAATCATATATGGGTTGTAACTGGCAACTTTTCATGGAAGCAGCGGCATTATTTTTGCAAGCTAAATTCTGAAGTAAACAGAATCCAAAAGCTCTCTTCTGTATAAAGACTGCTAATTGTGAATTTCACCTACTTTTTCAACAGCTCACACTTGGTACTCAGTAAAGATTCATTCAGCACTAACTGCAAAACATCTCCACGATGAAACCGGGTAATGCTGGGAATTCCTGGCAGTGCTCCTGGAATTCTCCCCTTGTTCCCGTCAGGGCTACAGTGCGCAGTAGTGTCACAAAGGGATTTTATGTTTTTTTCATTTATAGATGTTGCGCTTTTAAAAAATATGAAAAAAAAAATGTTGTCAATGTGATGGGTATAGTCTGGTATGTAGATAAATCAGAAAAACAAACTGTTAAAATTGTTTCAATCTAGGTAAGCCTTAGAAAAATTGACATAAAACCCCTCAGCGTTTCCATACTTTTTTGGATGCTGGTTTGGAGGGCCATGGGAGTGGAATGTATGCAGCCAAAGTTCAAAACTGGGTCAAGAAGTTCTGGTCAGAAAATCCAATGGTAATTTATTTGGTCAGGGCGTTCTGCTCGTAATGATGACCAAAGCAGGGCAAAACTAAAGAGGTTTACGTGACTCACCAAGTAAGCACAATGTGTGCATTCCATTGGCTCGGTTCTTCTGAATTTTGTCATAGAAGCTCTCTGGTTTCCAAGTGTCTGTCCAGAACACTACAGACACAGTCTCCCCGAAATTGTACAGCTGCAAAAAGACAGAAGCAAAGGGGAAGAATGCTTAATATAAACACCTTGAACTCAAGAATTTGGACTGCTAGATTACAGGTTGTTCACTGTATTTTAGAAAATGGGCTGCAGTGTTATAAGATTGCAGATTGATTTAAAACAATTAAGTCGTTTAATACAAAGAAAAATAATTGATCCTATAAAAATGTAATTATATATATATATATATATATATATATATATATATATATATATATATATATTACAATACTTCTATGCAATGTAATGTCTCACACTTTTATTTATATAAAGAACTAAGATTGACATTTCTTTAGTTTAAGGCAGTGGAACCAGTGTGACTGGGAAGTATTTCCCAGATCTACTAGTTGTTTAATGACCACAGCCACAGAGTTTAAAGAGTGGGAATACTGACAGCGCAGGGTGTCCAATAGGGTGGTGTTGTTTTCTCATTTTCTCAGTCAAAAGTCATAAATAATAGTGCAAATGGAAATAGAATTTTTCTATTCTCAAAATATTATACTGTAACATTTGAATGGGGTTCAGGTCAGGCAGCTGGGGAGAACGGTGCATTCACCTTGACAGCTGCTGTTTATTTCCTTTTTATTTTTTTCTCCTTATTAAGATTTAGTTTAGTATTCAGGGTAATTTTTATATTACTACATTTTTATACCAGCAAAATATTTCAAAATCTTCACCTTCCTACTCCAATGTTTTTTCCTATAGGCACCAAACAATATTTTCGCAGTCTCAACAATTATTATTATTACAGCGAGCACATCAATTGGCTATATGGCTCTGAGACCATCTTCCTCAATATACCTGCTTCCTTCACAGGCTTCCTTTTTCAAGTCTCACAATATAACAGACCCCAAGGGTGCTGATGATGCGATCTTATTAGTTTTCACAACATTCAGCTCAAAAGCCAAGTGTGCTTTGACTGTCCCAAAAGCTGCCTGCTCTTTGAAAACAAAGTGAAAGGCGTTAGTCATCTTCTCTGTCAAGACGAGCACCAGGAGTATGGTCTTTGTTCCAGCTCAAACCATGCTTTAAATGTTGTATTACTCGACACTCTGATGGTGAAATAGCTGGAACAATGTACCGAACTCCCAGCCCCTCACCTTCCAAGCCTGTAATGTGTGTTGGATAAATAGTTCACACTCATTTTCTAATTTTTATATCAAGCTGAAGCTAGGGCAGAAAACACAACATCTTCTGACTGAAACCTTCCTCGGGGGTTGTGTTACATGCACTTGGAAATCGCTGTGTCATAGCATCAAGGTTCCTAGTTTTACATGTTTATTAAATTAAATTAAATTATCTGATAAAAAGAAAAAAAACCATTTGAAAATTAAATATTTTTTCTGTGATATAACATGATTTAACATTACAATTAAGTATTCCTAACCTGAATCTACACTAACACAAATAAGTTAAACATTTTTTGTATTATTTAACTATAACCACTGTATTCATAGAAAACCATCAGCCTAATTAAAAATAAAAAGTATTCACTAGTTTCCTACGGGGGGAGCACCATGTTTTATGTACAAACAGAAATGGAAGTGGAAATTGCATTTATAGTTTATCCATACTTTAATCATCATCATCATCATCATCATCATCAACATTTTGCTTGTTACTGAAGTAGAGCTGCAGCATTCCAGACACATTTTCGTTCCCCAAGTTATTAGTTTATTAAAGTATATTTAGGCACTGATCACAAGAGCATGATGTTGCATATAATGCAAAAATTACACAAAAATAACCATTCAGAATACATGTATCAGCATAGTTCGTAGACTTCTAACAAAAATCAACAAAATAAAAATGAAATTATCATAAATTTTCTGCTAAACCAAAAATTGATGTTTTTTCATGGCAAACAGATTACTAGGAACCTTGCACACTATGCAGTAAAAGCCTGATACAGGTGGCATGATTTTAAGGTCAGGGACAACTGTTTTCTGAAGTTTAAAAAGCGACTCAAACTCAAGCACCCAGTCATTCGGGAGCCAAATGTAGTGAGGATAATATTTGTGGTGTTGCTTTTGGCTAAATTGCATCCTTATCCATGTCTTTGCAGAAGGACAAACTCATCACCAGACCACCAGCAATGGTAGCCCAGTGGCACAAAATCCAGCCCCCCCCCCCCCCCCCCCCCGAAACCAAAAATGAAGGTTTGGGCTAGGTGTAATGTAAAATGTAGTTCTGAAGCTGTGGTAGGCTTTCAAAATGATACAGATGGCAAATCTTGGAGTACAGGAGTGTGGGGCAGCCAGTTGCAGACATCCAGAGGAAATTTCTTACGTATTTAAGACACAAAAACAATTGTTACCACATACAAGAGCGCCTTGTTTACCTTTAAAGTGAAAGAAAACTAAGCAGCTAATGCACACTGCCAGAGAGTGTGTATACATTGCACTCTGATAGATCACCCAGATTACAACAGAGAGGCACAATAAGACCCCGCCAAGGTGCTTCCTGTTTTTCATGAGCTCAGAGAAAAATGTCAGCGCATATTCCCCCCCAAGAAAAAAACAAATCAGTCCTCCACTGGCACTGCTCTGGGGCGTCCTTGTACCAGGGACCACTACTGGGATAAAGCCACAATAACATGATTCTCATACCCACACTGTATTCATGTCCGAGCTTTATTTGGGAGCATCCTTCTACTGCACACCTACAACGTAACTTGTAATATTCCATCTATAGATTCATCTAATGAAGGTCAGCTGCAGCAGTACCAGTACAGCACCCTGTCATACCGAATACTGCAGCCCAGTTTAGAACAGGGCAGAATCAAACACAGCATTTGATACGGATACTATGGGCCCTGCTCCTGTGGGGAATGGGGAAGATCTCATTTAATTTTGTATTCTCTGTTATTGTCTACGTTTGAAACCGTGCCACCCAAACAGGCATCGTTTCAGCAGCTTCTACAAATCTGGCATCTCGGTACTGCGTTGATATAGAGATTACAAATCACATTTCGGTTGAGGATGTACATGGAAGTAGACCAAACAAACATCTGTCAATCCAGACGAGTTGGAAAGGACTGAATAGGGAGAATATATGTGCACTGATTTTATTTATTATGCAATGAAGTGGGAAATGACTATTTGAATTAAAAACAGTTTTGCAGTTGCTTAGGGTCCAAGGGACAAAACCTGAGCGCATGAGAGTGTGCGAAGACATCCTTCCTTTTCTTTTGTTCTCCCTACAAAGTGCTGATTGAGCAGGGTGTGCTTTCACAGCTGTTCCTCAATTTCAAGAGTTAATCTCCTCAGTCCCCTCGCAAAACACAATGTGAATGATTGAATAGTCATTTCAGTCAGCTGCAGAAAAACCTACAGAACCCGTATATCCATTTCTAAAATACAAGTAAATAACAGATCTAAAGGATGTGTCACAATTTCTTTTTTGTGATCTAACACATTAAAAGAAAATGCCTTTAGTATGAGGCCTAGGGTTTTGGTTTTATCTGGCTACACTGTATATATTCACTATAGCATTCAGTATCTAATGTCTGCCTTTAGGTAGGCAAAGAGAGTAGACAGAATCTCAGTTCATGAGCCAGCTAGTGAATATACAGTAACTGAATGTGTGCACACTGTAAAACTGCAGTAACTGTCTTGCATGCACAGTTTGTCACTGAGGCATAACAGATAGATGCTTTGTCTTCAGTTTCCAGAATGTGGTCCTATTGTTATTAACTAATCTGTAAGTACAATGTGGGCCACTTAAATATGACATGTATTGTTGTAATAAATCTAAACTGAAAAAGAAAAGCATGTTTCCATTATATTAATGTGAAAGTAATAAGCACAGAAAATTGAGGCACACTTTAACAGATCTTCTGTCACATATAAATGGCCTACCTCATAAATACATATTGTGACAAACCAAGGGGCAGGGTCATACATGGCAGATATGTCAGGCCAGGTCTGCTGCAAGGTCTGTACTCTAGGGTAGAATACCGACCCTAGACAACTACATTTCCCAGAAACCCTCAGGCAGACATATTTATTCCAGACTTTGTTTAAAATAGAACGATTATGTAAGATTAGTGGGTTGTTTTCTGATTTGTTTTGTTTGAATACAGGCACAGCCCTGTTTTTGCAACCTCCTCCCTGGGTCATGACTTGTTTTTACTCCTAAGAAGATCACAGAGAAGACCCGCACATGTGTACAGCCAAGGCGGTTTGTCACATTTGGTGGAGAATGCGGGCACTGATCCCATGAAACCCAGACTTGCCGAGTGAATTTTTTTTCTTAAAAAAAAAAAAAAAAAAAAAAGGTTGTTAAAGCTTTGCTACAGGCTGTAACAGCCCAACAGGAAGCGACCAGGGTGCAGCAGGTGGCTCACCAGGATGCTATGCGGATGCATCAGGAAGCACTGCAGGTCCAGTATGATACAAATAAAATGTTTAGAGAAGAGCAGGAAAAGGTGACTAAAGAACTGAAAGAGAGTGTTGAAGCACTTGCAACTAGGATTGGGCCACAGGGGGCTGCAACCCATTCCACTCCCCGCACCAATCACTTTCTGCAGAAAATGACAAAACAGGACGACGTTGAGGCCTTCCTTATGACCTTTGAGAGGACAGCAGAGAGAGAGGGATGGCCAAAAGAATCCTGTGCAGGGCTCGTGGCACCTTATCTGGCAGGGGATGCACAGAAAGCGTACTTTGATCTGGAGCTGAAGGACGCCCAGGACTATGATAAATTGAAAGGGGAGATAATGACCCGATTGGGCATGACCACAGCAGTGGGCCTACCAACTAGGACAACCACCCCGAAGGCAGATGTTTGATCTGATCCATCTAGCCAGGAAATGGATACAGCCAGAGGTCCATTCATCAGCCGAGGTGGTGGAGGCCATAGTCCTTGACCACTACCAACACTGTTTGCCCAAGGAGGTTCGACGCTGGGTTGGCCAGAATGAGGTGCTGTCCGCTGACACCTTGGTGGCCATTGTAGAGCGGTTCTATACAGCCGGAGCAGCAGAGCATGTACCGGAGGTTAAAAACTTCTTCCCCAGGCCATGGTGAACCAGCGGACCGGGTAAGATGGTTCCAAAGTACTCTGGGAAACATGACATGCTGGGAGATGGAAGAAAAGAGCAAGACTGGGGGGCAAAGGTGGGGCCTAAAGCCGAGACTAAGGGTTATAGGGGGTCACAATCACAACCAATTGTCTGCTACAATTGTGACAAAGTAGGACATATTGCGGCCAACTGCCCAGGTAGAGAGGAACCAATGCAATGTAATGTGTGTGATAAGGGGAAAGAGAAACCGGTATTTTATGCCTGCCCTGTTGGTACGGATGTTTCCATAGGCGGAGTACCTAATCCAAAACACATGTGTACAGTGATAGTCAATGTGAAAGAAGTGGCTGCGCTACTCGACTCTGGCAGTATGGTTACACTGGTCACAGAAAAATTGGTAGTGACCAATAAGCTGGATAGACATCAGGAGCTCAGTATCACATGCATGCATGGCGACACATGCCCCTATCCCACAGCCCTTGTAAACATACAGATAGAGGCCAGGATACTAGAGTACGAAGTCGGTGTGGTACCCAACATGCCATATGATGTGATACTGGGATGATATTTTCCTAATTTTGGAAAACTAGGTAGAAAACAGTAAATTGGAAATGCACACTGAAAACTGTAAGCAGGAAGTTACCTTATCCTTATTTTATGGTAAAAAATGACCTATTGTACCGTGTAAATAAGATAGGGGTGGACATTGTGGAGCAATTGCTAGTTCCCACCCCGTTCAGACTAACAGTTCTCAATCTGGCTCATGGGCATATCCTGGGGGGACATCTGGGGATGGACAAAACCAAGGATAGACTCCTGAGGAGGTTTTACTGGCCAGGCGTACATGCAGACGTGACAGAACATTGTAGTTCATGTCCTGAATGTCAACTACATGCTCCTAAACCAGCATTCAGAAGCCCACTGGTCTCTTTGCACATCATAGAGACCCCCTTTGCTAGGATAGCTATGGATCTGGTGGGACCTCTCCCGAAATCAGCCAGAGGGCATCAGTATATACTGGTTATTTTGGATTATTCCACCAGGTACCCAGAAGCCATTCCACTGCGGACCATGGCTTCAAAAGGTATTGCAAAAGAGCTAATGTTGATGTGTAGTAGGGTGGGGATACCGAGGGAGATATTAACAGACCAGGGCGCACCCTTTATGTCTAAGGTTATGACCGATCTGTGTAAATTGTTATAGGTTCAGCAGTTGAGAACATCAGTCTACCACCCACAAACAGATGGGTTGGTTGACAGATTTAATAGGACCCTGATGTCCATGCTAAGAAAGGTAATCGATAAGGATGGGAAAAATTGGGACTTCATGCTGCCCTACTTGATGTTTGCCATTAGGGAAGTCCCACAGGCTTCCCTGGGCTTTTCGCCTTTTGAACTGTTATATGGAAGGCACCCCAGGGGGATATTAGACATAGCCCGTGAAACGTGGGAACACGAGTCCACTCATTTCCGGAGTGTAATCGAGCACATCAATGCTATGTAAGAGAAAATAACCACAGTCACTCCCATTGTGAGAGAGCACCTAAGGCAGGCACAGGAACACCAACAATTCGCCTATAATCGTCAGGCTACACTGAGGGTGTACCAGCCTGGTGACAGGGTGTTGGTGTTGGTTCCCACTGTAGAATGTAAATTTCTGGCTACGTGGAAGGGACCTTCTGAGATAATAGATCGAATAGGGGAAGTGAACTATAAGGTTCGGCAGCCCAGCCGTCGACCCCCAGAACAAATATATCATGTCAACTTAATAAAAGCCTGGAAGGACAGGGAAGTGTTGATGTTGACTTACCCCCCTCAGCCACTAGGGGCACCGAAGGTGAATATTGCAGCTGCCCTGTCACCTGACCAGTTGAAGGACTTGATAATACGTAATAGGGAGGTTTTCTCAGGCATACCGGGGTGTACCCATTTAGTCTCTCACAACATTGTGTTGCTCCCAGGAAAGAAGGTAAATATGAGGCCTTACAGGGTACCAGAAGCTCACAGGAATGCTATTAGAAATGAGGTTAAGGAAATGCTGGAGGCAGGGGTTATTGAAGAATCCCACAGTGAGTGGTCCAGCCCTATAGTCATGGTTTCCAAGCCTGATGGCTCCTAGAGATTCTGTAATGATTTCAGAAAGGTTAATGAAATTTCAAAGTTTGATGCATACCCAATGCCCCGAGTAGATTAATTGTTACAGAATATTGGGAATGCTCGCTATATTTCAACTCTTGACTTGCCAAAGAAAAAACAGCCTTTGCAACCCCAGATGGTCTGTTTCACTACACAGTGATGCCCTTTGGCCTGCATGGACTCTGGACTCTCGGACAAGCCAGCTGAGAAGTCGCTCAAGTCGCCGCAGCTAAGTATCACTTTCTCTCGCTTTTCCTCATTTAGTTAGGTTACATAGACTGTTTACGTGGTTTGTTGTTTAGCTACAAATTGTATATCTTGCACCTGTATTGTCGGAAAAGCAGCGACTGTTTGTTAGTTTGTTAGTGAATTTAGCCAGTAACCCAGCACACTCGACACGCCCTGTCTGCAATCAGAAGCGTTGTAGGCTGTGATTATTTAGCATTTATTTAACATTACTACAAGCTATTGTTCAGTGTAACTGCATGTGTCTTGCCATTTCTGCCATTTCCGCCTGGATGCAATCGCACCACCTCAAGCTCAACCTCTCCAAATCAGATCTCCTCTTTTTCCCCCACTCTTCCTCACCTTCTGCTGACCTCCCCATCTCGATCCCCTTGGAATCCACCACACTCTCTCCTTCTTCTGCTAAAAATCTAGGAGTCACCCTCGATCCTGTACTCTCCTTCTCCCAGCACATCACCATGCTGACGCGTACCTGCAGATTCTTCCTGAGCAACATACGCCGGATCCGTCCCTTCCTCACCGACTACTCAACTCAGCTACTCGTCCAGTCGCTGGTCCTCTCCCGCCTGGACTACTGCAACTCCCTCCTGGCCGGCCTGCTTGCATCCACTACCCGCCCACTCCAGCTCATCCAGAACTCTGCAGCTTGTCTGGTATTCTCTCTGCCACGATTCGCACACGCTACTCCACTACTCCGCTCTCTCCACTGGCTCCTGATAGCGGCATGCATTCAGTTCAAGACTTTGACCCTCACCTACCGCTGTCTTGACCACACTGCACCAAGCTACCTTCAGTCACTCGTCTCTCCATACATCCCCTCCAGACCACTGCGCTCCTCCAGTGCCAGAAGGCTAACTCTGCCTCCTCTACACTCTCCTTCCTCCAGAGCTGCTCCTTCTCATCCCTGGCCCCTAAGTGGTGGAACAACCTGCCCACCGAAGTCAAAACAGCAGAGTCCTTGACCTCATTCCGGCGCTTACTCAAGACACATCTCTTCTGACAGCACTTATGATATTAGTCCTCTATCCCTGCTAGATAGCACTTCAGCTTATTATGCTCCTCGCGTTCTTGATTGTTTTCCTCCTTGCTCCCTTTCCCGTAGCCCTAGCCTGTAACCCTACATCTTGACAGCACCGTCCAGGATGTAGGAAGTCTCTTACTGTACTTGTGTAAATTGTAAATTGTAATCTGTAAAATGTATTTTGAATTGTTATGTTTTAGCTAAGTTGAACTTGTAATGATGATTACAGCCTTGTACTTCTCTGTATTTTTGCACTTATGTTGTAAGTCGCCTTGGATAAGGGCGTCTGCCAAGAAATAAAAAAAAAATATTATTATTATTATTATTATTAATAATAATGGTGCTCCTGCCACCTTTCAAAGGTTGATGGACCACGTACTTAGACCACACAGGACGTATGCGGCAGCATATTTAGATGATGTGGTCATTCACAGTCCAGATTGGGAATCACATTTGTCTCAGCTCCAAGCGGTATTGGATTCAATACATGCAGCAGGCCTGACGGCTAATCCAACCAAATGCAATTTGGGGTTGGAAGAGGCCAAATACTTGGGCTATACAATAGGGAGGGGTATGGTGAAACCCCAAATATCCAAGGTTGAAGCCATAAACTCTTGGCCTAGGCCTGTCAATAAAAAGCAGGTTAGGGCATTTTTGGGGTTAACTGGGTACTACCGGAGGTTTATTCCTGACTATGCTACCTTAGCGGCCCCTCTGACTGATATGACTATGGCTAGAGAACCCAATATGGTTAGGTGGGGTGATACAGCAGACCGGGCTTTCCGGAGCCTACAGGAGGCGCTCTGCAGCAACCCCATTTTAATGGTACCTGACTTTCAGAATGAATTTATAGTCCAGACGGACGCCTCTGAGGTGGGGATAGGAGCGGTTTTGTCCCAAAGGATGGGTGATCACAAACACCCGGTGTTGTTCCTTAGCAGAAAGTTGGAATCCAATGAAATAAATTATTCGGTAGTTGAAAAAGAATGTTTGGCAGTGAAGTGGGCTTTGGACAGTCTTCGATACTATTTGTTGGGCAGGCACTTCACCCTGATCACTGACCATGCCCCCCTCACTTGGATGCATCGTTCGAAAGACAGGAATACCCGTGTGATGAGGTGGTTTTTGAGTCTCCAACCTTTTCATTTCACCCTGCAGCACAGGCCAGGGAAGGCCATTGGGAATGTTGATGGGCTGTCCCGGGTGCATGCTTTCTTTGCGGCTGTCGCTCGACCTATGGGGTCGCAGCTGGGGGGGAGGATGTGTGACAAGCCAAGGGGCAGGGTCATACATGGCAGATATGTCAGGCCAGGTCTGCTGCAAGGTCTGTACTCTAGGGTAGAATACCGACCCTAGACAACTACATTTCCCAGAAACCCTCAGGTAGCCATTCTACCACCTAATGTGGTCACCTGGTGCTACTTCCTCAATTATTCACCAGGTATGTAAGGCGTGCCTGAGAGAGAGAGAAGAGAGAGACAAAAGGGTGAGTGATCTGGAAAACAGAGGTAGCTCATAAGGACAAAGCCAAGACATATTTATTCCAGACTTTGTTTAAAATAGAACGATTATGTAAGATTAGTGGGAGTTAGGTTCTGTTTTCTGATTTGTTTTGTGTGAAGTAAACATACAGGCACAGCCCTGTTTTTGCAACCTCCTCCCTGGGTCATGACTTGTTTTTACTCCTAAGAAGATCACAGAGAAGACCCGCACACGTGTACAGCCAAGGCGGTTTGTCACAATATTCATATTATTATTAAACAAGGAATGACCACAGAGCTACTTTGTTCAGTAACATGTCTGTCACTGGATATAAATAGGTATCTTCTCCTGCACAATACACAGAGAAAAGCTGTGGTTAAGGATGTTTGTGTCTGTCTGCCTACTTGTTTTGTTGCTGTATTACACCTCTGTGTCCAGTGTGCCCATATAAACAAGGCAAGGATCTTCACCTCAGTATTGTAAATCCCTTTCAGCTGCAAATGCTTTTTTATTTTGTATTTTTTTGCTGGACTAATAATAACTATGATGCAACAGCTACACTGAAATGACTAAAGACCCACAACAGGAAAGGCAAAACTATTTGTTTTTTCCTTTCCTGGAGCAAGCTCTTGAAATACATGCTTGCTAATCTATCTGATTTAAAAATAAATAAATAAATGTTTGTGGAATTTTGGACTCAGTTAGCCTACTGGCCAAGGCATTTAAAACTTGTGACAGGAATCTTACTTAGATTTGCCACAGATATAAATTGTAGATTGCTAGCATTCATAGAAATGTGTCTAGTTACAGACTATTTTACTTTAAAAGTGTGTCATTTTCAGAGCGGCACACTACCATATTAAACGTTTATTTTACATCGGGTTACAGATCGTAGAGGGCCTTTGAGTGTAACATAATAGTATATAATTATATATTAGGGTCAAAGAAGTTAAATCAATTAAGCTGGTTAATACCAATGGAAAAGCATAAAACAAATGTACAGACTATGTCATACAACAGCCCTTGCTGTGTCCCCAAAACAAATGCAATTGTTTCAAATGTCAATGTGCAGGTACGAGGTAACCCATCTTGCGCATTATTCCACAAAGGTTTTTTCTGCTGTGTAACACAATAGTTATAAAGGAGGTTGTTAATGGTTCAGTTACTCGAAAGGATAATGTAGTTACAATCACAGACAGACAGATCCGGGTTATTAAAATCTGAAAATGGTCTGCATATACTTTCGATTAGCACACACCGTGACCATTGTCACCTCGTTCAAGCACATAAACTGATCTGTCCGACCTCCCCGAGCACCTAGCCCAGCTCTGTCAGAAACACTGTTTTTCAGGCTGGGGTTTACGATCAAGGACTGTGTGTGTAAGCAAAGTTTGAAGCCATTGGAAGTGCTGAATTAACTTGCTTGTCATGCTAGCTCAGATTTCCTCGGCTGGGATGCTGACAGGAGATGGATAGGTCTTTGACAAGAGAGGGCAGTGACAGATGGGCCGGCACTACAGTAACAAAAATGCCTGTAGACGGGTCAATTCAGAGGCATTTATTGAGAGCAGGCATTCTATAGTATAAGCTGTTGTCACCTTTTACGGTTTGCTTTCCAGCACTGTATTACAAGAATATCAGTATAAACATCTTTCAAAGTAGAAACTATAGTGGTTTTAGTAAATCCCAGGATACACTGATGAAGAAGTAATAAGTTCATTATACAAAACATAAATACAGGTTAACACCGAGCTCTCCTCTCACATGAAGTTAGGAAAATAACTAAGTATGTGAGATTATAGAAGCCTTTTTGCAGCGTTATAATCTATCAGAATTGATACCATCCAAAACACACAACCTTCATACTGTTTAACTATTTTACCGATTTAATAATTCTAAAGACAATAGTTGATTGAACACATGAAAATACAATGCTTGATTGAAGTAACCTCTCTCCGACAGAAATGCATTAAGAACTATAGCCCCCAGAACAGAGTTAATAAAAAATAATAATTGCATTATAGACAACCCTATTACCTATACATTTTCTGTGGGAAATACTGGGGGTGGGGGTCTGTTGTCTAAATTAGCCACAGAGAATTTAGAGATCCACAAAATTGTTAGGTAGTGTGCCGACTAGCAATGCTTTTGGCTTTTCTTAAGATTTCTCATTATCCTGGTAAACAAGGCTTAGTTTGTATTGTATTTGTCTCTCATTACACAGCTCTACCTTCATGGTTGACTGCCGTTGAAAGACACAAGTCCTGCAGATCTTAATACACCAAAGTCTGCTCCCCCCAAAACACAATGTAAACTTTCTATTGCTAAACATTTCCAGAAGCCTCTTTTAGTGATATGTATACATACATGCAATTTTATAAATAGAAACTAAAACCTCACTAGAGCACTCACTGTGATTTGTCCATACAACTAAACTTGAAGATGAAGTATGGGAATAAAGTTTCTACAATGTGGTAATTATGTATTGTCCCAAAACAACACAAGGGTGGCTTGCCTTCTTGGTTACACCGAGCCAATTAAAGGAAGGATCAAATTGAATGTAACTTTGAAGGGAGCTGATGGTATATATAACGATACAGATGAAAGGAAGTTAAGACAACAGGGTTTTTAATTAACCTGAAGATGTTACTTTTAACAAACAACAGAATACATGTAAGCGAAAATGGTGGATTGTAAGTGCTGGAAGAGCTCTAGTGAAAAGTCCTGCCTGAAGAGTTTCTGTAAAAATAGATGAAAATGACAGGTATGTTCATCCCTAATATTCATAAATCATTAGCACACCACATTAAACCAAGAAAATGGGCAGGACAAAAAAATAAACCCATAAATAATAGGATGCTGTACTGTATGGTACACACTATATGACAATGTTCAAACCAGTGCTGCCCATACAATACGTAACATTGGAAATTGTGTATATTGAGTGAATTTGGTTTTGGTTTCTTATTTATGATTATATTTTTTTTGCTGCCGTCTTTTATGCAGTGAGTGGGTCCTTCCTGGTCTAGTGTGTACTTACTTTGCCCTGCTTTGCCTGTTTCATGTAGAAAGTGGAGATCACTGTAAGCACAAAAACCTCTAAGGTCAGGTCAGGTCAGGTCAGGTCAGGTCAGGTCAGATACAGGTCTCTAATACTGAATCTGACAGAAACTCCAGACACCTAGCACCTGAAATGGGAGGGCAGTAGGAAAAGACTTGCCCAGAAGTTTGGAAACCTCTTACCTGAAGTCCGCAGCACCCCACAGCGTTCATGATGGATGCGTTATGGATCACTCTGTACTGTATGCCAGATTTCACCGCTCGCAGAACTAAATCACTGTGGGTAGTTGCCCTGTAAAATGACAACAACAAAACCACAAAATATTATTACTTAGGCCCAGATAAAGGCTGGAATTAAGTCAAAACTTTGACCCTTCCACTAATAGAAAACTACGAAACTGTACTCAGTGGTGGCTTCATCTCTTGTAAGATGCTACATTCTTCCACTCATAAATGGAAACACTATGATGTACGGGTTTGTTGTTTGCCATTAGCTGGTGATTTAATCCAGACCCGAATCAGAATTTTGCCCATAATGTGAATTGCAAATTACGATCTTGCACCCTATCACATTACTTCATATTTAACACTTTATTAGCCCTGCTTGATTGTTACTTAAGCTGAGGGGGACACCAGTCTACATATAGCTAGAAAATGTAGAATTAAATATGTTGCTTCTACTTTCAGGGGACAAAATTCTACATTTTGTAGAGAATGTAGACAATGTTTATCACTAGCCAATTATATTGCTGCTAGTAACTGAGTTATCAGCTAATCATTGTGCAAATGTTAATGAACCTAACTATAAATAGGGAGAAGTTTAAATGTTTACCTCATATTTCTACAGTACCATCATCAAGGCATAGAATAAACTATGCATGTGCAACATGTGTTCTCCTAGGATATACAACTATAGTTTACTTTCCATAGAAGTGTCATTGAGGTTTACAAATGAATGTGCAAATACAAATCCCAGCTTTACGATCAGTGGTAAAACGGCACAGTTAATTAATTAAAACATTAATTAATACAATTTGCCCAATCGGTGTCAGTTCAACACAATTAAAAAATCCCAAAATACATTATTTGAGTCAGGTCGTCCAAGGTGAGTTTCCCTGACAGTCTCCCACATTAGTTTTGGCTTATTTGTTCTTGCCATTTGTATTCATATTTTCTTTCAGCGAAGCAGTGACTTTTTGGTTCTACAAAATCAAAACTAATTTGATAATGTTGCAAGCAAACAAAGTTACTCAAATGTAGAATGCACATAATTTATATAAAAAGCCCTTTCTACATTTTTCTAATGGCATGAACTCTGGTGTAACCTCAGCTTTAGTGCAAAATGGATCCTTACGCTCAATTAAACCACAATTAGGTTGAAGTTTGCATTTTACGGTAGTGCAAAGGTTTAATTTGGTTTAGGCCTAAGTCACTTGGGCAACGCCTTTTGTCAAACACTTACACAATGTGATACATTTGTACAACATACAATGGGTTATAATAACTGCTACACAACCATGATCACTACAAACAAATACCATCAGCCACCGTTAAAATAGGGTTTAGTTGACTTAAAAAATGTCTGTGTGTCTTGATCTGATGCACACTAAATAAACACCTTTGATATATCTGGGTCTTATAAATAATACAAAATAAATAATAATCATAATAATAATGTGTGAGTGAGGACAGTCTTTGGAAAGGTGCTGCAATTGTTCTACACAAACAAAGGCATTCAAATAAACAAGCCATAAACACTACTTCAATACACTTCTGTAGAACTGCTAAACACTGAACTGCTTTGCCATGAGAGTACTGTGGAGTCTGATGCATAGTAAACTACAACTTAGATCCACGATTGGTTAATGTTGAATAAGAGGAATATGAAAGTAAAAGTGAAATATCTCAATAATACACATTTTCTTGAAATGGGATCTCAATAGAAAATTATACTGCAATACGGATATGTATGACCGTATTAATACAGGTTATATACAGACACAGAGGAGACTAGAATGATTGGACTTCCTTCAAATCTTTCTAATCATCTGATTTCTGATAATGGTACATTTCCACAAATATGCCAAGACACTCCTTGTTTGTGTCGTATCTGCCTCTTTACTGTTACATTTAAAAAAAAAAAAAGCTCTGTGTTTCTTCCATCTGCCAGCATGTTATTAACTTTATTAAAAATGAGCTCGCCACAACCCGTGACTGACAACATGGAACAGGCCAGCCGTTTATCTGGGGTAGGTGGTTTGGATCGAAAAGAGCTGACCCAAACATCTTGCATTTTGACATAATTCTTTGTGAGTTCTGCACCATGTCATTATGAGGGCTCTCGCAAATAGGGGCTACCTAATCAACATCTTTACCAGAAGGCTTCTGAACGTGTATATGGTATTAGGTCGTAATCGCAACTATTTTTTTTGTGCTTTTATGGGGGTCTGTAACCAACTGCTATTGGGCTTGCAAATCCAAAAGTTGAGTTTTGCTGGGTGTAGGCTTAAGGAAAAGCAACCAATGTTCTAGTGTACGTGTCCGGATCTACGCTTGTGTTGGATTTTTATGTTATATCCGCTTAAAAAGCAAATGGCAAGGACCTTTGGCAGTATATTACTAAGGCAGTGGTGGGCAACCTGCGACCCATCTGGGGTTCTGATTGCAGCCCGCCAAGCATTTTGTTAACAGTTGTCCCTGCTTGTGAAAAACAATGAAGATTAACCATTTTGTACAACTCGTTATGGAATATTCGGCCTGTATTCAGAGTATTTAAGCTTATCTGTGGGATAATGGTTAGTGCAAATATCCAATTTCAATTTTGCAGCCCACTGAGATGAAGGGGACACACACTCACCACGGGATTAAGGAGTTGTTTCAGCTGCAAAGGTAGCTTTCTGTTTACAGGCAAGTTTCTCTTTACATGCGCGTTTCAGTTGTGTCGAATGTCATGCTTTACGAGACCAATTTAAAAAGATAGGCCTTTTAGGTTACATATACATGTATACACCTGCAAGGTTACATACACAAGTCCTTATCTCTATGAAGTCCAAATGAAGCCCTCCAAGCTCTCCGGGATTATATGAAAACCGAGGGGAGGGTAGAATAATTATGGAAAATTCTACAAGTAGGCTTATGCAATATGGCACAATAAATAATACAATCCGGTAGAGCGATCAAAAGAGTGCAAGCTTTGTGGCAGTGAAGGAATGATTACTGTGGAATGATATAATTTTATTTTTTGTTTGGCAGTAGTTCCTTTTTCTTCCATGTGTTAATTCAAACTAGACACAAAAATCATATTGACAACTGAGACCAAAACCCCTATTTCTTACTTTCCCAGTGAGGATAATACAGTACAGCTCTCCTCAGGTGGATCAGAATGGAAAGTAGGATATAATTATAAAACCACAAGAGAAGTCAAGTGCTCTATTCCTCACCTACGATGCACTTAAAGTTTCAGCCTCAGATGCAAGATGTTGTTGAAATTTCTTTATAATAACATGCATAAATAAAATATGGTCATAATAATGTCAACAAGGTTAACTCTTTTTGCAAACCCCAATTGAAATAACAGTGTTGAAACCAAGCATTTAAGCACATGCTTCCAAAGTACAAAAGGGGGTTGATTTCCAGGTCTGTCTGGACTTTATGAACACAACTGAATGGACTGCAAGCCTGAAAACTAGTGCTGTGACATGTTACAAAATTACGCAATACTCAGATCCATAATGTCGATAAAAACATGGAAACATTTTGTAATGGTTTCTCTAATTAGGAACATAATTCTCATTGAAGAACATTGGAGCCCTAGCATTTGAAGGCCAAGGGCTCTAAAGCTGGAAATAACCAGATATTTCAATAATTTGTTGAATTAAGTCACAAGGAGCTTGGATGGACTGAAAACCAGAAGATCCTGTATGGTCCTGTGGCTCTCCAAAATCAGGAGTCAGGATCACTGACCTAGAATATTATGGTATCAGTCATAACTTTCGGCTTTGTTTTGTAAAGCCAGCCCATAAAGCACACTGGCGCCTTTAACATACGATTTGTTCTAATGAAAGCAATACTGTAAATGATTGCTCTCGTCTTATTCAGACTGCCATTGTGTAAAAGTGGTGCTTGTTTTGCAGTTTGTTCAATGCCAAGCAGGAACATATGGGAAAAGTATGGAACCATGATGCAAAACTAAAGCCACTAAAGGCAAATATGTTAATAATAATAATAATAATAATAATAATAATAATAGTTTGCCACTCTTACCCGAAGGGATCACCAACCACCAGAAAAGCAACATCACTGCAATCCGCCCCCTTCAGAATATCACTGGCTTCTTGTTCTACCATGTCCCTGTCAGCCAGTATTAGCTCTCTGCCATAGTACTCCTCCTGGGTTGAAAAGATAAAGAGATCAATGGGTTTCTTTACTAAAATTCTTGGTTTTCTGGGGGGAATCATATGTAACTGAGTATAAGTATGGTGTTAAGAAGAGACTGTATATTTGCCATTTTAGCCATCCAGCCAGTTTTATTGTTCTCTCCTCCATGTCTAATAGTTTAGTTCAATGTATTGTGTATGGATTATTCATTTCTTTGGTCTCTTTTCAAACCTGTAAAGAGCTCTGTGGCTACGCTAAGAAGGGCACTATTTTAAATAAAAACTGATTGATTGATTGATATTGGGACAATTGGACTTTTTTCTGCTGTACTATTATATGTAACACCATCAGAACTGAAGTTGTTTTCTAGATAATTCTCCCAGATCTGTTTTTTTTTTCCCCTTCACACTGCCCACAATGTTGAAAGTGCCAAGCAGCAATGAATAGGGGGAATGGTCATGGGTGAAAGGATTGAGTAAAGTAATCTTAATTAACAATCTTATTTCTAGTGAGCTTCCAGGAAAACTGAATCTGTATTATCTCCTGCTCACTTATTATATGCACCTCCATATTTTTAAACTGGCATTCAGAAATCTTGTTGCATCTATAATATTAATGCAATGCAATCGTTCAATTAAAGTTGAATGGGCGTCAGTGATATCAATGCATGTGGGCCTGAAAAGGACTGGGAATACGGGAATGACGTTTTGTAGCTTTACATAACCTTCAATGCACTACAATAATCCTAGGTACTGCCACTGAAGCAGTAGTATAAACAACTTTTATTATACTTCTTCCATGCAGTTTTAAGACACAGGTAGACGAACGCCACATTGACAGTACATTCATTTTAAACCAGCTACAGAGATGTGTATTGATGATCAGCCCTTTGAGAAAGATTCCCTTGGTGACAGAGGAGGGAAATAGTTAGATTCTCGTCAGATGACATTTTCTTCAAACTATATGTACATATGAGAAATAAATGTCATTTTCAGATGCTTTTTACAGAATGGCGTTTCATACAGTAAAACTGTTCAAATTAAATGTACACATACCAACGCGTCTTTCCCCACAGTCAGAATGGACGTGTACGCTTCCAAATACACCCTGCTGCACTTCTGAATCACCTCCAAACCCTTAACCGTTATGTCTTTAGCATCTCCTAAACCCAAACCGATGAAGTAAAACATCGTGAACGGGAAGTTATTCGTGTAGCTGACGCGACCTGTAAAGAGCTGTCATAAAATACATTTAAGACGAGTTTTTTTTTTTAAACCAGCGTCGTACCACTGATACATGAACGAGTCTGATTTTTAGTTAAGGAAAGCACTGCACTGATTTCACTTAAACGTACACATACCAAAGATTAAAAAAAAAAAAAAAGATAATCGATATAATCTACTAGGATGTCAGACACATCTTCTTAATGATATGTGTGTTGGAGTGGAATGCAGCGTGCTAACCAAGTACTTTTCTCACACTGCTATACGGCTGCCGGAAACTGATTTATTTTACGGTAGTTTACGACAGAATCGCATTCCTACCAGCCTTGATAAAGTGACTTATTACATAAAGCACTGCATTTTTTTATTTATTTTTTGCTGTAATACCACAAACATGGCAGCCACAGTTCCCCTGAAGCTTATGTGTCCCACAGTCCCTCTTTCTAATGGTCTTCAGATTCCCATCTTGGGGTTAGGTAAGTGGAGTACAGTAAGTGATGTGTAGTGTACATTTGTAACTTTAGATGTGCATCGACACGTATGTACTACATTTGAAATCAACACAAGATCATGTTGTCAGATTGGCATAATTTGGTGCACTGGGTACAATCTCTAATATATGCAAAGAGTGAGTCATTATGATTTATTTAACATTGTACAGCATTGTCAAAAACTCAAGAGATGTAAGTCAGTCACCCTGCTGTCATAGTAAAGTATAGTGGCGACCTTTTATTATTGCACACATTTATTTTCTCATATTAGGAATTATTGCATATGAAAATCACATTTCTAAACATTGATGTCCTGTTTTTATATAAGCATTTATTTACAATGCCAATTTTAAAAAGCAACCAATTTAAATACAATACACTTTTTTTTTAAGTGTTCGATTTAAATTTTGAAACCACAGCAATTTGTGATTGAAAGCATGCACAAATGTTGACATCAGCATTATCAACAAACCGTTATTTATACAGTACTCAAACTATGTAAACTATGGTGCGAGGGCAGTATTCACGGTGCGGCCTTGCATTAAGGTAAGCATTCAGATCCTTTTTTGAAGGGGGGGAAAACAATCACTGGAGGGCCACAGTGTCTCCTGGACTTTGTTCCCATCCTGCTCTCAGTTACTTATTTGCTCTGCTCAGTCGGGTGAATTTAACACTACCCTCTGGGCTGCTGATACAGTTATAGACAGTACCAATTGAATCATTACAATATTTAAGACTGAAATTGTCAAAGAGCTTTAAACAGTGTTCAATCTTATCTATTTAATCAAATATTTGGGTTAATTAAGTAATTTAGAACTTCAATTAGCACAGACACCAGAAGACAGTGTGGGCCTTCGGGAACTTACATTGAGTCTCTGGA
Source organism: Amia ocellicauda (assembly GCF_036373705.1). Taxonomy (NCBI): domain Eukaryota; kingdom Metazoa; phylum Chordata; class Actinopteri; order Amiiformes; family Amiidae; genus Amia; species Amia ocellicauda. The sequence continues at coordinate 7,618,579 of NC_089868.1, forward strand.
TACAAGAACACATGAACCAACATTTTAACAGTAAACTAGTAACCTGAGAGGGTGGTGGGACACTTTAATACATCCATTGTGTCTTTGTTACTCAGATTATACAAGTAAAACTTAGTAAATTATCTATATTATTCAATAAGGCTGTGTTAACACAAACTATCTTACTAAAATGAGAAGCATCAACCCCCCCCCCCAAGGAATAGAAGCACAGTCAAGGAGCTGGGAGTGCCGCACAATACCACCAAAAGAACAGGGCTAAACAACATTTCATTGCTCAGAGTGACCCCATTCCATAAGAATACCTTTAGGAAGAACCAGAGTAATGACTGGGGGCATGACCACTGATAGTCTCTAGTGTCTTCTGAAGAGCACAAGTAAGAATCAAGCTATTGTGATTTATTTTACTTGTTGATGCAGAAAATATTATTCAATGTTAGAAGAAATTGAACATTTCTCAGGCAGGGTACTGTTTGTAAAAGTAAAGGTGAGGATGGTATATATATATATATATATATAGGAGGAATATGCTGATTAAAAATACAGTGTTGGTTTTCATAGTAGCAACAGGCTCAGGGAAATTAAGCCCAAGAGAACACATGAGAGCCTGTCCACCAGACAACCAGTGCTTTTTCAGCTGTAAGGTAGGATTTGTTTTGCAGTCAGTCTGTGACACTGAGTTGATTGTCTGATTGTTGATTGTATTCTGATACACCACCGACAGAAGCTTAGTGCTTCAAGCCAGTAAAAACCTTCCAAAAGAACAATGCAGCCTGGTTTTTGTTCTTTTTTCATTGGCTAAAGTAATTGTGGAAGGAATGTCATATTTGGGACTAGCTCAAAATTGTTTGGGGAAACCATGAACTTTAAGTTTGCAGGTTTGGTATGAGTTTTATGGAAACATTTGAAGAATAATTATAAAATATGTACTGTTATTTTATAGGTTTTTCTTGATCATTTAAAAACATAGAACCATGAGACCAGCAAGAAAAACAATCACTTTCCTCCTGACCCACCCCACCCTCTACCAATATCAAATACATAAATCAAGACTGGAAATATACAGTGCATTCCAAAACTGAATAACATAGGAGTGGCCATGCCAAGCATAATACAGTGAAATCAAGTTTAATTTTTCTTTATTAGACAGATCCAAAACACATAATGCTTTACCAAAAATTAGTTTGTGGCATTAATACCTGACTAGAATTGAACAAACTGTGAAAGACTAGAACACTTCAAAGCACCGCGGCTGTTTCTTAAACATGAGAAGCAGCGGCTGTTTGTCGCTAGTCTCCGGCGAAGGCGCTGTGTGATGTTTTTGCTGCTGAAGACAACGGCTCATAGTGGGACACTGAATAGTTTCCCACTCTGGAGGTGTTATTACTTGTCCTTAGCTACTGACCTGCTGCTTGCCGAGCCATTTCTGCTACACAGATGGATAGCTACTTGAAAGAGAAATTGTTCTGTTGCTTCTGAAAACAATGGTGTTGCTTTGTAATCTCCTGGCAGCCTTGGAATTCAGAGACTTGACATGGTCTGTCGAAATCCACCGCTCTGTCGGCGTGAACAGAATTCGCCCTGTCTTCCCCCGTCCCGTGGAAGACGTATTTAACAGGCTTTCAAATGCATTAAAAAGCCATTAAACTGATCCTTTCTGCCTGGTTGGTACGCGTCAGGGGATTGTTTTGTGATGCAACATGACCTTCACGTTAATATTTGTTTAATCTAAAACCAATAACGCACTAATGGAAATATCCCTTGTTTACAAAACTCGACTTGGCATATTCTCAAACACTGGCCCAGTGTTTTGGTTCCCAAACTCCATGGGCAGTGAAGTGAGTTATTAGAAGTCGCCAGCGGGGGGGTCTTTCTCTTACTCCCAAGGCTTTACAGTCCAGAGGTATACAAAAGGTATAGAATCAAACCTTTCCTATCACTCTTGCCACATTTGTGAAGCTTTGGAAGCATATCGAAGCCCTGCTATCCTTCTGTTTTCACCATAGTTTTCCTTGTAAAAGTGAAACATTTGGAAGCACCACATTATTCTGTGGAATTCTTGACGCTTATTTCGGCAGCATCATCAGTATTACCAATATGTTTTTGCCCTGTTGTTAAATATAGTAGCATTTACTTTTCACTGTTTAGTATGCTAATATTTGTAGTATACAGAAATGTATATCTGAACTGTAGATGTAGATCATCATTTTTACTTCCACCCTTGCACTTCTCATATATTGAGCATTCAAATGTTATGGTGGCAATGGTCAGTTAAGTAGTTCCTATTGCCAAATAGTCTATTGAGTACTAATATGAATCAAGTTTCTATTTATGTTTATTTCTCCCCTGCAAAAGCTCCTGTTCTTGTAAATATTTCTGTTTCCTCAGATGAACTTCTGAATGTCATTTTGATTGATCACCATTAATAAAACAATAAACAGTTCAACCACCTAATGCAAATTATAAAAAATCATTACATTTTTGTAATTCCTTTTCTGTGTAAAAAGAAACCCATCTTACTTTGCATTCAATTTGCAGAATTCCATAACAGCTTCTATATTTTTCCAGGTTTTAGGAAACTAGTTGCAAAGTAATTTTTACACCATTCACAGATCCATTTATAGGGGTTATTTAAAACATATCCACTTTCTCCACCTTTTAAAAAATAAATGTAAATTAACTTAATCGTGTGACTTAAATCAGGCTTTACAAATCACTTTGCTACCAACATTTAGCCCATTTTAAAAATAATTCAGACTGACTAATACAATTTGTATGGAATTATGTACAGTTGCTCTCAAAAGTATTTACCACCCTTGGACTTTGAAATCAGATTGCATTTAATCAGGAGTTTTTGCCACTGATCAACATGGAAAATGTCCATAATGTCAAAGTGAAAAATATAATCTGCCAATTGTTCAAAATTTATTACAAATACAAAACAGAAAATAATTGAATGCATGGAGACGAAGGAACATTCAAATCAAATCCAGAATAAGGTTCTTCAAAAGCACCAATCGGGTAGGATATAAGAACATTTCCAACGCACTGAATATCCCCCGGAGCACAGTAAAGTCCATTATTAAGAAATGGAGAGAATATGATGGAACTGTGAATCTGCCTAGATCCGGCCGTCCTCAAAAATGGAGTATGCTGGTGAGAGGCACTAGTCAGGGAGGCCACCAAGAGGTCTATGGCAACTCTAAATGAGTTAGTCTTCTATGGCTGAGCTGGGAGACACTGTGCATACTGCAGCAATAGCTCGGGTGCTTCACAAAAGTGGCCATTATGGGAGAGAAAAAACTCAAATCAAATCTCAGCTCCTGATTAAATCCATTCTGATTTCATGTTGTAACACTGAAATGTGGAAAAGTCCAAGGGGGTGAGTTTGTCCAGGAGACACTGTGGCCCTCCAGTGATTGTTTTTCCCCCCTTCAAAAAAGGATCTGAATGCTTACCTTAATGCAAGGCCGCACCGTGAATACAGCCCTCGCACCATAGTTTACATAGTTTGAGTACTGTATAAATAACGTTTTTTTTTTTTGTTTGTTTTTGTTTTTTTAATGGATAAAGTTATTTTGAGTTACAGGCCTTTGCTTTTCAGCCCTTACTGCCAGTGAAATAGCTGTGTGTTTTAGCAAATGCCTGTGATTTAGCAAATGTCTTGCTGATTGATTGATGATAAAATCATTAAATACAGTGTGGGAGAATAATGAGGAAACTGTGACATTAAAACCAGGCTGCTTGTATACTTTGAGTTGAGATTTATGACAGGGCTTAAGAGAACTGGGGTCCGTTCTTTGTACGTGGTTTAACAAATCCAGGCTAAATTGACTTATCCCAGTTTAAGTTAACATGCTAACAGATATCCAGGATTTTCAGTTCTCAGATTTAATTCGGTCGTTAGCTTAAACCAGACTTAACACCAGATGATAAGTGCGCGATCCCATTTGGATATGAAAGGACACTCGGTGCGTTAAAACTAGGATTTGGTGAAGGCTAAAAAGCATGCTGCCTATTTCTGCGCTTATTATGGAAGGGTTTGAGGAGGCAAAGAACATTATATTGAATAAAGCCAACAGTGCTGCATCTGCAATAGCCGGGGAAAGCCTGTCAATTGCAAAGTTAAATGCTTTAGTTTACTGTTTTTCAATTGCATCGATGTTAATGACCCTAAAACTATACTTACAATACAGTACTTACAAAGAATAATACATACAAATTTACAAACAGCGTTGCACACTGCAGATTTGCTAAAATGTTCCGTGTTGTCTACAGTGTAGAGGAGTGCAATACTGGCTCAGTAGGCTCTGTGTCAATGCATGACTGCGGTGGGTGGCAATACTGATGTGCGGTCCTAATTTATTAACTAGATAACTCATCCCTGATCCTGTAACGCTCAAATTAAATAATCATCTGTTTGATTAAAATCTGTAATTTCTGTGAATTATTTCTTGCCAAAAAGCTTGCCTTATTAAGATCACTCCCACCCCTACTGGATCTGCTAGGAACGGTGCCGTCGTCATTGGGGGTCATCGTTGGGCAGGATTAAATATATTCAGACTCTTAGCCGGCTAACATCATGTTAACCAGCCAGGGAGCAGGTTTAAGATGCTGGACATGTTGCCTTGGTAACATAGCTGGCTGAACTTTAAGCTCGCTTGGGAGAATGGAAAATCCTGAGTTTATACCAAGTTATCCTGAAACTTAGCAGCCTAACTTACTTATCCATGTACGAAGAATGGACCCCTGGTGTGGGAGAGCTGAGGAGTCGTCTATTTTTTTTAATTTATTTATTTTTATCCTGGCCTAGCCTTTGTATTGTAAATTAGTTCCATTATTTTACCAAATTGTAATAGAGCTTTGAACCCGGAGAACTAAAGTCTTCTGTTAGACCATCTAACTGAGATCTGAATGAGTTAATTGGAGTAATTATTGGCATAATTAATACAAGGTGACATGTTTTACAGGTTTATACTGTGTGCAACTCTCCACAACAATAGTTACAGACCCCTACTATGAAACATATAAAAAAGACTAGCGACTCCTGGAAGAGGTTTGCACAACCCTGACAGATGACATACTGTAAATGACTACTGTCGAACAGATCCATACGTCACACTGCTTTTCCTTGACATAGAAGAGCAATGACCATTATGCTTCAACTTCACCTCAGAGTGCAGTGTAATTTTGAAGGTTGTTTCTGTCCACAGTGCCTCTCAGTGTAAGGATTGAATCCCAAAAAAGCATGGTTAGCTGAGAAGTGACTTGGCTTTTGTGGGCAAGGGAGAGGGGTGAGTTAATAGGAGCACACTTCTTTTTTTCCTTCACTGTCTTTCGTTGTGTTACGATAGAGGAAAAAGACATGATGAAAAAAAAGAGTGATGACAGTACTGTTCAAGTAAGGTGCCCTTCACTGAAGAACCATTGTAAAACAAGCTGATGTGAGCCTGTGTTTGAACACTGTCCAGTTAAAAGGATACTGTTTTAATACCCTTTCTGGCACGAAGGTTGTAAAATGTTTGCAGCTTGCCTTGTTTTCTGCATGTGTTGCTATAAGGCAACATCCCCCACTCCCCCAAGACCCCCCCCCCACACACACATTGCCTTTTGACCTACTCATTGGCATAATGCGTTGGCCATAAATAAGGAAATCTTTTCCTGCTACTTGCGGTCTGTTATTGTTGGCCTCTTCAATACAGTTGAAGAGGATTTCAGCACTTTCCTCTTCTTTGCCTGCTGTTGCCTTCTTCTTACGCTGTGTGGAGCCCTGTACTGCAGGCCTTTGTGTTGTTTTTTCTTTTTGCTCACAGTGGCGTCATGTACCCAGCTAACGTACTACAGGGTCATGGCAGAAATGACACATGGAAGTGTGGCAGGTGTGAAACACATGAATAGTAGCTTACCCCTGTGGCTCTCACATCTCTGCTTTTCTACTTCCTCAGCATAGCACTTCACAGTCTCTGTCAGAGCAATGTGTTTTTTTTTTCTTTTTTTTTCAAAGCATCTTGCTAGAAGTATTAGTGACTATATATAAATGCAGGGTTTCCAGCAGCACTATTCCGGCCAGGCGGCCCATCTAAAAAGTACACATGCCCCTGCTCTCGTTCACCTTGGCTACCCTGACATGTGTTATGCCCAATTCTGGAGGACCCTGCATGTTTAAAGGTAACTTCTACAGTGGCCGTATAGCCAGTTTTCAATAACCGATACAACAAAGTCATGGAGAGCTCAGGAAGAATTAAGACGAGGTCAGTGATTCCTCGTCCTAGATCTGGAGGACCGCTGTGTCTGCTGGAATGAAAGTTAAGATAAGCCACTACAATATATAATGATTAGTTTTAGTGCATACGTTGACCTGAAGGAGGTCTGGGACAAACAGCACAGGTCCTTTTGCATATAAGGGGGGGGGGGGGGGGGGCAAGAAGGAGGGAAAAACAATTAATCCAATGCAATGAAAACATAACCAAAGAGCAGAATAAAATTATCTAAGTTGCCTAATTGACATAATCAGTTGTTTAATAGGAGAAGTTGATCCCCTTTCACAGGCTGTAAACTTGATCACTTAAACAGGCACAGACAATCTACTAACCAACTGCCTTTGAGCCTTTTTTTAATGCTTCAGCAGCTTCATAGTTTAAAGTGGCAAAGAATTCTGGTGTTTTCCGGTTGTTTCTGGCCAAAAAATAAACAAAGAGCAGCAGCATCATGGTGTTGTTGTTTGCTTATTCCTCTCCCCCACTGCAGCTACATTGTACAACATTTGCCTGCAGCAAACACACTTTTAATCTAGCAGGAATCTGTTGGAGGTAGTTACAGCTGATTCATCACATATATGGGAAAATACCTGTATAAAATCAAAGAAAACTTACTCCCGCCAATACCAATTTGGGCCAGGGGAGTGCGAATCACTGAGCTGTTCAGAATTAAAGAAACACAGGTCAGTAAAACCTGAGGCATCAATGGGAATGGACTGATTTAAATAGTATCCATTTAAAGATGCAGTTAATTTCCTGTAGTGGGGGCCTACTCCTCGATGTTCTTGGTGATGTCATTGCATTTGAGCTCTTGGTTACTTAAATAAGGTTTTTGTTTATGAGGTGAAAAATATTGTTCTGGCTCTAATAACACCCTAGTCTCTGGTAACATCCCATATTGGAAGTCCGATTTAAACTATTTCCCTCCTTGGAATTCAGTAATGTGAGCGATGCATCCCGAGTTAGAAATATCAACCCTAGTCTTTAGCAGGGGTGAGTTCAGCCTGGCTTCAGAATTTGGTCTTGGGGTGAAAAGGACAATGTGAATTTTCCACCCGAAGTCGCCCCAAGTTCACCTGTCTAGTGTGAAAGCAGCTTTAGATTCTCTACAGCAACAAGAAAAATACATACATACATTCAGTCTTCAGTAATAGCCTGTCTGTAATAATACACAATGCTTTAAAGAACTTGAGTACAGTTCTTTCAAATCTTTATGAGAAAAAGAGAAAAACAATACAGCAGTGATTGGTTCCTGGAAGGAGGTGCAGAGTTGCTATCAGGCAGTTCTGCAGCAGTTCTGGAGCTTGTCTGGCTGCGAAGCTGGTTATCTGGTTTTGATGGGCTACACATCTTTCCGCAGTCAAGGAGACAATTCTCCAAAACAGCCTACAGACTGATCACCATGCAGCTCTTGAGTGTTGGTAAATAGCCACAGTCATTTACTATTGACATCCTCCTCTTTTGATCTGGCCGTAACTGTGAGGGGAATAGGGGTCAATTGTATGGATGGGAGTCTCAAGTGTGCTTATCATCGCTTTTCATAGAAAGACCTATGTTCAGTTGAATTACTACTTAATTTAGATGATGCACAAAATTGATTAGTGGTGGGCAAACTTAAGTATGAGCCCTTATGTTGAAGGAATCGCAGTTCTGGTAACGTTTTGTGGAGACTTTTATATCTAAAGCAACATACAGAGAGGAGTCAGTAGGAGAGCCAGGGTGTGAATTGGGAATCTCCTGGTCAGAAATTAATTGTCGGCTACCAAGTAATCACAACAGGTAAAGCCCGCTTTAAAAAGAGTCAGTGGGCCCCTTGTGGTGCATATATTGTTGTTATAAATCTGGGATATGTCATGGATGAGAGTGCTTGGGATAAATTAAGAATAATTGTCATATTGTAACGTGTGTAACAGTGTGAGAGGCAATGCTGGGGTCAGGGCGGGTCTTTCAGTGGAGGAGACTACAAAACATCTCCTGCAGGACTCCAAACCCCAGACGCCAGCAGGGCTCATGATGGCCATAGCCCCGCGGGAAGCGAACCAGTGTGTGCATGGGGGGGGTGTAGCAAGGTGCACAGGAGGGTGAGGGTAGCAAGGTGCACAGGAGGGTGAGGGTGAGGGTGAGGGTGAGGGTGAGAGAGTGGAAGAGCAGGAGAAAGAAGGGTAAAGCTCACAGTTGACGGATTCACTGGCTTATGACCCTTTTTCTGGACCTGGACCATTCTCCCTCTTGAACCCCGGACTGTCTGACAACCCCCCACCGGTAACGAACTTTGATTACAGACTGTGACTACGAACCTGCCTTGCCCCTGTCGTACTTCTGTCTGCCCGGTGTTTGGCTCTGCCGACCCGGGCATTTACTGTTATTATTGTTAGTGTTTGTTTTGTAGTTAGGAATTGTTTATGTTTAGTTAGTGCTCGGACAGAGCTAGGTTTTGTTTTGCCTTTTTGACACTGTGCCTTCCATTAAGGGAAGCAATAAAACAACAGCAAGCCTGTTTTGTACCCTCTGCCTGCCTCTCTACTGTGTGTTTCAAGACCAGACCCCGCCTACATAAAGCCCTTCTTTGTGACGGGCCCCCCAACCTGTTACAATTGGTGGAGAATGCGGGCATAGGCTGTGTGGTCTGGATCAAGAAAAGAGACACACACGCAAGGTTGTTTTGGGAAAAAAAAATCCAAAAATCCAAAGCCAAACAACAAAGGTAGGCACACAAAATGGCGGCGGTGGAAAACACAGTGGAGATCAGTGCTGACTGGTTGTTTAATCCCAGCTCACCACTGTGGCTGCAGACAGAAGGCCTCAAACACCTGCACTGAACCACTTGCTCCTTACTGTTGGAGTTTCTGTACCTGTCTGTTCCTGACAAAATGGAAGTTATCCAAGGAGGTCATTCTGACATGAAGACAGCTGTGCAGGAGGACAAGGCCATGAAGCCTTGAGGCCATGAGGCAAAGCTCTCGCCGGTGCCCTGCTTCCAGTCTGAAGGAGAAGAGGAAGTGCCTCTTCAACTGCAGTCTTCCCCAACCACTGATTGCAAGGTCTGTCCGGTGTGCCTTGCAGGGGAAGAGTGGTGTTTCCAGGTTGGACAACCTGGGCATGTTTCGCCTGACGGAGAGGAATACTGGGAAGGGGGAAGAGCCTTACCAGTAGAACACTGCCTGGAGCCTGAGGAGGAAGAGGAGAAGCCTCTGTCTGTCCCCGAGCTGGAGACAGAGCAGGAGAGGTCGCTGACGTCCTGCATGGAGGAGGAGGTCGAGCTTCACCCCTCTCTCTGGGGTGGAGAGGGAGAGGAGTTAAATGCCCTCCCTGAGCCTGAGGATGAGGTGGAGTTTCCCTCCCTCACAGAGCTGCAATGGGAGGAAGAGTACTGTCTGGAGCCCGAGGAGGAAGAGGAGAAGCCTCTGTCTGTCCCTAAGCTGGAGACAGAGCAGGAGACGTTGCTGATGTCCTGCATGGAAGAAGAGGACCTGCAATGGGAGGAACTGCTGCCTTGGCAAATGACAGCGGGAGACGATGAGGAACTGCTTCTTCCACCATGGCCGGGACAAGAGGAAGACCTGCCAGGGAGAGGGGAAGAAGAGGACCTGTTGTGGCTAGAGCAAGAGAGCCTCTGGCCGTTCCTGCCACCGCAGCCACAGAGGGCCGAGGTGTTCCTGCCGCTGGAACCCCGGAGTGAGAAACCTGAGTGTTCAGAACCCTGGAGGGAGAGACCTGAGTGTCCCATGTTCAAGAGGGAGGAGCCCGAGTGTACCGAGCCCCGGAGGGCGGAGCCGGAGTCTCCCATGTCTGAGAGGGAGGAGCCCGAGTGTCCAGAGCACTGGAGGGAGAAACCCAAGTGTCCTGAAGATGAGGAAGAGGTGCTGCCTTTCTCGTCCCACTACAAGGAAGCCACAACAGAACAGGAGGTGCCTATAACCCAGGAGAAGGCATCATCTGTTTTCCCCTCCACTGAGTCAGAGGGGAAGATTATACCAGGCCCTGAATCTGGAGAGCAGCCGGAGCAGCTGCAGTTAACTCAGTCGGGATCCCGGAAGACCGAGGAGTCGCAGCAACCAGAGGGTGAGACTCTTGTGCTTCCTCCATCAGGTCTCCTGGACAACCAGAGTTCCTGTCCTCAACCCAAGTTCCTGGCTGCAGCAAAGGAGATGGAGACACCTCAGAGTGCCCAGGACCCGCTGTGTCTCCAGGATGGAGCAGAGACTGGAGGGGAGCCAAGTGATGCTGTGGCAGCGGAGAGGTCTCAATCCTGGTTCCTGGAGGGACCAGGGAGCAACAGGTCCTTACCCTGGACTTGACGCTGGGGGGGAGCCACCTTCAGTGAAACTGGGGACATGCCAGTCCACCCCGAGAACCAGATGGGCGAGATACGGAGAAGTACTGTTTTATTGTTTAGAGTATTTTACATTTAACAAATAAAAACAATTACAATTTTTAATACTTATGATTAAAAACTCTTTTAAAATACAATTCTTAAGATCAATTAAAATTTTTAAAATCTTTGTGATTTAACGAAAATAAAATACTTAATTTCAAATAAACTAGTGCACAAAACAACAAAACAAACGTGATTAAAGCAAAACTGCTACCAACAAAAGGTCAAATACATTGAAAATAACTGAAAATGCATTGGACAAAATAAAGAAACAATTAAAAAGGTAAAAATAAAAAACAAACAAAAAAGGTCCAATGCATTTAAAATTAAATCCAAAACGGACAATGCATTTGACCAAAAATAAGAACAAAACTAAACCAAAAAAACCCTAAACAATTAGTGTTTTAAAAACAACTAAATCTTTAAAAACAGTTCAAATTCATTTTTAAAAGTAATTTTAAAATCAATCATTCATAAAATAGATAAAAGATCTTGGACTCGGGCTCCAGCAGGGGGAACTGACCGTCCCTGGAGGTGGGTCCCATCATGGGATCCTGAGCTCCCCCAGATCTTGTATATGCCAGTTCTTATAGGCTTCCTCCTTGCCCCTCTGATAAACCTCCAGATTGACGTAGTCCTTCACAAGCACCATGCCCCTCCGTGCGATGACAATCGGGTCCAGCTCCTGCTTATTGAATAGACAGATATTCCGTCCCTCCCACAGGGCCTGCTTCACTGCGCAGACGACACGCCAACAGCACCTCAGGGTGGAAGATGTTAATCCCCTGGCAGGACCGTATAAGATCTGCTGGGCGGTCGCCCGCGCAGGAACGGCAAACCTGTGGAGGAACGGAGAAAACAGGAGCCAGACCCTGTAGGCGGAGGGGCAATCTCTAAATATGTGAGCCTCCGTCTCCTTCCCCAGGCAACCCTTATAGGGGCAGGTGTCATAAGGAGCTATGCCCCTTCTGTGCATGAACACTCGGGTGGGGAGACACCGACAAACAGCCATCCAGGAGACATCTTTCTGCGTATTCGTGAGGCAAACGTGCGTAGCGTTAGCCCAGATAAACCGGCGGGTTTCGGGAGGGAAATCTTCTATCCGGCTGATCTCCTGGGTAGATCTCATCTGGCTACAGATGGTCTTATAATCCCAGGAGGCCAGCACGACTTTATGGAGGCCTACTTCGAGCGCAAAGGCTCGGAGCGCCCTGTAGAACGGCGGGGGATCCCAAGAGTGCGGCCTGGTGTTATCCATGGCGCAGAGGCCGAATGGTCTCAGGCTGCTGGCAAAATAAAAGCGGTTCATGAAACTCACTTTCTTGCCAGCAGCCTGGATGTTCTTGACCACATAGGCCAGCCTCTCCGTCCGGGACCCCCCTGCCTCCATCCAGGGTACCCTTCACCATCTGCACTCTTTTCAGCCTCTCCATTTTGCTCCCCCAGACAAACCGAAATATAATTCGGGTCACTAGTTTTGCGATGACCTTGTCTGGGGGGAAGATCATTCCTACGTAGAGGAGTATCGGGAAGAGGATGGCCTTTACGACCAGCACCTTACCAGCCATCGTCAAGGTCCTTGTGCTCCAGCCGTGGATCTTCTTTTGGACCTTAGATATGGCCTCCTCCCAGCTCCGGGTGCCCGTGTTGGTCCCGTCGATCGTGATCCCCAGAACCTTGATAAACGGCTTCACAGGGAACACGGTCGGCGGGCCCCGGCCGACAGGCCATGCCCTGGAGAGGTAGACCTCGCTCTTGGCCTTGTTGACAGCGGCCCCCGTCGCCCTGCAGAAGCCGTCCAGCAGTTCCTCGACCCTGGCCACGGACGGAGCGTCTGTGCAAACCACGGCCACGTCGTCCATGTAGGCCAGGGCCTTCAGTTGCTCTCCGCCGGAACCCGGGAGAGGGAAACCTGTCACCCGGCTCCAGACAGAGGACGTACAGCAGGGCCGACAGGGGACAACCCTGCCGGACCCCCGACCTGACCGGAAATGGTTCGGTCAGGTGGCGGTTCACAAGGACTCTGCTGCTTAGACCGCTGTAAATGATTTCCTCAGGCCAAGAGCGAGACCCATCCTCTCCATGACGAGCTGCAGGTATTCGTGGCCCACTCTGTCGAAGGCTTTCTCCTGGTCCAAGCTGATTAGGACCAGGGGAAGCCCTCTCCACCACAGACCTGGTCGGGACCCACGACTTGAGGGAGTGGCCGCTGCAGCCGGAGCGTCAGTGCTTTGGCCAGTATCTTGTAGTCGGTGCACAGGAGGCTGACCGGCCACCAGTTCCTCAGATCTTTTTGGTCTCCCTTCTTGTGAAGAAGGGAGAGGATACTCTTCTTCATAGAAGGGGCCAATCTACCCTCTCTGTACATCGACCCCAAGTCCTGGGCCAGATCTTCTTTAAGCACCTCCCAAAAGATCTTATAGAACTCAGCAGGAATCCCATCGGGACCCGGTGTCCTTCCAGAGTTACGGAGAAGGACAGGACATGGGGGACTGGCACATCCACCGCGAGGATGACCCAGCAGATGGAGACCCCATCTGGCTCTTTGGCACACCCACCCGCCCCTTGTGTCTTTTGGAGGGGGGATGGCCATGGTATGGTCTTCATCGTGTGCGCCCCTGGCTTCACTCTTGAGGGGGAGGGTATGTAACAGTGTGAGAGGCCAGGCTGGGGTCAAAGCTGGTCTTTCAGTGGAGGAGACTACAAAACATCTCCTCCAGGACTCCAAACCCCAGAAGCCAGCAGGGCTCCTGATGGTCATAGCCCCACCCACCACTTCCCCTATAAAAGGAAGCGGGAAGCGAACCAGTGTGTGCATGCTTGGCTGGGGTAGCAAGGTGCACAGGAGGGCGAGAAGACAACGGGGTGAGGGTGAGGGTGAGGGTGAGGGTGAGGGTGAGGGTGAGGGTGAGGGTGAGGGTGAGTAAGAAGGGTAAAGCTCACAGTTGATGGATTCACTGGCTTATGACCCTTTTTCTGGACCTGGACCATTCTCCCTCTTGAACCCCGGACTGTCTGACAACCCCCCACCGGTAACGGACTGTGACTACGAACCTGCCTTGCCCCTGTCGTACTTCTGTCTGCCCGGTGTTCGGCTCTGCCGACCCGGGCATTTACTGTTATTATTGTTAGTGTTTGTTTTGTAGTGAGGAATTGTTTATGTTTAGTTAGTGCTCGGACAGAGCTAGGTTTTGTTTTGCCTTTTTGACACTGTGCCTTCCATTTAAGGGAAGCAATAAAACATCAGCAAGCCTGTTTTGTACCCTCTGCCTGCCTCCCTACTGTGTGTTTCAAGACCAGACCCCGCCTACATACAGCCCTTTCTTGCAACGGGCCCCCCAACCCTTTACACGTGTTACTTTATTTTTAATGGAGAGAAATATTTTTCTCAAGTATTGAAGGTATATTAGATATGGGTCTGTCATATTAGACATGTTTAAGCATATGTCCACTTCAAAACTATGGAATTGTGGGCTTGGTTGTTTTGGCTTCTGATTCTGACCTTAACCAAGCCTGGGGAGTCTCCCAGTGGACCTCATACCCAGACAGCCAGCACTGGGGTACTGGTGATCTCTCCATGCAATCTGCAGTAGTTGTCACTCCCAGTATAATTGATCTATGTGTTTGGCTGTTGCTTCATCCAAGATGACTTGCATTATAATGGATTGGCCAACCTTCTCTGTTTGTGCTTTATGTAATGAGTGAGGCTCAGTCACCAGGAACATCTTGTAGTAGTTCTTCTCAGACTACAAGCATTCAGGAAGTTTTATGTGTAGTTGATAGTTGACATAGTACTCCCCCTGTACCGTACTCATACTAACAACCCCCACCCCCAATTCACTCCAGAGGGTCAAGGGTAATAACCTACACAAAGCCTATGAATAGGCCTATAACCTAATATCCATGAAATCAGTAATTTAACAAGACTTCAACGTGACATCCCCTCATACTACTTATGGCCCACACCCTCTGGTGTGTTATCTGCTCCCGAAACAAGGCTGATTGATTTGATCTGATTTGATTGGTCATAAAGCATTTTACTGGAATACCCTCTCACTAGTCATCACTAGTCATCTTCTGAATTTGTTCTTAAAACACAACAGTCCACAATTGTATGTTAATCAATGGGCCTTCTTTCAATGCTACAGCCTACATTTCACTATGGGAAATCGTTTTAATCCCCCTTATAAATGTTTGGTGTAGTAGACCTTGGGAAAATCACAGTGACGTGTAGGGAAGTAAAGTGAAAATCCAGTAAACCACAGAGAGTGGATAGTGCACTATGATACAGATACAAATAATTGTGCCATTGAGCCAAAAAAGTATGCCTTTTCATTGTTTGGGTGATTTTATTACCATTGAGCTATTTGTGTATTTTTTTTTTTACTATTACTATTTACAATATTTGTATGCAAGGGGCTTTATGAAATTAAATGCAAGGGTAGTAGTAGTACTGGCTGTAGCATTATCGTTATGTATTGCTAGTATATTATACACTCACCTAAAGGATTATTAGGAACACCTGTTCAATTTCTCATTAATGCAATTATCTAATCAACCAATCACATGGCAGTTGCTTCAATGCATTTAGGGGTGTGGTCCTGGTCAAGACAATCTCCTGAACTCCAAACTGAATGTCTGAATGGGAAAGAAAGGTGATTTAAGCAATTTTGAGCGTGGCATGGTTGTTGGTGCCAGACGGACCGGTCTGAGTATTTCACAATCTGGTCAGTTACTGGGATTTTCACGCACAACCATTTCTAGGGTTTACAAAGAATGGTGTGAAAAGGGAAAAACATCCAGTATGCGGCAGTCCTGTGGGCGAAAATGCCTTGTTGATGCTAGAGGTCAGAGGAGAATGGGCTGACTGATTCACTGATAGAAGAGCAACTTTGACTGAAATAACCACTCGTTAAAACCGAGGTATGCAGCAAAGCATTTGTGAAGCCACAACACGTACAACCTTGAGGCGGATGGGCTACAACAGCAGAAGACCCCACCGGGTACCACTCATCTCCACTACAAATAGGAAAAAGAGGCTACAATTTGCACAAGCTCACCAAAATTGGACAGTTGAAGACTGGAAAAATGTTGCCTTGTCTGATGAGTCTCGATTTCTGTTGAGACATTCAGATGGTAGAGTCAGAATTTGGCGTAAACAGAATGAGAACATGGATCCATCATGCCTTGTTACCACTGTGCAGGCTGGTGGTGGTGGTGTAATGGTGTGGGGGATGTTTTCTTGGCACACTTTAGGCCCCTTAGTGCCAATTGGGCATCGTTTAAATGCCACGGCCTACCTGAGCATTGTTTCTGACCATGTCCATCCCTTTATGACCACCATGTACCCATCCTCGGATGGCTACTTCCAGCAGGATAATGCACCATGTCACAAAGGTCAAATCATTTCAAATTGGTTTCTTGAACATGACAATGAGTTCACTGTACTAAACTGGCCCCCACAGTCACCAGATCTCAACCCAATAGAGCATCTTTGGGATGTGGTAGAACGGGAGCTTCGTGCCCTGGATGTGCATCCCACAAATCTCCATCAACTGCAAGATGCTATCCTATCAATTTGGGCCAACATTTCTAAAGAATGCTTTCAGCACCTTGTTGAATCAATGCCACGTAGAATTAAGGCAGTTCTGAATGCGAAAGGGGGTCAAACACAGTATTAGTATGGTGTTCCTAATAATCCTTTAGGTGAGTGTATTGCACAGCTCTGTGGTCCATGTGTGTTGTGCTGTCCTGTGCTCTGGGATACAGCTTTTCATCCCTAAGAATGCCTCTCAGTGTTCTGCCGTGTACTCTGAGAGGATCTGAAACAAGGCTGTATGTAGAGACCTCTGACCTCTAACCCCAGTTCAGTAAGGTCCAGACCAGTTGGAGCTGAGGCTCATTGTACAGGCAGTGTGGGAAAGTTACCACAATCTTCCTCTAGGTCAGCTGCTGGAGACGCACTGTGTCACTCTGTTTTGTGGGCAGTGGCTAATTTTTTCGGTGTCAAATCAACCCCAGCCTCCCATCCAGTTAGACCAGGGCTGCACATCCCTTCTTTTCCACATTTGTTCTTTTCAAGTAGTGTAGTACTTTATTGTATTTTCTTTGCAGGAAAAGTACATTCATGTTTGGATAAATGGAACAGAAAATATTGGGTTTGCCCAGTTTTATTGCACCATGCAACATTCATTTATTCTGATGGGTTTTGTCAGCGTTACTCTTTTATGTTTTAATTTCAGACTTCTTAGGTGAGCAATGGCACAGTATCTGTACTTTTGGATAATTTTACCACTAAATGGTTGTTTGCTGCTGATAAAGAGCTTAACACACATAGCCTGCTCAGGGTTTTATTATCTGTTGTAAACCTCTTATATGGTGTAAAATATTCATTTCAAACTGTCACTTGGTGATCCATTTACTTTAATATATATTGGTCATTAAACAAAAGTTATTTATCCATTCTGTATGTTCAGAGTAAGCTGTCAATATTTTTGTTGTTTAAACTGAGTGAAGACTGAGTTGAGTCAATCTGAATTTAGTACAATCAACTAGAGAATTTTCTATACACTCCAGCCATATGGCCTCCATTAGGACTGAAGGTTAAATGTAGTTTATGCAAAAGTGTGTGGCATTTCCCATCTCCTGAGCTGAACACTGAACACTGAGGCTTAATGAGTTATATTATTTTATCAGCTTTTACTAAGCAGGAAAATGACCTCAAACCGGGCGACAGGAATACACCACGGCCTCTGCTTCAAGATTAGACTGGTTGCTATATTAGTACAGTGTGAGTCATGAGGCCCTCCTTTTTGAGTTGGGGTCTCGGAGAGAGATTTTTAAAGCTGGTGTATCAAGTCTTTCCACCTTTTCAGACCCTTTGTTCCTCCTGGAGAGAAAGAAAAAGAAACAAATGAAAAGAAAAGAAGAATGGCGGTCAGAAAGAAAAGATTTGAGTGCACCACTGGAGAGCAGTTTTCTCTAAGCCTCGCATGGATCCGTGGCTTCCTGCGCTTTGTACCACTAGTCACATTTAGCTGCTGCAAAAGGATTCCCCCCCTCCCCCTTTTTCTTTTTAGTAGGGGGACAAAAACCGCAAAAGATCTTGGCAGTGAGGCCAGTGGCGAAAGCCTTTTGTGGTGCCTGCAACTCCTCACGGGCTTTTTCAAAGAAGCACGCTAAATAGGCCGAGCAAAGCCGACACAAAGAATTGCGCTGCAGCTTTGTGGGGGGTAGTGCGGTCACAGGAATGTACCTCTTCAGAAAGATAATAAATCATTGCTCTCCCCTAACACCTCAGCCCACCTCCTTTCTAGCATTTAGGTCCCCCAGAATGAGGTTTTCATATTATTATAATTTCTATTATTTATTATTGTTGTCTTCCCCTGGGAGTTTAACAAGTACAGTAGAGAGAACATGACCGGCAGTGAAATATCCTTTTTCTTCCATGTCCGTGTCCAAATGTAAAAACATTAAAGAAAAAAAAATAAACAAGTGGTTCATATGTTTTTTTTATAATTGTATTTCACCTGAAAATTGTAAAAAAAAAAAATTATATATATAATACACTATTTGGAGATGTAGGGTTTAAGCTAGTATTTGGACTGGCTATACAGGCCTTTACATTTTTAAACTTTATTTTTTAATCCAAATTATTTAATTGTCTGCTGTTTTTTTCCTCTTCAGCCATGTCAGTCTTGCAAAAGTCTGGCTCCTTGGACTGAAGGCACTTTTTCATTTCAGTTTATTTGTGTGGTTCATTAAACCAAATGTTTCTAGATGCAATAATAAACTCATAAACATATTGGGGGAAGGCCTGCCATTTAAAATAACTAGCGGTTTGAAAATAACTTTGTTTTGCATGTGAAAGACCAATTCAAACCAGTTATTCTTCTGTGGAACATAGTTTGAATTGAATATCATATTTTCTCTTGTTTTGTATGCTGTTAATGATGGAGCTTGAGATTTGGCAAAACAGGATTTTACTTTTAAGAGCTGTCTCTTACACTACACCATTTTCTGTGTTTCGTAGATGTCACTGAAAAATGTGTCGCTGCCATTTGTGAGATCATTTAATCTTCCTGCAGTCTGTGTGGTTTGGATGCACAGCAATCGTGATGTTTTCTTCTATAGCAGATTCGTTTTTTCCGTTCACCCTCATCAGTAGAAGTCTGAAGAATGAGGCCTAGACTATCGTGGCTGGTCTCCCGATCCCCATAAGATTAACCTGCAGTGCCAGGAGTGATGGGAAACACAGGGAAAGGCAGTGACTTTGAAAGATTGTACAACACTGATGATAATGAGAAGTATTATTCACTGACAGGAATGGCAGAGATGGGGGAGGGAAGGGGGAGAGTGATTTTTATAGGGCCAGGTGAGTTCGTTGGAATTCATCTCGCCGTCTTAGCTTGTTGTCTCCATAGAATGCAAAAAGCAAATGTTGAACGCTATGAAACAATGGGAATTGTGCATTTAACATATATAATTTTTTTTTTTTTAATCAGATCTGGTGGTTAACACTCATGGATTTAGTTTTAGTTTGTTTTTCTGAGCAGAATTTGGAAGCAATGGGGGAAGATTCCTATTAATAATAATAATAATAATAATAATAATAATAATAATAATAATAATAATACAACACGCATAGCTGCTTTCCACTGGTGCTTCTTTGCATTCCATAAAGAGTAAAGATCCAGTCACAAGACATTATTCAGAGGAGAATGGGCGCACTGAACCCTGGAAATTGGATTTGATATACGCCAGGATATCTGCCTTTTCACTGCTGGAAGTTTCAATAAAGGAAAAACCGCAGTCTTTTACCAAGCGGTTTCTAGGGAAACTCCATGCAGCATAGCATCTGAAAACAATTTGGTTGTTAATGAGGGAGTTTCGCGCAATGGTGGGAAAATGCGAGTGAGAAAGGAAGTCTCTGTGATATTGGCTACTTGTCCACCAAGGCAAATTTCAGTGTGTGTGTGTGTGTGAGAGAGAGAGTATGTGTGTGTGCCCAATACAATCTCTGCATGGAACCTTTTGGATTTTGAAGAGCTATTTATTTTAATAATTTTGCTCAGGGTGCCAGCTCTTGCCCTGTAGTCTACCCACATTCCCTGTTTGAAATATAACAAACATTTTTTGGCATCAGTAACCAAATTACAGACTTTCTTTATTTGTATTCATTTTACACAATACAAGCTTTCCTAATCTCTTTTTTCCCTGTTGATTCACTGCACATGAATGTGTAAACCAATATTACTAGTACTAGTATATGACGAAAGTATATGATGACGTAAATATGAGAAATGCTTTTAGGATAATTAATCTCAGTCTTGATATTTGTAGTCCTGGAAGTGATTTCAGCCAAGTTAGAAAATAAAAAATAATAACTTTGAAGACTGCTGGACCAAGCTTTTGGCCAGATCTCAGTTACTCAATTTTTCCAGTCTTACGTTTCATAACCAGCCCATGCACATTCACAAGGTGCATGTAACAATAACTTTGTCTGTTCCAAAGTAATAGAAATACTAAAAAGTAACATCTCCCTATTGATGCAGCAAAAGAGATATAAAGGGATTATGTTGATATGGGCAATTAATCTTGGACAGAAATATTTCAACAAAGGAGTGCAACTGTTATCCCCTGTAAGATATGAAATGCATTAATCTTGTTCTTCTGTGATACTTTGCAAGTGGCAGCATCAGGAATTTCTTAGGCATTCAAATGCATGGGACAAGTAGAAGGGTATAATGTGTTAAGAAAAATACTGTCATTTTAGATGCTATAGGTTTGGACAAAGTCATTTTTGTTTATGTGTTGCTCTTGACATGCTTGTTGATGATAACTGTAGGCATAACTTGGCAAGACAAAACTATTAAAAAAACTTATGATTTCCCTTAATTCTTAATTTTTTGACACATTTAATGTAAAGCAATGTAGACTACACAATGCATATTACACTATCAAAGTCATTTCAGTCAGTATTATTGCACTTTGTATTGCTCTTATATTTTCTAAGTGGCCCTGGACAAGGGCGTCTGCTAAGAAATAAATAATAAGGTAATTATTTTATCTTTTATTATTATCAGTCTTGCATGTATGCATTTCATTAGATACTTGGAAAGCACACCTGGTTAATCCTTTGCATGAGGAACAAGCAGTGTATGGTTACTCTATGGAGCTCAACATAACATTAATCATCAAATGGGGAAGACTTCAGTTGAGATGCTATTGATGACACTTGACCGATCACTCAGTTAGGAAAGTGGTGTAATTATTTAATTGTGAAATGCCCAGGACTGAAGCTTGTAAAGGTATCCTTTGAAAATACACGTTGAATGTAAGTGTCATATTCACCAAACTGCTTTCATTTCCTTTGTCTGAGTCAGCTCAAGCACAGTCATCCACACCACAAACAATCACAATAATTTTGAAGCAGGCAGTTTAAGCATGGAACCATTTACACAGAGGTATTTAAAAATTGTCCTATGTCCATAATGTCATAAGTTTACTTTTGCATAGCACACTGGAGAGAGAGCACAAATTCTGACAGAAGAGTGGTGTAGTCCACCTTCAGCAAAACGGTGCCAGACTTCAATTCAGCTTGTGAACGGACTGAGTTGGACCAGTTTCATGTATGCATTAAACTGTGTTACCTTCTTTTGCGTTCCAAGCTCCTTTTCAGCAATTCCAATCTTTCCTACCTTCACCTACACCCAGTTATAGAAATCAGATTATAGGATTTGGAAAGCATGAAAACAGCTACAGCAAATTAGAGCTGTGTCCTTTAGCTGAAAACCTTAGCCACACAGTTGATATGGTACTGGAAACTTAATTTCTACATGAAGATTAATTCGGTTTTAATTAAACCATTATTCAACAAGATGTTTGTTTCTTTCTTTGACTATTATGTAACTGCGGTCTTTAGTCATCTGTTTACTATTCACTGCACACTGAGATGCCCAGTAGTTACAGTTCAGTCTCTTTTGTCAGTGTTTTTGTTTGAGTCCAGTCAGCCATTACAAATTCACATGAATGTGTGGACATCCAGTTTGGCTGTCCAATGAACATCATGACATTAACTGTTTATCGCTCCCCTCTGTGGTGTATTGGGCTAGAGGGAGAGAAATGGAAAGAGAGGGAGCTCACTTGCTAAACTGCAGTAAAACAGTAAAATAATGTATTTAATGTTTCAGGGGGGAACAAATAGAACTACAAATATCTGTGATCAGTTGTGTTTTGAATTTTACAATTCTATGGCCCGTGATTTGGGAGCAGTAGAACATATTATTGACATAGCATTTGATTTGTAAACAAAGTGTTTGTATCGGGAGCAGTCCCAGATTAATTATACCCATTATTTTTTGGGGCTGGAATATACAGTTGTTGTTTGTTTTTATTTTTTTGTATATTTATGTGTGATTGTCTTATCTCATTGCTTATTAAAGAAAATTAATCTCCTGGGTTTTCAGAATTTGAGAGAATCAATAAGTTGTGTAGATGTGTACATATGATTACAGTTCACATGTGTGTGTTTATATAATGGAGGTCCATGCAGACTGTCCTGTTTAGCAGCAGATCCTTTAAGTCCTGTAAGTTGCGAGGTGGGCCCTCCATGGATCAGATTTGTTTGTCCAGCACATCCCACAGATGCTCGATCGTGATTCATCAGACCAGGCCACCTTATTCCATTGCTCCGTGGTCCAGTTATGATGCTCACGTGCCCATTGCAGGCGTTTTCGGCAGTGGACAGGGGTCAGCATGCCTGATTGGTCTGTGGCTACGCAGCCCCATACGCAACAAACTGCGATGCACTGTGTGTTCTGACACCTCTCTATCAGAACCAGCATGAACTTTTTCAGCAATTTGAGCTACAGTAGCTCGTCTGTTGAATCGGACCACATGGGCCAGCCTTTGCTCCCCACGTGCATCAATGAGCCTTGGCCACCCATGACCCTGTCGCCGGTTCACCGCTTTTCCTTCCTTGGACCACTTTTGATAGGTACTGACCACTGCAGACCGGGAACACCCCACAAGAGCTGCAGTTTTGGAGATGCTCTGACCCAGTTGTCTAGCCATCACAATTTGGCCCTTGTCAAAGTCACTCAGTTCCTTACACTTGCCCATTTGTCCTGATTCTACCACATCAACTTTGAGGACAAAATGTTCACTTGCTGCCTAGTATATTCCACCCACTGACAGGTGCCATGATAACGAGATTATCAGTGTTATTCAGTCATGATGTTATGGATGATCGCTGTAGAATACAGTATAACATTTGAGGAATTATAATGGGGAAAATATGAAGTACAGGAAACGGCAATATAGCAAAATGTGGTGCAGGTTTGTAATACTAGCTGATTTCCCCTTGTGATATCTTTTTAAGACATGTTTTTTACACCTGAGAAAATTGTTAATGGTGAAATGAGTTAAATACACCACTTTCATAATTGGCCCAGAATTATGTTTCACTTACAAGTAGATCTTATTACTGTAAATAACGGAGAGTACAATAAATAAGCAGTTCATATATGGGTATTTCAGTGTATGTATATGCATGACTGTTCACTTGAATTATTATAATGACTGAAAATCCTGCACTGTTTATCTGCAGAGGTGGGGAATGTCAATTTAACCAGGTTCAATATGAACACTTGGCATGGTTTCACATTTCTTACAGGGACTGTGTGAATTGTTGGTGTAGGCCTAAACCCTGAAGATAACAACCCCTCAACATATGTGTATAATCTAAGGAGAGGTTAAGGTTGGCCGTATTTCTGTGTGATTACTTATGCATTCAATTATTTTCTGTTTTGTATTTGTAATTAATTTAGAACAATTTTCTGTGTTGACCAGTGACAAAAACTCCTGATTCAATCCAATCTGATTTCATGTTTGTAACTCAATGAAATGTGTAAAAGTCCAAGGGGGTTGAATACTTTTGAGAGCCACTGTGTATACCAAGTGAGCTGTCAATAACAGGAAAATAATCCGTTTTTAAGTATTGCAAAATGAGTTATATGTGCACCAGATTATTATTCTGAAATAGTTTGGCTACCTTTTTAATATGCCAGAGCATGACTGTGAAAGTAGTCAAGCACTTGACATTCCTAAGCATTAGCAAGAGCTTGTTTATAGGACAAAATTCACAACAAATACAAGGACTGTTAAAGATATACACTAACCTGAAGTAATGTAAACAAATGTAATGGTGGGCTACAGGTTCTTCCAGCCTTCTGTAATCTAAATTGTACAGTATTTTCAAATTTGACAAAACAGTTAATCAGGATGGGATTATAAGGACCAGGGGCAGGGGTAATTTATAAAGTTGATTTCAAACCTGAAGAGGAAGTTTAGAACTCATTATGGGCCCCAGCTTGAGTTCTATTTAATGAACAATATTAATGATGGAAAAATGGCATGGGAGATACAATTCTGTTCTTGTTTATTCCTCTGTTTCTATTTCCTTCTACCACCCCTTCCCCCTCTTTGGCCACATCACCGTCATCTGTCATCCAGAAAAGTTAAACAATGTGATGCATTTCTCTTCCCTTCTTAAAATAATGTTGGATGGTTGTGGTGAGCTCAAACTCAAAAGTGGATTGTTCTGTCATGCAGAACATTACAATTCATACCGTTGGTCATGGTGACCAGGGGGGCAAGCAGGGGTGTTTTTAGAGTTTGAAGAGACTAGGGGCTTAGCCCAGACACAGACCCACCACACCCCAAGCACAAAATACAGCTAAATGCATTACTGACAAATTGCATGTTTTGGAAGAACACATTATTCTGTTTCAGTAACAACTCCTGTATCTACCCTTTTCTGTTAATGCATACCATACTCTTTGTCTTTCACGGTGTCTACATCATATTTTACTTATTGTTGTCTGTCTCTGTGTCTTTCCTGGTGTCTCCATCTATTTGTTGTCTGTGTCTCTCTTTCCTTGCGTTTCCATCTTCAACTTAGCAATTGTCATTGTCTCTGTCAAAGAAACGTTGCTAGGGGTCTTGAGTGCTATAGCTAATTTGCTCACAAATACAAATTGCTAGATTAAATTGGCTGATCAGTACAATGGTTGAATGGAACAGAAGTGTCTGAACTGAATGAAATCTCTCAATTGGGTATTTTTTCAATTGAGACTGAGATTATAGAGTTTGGAATCTAGCGGTCAGAATGACTGCTATGGCCATTCTAGTAGATACAGAATTCCGGTAGTTCTAGTGTTAATGATAAAAAACAAAGAATACTCTGATTTTAAAAATAATATACAGTACATATGTTTATATGAACACATTTTGTCACTAAAAGGAAACTGTTTTAGATTTAAACAAAACTTTCTTGCATTTCATACATTTTGGCACATGTATGTATATTTTGTCATTTTTAACATGTTTACAATATTCAGTAGTTCTTGGAAACCTTCCGAGTTTTACCAATCGCGAAAAGATGGCACATGCACATGTGCATTCATCCTTGACCTTGTTATACTGGAAAATCTATCAATGGCATCCACATTTGAATGTATTTATTGCGTACAGGGATAGCACACAGCCTGGGAACCAGAAATCAGCGAACAGTGCTATTTTATGTATTTTATGTTTTAGTCAGAGTGCCTCTTTTTCTAGTTCATTTAATGTGCACATGTATGTAGTTCATGAATGGATAGTCCTGATGCAGTGGTTGACAGTCAGTGATTTAAGTATTCCTGTTTATTTCATGTTTTTACTTTTTAAATACATTGTGTTTATTCATTACTTGAATCTGTTCACATTACATGAGCAAAAATAACCTTGGGTCATGCACCCAAAAAATTGAAAATCACAAAGACAAATTTAAACATAATTGGATATTGTGATCCAAAGTCATGGTCATTGATTCAGTAATCAATCCTTCATTCAATACTCAACAGTTTACTCCTACTCTCTGGCTCTCCTCCTGCCTCTACACAAGAAGAAGTGGATATTGTCCCTGTTTTATTGAGGAGGGAGGCCAGTAATCGGGCAGCAGCGCATCAGCTGGAAAATCACCTCCACCTGAGTCTGGGGAGTGCCAGTGCCTCATGGGGCAGTCCTTTACTGTGTCGCCCATCACTGCATCACACATCCCTCCCTTACAACGGAAGCCAGGGGCAGTGAAGGACTGCCATACCACGGTCACCCCCACCCCCGGGAGCGAGCAGGGTGACTGAGGGTCAGCGACAGGGGGCAGCAGGAGCCCAGGGACTACAGGCATTCGGACAGGGCACCTCGGCAGGCGGTGGGGAAGACGGTGGACAGACGACGCGACATCCGGGCACGGCAGGGGAGAAAAGGAGGTGTCCCGCGGTGACAACATGATGTCAGAGGGCAGCAGCGGGTGGCAGAGGAGGGATGCACTGCAGCCACAGCCCCTGGAGCTGCAACCAGGATGCCTTGGCTCTGGAGCTGCTGGCCAGTATTTCTCCTCTTTGCTCACTTTCTTCCTCCCATTCCAGCTCTGGTAGACCTACATGTCACGGCTGTGACGCAGCTCCTTCAGTTAGGTGGACGAATAACAGCTCCCTTCTCTCCAACCCAGGGATTTCTTGCGGCTCTCCCCTCTCCAGTTCAGGGGTCAGTAGCGGCATTACCCTCTTGTGCTGGATGAACTGTTGTTTCTCTTCTGTTCAGGGCTGGTAATTCCAGTAATTGAGCAGCAGCACGTCAGTTGCTGCTCTGGTAAATCTCTTTCACCTGGGTCTTGGGAGTGCCAGTGCCTCACGCGGCAGTCCTTGGATCAGAGTCATACGACAGAATGAAATGGACTTCCCAATGTTACCCACAATGTGGAGAATGCACTCTGGAGGCCAGAACAAATACAGACAGTTTAATTCTGCAATATTGGTTTATTGGATTCCTATTTACTAAATAAGTAGTGAAACATGCACTGGTGCAGCTTTAATCCAGTCATGTCAACAAAGCAGTTAAATAAGTGTGCCTGTGTTTTTATTCTGCTTTTTTCAATGTTCAATGAGAGCATCATGTTTACCTACAAAGTGTAGGTTTGCACTGAACAGTCATTGCTAGCAGTAATTACTAGCAGGCATATGGCCTAGTGTGCTAAATTGCACAGGATTGCTTTGGGTAACTGCTGAGACAGTCAGAAAAGCTATTCATATGTGTTCTGTGCAGACTGGCCATTATTTAAAGTTCCAAGATTAAATATCTGTCTTGTGGAAATCTTAAATTGCAATCAAATTGCTTGCAGTTTTTCCAGTAACATATTGACAAGTGTAGACTAGAAAAATGTCTGGTGGTTCATTATTAGCAATTATTGGTGAAAGCTTTTGCTAGAAATCATTTTCAGGGATGCATCCCCCCTAAATGGCATATAAGTTTTTGTAGTGCCCTGTGTGTTTCATGTAATCTTTTGAATTACTCCATTAGCAAAGTTTTTCTAAAGCTATAATTAACAATAAATCCCACTCTTAGTCATGCTTGGATGCTTTTCAGAACAATACAGTCTTACCTTAGCAAAACAAAGTATTCAATTTAGGTTGATTTTATATAGATTTTTAAGATATGTTTAGATATGTTCTTGTATATGGAGTTAGTAAAGCTTACATCGTGGACATTGTTTAAAGGGGCAACAAATGAGGTTTAAAATATATATATCCATCACCACATATTTCTACAGCTCTTTATTGAACATTTGACATGCATCTTAGGGGAAAAACACTTAAATAAAAAATCCCTATTTTGTTTTTCTTAAATATTTTACATCCTGGCACTATCAAGATCTTGTGTTTGGTACAGGGGGCGGTTCTTAGGCTAGGGGTCTGTGATGTCACTCACACCTCTGCCATAGTTTGCAGCCAGTGACATCAGGCAGTTCTCAATCTTGAGAGCTCACACTTTTGATTTGCTTTCTGTGCACCTTTCCTCCTCGCGTTGATCTTGAAAGTTATTACAGTGGATTCCTAAATTTACAAACTTGTCAGCACCTGAGTAACAAAAAAGGTAAAATGGCAAGCACAGTACTTTGCAAGTTTGCAGCAAAACCTGTTGTCATAAGATTTCTTTTCTCCCAGCCAAGTAAGCAGTTCTGGTGAAGGAGTTTGACCTGGGATTAAACTTTGGTTTTACCTTAATCTCATCAATTATTACAGCTAGACCAGGAGCTAGAGATGTGGCACATCCTTGCCAATGTCCGTTAAAGTAGCAGGTCATTTAATCTGGATTTTCCTGTTATTTATCTTCCTAATTTCTGCTTATCTTGTTATGTTATTTAATGGTCTGCTGTCTGCTGCAATTTTCTCCTCCTCTGTTCCAGCAGGATACTGAGACATGGGGGAAGCATTTTGGTGTTGTTCATATCTTCCCTGGTGTGTTTTTGGGTATTTATGTTAGGCAAGTTTGCCTACCCCTGCACACTTGCCCCAGATTGGGGAGTTGTCGTGGAAATCATTAGTTACGCAAGCAAATCTTTATATTGGGCTGGCCAAAAGTGACTTTTACATGTTTTGTATGTTGTCAGTAGACCCCCATGATTAATCAGTTCTTCATAGGGTGACAACCAAGATCTGAGCATATGACCGTTTTCATACTGAATAGTAGGCTTATCAAGTTCGTGAAGTACAAATAGACTTCAGTTATATTTCAGGAACCATGGAACTTGATTCTGGTATCAAATATTTATTTTGGGGGAGTGGAGAAGTTCAGAGAAGATGCTTTGTTGGTCACTAGCATGCACTTAGGAGATCCCTCAAGTTCTTGTGGAAGTTTTCAGATCAGTTTTGTGTGATTTGAAAATGCAAGTACGTGTCTGAAACAAAATGCTCCCCCTTTTCTGGATTCTAAGATGGATGAGATCATTGAAACTGAACTCCAGCGTTCTGACTCCCAGGGTGATTGGTATTTCTCATGCCCCATTCCCCCACCACAACTCTTTAATTCATGTTAATGTGAAGTGTTTTCAGTACGTTCTGTGCTTCTGTATGCTGTGTGCCCCCTTATAGTGACACTGTGCTTGGTTCCCCTTCACTGATCATAATAGGACTTTGTAATTTAGTAGACCCTTGTATCCAGATCAACTAGGGATCAACTTGGGTATAATATGAGAGAAGCAGAAATCTTAAGCAGCTGTGTCCAATAATTGAACACTGCATCCGTGTGAAAAAATTTAAGTCAGTCTGGGACTGATTGAGAGAGCGGCTTTGATGTTGAAATGTTCTGGATGTTTCCTAGCATTTTACTATCTATACGTCTAATGCACAATTAGATTGGTATCTTCAGCGGACTTCAAATTCTTGCTCCTTGCTTCACCCACCATGTGGAATGAGGTGTGTATCTCAAGGAGGTATTTGAGGCTTCTTTAAATCCACTTCCTGTTAGAAGCTAAATTTCTTATTCACTTTATGCACTATTCAGTGGGAGCCCTTAACTACAGTCAAGCAGTAGGTGTAGCCTGGGGACCAGCAGTGAGAACTACATTGAGTGGAGGCGTTGATTGAAGTACTCACTAGGGAGGTCTACAAATTATAACATTTTTGATAAGGTGACTACTCTAGTAATAATGTATTTATCCATTTCCTTGCTTTCCTGTTTGGCACCAGGCCATAGCTGGGAGAACCTTACATGTCATAGTGGAGAGTAGGTGAATTAGTTTTATGATGCCAAATGGCTCACTTAATAATACAAAAAATGCCTACAATCAGGAAAGACTTTCTTATCTATCTATCTGTCTACTGGGTCATGTAATTAATGTTTTCCTCCAGTAGCTGTAGTTTTCTCCCATGGCTAAATGCATTCTCTTAGCTTTCCCTGGTTGAGGTCCAGCTGTGAAACAGACTGCTTTGGGAATAGGCAAGAATTTATTTTCCCCAGGAAAATATTTTCCCCAGTCCCAGGAATTTAAAGAGTTTTAAAGTTTGGGGGACACAGGAGCATGGAGGGCAAGGAGAGGGCAGGACATGGTGACCAACAAGGGGGAAGTGGAGAAGGATAGGCAGGGTCTAGAGTCAGTAGTCTGGAGACTGTAGTAGAGGTGTTCAACTTATGCAGTAGCTGTGAAAGATCTATTGAAAGATCCTACAGCATCTTCCACTTGAAACTGCTTACCATACCCCCTTTGTAGGATTGCTTCAGGACACAAACAATGACTAATATGCCTAATACAAAGACTGTGGCATAGGAACGTTCCCAGCCTCAGCCATGGAGTCCTTCAGGGTCTTTTGGTGTTCAATAAAACTAAGCTCTCCACTAATTATATCAAACCCATTATGAGGTTATTTAGTCAAGATCAAGATCAAGAGGGTCTTTGGCCACGGAGTTAAGTCTTCCTCAGGGACTAGGACTCTTCCAGGCCAGGGCTGAAGACCACTGTAGTAGAAAATATTGAGGGCCAAATTGACTGTTTTATCTGTTCAGCACACTGAGCCCTCTGTTTTGTTCCCTTTTATGTAGTTGTTTACAGCTGAAAAGTAGCCTTATATTCATTGTGACTTATTGTAGTTTTAGAACTAAGTTTTTGAAAGTAGACTGGAAACTGAGGTAAGCTCTTTATATACACTCACCTAAAGGATTATTAGGAACACCATACTAATACTGTGTTTGACCCCCTTTCGCCTTCAGAACTGCCTTAATTCTACGTGGCATTGATTCAACAAGGTGCTGAAAGCATTCTTTAGAAATGTTGGCCCATATTGATTGGATAGCATCTTGCAGTTGATGGAGATTCGTGGGATGCACATCCAGGGCACGAAGCTCCCGTTCCACCACATCCCAAAGATGCTCTATTGGGTTGAGATCTGGTGACTGTGGGGGCCAGTTTAGTACAGTGAACTCATTGTCATGTTCAAGAAACCAATTTGAAATGATTCGACCTTTGTGACATGGTGCATTATCCTGCTGGAAGTAGCCATCAGAGGATGGGTACATGGTGGTCATAAAGGGATGGACATGGTCAGAAACAATGCTCAGGTAGGCCGTGGCATTTAAACGATGCCCAATTGGCACTAAGGGGCCTAAAGTGTGCCAAGAAAACATCCCCCACACCATTACACCACCACCACCAGCCTGCACAGTGGTAACAAGGCATGATGGATCCATGTTCTCATTCTGTTTACGCCAAATTCTGACTCTACCATCTGAATGTCTCAACAGAAATCGAGACTCATCAGACCAGGCAACTTTTTTCCAGTCTTCAACTGTCCAATTTTGGTGAGCTTGTGCAAATTGTAGCCTCTTTTTCCTATTTGTAGTGGAGATGAGTGGTACCCGGTGGGGTCTTCTGCTGTTGTAGCCCATCCGCCTCAAGGTTGTACGTGTTGTGGCTTCACAAATGCTTTGCTGCATACCTCGGTTGTAACGAGTGGTTATTTCAGTCAAAGTTGCTCTTCTATCAGTGAATCAGTCATCCCATTCTTCTCTGACCTCTAGCATCAACAAGGCATTTTCGCCAACAGGACTGCCGCATACTGGATGTTTTTCCCTTTTCACACCATTCTTTGTAAACCCTAGAAATGGTTGTGCGTGAAAATCCCAGTAACTGAGCAGATTGTGAAATACTCAGACCGGCCCGTCTGGCACCAACAACCATGCCACGCTCAAAATTGCTTAAATCACCTTTCTTTCTCATTCAGACATTCAGTTTGGAGTTCAGGAGATTGGCTTGACCCTAAATGCATTGAAGCAACTGCCATGTGATTGGATGATTAGATAATTGCATTAATGAGAAATTGAACAGGTGTTCCTAATAATCCTTTAGGTGAGTGTATAATATACTAGCAATACATAACGATAATGCTACAGCCAGTACTACTACTACCCTTGCATTTAATTTCATAAAGCCCCTTGCATACAAATATTGTAAATAGTAATAGTAAAAAAAAAATACACAAATAGCTCAATGGTAATAAAATCACCCAAACAATGAAAAGGCATACTTTTTTGGCTCAATGGCACAATTATTTGTATCTGTATCATAGTGCACTATCCACTTTCTGTGGTTTACTGGATTTTCACTTTACTTCCCTACACGTCACTGTGGTTTTCCCAAGGTCTACTACACCAAACATTTATAAGGGGGATCAAAACGATTTCCCATAGTGAAATGTAGGTTGTAGCATTGAAAGAAGGCCCATTGATTAACATACGATTGTGGACTGTTGTGTTTTAAGAACAAATTCAGAAGATGACTAGTGATGACTAGTGAGAGGGTATTCCAGTAAAATGCTTTATGACCAATCAAAGACAGCCTTGTTTCGGGAGCAGATAACACACCAGAGGGTGTGGGCCATAAGTAGTACGAGGGGATGTCACGTTGAAGTCACATTCAAAATCTTGTACAGCCAGGCCTGTAAATCAATTCTTAATTTGATCAGCAGTAAATTATTGGATCTGTAGAAGGTTCCTCCCTAGGTCAGTGGGTCTTTGGGGCTGCGTGTAAGCCACTGTATTGTTAAATTACTGATTTCATGGATATTAGGTTATAGGCCTATTCATAGGCTTTGTGTAGGTTATTACCCTTGACCCTCTTTATGGAGTGAATTGGGGGTGGGGGTTGTTAGTATGAGTACGGTACAGGGGGAGTACTATGTCAACTATCAACTACACATAAAACTTCCTGAATGCTTGTAGTCTGAGAAGAACTACTACAAGATGTTCCTGGTGACTGAGCCTCACTCATTACATAAAGCACAGACAGAGAAGGTTGGCCAATCCATTATAATGCAAGTCATCTTGGATGAAGCATCAGCCAAACACATAGATCAATTATTCTGGGAGTAACAACTACTGCATATGGCATGGAGAGATCACCAGTACCCCAGTGTTGGCTGTCTGTGTATGAGGTCCACTGGGAGACTCCCCAGGCTTGGTTAAGGTCAGAATCAGAAGCCAAAACAACCAAGCCCACAATTCCATAGTTTTGAAGTGGGCATATGCTTAAACATGTCTAATATGACAGACCCATATCTAATATACCTTCAATACTTGAGAAAAATATTTCTCTCCATTAAAAATAAAGTAACACGTGTAAAGGGTTGGGGGGCCCGTTGCAAGAAAGTGCTGTATGTAGGCGGGGTCTGGTCTTGAAACACACAGTAGGGAGGCAGGCAGAGGGTACAAAACAGGCTTGCTGATGTTTTATTGCTTCCCTTAAATGGAAGGCACAGTGTCAAAAAGGCAAAACAAAACCTAGCTCTGTCTGAGCACTAACTAAACAAACTATTCCTAACTACAAAACAAACACTAACAATAATAACAGTAAATGCCCGGGTCGGCAGAGCAGACAGACAGGTGACAAATTAAAGGAAAAACCAACATGCAGTGTCTCAGTAAGGTGTTGGGCACCATGAGCCGCCAGAACAGCTTCAATGCTCTTGGCACAGATTCTACGAGTCTCTGGACTCTACTGGAGGGATGAACACCATTCTTCCAAAAGATTTTCCCTCATTTGCTGTTTTGATGATGGT
This sequence comes from Amia ocellicauda, assembly GCF_036373705.1. Lineage (NCBI taxonomy): Eukaryota > Metazoa > Chordata > Actinopteri > Amiiformes > Amiidae > Amia > Amia ocellicauda. The sequence goes on from NC_089868.1 coordinate 7,651,638, forward strand.
GGTGGAGAACGCTGTCTAACACGTCGGACCAAAATCTCCCATAGGTGTTAAATTGGGTAGAGATCCGGTGACTGTGAAGGCCATAGAATATGATTCACATCATTTTCATACTCATCAAACCATGCAGTGACCCCTTGTGCCCTTTGGATGGGGCATTGTCATCCTGGAAGAGACCACTCCCATCAGGATAGAAATGTGTCACCATAGGATAAAGGTGATCACTCAGAATAACTTTGCCATGATTTGCTGTGATTCAAACCATGCCAGGAAAATGCCCCCCACAGCAGCCTCCGGACCCCCTCACTGTAGGGGTCAAGCAGTCAGGCCTATACCGTTCTCTTGGTGTCGCCACACATGCACTCGCCCATCTGTATGTATGTATATTATAAAATGTGGCCTGTATATATTTTTTTTCTTTGCTTACTTATTTTGTTTTCCTGTTTCCATATTTTTACATTTTTTATCAGATGTTTATTTCTCAGACTCAAAATAAGCAGTTGGGGAAAAAAAGGGAGTTCTATAGTTTACACATTGTTTCACAGATACACACGTAAATTCAAGTTAGGTTAGCTGGAGGCTTACTAGGGAGTGTATATTTCTGTTTCTTGGTCTGATTGCAGTCTTTTAATCATTGGCAGAATAATGAGGTAGATTGGTGAGTGGGAAAGTCAGCAAAAACCTGTGGACCACTTGTAGTGTTACATTGAGTGCAGCACGTAACAAATGGCATAACAGGAAAACATTGATGCAACAACCTATTCCTGTAAGGATCTCAATACAATATAAACAGTAAAAGGTCAACAGAAAAATGGTTTCACTCAGAATATCTTTCTGTGATTAAGTGGAAAAAAATGCCCCAGGTCCCTAGACTGTCAGAAGCCAAATTAAATGCTTTTTTTTCCAGTAGTAAGAAGTCAAGGCAATCTCATTGCTCATTTCCTTTTGTCATTAAACTCTCTCTCCAGTAATGTGCTCTCTTCTCCTCAAGCATCTGTCTTTCCCAGCTTTCCCAGGTTTAATGGTACATTGTTTCCCAAGTGTAGATGACACAGGAGGGGTTGCTCACTCCCTGTCAGCTGCAAGATAAAATCCAAAAGGGTCTTGGAAAGGAAGTAGGACTGGGCTGAGATGTTGCATGCTTACCAGCAAATACAAAGTATGTAGGATTGAAAGCAATATAAAAGTCAAAAACTGGCTGCATCACCCTGGCCAAAAAGACAGTCTAGGTGTTGCTATTGACACTGAGTGAAGAGGGAAACAAAAAAGGATCATGGAATGCTGGGATTCACAAGAAAAACTCCTGATTTGAAATCAGGGGAAGTCACTCTAAAGTCAGAGTAAAACTATATAATCCTATAGTGACCTCACCCTGAATATTCTTTTCAATGCTGGTCACCAGATGACAAAAAGGTAATGCAAAATGACCAGAGCAGCGAAACCAGGTGTTACAGGTACGTCACAAGCAAATACATTAATACAGATGCATATCTCCAGCTGTTTAGCCCGAGAAAACAATTCCACAAAGGCTTTTCCAAATTCCAGATAAGTATTAATCCAGAGAAAGATCCAGAGCTTTTCATAAAGAGCACGCACACGACCTAGAAAAGGGGGCATCAATGAGAGTGAATTAATTACACTACTAAGAACAATTGTGTGTTGTGTATTGAACAGAGGAAAAGAGAGAACAACTACAAATGGACCTAAGCAGGGCGTAGTGTATAGGATTCACAGCTTCCATTTTTATGAGGTCTACAGCTTTATACATATATGTGTATATACATACAACATACCAGTTGTCACCATCTGATCACATGAATAACAAATAGGTAGGAAATAAAGTGTCACCCCTGTTAGAATGATTGCCCAATAGCAGACTGCATACTTACTAATGCATCTTTTAAAAATAAATATTTTAGTTTAACCTTTTATACACTACAAGTTGCCTTTATACAAATTTGTGTGGGTATTTAGAATAACCTGACAAGTAACATTGTAGATGCTGAGTCACTGGTGGCAACAAAGAGCATCCTTGATGGACTTCCTGCATTATTAAGTTCCCCATAAGCATACAAAAGGCAAAATTGCCTCCCCTCATGTATTAACCTGATTGCATACTTACATATTTTAAAGTAAGTCACTTGATTTATAAGATGCAAACGATTTACCATATTTGTCAAACCCCCAATTCACCATTTCTAAATGAGCATGCATAGCAGTGGGAGCAGTTTTTTGTCTTAGTATTCACGGTAACAGTCATTAGACATGCAAAGCCTCTGTGTTCAAGTCCATGAGCGCTGAATGAATTGCTTTTATGCTGTAATTGGAGATGTCTTTGTGGCCACAGGAGGAAAAGAATAGTTGAGGGCTTCCCTTTCTTTGGTGCCTCCGAGGGCTCATTAGAAGTTTTTAGGCTCTGAGAATCAATTGGCTGTTATATAACTTGTTGTGTAAACAAGATAGGCTTTGGCTGAATCTTTCGGTAGTATATTCAATGGTAATATTTTGTTTGTTTCATATTTTTGGGAGGTTGTTTGTGTTATATATATAAAAAATAAAAAAAACATAATCATGGTTGAATATCTAAAGGTGGACCTGTTCCAGAAAACAAAATTAATATAGCTGAACAAATACAGAGCAAGGACCTGTATAATCCATGGACATATTCTATTTCAGTACTTCAGGATTTCCACAGGTGTGTGCATTGGAAAGTGAAGTTCCAGGTTTTATTTGTGCAGGTGTGATCTTTTTTGTTCAGTTGGTATGCCCATGCTGGAATGCCTAGTATGCCGTTACTTGTCGCATTGGCTCAGAGGGCAGAAGACTGACATTGTCCACATGTCAGCAAGTCCTAATAAAAGAGTAGACAATTTGGTAACAAAGCAAGCCTAAGCATTTCAAAACATCAAACATAAAAATGAAAACATGTTGGTCTGAAATAATACTTTGTGAAATTGCTCATAAAGTAAATGACACTAAAGAAATGAATAAGGAAAACCAGGCACATAGATTGTGAGTCCCTGCAGTGTTAAGAATTGAAATTGTCATTGAAATTAAAAAAAAATATCAGGGTTAGAGAATTGGAATAGTAGCTGCCTGGAAGGAATTGAGGTGGAACGGAAATCGAACAAAAGGAATCAGCCCCAACTCTGCATATTGGAGCCCTTCCACGGAGGGGACACACAATAGAATGCTGTAATATAAGTGACATTTACACTTTCCTTCATTGGAAGCTCCCTGATAACTTGTCTCCATCACGGTTCCACCTTCAACAAAGGTTTATGAACGTGTCTTGTGGTATTATTATCATGAACAGCACTGGGGTATAGCGCCTAACTTTCCCCACATGTTCACCCTACATGATTAATCCCCATTAACCAATCATACAACTACATAAACACATGGTAGGGACTTAATGTACAGTGCCCTAGTACTCCTGTTGCATACAGTGTATTCCTATGCTGATATGCAAGAGGAACTGGTCCCCAACAGGACCAGTCATGTACGATTTGCATTATAACACTGTAAGTAGTACTTGACAAGGGGGATGCCCCCCTTACACACTACGATACTAAAATTTTTATGCAAAATTGGCAGTTCTTACAACAGATTAGCATCAATGCATGCAATATTGTCTATTCTGAAGTATGTCTGGGGACTGAGGGATGCTTGGTAATTCAAAACCAACGGTCACTGTGTGAGGGCTCACAATCAGCTCATACCCTAAAAACCCCTCTCTCTCTCTGCCTCGCACTCTTTCTGTGCTGGGCAGGGCCTTGGAGGCACAGCACAGTCTTCGGGGGCCACTTCTCTTTCTGTGCTAATTGCTCAATTGTCTGGCTGTAGACCATAGTTGGCAGTATCCTTAATGAACCTGATGCAGTTTCAGCAAAAACCTGCACAGAAAGCACTGAGGATGTGCAGAGAAGCTACTGACCACGGCTGCCACTGTTTCACACTAATTATCATTGAAAAAAAAAAATTAAATGCAGTGTTAAATACAGTTTCCTTTCTGACCAAATTAACACTGTTTAGAAAAGTTTACAGTGGTTTGTTGGTTTACAGTGCAAGAAATATGTCGTTGCCTTACTTTGAAGGACCAATAATCATTTACATGACAAATAATTGTCATGAGCACTAGCATGTTTTTACCACTTCGTCACATCTGGTTAACCTTTTGCTGTAAGAGTCTGTGGGCTTGATTTTCTACAATACAAATGATTGGGGGCAGAACATAGGTTTCCTATAGCTGCTGGAACATACAGCTTAGTTTATGATAAATAATCTTAATTTGAAAAATGGGAAAATATAATCAACTGAATTCAAACAACTGGTCTTACTTGTTCCAAATAATTCACCAGCTTTTGAAAATCTGACTCTCGGTGTGTGTTTCAGGTACATCTCATCGCGGAGGCTACTCCCACTGTGCAGTGACGTACGCTCTCCGGGAGTGTGGCATCCGTCACATCGACACGGCCAAGAGATATGGCTGTGAATCCCAACTGGCGCAGGCCATCAAGGAGAGCGGGGTGCCGAGAGAGGAACTCTGGATCACCAGCAAGCTATGGCCAGCAGATTATGGCCACGAGATGACCAAACAGGCATGCCTGGACTCCTGCCGGAGACTGGGGGTCGAGTACCTGGGTAAGACACAGAACATGCTTTGTCTGCCCACCTTTCAAGCCCGACTGGGTGCACAGCAGCCCCCCATTGTTGCCCTCTCAACACCATCGTCCCTGTCGACACTTAGAGACAGGACAAGATTTTAAAGTTGTCCTCATATACAAACAAATTACAGTAAATTAAACATTGCTGAGGTGAAAATGTGTGTGAGGAGCAAACTGGTAATAGTGACTTACCACTCACTATTCCTGCTGCCAATCATACAGAATGAACAGCTGATCAGCCTTACTGAAGCAATCGGGACAGAATGTGCACTCTAGGTTTTATATTTGATTTACTATTACTTAACAGAAGAGAAGCAATGAATGCAAAGCTAATGATCACTGAACACATCAACGAAGTAATACAAATGAAGACTTGTCTGTACCAATATGTTATAAGCTATTGGTTAACTGTGTTGTAATTAAGTAGCAATGCTCAATGTTGAAGCGAGGTAATGCATTACATTTAAAGTTGATTTAAATGTCCCAAATTTCTTCCTAACAATTCCCAAGCTGGTCAAACGATCATAAACAAGAATCAGTACCCAGAGTCATTAAAGGACTTCTCAGTTAGGTTGGGGGATCTTAGGCAGGCCGAATTTTTTACTTTTATGGTCTGGCCATGAAATCTGCCTTACAAATCCTCCATTTACAAGAAAGTGCCATGGAATCTGAATACAAGACCATAAGAAAAGTTTCCCATCAGAGCAGGCCATTTTAATTTCAGTCGCTAATTGATCCTAGAGTTTCCTTTACTTTTACTTTTTTTTTTTTTGTGGAAGCCCAGAGAGTCCACCTCAACTGCATGGACCAGACCCCTGCAACTCATTGTGTAGTGTTGAAGACATAGATTAGTGTGTGGTGGGCTGTGGTTGAGGGTCTTATCTGAAAGGCAGCACCTCCTATGTAACGTTGCCCCCTCTTAATTTCCAGTCCAACAGCATCATGATTTCTGGTCAAGATAGTGGTTCACCAATGCAGCAGCCAACTGGATTATCTCTCACTATCTCCAGCTGTCAGCTTTCTAAATACATCAAGCTTCAGAATGATGTAGCTGATTTGAGGGATATAGACTATAAATGGAGGCTGAAAAGTTGAGTCAGTTCAGCGTTAAAACACAAAGAGATCTGCCATCTGAGTTTAGTCAGCATTTCAACCCCTCCCTGCAAGAGAAAACAGTGTGAGGAACAGGAAAACATGGGTGTCCACGTGAGGAGGGACAAGTGTTCCTCCTGCCATTGGGTTTCGTTGTTTTGCTTTTCCCAGTGAATATCTTGCATCCTGAACACATTTCTTTGGGAGGAAATTAAACGAAACCTCATTGCTCAGTAATTTCCCTTTGTGATTCTTGAAGGAAAGGGAAAAAAGTACCTTCTGTCAGATATGAGCATCAGTGAAATAATTAGAACTGATATGAAATGTAAAAATCTTTTAATCTTATTAGTGATACAAAGACCGTTCGGTCCATGCACTGCAACTGTTATGTTAAAGGACATATTAAAGGACGTATCTACTATTATGTAATTTGTTGCTCAAACATTACATGTCCTCGGCATGATTCTCTTAAGAAACTCTTAAAGCAAAACATATTGAAAAGGCTCCTGTCAGCTTAGGGATAGTGGTGAGGAAGTATTTCCCTGTTACACACTGCCTTCTTTAATTGCCATTTGTGCTTGGTGTGACTCTAAATTACTTTCCCTGCACACTGTCTTGTGATCAGCTCTGAAATGTCATGTCATGTCATGTATTATTTTATTTAATCAGGAAAGGTATTTGTAAGCAAAACAAAAAAGATGCAGTGTATTAAAAAAACAAACAAAAGAAAAACATTACTTAGCATTAGCCAAACAAACACTTAAAAAAGAAAAACGCCCCAATAAAACAAGCAAGACGTCTTTGTAGCCAAGTATAGGTATGACTGCATGTCAGAGGTCAGGAAGTGATGTGAGCAAAGAGGAAAAATTAGGAAGCAGATTTTTCCACAAAAGGCCTCTGCAGCTGTAAAAACACCCTTTTTAAGAGTCTGTCTGTTACACTGGTGAATAAGTACAGCCCTTTTATTATTGATATTTTTTATTTTTTAGTAATCCCAAACTGATTACTAAATGGCACAACAAATGGCACTATTTACAAAGTTTCCATCTCTTATGCACTTTCAGCTGCAAAGTCCATGGCATTGTCCTGGTCAGGCTTGCAACCAGACTGGGACAAGGAGGCTGAGCCTATTTTGTCTGGGATGTGATATAGTTGTGCGATAAGGGAACATGTTGAAATAATAAAATAGAAAAACCTGATGGCTCACAATGGAGCTGAGAAACAAAACAAAACAAGAAGGTTAAAAAAATAAAAACATCTCCCAGCTATTGCTGTTGTGTCGATCATTCCCTGTGCTGCGTAAACAATGTCTTCTTTTCCGAAGGCATAAATCAGAGAGTTAAAGGTCACCCCTGAGTTGGGCTAGACTTCACAGGAAAGCAGGAGGCCAGCTGTTGGGTACAGATAAACTGGCAGTGCTGTTCTTTTTCTGCCTCGCAGCTTGGGATTGCTGGGGTATACTGTAAAGCTAGATTTTTTCACCATGAGGTGTATAGTTTGGAATTCACATCTCTTAAAATGTGCATCTTATATTAGTATAATTTTGTTTTTATTTATGGAAAGCCCACCAGGACAAAAAGGCTAAGTGTCTATGTAACACTGCTGATGTAATTCATTAAAATGTGTCATAACTGAACCTGCAAGGAAAAGCCAGTCTTTCATCTGTGAGTTCAGCAGTGGTGCTAATAAGGTTACATATATTCCAATCTGTTTTCTACATAGAGTGATAACACTTGGAAAAAGCTACAACAAAACCTTTGAAGCCCAAATCAGGATGTGTACATCTGGTATCAGTCTAGACTGTACAGTGCTATCGAGTCTGGACACATCCCGAATGCAAACCTCCTCGATAAAAGTGAAGACAGGTGTTTCACAATATATGATATACAATATATAGTGCTTTGCGAAAGTATTCACCCCCCTTGGCATTTTTCCTATTTTGTTGCATTACAACCTGTAAATTAATTGGATTTTTATTTGGATTTCATGTAATGGACATACACAAAATAGTCCAAATTGGTGAAGTGAAATGAAAAAAATAACTTGTTTTAAAAAATTCGAAAAAAAAAAATGGAAAAGTGGTGCGTGCATATGTATTCACCCTCTTTGCTATGAAGCCTTTAAGTAAGATCTGGTGCAACCAATTACCTTCAGAAGTCACATAATTAGTTAAAGTCCACCTGTGTGCAATCTAAGTGTCACATGATCTGTCACATGATCTCCGTATATATACACACCTGTTCTGAAATGCCCCAGAGTCTGCAACACCACCAAGCAAGCAAGCAAGCGAGCGGCACCACCACCACCACCACCACCAAGCAAGCAAGCAAGCAAGCAAGCAAGCAAGCAAGCAAGCAAGCGGCACCACCACCAAGCAAGTGGCACCACCAAGCAAGCAAGCAAGCGGCGCCACCAAGCAAGCAAGCGGCACCACGAAGACCAAGGAGCACTCCAAACAGGTCAGGGACAAAGTTGTGGAGAAGTACAGATCAGGGTTGGGTTATAAAAAAATATCCAAAATTTTGAACATCACACGGAGCACCATTAAATCCATTATTAAAAAATTGAAATATGGCACCTCAACAAACCTGCCAAGAGAGGGCCGCCCACCAAAACTCACGAACCAGGCAAGGAAGGCATTAATCAGAGAGGCAACAAAGAGACCAAAGATAACCCTGAAGGAACTGCAAAGCTCCACAGCGGAGATTGGAGTATCTGTCCACAGGACCACTTTAAGCCATACACTCCACAGAGCTGGGCTTTATGGAATAGTGGCCAGAAAAAAGCCATTGCTTAAAGAAAAATAAGAAAAAAATGTTTGCTGTTCACCAAAGGGCATGTGGGAGAGTCCACAAAGATATGGAAGAAGGTACTCTGGTCAGATTAAACTAAAATTGATCTTTGTCTGCAGAGGCGATTGTAGGGTATGTGGGGGCCCCAAGCAAAATAATTCCTGATGGTGATGCACGGGGGTGGGGTGCAGCGTAGTTTTCTCGTGGCGGGGGGGTTGTGTCGCAGAGTTTTCTCCTGTGAGAGCGGGGTGGGAGGGTGCGGCGGGGATGCCTAGGATGCCTACCCCCTTGCGACGCCCCTGTTGTTTGTCTAGCGCAAACCCAACACCTCTCATCACCCCAAGAACAGACATCATGCTGTGGGGATGTTTTTCGTCGGCAGGGACTAGGAAACTGGTCAGAATTGAATGAATGATGGATGGCACTAAATACAGGGAAATTCTTGAGGGAAACCTGTTTCAGTCTTCCAGAGATTTGAGACTGGGACGGAGGTTCACCTTCCAGCAGGACAATGACCCTAAGCATACTGCTAAAGCAACACTCAAGTTGTATAAGGGGAAACATTTAAATGTCTTGGAATGGCCTAGTCAAAGCCCAGACCTCAATCCAATTGCAAATCTGTGGTGTGACTTAAAGATTGCTGTACACCAGCGGAACCCATCCAACTTGAAGGAGCTGGAGCAGTTCTGCCTTGAAGAATGGGCAAAAATCCTAGTGGCTAGATGTGCCAAGCTTATAGAGACGTACCCCAAAAGACGTGCAGCTGTAATTGCTGCAAAAGGTGGCTCTACAAAGTATTGACTTTGGGGGGGTGAATAGTTATGCATGCTCAAGTTTTCTTTTTGTCTTTGTTTGTTTCACTATAAAAAATATTTTGCATCTTCAAATTGGTAGGCATGTTGTGTAAATCAAATTATACAAACCCCCATAAAATCAATTTTAATTCCAGGTTGTAAGGCAACAAAATAGGAAAAATGCCAAGGGGGGTGAATACTTTTGCAAGGCACTATAATGTACTGTGGTGATGCTGCATTGATAGGTGTGAATATATGAGTGTAATTTTTATCTGTACTGCTCAGCATATCTTTGATTTTGCTATGTGATATGTTTGTCTTGCACTCTTAACTATCATGGATTCACAAAACATTGGCACCTTTTTATTTTTAAACTGCCCCAGTGCTTATTATAGTACGGTGTGTCCTGTGGCCTTGTGCTTTATTGGACATTCAGCATGAGGAGAGGAAATCACTGTGTTCTTGCAGTCTGACAACTGTTGTGTTTGGCTCCATACTGGCTCAATATATTAAACTGTGTAGCACTTTTACCCTGAAACGAAGTATTTTGTTGAATAATAATGGGAATTACAAAAAGCCTCTTTCAAATAACTAGTTGTGAAAGCAAATTAACCTTTAATGAGTCCCAGGTAGTATCCTTCTTTCCAGAGGCCCTGTATCACAAATGGATAGTGTCACTACAAAAAAGCTGAAACAGATGTGTCTTTCATATAACAAACAGGGATGAGCCAAAAGCTTTAAGGAAAAATAATAATACAGAAAATAAAAATAATTATTATTATTATTATACACTGATCAGCCATAACATTATGACCACTGACAGGTGAAGTGAATAACACTGATATTCTCGTTATCATGGCACCTGTCAGTGGGTGGGATATATTAGGCAGCAAGTGAACATTTTGTCCTCAAAGTTGATGTGTTAGAAGCAGGAAAAATGGGCAAGCGTAAGGATCTGAGCGACTTTGACAAGGGCCAAATTGTGATAGCTTAGACAACTGGGTCTGCAGTGGTCAGTACCTATCAAAAGTGGTCCAAGGAAGGAAAAGTGCAGAACCGGCGACAGGGTCATGGGTGACCAAGGCTCATTGATGCACGTGGGGAGCAAAGGCTGGCCCGTGTGGTCCGATTCAACAGATGAGCTACTGTAGCTCAAATTGCTGAAAAAGTTAATGTTGTTTGCAGCAACTTTCTTAAGTTTGTAGACACTTTTTTATGTTGCAGACACATATTGTTGTTAGTTTGCAAACACTTGTTTAATGTTGCAGACACTTTTTTAAGTTTACAGACATATATGTTAGATTGCACACACTTCAAGTCTGCAGACACTTTTTTTATGTTTGCTGGTGTTTTGTTTTAATTAGTAATCTTTTTATTTGCATGTTTTGCACTTTAGAGTAATTTTTGCCCTTTATCTGTTTCACTTCCTCCTTTATTGACCTCTTGCTGTTGTAGTATTGAAAATAGTTCTTTGCATTCGTTTTAGCTCCAAGAGCTATTTCCCTCTTTGCTTTCCTGATCCTTTTCTTAAGATCTCTTTGCAGTCCAGCATTCTTTGTATTTTGTTTCATCTCCATCCCTTTTGTATACAACAATTTGTTTCTCTTTATATTTTTTGCATACTTCTATTTAATCATTTTGGGCAATGTTTTTTGGTCCTCAACTTGCAAAGTTTTGGTACAGATTTCTCCTGAGACTCAAGTAGTATATTCTTAAAATATAACCATCCATATTAGACTGAATCTGTATCCTGTGTGCCCCAGCTAGTCTAACTCTTCTAAGTGCCGCTTCATACCTTCAAGGTTTTTAGACTTGGTCCTTGTTTTGTGAAAGTATGTCTCAAAGCTAACCATATTGTGATCGCAAGTTTGCCATTGGTTCTCTAACTAGTGTCCCTCTGACTCTATCTTGGTCATTTGAAAATATCAAATCCATGCATGCACTCTCCCTGGTTGGTTCCCTGACAAATTTAGGTAAAAAGTAGTCATTTACAATCTCAACCATTTCTATTTCTGCTTCTGAAGACCCAACTGGGCTTTCCCAGTCTATGTTTGGGAAATTGAAATCCCCCATTGTAACAGCCACATCCTTGCTACATGCAGTCCTGATTACATTGTATAATCCAACATCTTTCTGAATATCTGAATTGGGTGGTCTGTAACACACTCCTACAACTAATCCTCCAGATCTTTTATCTTCTGGATCTTCAAGGGTTTAACCCACAAAGATTCTGTTTCCTAACTAGGATCTAATATGAGTTATTCTGCCTCAATGTCATTTCTGACATATAATGCTACCCCACTTTACTTGTACTTAAAGACATGACAGAAATTATTTTTAGGCCACTAACAAAAATATTCCTCATGACACAGGGGATGTGCCAACTGATTGGAAAACTGCAAAATGTCATACCTAGGCTTTTACAGTGATGCAGTACCTGCTTCCCGCTCTTGTTGACCACACTGTTGTGGCTGTGTGTTTGGGAGGTCACTGGTGTGCAGTACAGAAAGGGGCTCCCTGCTATGTGGGTGTCTCCCTCTGTGCTGTGATGTAGTGAATCTCTCTGCCAGTCCTGGCATTGAGATCTCCACACAGCAGTACAGAGCCCTGAATTTGGAAATGGGTGATTTGGGCTTGTAATTCATCAATATGTGCTTAATTTCCCCCCTTCCCTTTTGGCGATTTGTATTTCAGAGCTAAAGACAGAATAACATCTTCACTGCTCATCCCATAGATAAACTCTGCTTATCGTTTATTATAACTAGAATAAAGAGCAGGACAGTTGTACATGCATCACAACTGAGGAAATAGAAATAATTGAAAGAAGGCAGAAAATTGGTGCCCAGCCCTCATCCTCAAGAGCCACAATCCAGTTCCTTAAATTGCAGATTGCCCAAAGATGGAACAAGTTATTCACTGATCAAGGAAGTCACATGTTCAATTAAGGGAAAGCTTGACTGTTTGAGGGTCTGGAAAAGTATTTAGGTGTTCCAGATGATCTTTGACGTTTATAATAACATTATTACATGCTTGTCATCCCACTTCCTCCCCTGTTACTGCCCCTGCAGCAGCCCTTTGTCTCATTACCTGAAAGGGGGGGTTTGATGATCTGCCAGACCTCAGTCAAGCAAGTAAAGCTAAATCTCATCACAATTAACCTACTGAGCTGAGCTTCTAAGTTAACCCAAACAGCAGCTTCATTGATCAGAATGAAATGCTTCCATAAGTCTTTATAAACGTATGATTTAACAGACACCTACTGTAGAAACCTGTTAGATCAGGGCTATACAGTACCTGGGATGGACAGCACCGATCAAGAAATAATGCCTGTATGCAAATATGTTTCGCTTTAGATCTTCTGCATGGAGATCAGTTATTTTGTTTGAGTGAATGCCCTAAATATATATTATCTGCAATTACATATGTTTGTAATGTGCTTATACACTCTCTTCTCCTGTGAATTAAATGGAGTGAACTCGTTTCTGTGTTTCAGATCTTTACCTGATACACTGGCCGGACTGCATGTCTCCTGGGAAGTGTAATAGACATGTACGGGCAGAAACCTGGCGGGCACTGGAGGAGTTGAACGATGAAGGTACATTTTTCTAACACCATCAGCCTCCAATGGCAAGATAACCTGGTCTACTGAGTGGCTCCTTCAGTACAATAAATGCTGTTCCAAGTACAGTATAGGCCCATTTGAGAGCCCTGTGAAATTTGTGTTTCCTTTTTGTTTTATTTTGTTTTATTTTTGGATAAATATATTTTGTTTTGATCACTTTATTCATTTTTGTGTGGGCGTTTTGTTTTTTGCAGCAGTTCTGAACCCTTAAGGACCCAGCATGAGCTAAATGTCACAAACTTTGAATAGCCTTAACAAAAAAATATAGTATTTCAACTTATATGAGACATATACTGTATATCACCTTTGCTTACTCTGGGTTAAAACTTTCACAAAATAAACAAACAAATCCTGCATTACAAATAAGTTAGTCTGAATCTGGGCAGGAAAGTAATGCAACTGATTTCACAGCATTGGACACGCAGCATTGGACATGCAGCCAAATTCAGCCTGTGCCACTAAGACACACTGGTGGGAGCTCCCAAGGGGCGGTGCTCAGTTTTGTGTCACTGGGGAAAGGATAGGAGTGAAATCAGCTGTGTCTCGTCCAGTTTCCTCACCCTCTGCTTTCAGGAACACTGACAGCATTTGTCATGATTGTGTCATGGGTCACAGGTACTGCAGACCACGGATTGGTGGGATCTTCCCAGGGTTCTTGTTGTTATTAATGTTTGGTCAGATGACCACTGAGGCTTGCAGTGTTCACAATCAGTCTTACACAGTGAATATCAGGCTCTGAGGCTCAAAAGCTCTAGGTCCATCTCGTATTTTGGTCACGTTGTCTCATTAGGGGAGACCCTTATTAGCCAGGAGCTGTACAAAGGTCGCTTTCTTTTAAGCAGCAGAGGATGAACAAAAAAATCCCCTCTCAGATAAAGGACATTTGGGCTAGTTGGGCTCTTTAGCTTATCTTCTCCTCACCATCATAATCCTCATGTGACCAACATGTAGCACTACAGGAGATTTGCAAAGCCTTCATAGAACAGTACAGTAAGATGTGGAGATCTGTGCATGGCAAGACTGTTTGTTGTGCAATTGTTATTCTGGTGAGGCTTAGGAACAAGGTGGAGATGATTTCTTCACCAACTATTTACCACATGAATCATATATAAGGTGTGTTTTTTTTTATTTCCTTTGTTGTTTGGAACACTGCCGTCTCTATTAATAACCATTTGTCAGACTGAAGATGTTCGAGAAAAGGAAGTGAATAAAATATGCCCAGTTTGAACTCAATGGGTATGTAATAGAAAGATAATTATACTACATCTTTCTGATAAAAGGAGAATGTTATAGCAGTTTAAAATAATGGTGTTTATAAATAATGCAAATTGGATGTCACATCCATAACATTTTCTTGGAAAAGTTTTTCTAAAAGTTGTATATTACAATATTTTTTTTTCAAACTGTCTCTGCAAAGCTAACTTTGTTAAACTTATGAGATAAAAAAGTTTACTGTTTATAATAATAGTTGCCCAAAGTAGCGTTATGAATGTGACTGGCATTATGGATGTGACAATAATGTCCTAAAATTATACTAAGCTTGATGAGATGTGATTGCAAATAATGTCTGAGTAAAAGCAAAATATAGTGTATATATTTAAATCACTAACAGTAGCACATTTTCATGCAATACTTGATATATTAAATCACACCAGAAAATCCTGCCAGTCATCTTAACCAAGTCATAATTTGAAATGTTGTCAAATATTTGTTTTAAGATCACCCAAACGCTTTCCTTAAAACTGAAAATACACGTGATCTCCACAGAAAAAACATAATTTCTCAGTTTATTCTATGAGTAGAAACATATTCTGTGGAGTGAGTTTTTCATGTCCAGCTCAGTCTATACTAGAATTCAAAAATCAAGAAATATGCTGAGACATCACGTGGGTGCTAACTCTGGAGCTGCTTTGGTGGAGGTCAATGGGGAAATTCTGAATAGTCACAGAAATAATTAAAAACAACATTTTATGCACGTTCGATGGCCCCATCACCCTATTTTTCAGGAAGAACCATCAGTTTGTAGTCATAAAAAGTTTATGAAAATGATGGGGATGAATACAAGTTGGAAGGATACACACAGTTTTGGAGAGACAGGCAAAATCGAAGAGGGGATGGGGTAGCATTATATGTGAAAAATGACATTGAGGCAGTAGAACTTGTATTAGATCCCAATAACAGAACAGAATCTTTGTGGGTGAAACTTTTGTACAAGAGATCTGGAGGATTAGCGGTAGGAGTGTGTTACAGGTCACCAAACTCAGATATTCAGAAAGATGCTGCATTGTACAGTGTAATCAGGACTGCATGTAGCAAGGATGTGGCTGTTATAATGGGAGATTTCAATTTCCCAAACTTAGACTGGGAAAGCCCAGTGGGGACTACAGAAGCAGAAATAGAAATGGTTGAGATGGTAAATGACTGCTTTCTAACTCAATTTGTCAGGGAACCAACCAGAGAGAACGCATGTATTGACTTGATCTTTTCAAATGACCAAGATAGAGTCAGGGGGACAGTAGTTAGAGAACCAATGGCAAATTGTGATCACAATATGGTTAGCTTTGAGGCATTCTTTCAAAAAACAAGGTCCAAGTCTAAAACAATGGTCTACAATTTTAGAAAAGCAAACCTTGAAGGTATGAGACGGCACTTAGAAGAGGTAGACTGGAGCACACTGGATACAGAGTCAGTTGAAAATGAATGGGTATATTTTAAAAATATACTACTTGAGGCTCAGGAGCAATTTGTACCAAAACTTAGCAAATTGAGGAACAAAAAACACTGGCCAAAATGGTTTAATAGAGGTATGCAAAAAAATATAAAGAGGAAGAAAATGTTGTATAGCGCATACAAAAGGGAAGGTGACGAAACAAAATACATAGAATATGTTGAGCTACAAAGAGATCTTAAGAAAGGGATCAGGAAAGCAAAGAGGGAAATAGAAAGAAACATAGCTCTTGGAGCTAAAACCAATGCAAAGAGCTTTTTTCAATATTACAACAGCAAGCGGTCAATAAAGGCAGAGGTGAAACAGATAAAGGGCAAAAATGGAGGTATCTTGGAAAACGAACAAGATGTGGCAAATATTCTAAATGAGTATTTCACAGAGGTTTTTTAAAAGAAAAAACAGATGACATGCCACAGGTTGACAATCAGTCCAGTCAAACCCTAAGAGAGATCAGGATAAATGAGTAGGAGGTATTAAAGGGACAGAATTAAAAACAAACAAATCACCTGGGCCAGATGAGATATTTCCAACAGTACTTAAAGAAATGAGGGAAATTATTTATAGGCCGCTAACTCGATTATTCTAAATGACACTTAGAACAGGGGATGTGCCCACTGACAGGAAGACAGCAAATGTCATACCAATCCACAAGAAAGGGGACAAAACTGAGCCAGGAAATTACAGACCAATCAGTCTCGCCTGCATCACCTGTAAAATGTTGGAAAAAATGATTAGACAGAAAATAGAGGAGCATCTCAATGAAAACCATATTCTTGGAGATAGTCAACATGGGTTTAGACGAGGCAGATCATGTCTTACTAACTTACTAAATTTTTTTGCACATGCAACTGCAGCTGTAGATCACGTGAAAGCATATGATATGATATACTTAGATTTCCAAAAAGCTTTTGATAAGGTTCCACACCAAAGACTGAGGAGTCACTTCTAACTGGAGTGAGGTTGTTAGTGGAGTTCCACAGGGATCAGTACTAGGGCCTTTTCTTTTTCTAATCTATATTAATGATCTGGACTCTGGGATAGTTAGCAAACTTGTCAAATTTGCAGATGATACTAAAATAGGTGGCTCAGCAGATACAATCTTGGCAGCACAGGCTATTCAGAGGGACTTAGATAATATTCAGTTGTGGGCTGACACCTGGCAAATGAAATTCAATGTGGACAAGTGCAAGGTAATACATGCAGGTAACAAAAATGTCCACTATAATTACACTATGGGAGGTACAGATCTAGATGAAGTAACGCATGAGAAAGACATAGGAGTCTATGTGGACTCCTCACTTTCTCCATCCAAGCAATGTGGGGAAGCAATAAAAAAAGGCAAACAGAATGCTAGGGTATATTGTTAAAAGTGTAGAATTTAAAACAAGGGAAGTAATGTTAAGACAATGCGCTAGTTAGACCTCATCTGGAATACTGTGTACAGTTCTGGGCACCACACTTCAAGAAGGATATTGCTGCTTTAGAGGCAGTTCAGAGGAGAGCAACCAGACTTATTCCAGGTCTGAAGGGAAAGTCCTACTCGGAGAGACTGAGGGAACTGAACCTTTTCACCCTGGAACAGAGGAGACTACGTGGGGACTTGATCCAAGTCTTCAAAATCATGAAAGGCATCGACCACATCAAACCAGAGGAGCTTTTCCAGATCAGCAGGGACACACGCACCCGGGGACACAAATGGAAATTGGGCTTCAAGGCATTCAAAACGGAAAACAGGAGACACTTCTTTACACAGAGAGTAGTCACAATCTGGAATAAACTCCCCAGCGATGTGGTTGAAGCTGAAAGTTTGGGAACATTTAAAAATAGTCTGTATAGGATCCTTGGATCACTTAGATATTAATGAACACCAAACGAGCACGATGGGTCGAATGGCCCCCTCTCGTTTGTAAACTTTCTTATGTTCTTATGTTCTTATTGTTGCTATTATTTTACATGATTATTTTATTCCAGGGACTGCCATGTAGGCTACAGCAGAGCCTACAATAAATACAATAATAGGGTGATGGGGCCATCGAACATGCATTGATTGTTTTAAATCTTTAGAAAAGCTGTTTGGTTTTGTATATGTATATTAGTAATGCATTAAAAGCACACTAACAACAACAACATTTTTTCATTACTACAGTTCCAGTCAACCCCAAAAGTGTCAGACACTACACAATGGTTTAATATTTAAGAAGAAAAGTAAAAGCCTGACTGTGCACTTTGTAAAATGAAAGGAAGGCCTGAAGGAGTTGAAAATTGCAACACTTTCCTTTTAACTTTGCATGGCATCTGATCGCTAGTAGCTGTTATCAGCAAAATCTGTGGTAAGACAGTATCAGCACCAAAGAAATGGGTGGAGTGATGTTTATAACCACAATTGCCTGGATTATAGCTTTCTCGTGAATGAAGCTGCTATTAACAATGTAAAAGGCAGATGTACTATTGTTCTTCTACATAATCTCTTAGTTTCAATTCCTTTTCAATTAGATATATCTGTTGCATGGACCATTTGCAAGTGACTTAAAATTTTATTTTAAAATGTACAAAAATCAACTGTATAGGTTTTAGCAGAATTTTACCAACAACAATAGCATAGTTTAAACTGATTTGGAGAAAAAAAGTTGAATAATTTCAATGGTTTTGTGCACATATACCTTTATACTGTACATAAAATATTAGCTCCAGATAGCAGTCTAAAGCATATATCAAAAGCTGCAACCAAAAGGTTATGGCAGCAAAAATTAGCATTTTTAAGTCCTTGCACACTGGACCTATCACATCTAGGCATTAAAGTCCACCGTAAAAAGTGTAAACACCACATATTGTTCAATTCAGTCCTAACTGACTAGCATCTTTAGGTTTTTCTAGGCTGAATGAGAGCTCAAAAAAACTCCAAAAAGTAAAAAAGGATATTTTAATTAACATGACATGAAATTCCTCACCATTTTTCGGGATGTGAATACATTCAGGTACAACTATAAATATTTATACTGTCTTGGTAGCGTTACAATGCAAAACCAAAACACTAACTAATTCTAACGTATTTCCTTATTAGTATTAAGTGAATGGTCTCTATCACATTCAGGAGCTCCACTTTTTAATGATAAAGTGTCTAACATCTCACACTGAAAGTGACATCACACCAACTCCTCACACAGATCACGAGAAACAAATTAATGAGACCACTATAGACTTGTGACACTTTATCATTCATAATAATATATTATGTTATATATTGTGTAATGAAATACTGTTCAGGAGACATGAAGGTAAAGCAAGAGAGAACAGTTATATAGAGGCATGTAAAGTTGTATTTGTGAGTGTGATTATTACATTTTTATTTTATTATTTGACAAAATTACAGAGAAATCACAAAAAAACAAACCTTACCCAGGCAATGTTAAAAGTGAAATGGAGAGATGATATCTGGAGAGAGAAGGGAAGCCTCTAATTACACATAATGAAGAAAAATGAGGAGAAAGCAGTGTATGTATGTGCCCCTTTGTAAACATAATTAGCGACCTGGCTTTGAAAGCACTCCGGGGAGGCTCAGACTGTTTCGGGGCAAGCTGTCTGTCAGATGTTTTGCCTTCTTAGAGGAGAAACAACTCTGTGATCGTGGAAGGCTGCAGTGTGAGGACTGGGATACCCTGTGACCTGAGGAATGCCAGGGATTGAAACCCCTTCTGACGTGCAGAAGTAAGCAGATGTCTAGCAACACGCCCTTGCTTCGGTGGTTCTGAATCATTGTGTATATTCAAAATCAAACCACCGTAACAAGCCCCAATATAGGCATATTAATGACTATCTGATATGCTAGCTTTGACAGAACACACACGTAGTTCTTAGTAGCCACAAATGATCAATATGCTTGGGAAATTTTAGATGTTCAGTGATGTTCATCTTTGCCAAATCAAAGGAATTACATACCAGCATGAGTAAGCATGTATGTACTGTATGTCCATATTCTGTGTCTATGAAGCTTGAGGAGGAAGGCATTTAATACACTTCCCGGATATATGTTTGTATATTGTTGTTTTTTAATTAGTCTTGTATATGGTGGGTAAGGCAAAAATTAATAGGGAATCTCTTCTATAAACAAATAAAAAAAGCTTAATTGGTGACTGAATTTGTACTGTGCCAGTATAGTTTCTCTGTCATTTCAGATTTAGCCATCACAGTGTTTCTAGAGGGAGAGGGGGATCAAATCAGCAGCAACTGGACAAGAGGGGTTACAGGTGATCTGTTCAGTACCTTGGACACACATGAGGAATTTCCCTTGAATCAGTGGGCCACAGGACGTGAAGTGACTTGACTGGCTATTTTTTGAATACAACAGCTTATCAGGAGACAGTTGGAAGATACAGGGCAGTGCGGAGCAAGTGTGTGAAGCACCTGGATACAGTGCATCATAAAGGGCTAAATTCACACTTTTCCAGTTGGTTTACAAGAAAGTGTAAAAATATGGCTTACTCCCCAGTTGTGCTTGGAATGATATTAATGGATACAGCTCCTAAAGTCAATTTATAATATATATATTCAATTATTCAATCGTGTATTCATTTTTTCACTCATTTGTAGGATGCCGAGAGTGGGCATATTTGGTTGTGTTTCATTTCCTGACCTGAACTTATGTTTTCAGTTCTGGTTACTGCCATCTGTTTATGATAATGGCCCACTGACACTGTGTGTATTTTCCCAGTGTCTCTGAGGAGTTGAAACCTGGCCTTGTTTGTTTCCACCATGTCCTATGAAATGTATCAGTTGCAGTTTTATACTCAAACAGAAAATCAGCTGATTATAATTCTATTTCCCACTCTTGTGTTCCCTGCAATGTCACTTTAGAATACTGCAAGTTATTTTTTTCTTAGCACATTATGGCTACTGACCTTCAAAAAGTTTGTTTCATTACTACTGGGCACAAGCATTTATATTTTTTCACATCCCATGACTCCGAATGTAAACATTTTGAAATGTTTCAAGATTTTCAGATGTCTTTCTGCGGCAATACTGCGGATGGCATTTAACTCTGATTAGTTAGTTTCCTCAGTCTGTTTAAATGAGCAAACAAATCTGTGTCATTATTGTTTACAATTATGCTGTCTCTTGCTAGATATCTAAGATGTCTCTTGCTAGAACAAGCCTTTCTTTTGCGATATGTGTCATTTTAAGTACACTTTGTTACAGTTCTAGGAAGATATTCTAGTCCTTCGTCATTGCTTTGAGATCTCAATACATAATACTTTGAAATATGCTCAACTAAAATATAGGCTAAGCCTCTCTCTCTTTCTGTATCAACTGTATATAGGGCCTATACAAAGTCTACACCCCCTTCTTTCCTGCATTTGTTTTTAATTTACCTACACATCCTGCCCCACAACTTCCAAGTGATAAGTGTCCACCCCACTTTAGGTGTAAGGTGTAAGCAATCACTTTCAAAATCACACTCAATCACAAAATCACACCACTTGTGTTCAATTGTAATGACTCACATGATTCTGCAATTCCTGTAGTTTCCCTGAGCTGGTTAGTGTATTTTAAAGCAAAGACTCAATCATGAGCACCAAGGAGCTCTCAAAAGAACTCCAGGACAAAGTTGTTGAAAGGCACAGATCAGCAGATGGATATAAAAAATATATGAATGGCCTTGAATACCCCTTGGAGCACTGTCAAGATGATAATTAAGAAGTGGAAGGTGTGTGGCACCACCAAAATCCTGCCTAGATCAGACTGTCCTTCCAAACTGGGTGACCGAACAAAAAGGAGATTGATCAGGAAAGCTACCACAAAGCCAATGGCAACTTTGCAAGAGCTACAGTCTTTTATGGCCAAGACTGCATGTGTGCATTTGAGAAACAATATCCCAAGCAAATCTGGACTGTATGGTAGAGTGGCAAGAAGGAATCCCTTACTGTAGAAATCTATAGGGTCTCTCTCGCCTGAGCTACAGTGTTTGCGAAATCTGCCATTTCTGAAAGTTTAAGGTACTAATTTGCATATGCGCGCGTTTTTATATTTTTACTTGGTCAGCCGATTAACTCTTCATAATACGAAAGGCCAGAAATTTTTCTTTAATTTGATATAAGATAAATGCATATGGCACATACCATCAAGTGCTACACACAAAAATAATAAGGAAAATAACAGGAAAAATAGAGTGGAGTGTAAAGGGTTAAATACAAAGCGTTACGTTTGGTGCAATCCCAACACAACACATCACCCAATGAACAACATCCCTACCATGAGGCATGGTTATGACAGCATCATGTTATGGGGTGTTTCTCATCAGCAGGAACTGGGGCATTTGTCAGGATAGAAGGGAAATGAATGGAGCAAAGTACAGGAAAGTCTTTGAGGAAAACCTGCTGCCCTCTGCAAGAAAGCTCAAACTGGGACGGAAGCACACAGCCAAAGCTACAGTGGAGTGGCTAAGGAACAGAAAGGTAGATGTCCTTCAGTAGCTCAGTCAGAGCCCTGACATAAATCCAATCGAAAATGTATAGCATGCATTGAAGATTGACATCCATCAGTGCTCTGCAAGGAACTTGACATAGCTTGAACAGTTTTGTATAGACGAATGGTCAAATATTGGTGTGCACATTTGGTAGAGACTTCTCTCAACAGACTCACAAAGCTGCCAATGGTGCTTTCACCATGTATTCACTCGGGGAGGGGTGAAGATTTATACACAATAAAATACAATAAAATAAAAACTTTTTCCCTATAACAGTGTTGAGCATGGTTTGTAGATAAGTGGAACTTAAGATATTTAGGCTTGACAATTCTGATAAATTAAATCTTCCTTGTGGGTTTGAACCTTGCCGGAAAACGTCACACACCTCCTGACAAATTGTTCAGTTTAGGCCATCACAGACAACAGATAAGTTATCTGTCTAGATACTGTGAATTAAACAAATGGCATATGGCCCCTGTAGACTATATCTCAATGATATGTTGTCTGACTAATGGGGTTTAAAGACATGATTTGTAACAGACAGATACACTGGAGGTATCTACAGGGCTGTATGGAAGGAGCTCACCATCTGTTTCAAGTTGGTGAGCTACATTTTCCATTGGTGATTCCTTCAGGCCATTTGAATATTTGTGCCACACAAAAAATGCCAGGAGGGCTCCCTCTTACTGCAGCTTTGTTTTTCAGGCTCTACCCAGCCAGTTCCACTGAAGCCCTGTAGTCTGTTGCAGTATTAGTTTAATGATGATGTTTTTTTTTTTTTCTTATCATGTTCTCTCTTTGGTTGATACTATCCTAATTAAGCCTACTCAGATTCTCATTAACATGTAGCCATAGACCAGGTGTCTCGATACTTATTAAAGTTGCTGTGAATTGGCAACCTAGGGACTAGGATGTGGAAAATCAGAAAGTGTTTATAGCTGGTGTACGTTATACTTTTTGGGGCTCTTAGTCTTTTAGGTTACAGGGGGATTGGGAAGTCATCTGTACAGTTTTATTTGTGTACAGGTCCACAATCCCTTTTCCGCAATTCTGAAATTCGAAAAGCTCTGAAAACCTATCAGCACTCCTAGCAGTCACACGTGCGTCAGGTGCTCTCCGATATTGTTTGCTTTTATTGAACATTCACTGCAAAAAATATTAATGTGTTTGTATACAGGGTCTTGCCACAGACCGTGCTGGGGTGTTACCTTAATATACAGTGCATATACTGTACTACCTTTCTGAAATTCGTAAAAAAATCTAATTCCGAAACGTATCCGGCCCCAAGGGCTTTGGATAAGGGTTTGTGAACCTATATTTGGTAGATGTTAAAAAAATTCAATCGCACACAATACATATAAATCCATGGAAAGCAGCAGCTATAAACTCAATTTATTCATGAAAAGCAAATACAATTAACATGAGAAGAGCCTTGTTTGCAGTAGTATGTCCAGTGAACGTTAACGGTAGCGTCCGATAATGCACCTTACTATTATCAGTAACTAGGAGGACTTGAAAAAATATTAGCAATTTCCTGGGTTGCCTCATTACTAGGGTTATATCCCATCAGTAACCTTGTATTTCACAATGTGCTGGTAAAATAAAATATTAATGAATTAGTGATTTAATATGTAAGCATTTTACGCAGTTCAAGGTAACTTTGCTGTTGATTTTCTCTCCACATAGGAGAGAAAGGGGTGAAGATTTCCAACTGCTGTAAAGTGAAGATCAGATATTTATTTTGATGTTTGGATTGTTTGTTTTGCAATTCCCAGCTAATGGGGTCTGTCATGTTCGGCATGGTTCAGGTTTGGGAATGACTGATCCTGGATGTTTGACTGAATCGTAATGGCCGTTATACTCAAACACAACATTTTTGTTGTTCTTTGCTATTGCTCTTATTTATCATTTGTTTCCTCTGCTAAGCAAGAAGAGAAAATGTATCAGATTAATATATTTTATTACAATTTGTTCTGTACATTTGTTCTTGTACATTATTCCTGCTAATGTTGACCTTCTGGACCTAATGTGCCATATACATAAAGAACTAGCCTAGAATGAATAGTGCATGTGTAATCGCTATCCCTGAAGAGTTTTGTTTTTTTACATTTGAAGCATTGTTTTGGAATGTTTTATCACATTTAAAAGGACCAGTCCTCAAGATCTAGGGAGAAACAAACTGAATAGGTTATGTAAGGAATTAGTCGCGAAAATAACAGGAAACTTTGTACAACATGAAGTACTACTGTACCTTTCCACTGTAATAACCTCAGGACTCCAGACAGACCCCCTTGCCCAGGCACACTTGTTTCCTGCCTCACCTACCCTACCACTCCCTCTTCCTCTCAGAAAGTTAACACCCACGACCTAACCAATTAAATGCTTTCTCAGTGTGCTTGCCCTTTCAGAAACCCTTAGCTTGCTTATATATTTTTAATGTCATTATGTCTTTTCATGTATGACATGTGTAGCCTCCTGCTACACTGTACTTGGTGAATTAGAGCCACTTCTTAAAATAGTGCTGGCTGCAACGCCCCTGCTGTATTCAATTGTCCCACAGATTTCCTACGCTGATAGCCTCTACACATTCTGGGCTGTCACTGCTGGACTGGGAACAAAGTGTCCTAGTAGCTTGTTGCTAAAACTTGCACAAACATACTCACACATACTCACTCATTCACGCACTCACGCACTCACGCATTCATACTCACACATTCACACACACACACACACACACACACACACACACACACACACACACTCACTCTCCCATTCTCGTTAAGGAGTCACAGATAATACAGGTCATTACCCTATTCCTCAGTGACGCACTCTATGTTATTGTTTGCCTATTGCCACAAGATGCTGTTCCAAGAAATTCCGCTAAACTTGTGAAACCAACAGGGGATGCCCAGAGTTGGATGCTGCATTCCACAGCTGCTTCCTCCAGAACCTCCATCCCCGCTCCCCCAACCTGGTCCCTCTTCCTCCTTTGTGTAGGTCTCAGCGCGCCTAGATTCAGTGTCTCACCCGTTTTATCTTGTCCTGGACTGCGGCCTGCCTGTCTGTCTGCCTCTCCTGCTCACAAAACGCTTGCCCTGTCTCTCTCCTTCACCTTACGCAGGAGTGTGCCGGGCCATCGGCGTCAGCAATTTCCTCATCCGTCACCTGGAGGAGCTGAAGGAGGACTGTGGGGTTGTCCCTCATGTCAATCAGGTGAGCGTGGGGGTCTGCGTGTGCTCAAACCAACCCCCCCCCCGGGCTTCCAAACCAATGGCTCTGCAAAACCATTCACTCAAACCACCATGTGATACTCATGTGGTATGCTGCCTTCTATAATTTTTTCTGGACAATTAACCAATAGGCCTTGCCATTACATTAAAGACTAAACCACTTTAAAGCACATTGTATTTAAAGCAACAGTGAAAGAGAAGTGGTACGGGAAGATGCAATTTAAATTCTCACCCAGACTCCTGAGTCTCTGATGGCTACTGGAGGTCTATAACAGTGGTTCCAACCTTGGCCCTGTACCACCCTGTGTCTGCTGGAGGACTTCTGTGTCTGCTGTTTTTTGTTCCTACCGAGCTCTTAATTGAACCCGTAATTGAACTCATAATCGTCTGAATTAAGCCATGTCAGGAGATCATTCAGGTAAGTTGACAACAGAGCAGGGATGAAAGCCATCTGACACAGGGTTCCTCCAGGGCCAGGGCTGGGAACCACTTGTCTACAGTCTAGTTTTAGTGCATTTCAGTTACTTTACCCTCACTCTTATTTCAGGGAATATGTAGGGAACAGTGAATCCAGAGACTTTTGATTTGTAATTTATGCAAGAAATGAGTGAAGCCGTGCCTTGGATCAATGATTATACCAGATCTTCTAAGTCAGTGTTAGATTTTTCAATCAGTCCTGAGTTTTGCTGTCCCACTATGGGTAGGCTAAAATAGGTCTTATGTGTTCTCTGGATTTTGGCTTTGTGAGCTCGGTGCTCTGTTTGCTTGAACACTTTTCGGAGCCTGCTAAGCAGAATCCTTTTCCACAGGACTGAATAGTTACCCCCCCTCCTTAACAAATGTAATCACTATTTGTATCTGGGTTTCCTTTGTTTGTTTCCGTATCCTAGGCTGCTTTTGGAAATTATGAAGTTCTCCAGTGCAATGTTCAGTGGTTTATAAATATGTGAACCCATCTATATCTCTCCCACCAATGGCCGAAGTTAGACTCCCCCAGCATCAGATAAGGCAACAGCCCACTAGTTAGCTTACTCTACGGTAGCATTGCAATTCAGACTTAATTTTATATATATCGGCCTTTCCCCCAGAGTATCCAAGAGTGCTTTATAGAATTACAGCTTACTGGAATGTTGAGTTTTGGTCTTCCTGAATTTAACTGGAATGGGGGGACATGGATTGGGGGGGAGGACAGTTACTAAAGTTGATACCTTCTTCCTTTTAAATCAATTCAAAAGCTCACAGGTAACCAGTACCAGGGCCTGAACAAAAGAGAGGTATTCTTGGAGATGTGAGAGTTTGTTCAGTAGCTTGACTTGAAACAGCAGTCTCTGTCTGTGATCCGGTGCCCTCTAGCCCTGGACAGTGATGGGAACTGTGTCTCTTTGTCTCAGTGTCTGTCCTACCGTAGGACATTAAGAGCTGTCCTTCTAATGCCTGTATCCTATTTCCAAGGAGAGTTGCCAGTCTGAGAGAATAAGGCATATGTGAAAGGCTCTTTCTTGGCTGAATAAATAAATATGACCCCCAAGGTCGGTTAGGGAATGCAGTACCTAGGGGATTCAAATACTAATCAGGAATTTCCTATTGTATATAGTCCTGACCCTCCTTTGTTGCATTGCTGTATCTGCTACTGGATTTTTTATTTCTCTATATAACTCTTTGGGTTTTCTGCTGTATTCTATATTTTGTGTTATACAAAGTTTAATATAATTTAACCTCAGCACTGGGTAGGGAACCAGACAGATGATAATAATAATAATAATAATAATAATAATAATAATAATAATAATAATAATAATAATAATGGTATTAAGCAGAGAACATTATGTTGCTTTGTGTTTTGAAGTAAATCCTAGCAGCAATTGCAACATTTCTTCAACACATTTCTATAAAGTGGATGAATATTATCTTGCAGCTTCAAGGATTTTATAGTTGAACCACAAAAGCATTGTGCAGTCACTACGGACCACCTATATGCTTTTTCACATATCCTGGGAGTATACTTTCCATTACTTTGCCACAGTAGCTATAGAAAGTAGACTTTCTATATCAGACACAGACCATAGTAAATTTAGACTCTGCTCAGCACTTCCTGCTGTCAGTCCTACCCATAAAATGCCTGCATTGAGACAGAATTGTCTTTTTTTTTTGGTGCCATTGTTAGCTGTGCCATTGTCAGACATCATTGTAATGTAATATGCTAAAAATATGATTTCTATGCTGGCTAATCTCTCCTTTTGCGTTTGCATTGCTCTCCAACTCAGGAAAAAAAGTTATAACATATATTTTCACATTATTTTACAAATAATCCCTCACTACCCATATAAATATTTACTGTAGTATACCGTGGTGAACCGGTAAAGCGTCGGTATGGCTGATCATAATACAAATAGTTGTAAAGCACTCTGCATGCATGCATGCCATACACATAGTTATATATAGTTCCAAATGACCTGTGCCTTGAGAGTTAACACTACTGTGGCACAGAGGGATTAGGTAAGATAAGGGTAAGAGCGTTCATTAGGGTAACGGTTGACGCAAACTTTTTCTAAGTTCCACAATAGATTATTTAGAAGATTATTCACCTCAGCCCTGGTGTACACTCCTGTGGTAAAATTGATGATTCAAAGGGTAGAGGGTACACTTAAGGGACCTGATGGCCTGAGGGCACACACATTATCCATGAAGCCATTTCCATCCATTTGCTGGGTGGGGTAAGTACTCAAAGCACTGGGAATTGCCAACTAGGGTGGTTAGAGCTTTCCTGGCAGCCTCTTCATTAACTTCCTCAGTGGAATCAAGATAAGACTCTATGGGCGAGAGCAGTTTAAACTCGACTTGTAACACACACTGGAGGTAGACTCCTGCCCTGCATTACGGCACCGAAGATAGAGCCAGCCTTTGCAATCTTGCAGGAGGTGAAGCAGAAGAAACGTACAAACCTGGCACACTCCCCCTCCATTTTGGAAAGCACTGTCTCTTGTGCGGAAAATTTTCTATACATGAGGTCCCGGTCCCAGTTCCTAATAATACACTGCCCGCCCGCCCCCCTCCTTTGATGTAACAAAGCTGGACACACAATAGTTATATACAGTAACAAAGACAAATAATGTATTATTTATTATTATTTATTTATTATTTAATAACACACTGTATTATTGCACTTTGTATTGCGCTTATATTTTATAAGTCGCCCTGGACAAGAGCATCTGCTAAGAAATAAATAAATAATAATCAATATGTTGTAGCTTTCACATTGAGTGCTAATTAAAGCCACTGTAAAGAGTGGCTTCTAAATGAATTGGGTGCTTTATACATCCCTTTTTGTAGCAGGCTGAGTTTGGACTAATCATAAAACTGTCACTGTCATGCTAAATTTCCTACTGTTTAACCCAAAGTTTTGTTGTTATTATTGTGTACCATTAAGTGCTGTTTTTTTTTTTTTTGTTTTTTATTCCCCATGAAATTTAACATTTTTAAAGTTTATTGAATAAAGGCCTTTGATTATAACTCATTAACTGCATCTGAGAAGGTCTATGATGCTGTGGAATGGGACTTTATTTCTATAATTGCAGTTAAGTTTCTTTGTTTTTGTTTTTTTCTTCCTTGCACGGTGTGCTATCACTTGTCAGTAGGTGCTTTCCTCTCCCAAGCACAAAAATGTGCCTCTTATCTCTGCCATTGCTGCAATCAGCCTTCAGGTATCAGAGGCCCGATTAGACCCTGGACACTTTTGGAGAGAAAGCCTTGTTGCAGCTTCCCAATCACAGAGGGCTTGGGCCAAAGACCTCATAGCCTCAGAATAGACAGTGAGGTAATGGATGGATGGGACTTGTCAGTGACTAGATTCCCAAGTCTTGCGAGCCCTGTGAAATGCAGAGTGAGTGAAAAGGAAGAGGAGAGCGGCATTCCAGACTAATGCACGGAACCCTAATGCTTTCCTGTTTAGCATACCAGGCCCGAAAAACTGTGCGTGTACTGTGTCCGGCTGACTCACAGGCTACATGCAACCCTTTATCTCTCTTATCCAACAAACCTCGGGCTCTCTCCGTTTCCCAGGAATAGGAGAGGATGTGCTTTGTCACAAGGGTCTGTTACAAAGTAAAAAGCCATACAATACAAAAAGGGGGGTTATTCTTATCGGTGCAATTTTAAAAACCCTCTCCAGAAGAGTTCAGGCTTTTCTAGAGTGATTACACACAGCAGACACATCTGTCATCTGTCAGTTTTTAATTTTATAAGTGGTGTTATTTATTGATTCGTTAGTTGGTGTGTATATTTCAATTATTGTTTTATGGCTGTCTCCTGTAGCTGCAGCTTTTAACTGCTGTTGTCTGGATTTATGTATTTTATGTAATGAAGATCAGAAATCTTACTTAAAACAACCAATGTATATTTTTAGTTTTTTAGTTAATGCAACCTATCAGGTTTCCCTCTCAGTTCTGGAAAATGAAGTGTTTAGTTGCATTGCATGGAAAAGGGCTTCTGAAACAACAAAATGCTGTAAATTACTGTAAATTAAATGTTTTAATACCTATTGTACTATATTGAAGTACATTATTTTTGTATATATTATAATTTCCTCGTTTGTAAACTCTTATGTACTGTGGCCAAATTGAGTGTGGTATTTTTTTCCACTGTTTAAACTGCAGTTTAAAGTAAATTTACATTAATAAAGAGGTTTGACCTGGTGATTAAAGATCTGAACAAGTGCATGTTTTTGGATGTCGGGGGTTGTGGAACAAACTGTAGTTAAAACTGGATTATTTGTGGTTCAAATAGTCTTCTATTGATTGTAACCTTTCTTATGTTCATATAGCTAGGGAAACATATAGAAATAATAGTAGTAGTAGTTTTAGTATAAACAACTACATCGCTGACAACATTAAAAAAAATAAACAAAGTAATGTTGTGTTTGGACATCAAGTATTGTGGTGTTGCAGACGGAGCGTTTAAACAGCATCTGACCACAAAGACCTCCTGGTCGGCATCCCATTGGAAATCATTCACGTTTTACAGAGTCCACTGTCGACTCTTCCAGCGCTTTGGTGTTGCCCGTTTACCTTCAGCACGCTTCGCTGGGTCCCTGCACACTCTCAGCATCCCCGGCAGCAGACCGACCCCTTTCCGCGCCTCCGAGTCCTGCAGCTTCTATATGCTTGCTGCGTCCCCAGAGCCTTTCCCAACACGAAACCCATCTTCACACAGGTTCACAAGTCATGAACTCTAGTCTCACTCAGGCTTCTGCCAGCAGCCCCCCCCACCTCAGAATCCCTTAAGGCTTGTGCTCGAAATAATAGCAATATGCTCAGATATTTTCAGACTTGTTTGAGAAAAGCACCAGGGCTGTCTGCTGTCTGACAGGAGGCAGAGAGACTATGGGGACTAAAATGCTCCAGTGTTTTTCCAGAAGGATTTTTCTATTCTGATTGATTTGGACATGATTATTGAAGTGATTTGTATTTATTTATTTATTTATTTGATTCTGTTCATTTTTACATGTTGTTTTTTCTTTATTTAAAAAGGAATTTGTCAATTTTAACCCCCAAATCTGATATATATATATATTTTGCTTGTTAATCAGATAATTATCTCAAAGTGCATTTATTTTCTTTGATGCTGTAAGATCAGTAGCTTTACTGTCAGTAATTATCAGTCTTTATATGCAGTTGGTTTCTGTTACTCCAGTCTTACTACACTTCATTCAGTATTACCTCAGGTAAAATACATTTAACTCACCAGTAAAACAGTTAATTTTAATATGTTTACAACAAAATAAATAAACTCTTCACTGAGGCTAGTTCAAATCTCTTGTAAAGAGAAAAAAGCCAAACTCTCAGGACAGTAAGTACATTAAATTATGGCAACCTCCAATTCCCATATATTTGTGTGTGAATGAAATTCCATGGGTCTTTTTATATTGTTATAACAAAGAAAAGGGGGAGGGTTATCCCTGAATTGAAGCAGTTATAGTACAAAAGCTTATGTGAAAAAAATGAAAAAGTTCTAAGTGCAGTTCTGATAAGTGGAAATCCTGGCATTGCAAGAGTCTGGATTTGTTTTAAATTCTAATAGGTTTAAATGATATCTGTAATTTGTTAAAGATAATGTTACAGTTACCTCACTGTTATTTTAATAAGGCAACCCAGGGGTCAAGTACTTCAGTGGAATTTTGTTCTAATTGAAAATAAAAGATTATCCACTGACTATAAATAAACAACTTAATAAAGATTTATGGATCATGGGAGCATGGGGTAAGAGCTTCAGCAGCTAAATTTTGAGAAAATGTGAACGTAAGAAGCATATGCAGCCAAAATCCTTCTTGTCCTGGGCCATCTTTCTTTCTTTTTGAAATAATCGGAATGTGTATGTATGTATGTGTATATATATATATATATATATATATATATATATATATATATATATATATATATATATATATATATATATATGTATGTATGTATGTATGTATTATATATATAAAGCTACTCCTGTGCCATTATTATTATTATTATTATTATTATTATTATTATTATTATTATTATAATTATTATTATTATTATTATTATTATGTATTGAGCAGTTAGTCCCCCTTAACAGCTGCGTTGTTATTTTATTTTATTCATGTTAGTGAGAAATAGGTGTGAATGTACCGTTTTTTCCTAAAGGTTTTAAGAAACAGCCCTTTGTGTACTCTTTTGATTTGCACTGTTGCTTCACTTATGGTATATTACCAGTTCAAAAAGATAAGCATTACGTCTACCAGAAAATAAAATGTACCAGAAGTCATTTTCTATATGCTATGTGTAGGTAGTTTTTATGTGTATTGCTCCATGACTGCCTGTAAGTATTGTTGGCTATTTTGAACAGCACGTACTGCCAGACTTCATGGGATTATATTCAGAAGGATATTATGCTGATGCAAATATTTACACATTTTGCCCTAGATCAAATCAAAACTTTGACCAACCCATACCTTACCATGAATCATTTTTATTGTCAGATGCCATTTTCTACTACAAAATAAAAAGGTAATGTAAACAATTTGACAGTTTTCCATAAAAGTGAGGGAAGATTAGTTTTTTAAAGAATAACAAGGACAGGTTGTGCTCAGTAAATGTCCAATGTGTCACTTCGATTTCACGATTTCAGGAAATATTTGATTTATATTGGATATGTTTTTATTTTTTTATTTTGCTAGGCTTGCTGTTCTATGATACCAAGATATTTATTTGCCCGGACTTGACTTCCAAGGTTTTGTATACCTATAACAATAGATCATTAGCCATTGTTTTGCCTAGAGTCATCATAAAAACTGGTGAGATAAAGGGCAGCTTTTCCTTTTATTTTATTATTTTCTTCATGGTCTGGACAAAAGAATGTAAAACTGCTACGCTGGTGAGATCAAGAGTTAATCTGATGTTTTGGCCAGGGGGTTCTACTTTGAATGAGGAGCAGTTGATTCAATTTGCACATTGTTGATAATTTGGCTGATTTAATTTAAATAAACAACGGATGAAGCTGACAAGCAAAAGCTGCATTTCTCAGATAAAACGCTAATCGAATTGGGAAGCTTCAGTATTGGATGTCTGTATGGAAGTCCGAATTTGAGTTCTGCAGTCCAAGATCCCTTCAGCTCTTCAGTGTCTACTTTTTTGAGCTACATTATGTATTTTTAGTTAATAATCTACCAGTAGTTTAATACATGTAACTGAGTGTGAACAGCATACAGTCAATACTTGCCTTTTCACTGCCCACTTGTCTACCTGTCTAAGTTTGTAAAAACAGTGCTGGACTATGACCCTTTTATTTAATTAATGTATGTATCTTTAATAAACTAATGTATTTGTCTGTATATCATTTGAAACAGTAGCCCCTGTTCTTCATTTTCTGTCACACATTTCCAAATCTTAATTGGCAATTAATTATCTTTTGTATTAATGGGTAATGTTTAATGTTGATATAGGTTATCCATAAATTGTTATTGTTGTAATGAGACATGTGCTTGCATATATACATATCCATGTTGACAATACTGGGTCACATCTGTGTTTAGACTTCTGTCTACAGTAACCTATAATCTTCACAACAAAAGCATGTAGTTTGATGCAGATTCTTGATACTGCAAAGTATAAACAAGACATTTCCATTTATTCTGAAGAATTATCCTTAACACATGTAAGTCGAGGATGTACAAGCAATCGACAACAGCTTGAAATCAAATATCAAAATACAGAAACAATTGCAGCACAAGAGTGTCAAAGTGAATTCCTTTTCAGTAAGTTTTTTTTATGGTCCTCATTTATCCCATAGATACTGCTTACTTTACAAGAAAGCTGTGGACGTTAGCTCTTAAATCACATTTGGAATGTCAAGGTTTCTGCAATGATCTTGTAACGTCTACTTTCCTAAGGGTTAGTGTGTGTTTTACTTGACTTCAGAGAGCCCAATCTACATTTTACACTAAACAAGGAATATATCTATTTCTTCCTTAACAGTTAATTTGACATTGAGCAATGGTCCCAGATTTGTATTAGGTAACTTAATGGTTCTTTTTTGGTTTATTTGTAATTTTTTGTACTAGATTTTTGTCTTGGGCTAACTGTCAATGCATTTTAATGTTTGAACTCAGATTACTCTTAATTTTACAACTTTATATTGAAAAAACAAAGCACGGAACAAAAAGCACGGTAGTATAATTGTTTGAGCTATAGAATCTTTAATAAATTTATTATATGATACAAATTGCAAACTTCTTACATTGCCTGAAAGTGTGCTAATCATTACCACAGCAACCTGAAGAAGCACTTTCAATACAAAGTTGTAGTCAGCAGTATATGCACCATTCATTTGAAACAATGTTATTCAGTGACTCATTGATTTAAATAAATATTATTAATTAACTTATCCTATACTTCTTTTTGGTTATGTCTTTGTTGAGCACTCATTCGCCATCGAGAAAATTGTCAAAAGTCCAGTTGATTGAACCAAGTTTATGTTGTGTACACGTTTGACTCCCACTCGTTTGAAACAAATGGAGATTGGTGAGAGCTTTTTTAAGTGTGTGCAAAGAGATTTATGCAGAATGTGTATTTCATTTGCACCTGTCGACCCTTGTTCTAGTCCCTATGCTCAGCTTGGTTATAGGGTTACGGCTCACTTTCTTTGTCACTCTCTTTCAGGACTAAGAATAATCCAGTCACATCTCTCCCAAATCATCTGTTGGTAGCCACAGACAGATACATTTTATTTCTAGGCAATTCTGTTTGTGTTGGATGTACCATGTAGTCCAGGGATTGTTGTGGTGCTTCTGCTTACCACTTACTTTTACACTCTCTCAATGAATTACAGGGTAAAATTGAAACAATATTCCATATGGGAGCAGTGGTGTCCAGCCCTGGGCCTGAAGAGCCCCAGTCCAGCCTTAATATCAATCAATTAA
This sequence comes from Amia ocellicauda, assembly GCF_036373705.1. Lineage (NCBI taxonomy): Eukaryota > Metazoa > Chordata > Actinopteri > Amiiformes > Amiidae > Amia > Amia ocellicauda. The sequence goes on from NC_089868.1 coordinate 7,686,462, forward strand.
GAAAGATTAGGGAACATTTCGATCTGATCATTTAGGTACATAGATAATTTTGAGCATTTGGATAATTTCCTTAATCTGAACAGGCGACTTGCTTAGTAAATCCTAAACTTGTTTTCCAAGTCTCTAGAAACTGGCGACCTAAATAACTAGCTTGACTCAGTGTAGGACACTCCCGGATTAGAGCCTTAAACAAAGAGTTGTAGGGTAGTATGGGTTTAAGGTTTAAGATTCAATGCTTTTCTTTCCTTTTATTAATTATCTCTATGTCTATGCTGGGTCTTCTGTATAGGTTATTCACATTGTGTTGGTTTAGGACACTCTGGCTCTCTGCTTTTATGCAAATGGTCTGAACGGAGTTATCTTCTTCCTTAAAAAAACAATCAAGTCCATTAGCACAGATGTTCTCTGGCAAACCGCTGGACAGGCATGTCTTGGTTTATATAGATATATCTGGCACAGTTTATGATTACATTTAGATACAACAGGTGTCACCTAGCGTTTTGGGCTTCAGAGCATCTTCCCCCAGCCTAAGAAAAGGAACACACACATTTCTGCGCCAGAACAGTGTTCGTCGAAACGATACAAAATGTTTGAAAAAGGAACAGTTGATCAAATAAAGGGAAACAAGTTTTTTTTTTTTTTTTTTGTATTCCTACTGCACATTTCAAAGCCCCCACAATTTTTTGCAGGAAAAACAAAGGCTTTTTTCAGTTTGCTAGGCTTTTTTTTTTTTTTTTTAGAATGACACTATGATTCATTACTGAAGTGGCATCAGTGCAAAAACAGAAAAAGTGGCATTGGAGTGCCAAAAGGAATGACAAGTGAGGCACCAATTGTGTTTCATGAGCGGGTGGGGGGAAGGGGACCACTTTGGAATGGACATCTACGAATTCCAGCCAAGTTCAAATTGGCTCATTGGAGTTCCAGTAATCATAGCTTAATACCGGAAGGGCAAAGGGCACGTTTCGAAACGCGAGTGGGTGTTGGCTCGAGACTCGGCCCAGGCCACTTCAGCCACCCCTTTAGGAATTTCAAACATCCCGAGGTTAGAGCGGTGGACGCGTCTGCTCCATGATCCCCGCTTCCTGTTACGCGGGCTCTTTTGATCACGCTGCCTTGAGGTCACCCAGACCCAAGCTTCTGAAGGCTGCTCTTCTTCTCTGTCACTCCCGAGGCCCCCGCCAGACCATTGTTACAGCCCCATTGTTGGCCATGGCAGACATTGTGTACCAAAAATCCCTGAAACAGGATATCTCGGGCTGCTTCTGACCTAGTGGAAAATAGACACTCATTTTCCAGCTTGGGAGCATTGGCAGGGTGCATTATTAAAGCTGCAGATGTTCTCGTATTTTTGTTTTGATTGCTTTTTTCTTTTCTTTTTTTTTATCCTTTCTTGCTTCTAGTGCCTTCCAGTTGGCAGGGTTGCAGTCCCCAGTCCCTGCGGACAGCAACATCTTGATTGAGCCTCAACCTCCCGATTATTTGATTAATCTTATTGGCTGCATTTGAGATTTTGGGGGGCGTTCAGCCTGCCTCTCATGCACTCATGAAAAACAGCCTTTATTGCACTACCTGTCTTCGCTTCGTGATCCCTAGTCATCAAATTATTCAAATCTATATACCCATTAGAATTAGCAGATGCCTAAGAGAATCAATGTGTGGATGTTCTCTTTGACCACCAACCTCTCCTGATTGAGTGTAGCTCTGGGAGACACCATCTGGGGTCAGTTCTTGGGGCGACTTGCTTGCAACCTGTCCAGTAATACCAACAAGTCTTTCCCAATGTTTTACCACCAAGAGGCGGAGGTGGGGGGGATTTCTTTCAAATGTGCATTTGCTAAAAATTATATTTTACCAAGTCAGGGTATTTTGAGTCCCAGGCCCATCACCCCAGGTGCTGTGATGATGATTGATGTCTGGGTTTCCTGTCTGTTGGAATGCAAGTAAAGGTGTGACTTGTTTTTTATTTTATTTTTGGCAGGATAGTGCAATCCAAAGCACACTTCTCAGTCAGTTATCTCAAACTGTAGCTGAATCATCCAGTCCCGTGTTTGCCCTCCTCACAAGATGCGGACAGAAAGTTGGAGAGAAAAGTTCTAGTGGGTAACATTTTATATCCCATTTTCCTGTAGAGCTAAAAAGATCTGAGACCCAGAAAGAAAGAAAGAAAGAGCAGGAAAAGGGAGGAAGGGGGAGCGGGTATGGTGGAGGAGGAAGGGGGCGGGGGTTATAACAAAGGACTTTCCCCCATTATGGAACAACCTTTTCAGGGCTTAACATACTTATATCTGTCCCTAGGTGACCAGCTAGGAGAAAAGGCTTTTGACAAACATTTGGCAGTCATAGGGCTGCATGGCCAATGTTGCTTCCATGAGGAGCAGGAATCAAGCTAGTTCAGGACAGCAGGACTGTGTGCACTTGGTTTTCATGGCTTGACTGGCACAATTTCAATTGACTGGGCAGTTTAGGGGAGTGTGAGCTAAGCTAGTCTTTAACACTTTCAGACCGGCTTTTCTGCAGCAAATTAACAAGACCGAACAATTGGCCTGGCTGGGTTAGAAGGGTGAAAGATTCGTTTTTTTGCTAAAAGTAGTAATTCCCGCTCATCTTAACAAAGTTCTCAGGAGATAGTTTGCCAGTTGTTTGTGCTAATAATGTTGTCTGAATATTGCTTTAGTAATTGAATTTGATTATTAAAACTTGACCTTTGTTTTCTAGGACTTTCAGTTACATTGATGTCAAATATAAAGAAGGGCTTTATACCAAGCATTGCAGGGCAACAAATATTAATGAGGATATTCTAGATGAACCTTGACTGTTTGTTTTTTCCCTCAATCAATCTACATAAGAAAACTGAGCAAAGCAAAATTGTAAGCACTACACAAGTCTATGTAAGACAGGTGCTAATACCAGATCAAGAGCCAATAAGGCAGCCAGACACCACACAGAGGCATATCAGTGAATAACAAGATTTTTTAACCCTTGCCCAGGTGGAATATCACCCTTTTCAGAGGCCTCAGGAGCTGCTGGAGTACTGCAGACAGGAGGGAATCGTGTTCGAGGGATTCTGCCCCCTTGCTAAAGGGCAGGCGCTCACCCACCCTACCATCGTCCAACTGGCAAACAAGTATGGTCAGACGCCCTCACAGATCTGCATCTGCTGGAGCATTCAGGTGAGGCATATCTGGTAGAGAACAGCCTTGGCTGGAAGGACAATGTGGAAGCATAGCCTTCTTCTCCTTCTCCTTCTCCTTCTGTTCCCTTGTCTCTCTACTTGCTATTTTCTGACCTTTTTTTTTTTTTGCTTTAATTGTGTGCAATAATGTAGGCATTGGTTTTAAGGGTTTGGTGCTTTTCCTTCTGTTAGGTCAGGTCTGCTGTTGGGTAAATGCCTTATTACAGTATTGGGATACAAGCTGAAACAGAACTCGGATGGTAGATGTAGACTCAATTTACCCTAGGATTTTATTAGCACTTTAGAATGGGTTTACTGTGATTTTACCATAGTTTTACAGTGGTTTCATATAGGTTCACCATGCCTTCTGTACTTACTGCACTGGGGGCCTGATATTAAAACTTCCCACAATTTCCATGCAAAATGTGTACCCCCCCAAACAAAAATTGGAATATATAATTTTTTTTCTGTTTTGCATAAATGTGTTTGTGCCTCGCAAACCTACCTGCGCACTCCACAGTGTGCTGTTATTCCCACTGTTTGAGCCAACTTTGCTAAGCTATTGGATGAATGCGCCCTGCAAATATTGCACAAAAATGTGTATATTCAGTCAAATTTGGGATTTCAAACAATTAAAATGTGATTGCACTATGTGTATGTTTAATGTCAGCCCGGAATACATCTGCATCTCATGTTTGCAATTACAGAGTCATTACCATATGTTAATAGAGCCGTAGAGGAACAGGACTCGGCTTTATCAATTACATTTGTTCTTCCCATCACACAGACACAGACACCACACACACATACACATTATATATTACCCAATACCCATCATTGTCTGTATGTATGTAGGTCATCACAGAATCAAACATAATGCTATTATGTACATTATTACTGCTGTGTGTCCAACATTAATGTGTCTAGCACCTGCTGCAGTGCTGTGTAGCTGCAATATCCTTGGTGATTTACAGTGATGGAAAAAAGTATTTGATCCCCTGCTGATTTTGTACGTTTGCCCACTGACAAAGAAATGATCAGTCTATAATTTTAATGGTAGGTGTATTTTAACAGTGAGAGACAGAATAACAACAAAAAAATCCACAAAAACGCATTTCAAAAAAGTTATACATTGATTTGCATGTTAATGAGGGAAATAAGTATTTGATCCCCTATCAATCAGCAACATTTCTGGCTCCAAGGTGTCTTAAAGGGAGTGCTCCTAATCTCAGCTCGTTACCTGTATAAAAGACACCTGTCCACAGAAGGAATCAAACAATCAGATTCCAAACTCTCCACCATGGCCAAGACCAAAGAGCTGTCCAAGGATGTCAGGGACAAGATTGTAGACCTACACAAGTCTGGAATGGGCTACAAGACCATCGCCAAGCAGCTTGGTGAGAAGGTGACAACAGTTGGTGCGATTATTCGCAAATGGAAGACACACAAAATAACTGTCAGTCTCCCTCGGTCTGGGTTTCCATGCAAGATCTCACCTCGTGGAGTTTCATTGATCATGAGAACGGTGAGGAATCAGCCCAGAACTACACGGGAGGATCTTGTTAATGATCTCAAGGCAGCTGGGACCATAGTCACCAAGAAAACAATTGGTTACACACTATGCCGTGAAGCACTGAAATCCTACAGCGCCCGCAAGGCCCCCCTGTTCAAGAAAGCACATGTACAGGCCCGTCTGAAGTTTGCCAACGTCTGAATGATTCAGAGGAGAACTAGGTGAAAGTGTTGTGGTCAGATGAGACCAAAATCGAGCTCTTTGGCATCAACTCAACTCGCCGTGTTTGGAGGAGGAGGAATGACCCCAAGAACACCATCCCAACCGTCAAACATGGAGGTGGAAACATTATGCTTTGGGGGTGTTTTTCTGCTAAGGGGACAGGACAACGGCACCGCATCAAAGGGATGAAAATGGGTCGTGGATGGTATTCCAGCATGACAATAACCCAAAACACACAGCCAAGGCAACAAAGGAGTGGCTCAAGAAGAAGCACATTAAGGTCCTGGAGTGGCCTAGCCAGCCTCCAGACCTTAATCCCATAGAAAATCTGTGGAGGGAGCTGAAGGTTCAAGTTGCCAAACGTCAGCCTCAAACCCTTAATGACTTGGAGAGGATCTGCAAAGAGGAGTGGGACAAAATCCCTCCTGAGATGTGTGCAAACCTGGTGGCCAACTACAAGAAACGTCTGACCTCTGTGATTGCCAACAAGGGTTTTGCCACCAAGTACTAAGTCGAAAGGGTCAAATACTTATTTCCCTCATTAACATGCAAATCAATTTATAACTTTTTTGAAATGCGTTTTTCTGGATTGTTTTGTTGTTATTCTGTCTCTCACTGTTAAAATACACCTACCATTAAAATTATAGACTGATAATTTCTTTGTCAGTGGGCAAACATACAAAATCAGCAGGGGATCAAATACTTTTTTCCCCCACTGTAGGTAATTAAGCTTACTTATTCAGAAAGTTTATTTTTTATATTTTGAAAATACAGTGCTTACAGTGTGCTTCTGACAAAGCTAAAGGATTATTTATTTATTTATTTATTTATGTTACTTAAGCATTGTGATTAAATTCAGTGCATATTTGGATTATTATTATTATTATTATTATTATTATTATTATTATTATTATTATTATTATTATTATATTAATGTATTGTTATTGATGTCTTACATTGAGTTTGGCTGAATTCTGTTAATGATCCACTTTAAGGGAAACCAATGAGTTCATTTTCTTTGCTTTGCCTTACATTTGCTGCAAGTTCACATTCCCTGAACCATGTTATTGAAACACAATTCTAATTAATAGAAGCTGTGTAAAAGCCTTATTAATCAACTTATAATTGTTCCTTCTACTCTATACAATATATATAGGCTTTATTATTTAAAAAAGGGAAGAAAAAAAATTACACCCCCACTTCTGTAATTGAACCCACAACACCAGGTTTGCAGCGCTGTTCCTTGACCACTGTGACAACAGAGAGTGTGAAACCTGTTGTAAGTAGCCTACAACTATGGAGGGAGATCACTGTTAAAAACATTAATATATGTAAAAATAATTTGTACTTGTAAATGCAGGTACAAATCACAAATACAAGTACAAATCGCAGATTTGTTAGTTAAAACTCGATGAGGATTTAACAGCGCATGCCTTCAGCTACGGAACCCCAGTATTGTGACATGTGAATGCTCATGCGAAATGCCGATGCTAATGCTTAATAAGTCAATGTCAATCTTGTCAAAATACTAATGCTTTATGCTTATTTTAAAAATTATGCATGTGCAGGGCTCCCAAACCAAACATTTTGCCATGTCTTATGACAAGTTAATAGCTCATTTGACTTCCTCAATGGTAGGGTGACAGTCCAGAATTTTCATTTATCATCCCGGTGTCCCGACAATTCTCTCAAAATCATTTACATGTCCCGGTTTTTGGTTCTCCCTTGTTCAGACCCACTTAAAACCTTTAAAATAGACAAGGCATGATTTATGGTCGATCACATGAAGAAGCCAACATTGAACATTGAGGAAGAAGTCATACACATTTGTCATTTTTGTAAACAAGTTATTCAAAAAAGATAACTAGATGTAATGGCAGCAGATATCTGGAAATTAACACTTTTTAACAAATACCATAATTTTAAGAGATGTACTAGTTTAATAAATATTTCATAAATACATTCATTTCTAAGATCAGGATAAATGAGAAGGAGGTACCAAAGGGACTAGCAGAATTAAAAATAAACAAATCACCTTGGCCAGATGGGATCTTTCCAACAGAACTTAAAGAAATGAGGGAAATGATTTACAGACTGCTAACTCAAATATTCCAAATAACAGTTAGAACAACTGATTGGAAAACTGCTAAATGTCATACCTATCCACAAGAAAGGGGACAGAACTGAGCCAGGAAATTACAGACCACTTGTACCATTTTTTGAAGAAACTATTAGACAGCAAATAGAGTCAACATGGGTTTAGACGAGGCAGATCATGTCTTACTAATTTATTAAATTTTTTGAACATGCATCTGCAGCTGTAGATCACGTGAAAGCATATGATATGACATACTTAGATTTTCAAAAAGCTTTTGATAAGGTTCCACACCAAAGACGAACTGACCTGAAATTATAAAACAACTGAAAATATTCCTCAGTCTTTCAATCACTTCTTCAGCAAACCTGTAAAAGAGGACTGGAGGACTGTAATAAAAAAATATATATATCACACTCTTTCCATTGGAAATGCAGACTCCTGATTTTAGTTTTAAGTAAAAAGTAATGATTTCTTTCACCCCATAGTCTTGCAGCCTTGTGTTTAATGTCTTTATTTTGCTATTTTCAGAATGGAGTTGTCACTATTCCCAAGTCAACCAAAGAGGACAGGATCTTGGAAAACTGTCAAGTAAGTTAATGTACTTATTTGTAAATGTCTATACATAGATTCAAAACTGGGGCCACATGCTTATGAATGGAAAGCTCTGGGAATAAGCAGCTACTTGTGTGGCATTCAAGTGAAATATGAGAAATCATAGCAATCAATAGATTCATACATGTTATTATAACACAACAAACACATAGGATGCTTTCTCTGGCAGTGGATTCGATGCATGTTGTCATTGGTGTCCAGTGTCTGCTTTAGCTCTTCAGAAGCATTCACTGATTTCTGTTATGTATTTGTCCTTTTTTAACACCTAGTTCAATTATGAAATTACATTTTAAAGCTTATTAAAACTACTGATTGACAGGCCTTTACTGCTTCACACAATGACTTCTATGTTTAATTATAGTCTACTGAGCAGTATTTTTTTTTATATGAACACCCCTGTATTTAAATAATTAATATTAGCATTATGTGTTGTTGGCTTTCTGGAGGTCAGCTTCTAATGGTTAAAGATTAGAGAGCATCTCATTCAGTTGCTTCTAGTAGCCTGGACTGCGTAAAGAATCCATATAACATCACTCTTGTCAGACACCACTCCTCCTGAAATGACTCCCTTAACTGTACTGTGGAGTCAGCATTAAAATGGATGTGAGAGTGATGTAATACAGGCTCAAAACTGAAGACCACTACAGTTTTTGTACACTTCAATCATTTTTAATTGGCTTGAGATACAGCAATCAAACAGCGCGTAGTCTTAATAATAAGTTGGTCTTAATGATGATTTTCTAAATAAGTGCTAATTGGTAGATCTACAGACATGCAGTATGTCTGTTGTTACAATTAATAAGCCTGTGCAACAGACAATAAATAAGCCAAATAAAAGCCAGTACACACTGGCTGACTGGCACACATTCCTTACAGCTAAAGCAGGTGCTATCTGAGACCGTGGCCTGTTTTAGTTATATTAAGATTTTTAAGGCAACAATAAAACCTCGCATTTTGCAACTGTGCATTCTGGTCATGTTTTTTTTCCACAAAAGTGTATAAAACTTTTTAAACTTTTTATTTTTCATTCCCTTCTGCCTGCCCGGGAAATATATATTTATCACTCAGGCACAATTCTCTACTTCATTGGTTGTTGTTTTTTTTCTTTCTTGCTAATTAAAAGCTGACAGTTATTTTCACAAAGCCACCAGTGCAGTTGGTTTGTTCGTTATGGTTCATTGATTCAAGGCTCCAACAAAGGGAAAATGGTTTCTCTGGCTCTGCGAAAGCCATTGAAAGCTAATGGAGAAGGCAGTTGGTTTTCAAAACCACCATTGACTGACAGCATCAAACCTTTTGAATTCAAGTCGTGCCCAGCTTTGGTTCTCTGATCGAATCAAAACCAGGAATGTTTTATTGTGAATGCCTCAGATGTGCAATCACAGGGAACAAAGACTGTGCACTCCAAATATTTTTTCCTCATCAAACACTTAATAAGCACAGCATTTCCCTTGATTAGTTTTTTTTTCTGTATGCTTTTATTTATATTGGAATCAGTCCTCAATTTTTAATTATAAAAGTCAGATTGTTTAGCATGGACTACATATTTTTTTGTATATTTTCATTTGGGCAAGCAAACTCTTTACACCTCTATAGGCAGAGAAAACCTGGACAGTTCAATCATGTTCACTTATGATTTCTGTGACTAGTCTAAAACACTGTTCACTGGCCCTTTCTTTAATGTACTGTGTATGGTTGTCATTGCCAGTTGGTTCCAGCTGTTGTCGTTTTTTTGGTTTGAAAGTCTAAATATGTCTAACATCACCTCACAGGCACTTCATTTCAACCTAGAGGACACAGACATGGCAATCCTAAATGCACTGCATGATGGGAGACACGTAAGCTGGGATCCAACTGATGTCGTGTAATGTAGGTTTACTCTTTTTCTACTTCATGTCCCCTACTCTCCTCTTCCCTACTTCCCCACATTTCCCCTCTTCTTGACTCATCTGCCACTGCTATCAAAGCAACAGTGTGCTGGAGGCTAACACTGTGAACACTACAACCCCCAAAAGGGTGCATTTTTAATAACCAAATAAATAGCAGCTACAGGTTTGATAATGAATCAGCTGTTTTCAGAGTGCAGTATTCCTGTCAGTTCTGAAAGAATTCACTCTGGATCATAGACTAAGGTGAAATCAAACCCATGATCTAAATCTGGGTTGCCTGTGTTTTCTAGGTTTCATTCCATCCAAATCCTTAACTACTTTGAATTTTTGTGCCCTTCAGTGAACTTTTTTTCTTTATTAGACCTTTATTCTGTACCAGAACTCAGAGACTATGCAGTGTCTCTCTGTTCACTGGTCATGCCATGCACATTTTATCAAACATAACTTACACTTTCCTTGACCTCTTGCATCGTTCAAATTTATGATTCTATTTTGTATAATCATTATTAGGAGCATGCTATTGTAGGTTTTGCTTTGTAGACTAAGGAACACACGGCACATTTCATTCGAAACATCTGTGGATCTGACAGCCGGATATCCCCATGTAATTCTTGCACCGCATAACACATTTTGCCAAGTGCATGTTATACTGCGGAGATAATAACGTGTGAGCAGCACTACTCTCACCAAGTTTTACAGCGATCATTGCATACTCACTCACAAGCAGTGCTGCGCTGTGATTGCTGAGTTTAATGACAATGGATTGCTCGCATTTGTGTGTAATTAATAATTAACAAGCAGCCCTGCGGTTTACATAAAACTCCTATTGCCTAGCAGATTAATCCATTTCAGATTGAATGTAAGTTGCTTTAATATCCTTTCTTTGGAATCAGCAATTTTTATATAAATGTGGATGTGCAGTTAATTTAAGTAGTCTGGTAGCATGCTATTGTCCAAATTTTCATATGTCCTTTATTTTTCCAATGGGCTGCCACTGCATTCATTCTTAGGAGCAACCTGATTTAAATATTATATTATTATAATATAAATAGATATTAAATGTCCCTATTGTTGATTTCTTAGTTATTCCTAGGTATTAGCTTGACAGACTTTTGAACTATTTTCAGTACCATAATTCTGGGACTCATTGTAGTTGGTGAGGTAACTGCAGCATGGACTGGTACATTGTGCTAAACACCTGCCTCTGTAAAATGTAAATGTAAAAATGTTTTAAATGTAATGTGAGTTTATTAAATATATTAATAAAGCACATCAGCATTATACAAAAATCCACAAAACTGATAAGATATAAAGGGACTCCTTCATTCTTTACTATCTTTTAAGGAATTCCTGTGTCTACAGTGTTTCAGTACAGACACAAACTTTAGGCCATTTCTGTCATTTTTTTGTAATGCAAAATGTTTTTGAATTTAATTTAAAAAAATTGCAATCCTTCCTTACCCAAGCAAAACACAACCTAATAAAAATGGGAAATCCTTGGCTTTGATAAATACATTTCCAGTCCATTTTTTGGTAGGAAATTCCTCTTTTATTGCTCCACTTTTAACATTCTGCTTTCAAATTCCTCCTCCCTTCTCGTTAATCTCTTTCACACTGTTTCAGTCACATAAACCATGTCTCTCAGGAAACACTCTAACACCTTGTGTGTTTAAACTGGGGATAAGGTTTCCTTAGGCTGTTGCTGGCATCTGTTTCTAATAGAGCCGTGTTGTCAGCCATCCAGGGGACTGGCTTTTGAACTTGGGCTGAAATTCCAGATATTCACCACTACCTTCATTCCTATAGTCGGTGGTAGAGGGCCTTGTTTTACATGCTTTGTGTCTTTGGTGTCCATGTTTCAATGAGATCTGTTTTTGCGTCAGGGAAATTTCAATTCAGTTTATTGACCGTTGTTCTCATTGTGGTTTCTTATGGCTTTTTGATTATTTTGATATGTTTGTCCACTTGTCATTATAACCTGAATATTAAACGTGTAAAAAAATCACCAAGTCAGCTGTTGGTGATGGAAAGACAACCTACATTAAATGTCCGGTAAATGCAGTGACAATATCAGGGGGAAATGAAAGTAGGAAGCACTTGTGACTGTCAAGGCCTGCAAATTCCAGGTTTATCCTTCTCACCTCAAGATTGAATAATAATCTCACTAATCTGAGACAACGAATGATAAAGGTATACATACATACAGGTCTTTTTCTCTCTCTCTTCTCTGTTTTTTAATGAATGCATCACGCACAGGTTGATGGGGATCCTTACCACATTCTTCCTTTCAAGTCTCATTCACGGCTTTCTCTTGCCCTCTCATGTGGTTCAGTGATGAAACCACATGAGAGGGCAAGAGAAAGCCGTGAATGAGACTTGAAAGGAAGAATAGTGGGTTTATGACACTAGCCCACAAAAAAGTAAAAGTGGAGTTGCATCCTGGGTAATTGCATAATTTGTACACCCTCAGTTGGGTCGCTGAATTAACTCCTTTCGAAAGGTTTATATAAAATGTGCTACATATTCCACACCTTTAAATATGTAAATAAACTGATTTGGTTATGTAAATCAGGCTGTAAAAATTATTTAGGGGCCAAACATCTTATCTTGCCCCTTTGGGAAGCCATGCTGATTGTGTCCTCATTAGCTTCCCTGGGCCCCATCTCCACTCTTCGAAAAGTGAAAAAAAAGTGAACACTGAATATCTGAATGTTGTGTTCTCAAAGTGTTGTGACACCTCACGTAATCCTGTGTTAACTCTCAAATATGACTTAATTCTCTTTAATTGCATTGCCTCATGTTAAGTCTTTGTTGTCTCTACCTGGAAGAGCCTTCTATATGGTCAGAATTATTTTCTGCTTCATTTGGTTTTGATGTCAAACAGACATCCTCTGTCCTCCTGTGAGCCACACAGCAGGTACAGTCCCTCTCTCTATCATGAAACTGTTGTTTGAATTTTGTTTGGATTTTCAAGGAGGGGGAAAAAAGGCTTTCCAATATCAAATAGAAGTGGATGCACACTGGTATGTAGTTCAATGCTATTGGTCCCAGGGCTGTGTTCATTAAAAAATAATCACATAGCTGAAATCTGTGAGGAGTTAGTGTGCATTTTAAAAAGTAAGAACAACCGGCAAAGAACAAACGACTGCTTTTCGAAATTAATGTAATAAGCCCATTCTTGGCTTTGAGGACTTCCCTCACTTGGTATCCCAACCACAAATGTAATGTAAAAAAAATCATAATATATGGTAGATAGTTCATTTCTGTGAAATAGTTACACACAAGAAGGTTAACTTGCTCCCCGTGCCCGTATAAATAAAAATAAAATAATAGTAAAAAACATAAACAGACATGACTGACTGAAGTGTAAAGAGCAAAATTAAGACATACAGACATACATTAAGACATTTTCTGACTTTCATCGGGCCATGTGGAACATTTGAACTTTGCATTTTAGTCTGAGAAATCAACCATCTTCTGTATATTGCTTTTACAAGGATCTGTACACAAGTTCTGTATCACTGTTGGAGGAACACAATAAAGGTGCAGTCCATTTTTGTACCTTCTCTATAAAATCATTAACGTATCCTGAGCAGATCCTGGATATTTTAGCTACCCTCAAATGTGTCCACAACTGAGAGTAAATTATAGAACAATGCAATAACGATCATTGCAAGAGAACAGGGACATGCAGAAGTGCCCTATTTGTCCCGATCACCCCTCCCCTGATCCATTCCGTGAATCACAACCGGGAACTTGGACGCCAGCACCCCCCTCCTCCAAACCACACTTCACAATTTGGAATAATATTAGTTTTGATTGCTTTAGTTTAATATTGTTTGTTACACTAGCTACTGGTTAATATATTATAATTTCTTGAACATGGATTAAGGCAAGAGAAAACTGTAAAGATTGCAGCTGACTGAACTATATTAAGACGGGTCTGTATCCTTTTGACTACCACTCCCTTGATTTCTATGTTCAGCAAACTATGAAAAGATATCATTGATAAGCACGTACATTTCATTGAATGATATATGCTAAACAAAATTAAACACCACATGACATTTCAAATGAAGGGTGTGGATACTACATACATGACTGCAATATATATATATATAAAACCGTAGAGTATTTGGGCTGTTGGATTGTTATGCAAAACCAATTGTCATCCACACATTTTTTTCCTCTTCCAATACCAATGTGAGTAAAATCAGTATATTTTAATTCATTACCACAAAACCGTTATAGCTTACTGCATCCAGGTGCTTTTTAATGCAGTCCCTGCCTCTGTTGTCTGAGTCATAAACTGTATGAGATACGACCAGGATGTAACAAAGCAGAAAGTATGAGATCGGAAATAAATTGTAAATTCTAGCCTGTGTGTTTGGTCTTTATTTCCTTTTACTATTTGCTTTCTTACTCAACTGTTTCTCTCATTGTAACCCGCCCAACCAACGGCTTCCTCCTTCTATAAATCACAGTTGTCTGTTGTTGCACGATCGCATCAGCTTGACTCTGACTTTGAACCCTTGATTGCAAAGCTGTCAGACTCCGTAATTACTCGAGAGTGGCTGTATTACATGTGTATTTCAAATGCTGCTTGCGTGTGCTCTTCTGAACTTGAAATTGCAACCCCGGTAATTACAGTATTTATAGGACAGAAAAAAATCAGTCTAATTTGACTTTCAATCATTATATTATTTTGTTTTTATTCATAGTATTACAAATAATGAATTAAAGATATTGTAAGTCAGGTGAAAAGCACGTTGTTACATTTCTTCTTCTTATCATGAATTCATTAATTTGTTTAGTTCTCTTAAATAGTTAATATGAAGGTACATGCAAAAAGTGATAGGCCTACATGTGTTTTTTAGTGACAAATCAAAATCTTAAAAATAAAAAATAAAAACACCTCTGTGGCAATTCTGTTTAATATTTCTATTTTGCCAAGTACATTTCAGATGAGGGTGTCTGTGCAAATGTATGTGAATGAATACAGTTAACTAGGTCAATATTATCTGGAGCTTTCCGTTTTAAGATAGAAAATGCTACATTCACATTATAATGGAGCTGCATACCAGATAGACTTCTGCAAGTGGCTACAATATAAATCTTACACATCTTACCCAGTTTGTGGGCTTGGCATGTACAATATTACAGGACAGTAATTTCCAGCTTTGTTTATTGTTTCTTGAGGCCTGCACTGAAACATTTGGTTCAGATTTGTTCTTCTGCCAAGTGACATATGGGGAAGGAATCCTCATATGAAGCAGGATATACCACATTAATACAGTGGCAGAAGTGGATTAATTTAGGAGGGACCTTTTCACAACGATCTGTAAGACTTCAAACTGCATCTTAAGGCCGAGAAGTACTCCACTGCAGAAGGCTTTTGAAACGAAACACCAGCTCTTTCATATGTTTTAATGGCTGTGGTTAGTTTGTCCTTATAGGCAGAGTTGACCACATTCATGGCAAGGCAGCACAGAGACCTCAGCATCCAAGAAACACGCTTACTTGCATAAGCTTCGCTGTAAATAACAGCCCTCTGACTGTACTCTGATTGCACTCCAAACAATGCTTCATCCTTGCGGCCAGATCCTCAGCTGCTTGAACCAAGATGACTTCCACTGATTTATACACTGTATCCCCTTTCTTAGATATGTAACCACTCGAAGGCCCTGTTTTCATAAAAACAAAAACACATTTTCCACCAACTTATTTCAATTAATGCCACATAATACGCTGGTGAGTGATTCACTTTGGTTTATTTTCTTTTTCAGGGCACCACAAAAGGCACAATGTATTCACATGCTTTTGGCCTGATGGCATCCCTTGCAGGCTGGATCAGAGCTAGGCAGTCTGTGCTCATCCATTTGGTTTTATTGTTTTGCATTCCACCATATTGTTGCTGTGAACTCTTAATAGCTGAAGTCAGTTTCCCCAGTGCTGATCCTTAAGGTCCTCTGTGTCTTCTGGTTTTCATTGCATTTCACAGACCCTTTTGTTTTACTATTTGCTGGTAAACATTTATCAAAACTGATATCAGCTCAAAATAAGATAATTTGCCACTAATCGCATTAACCCTGTTTCAAGAAGTAGGTTTCAGAACAACCCTCATATGGGCGAGCTGTTTCAATGACCAGAGGTCTGGTATTGATGTGCTTGAGCCCAATAACAAACCAACAATGCTTATTATGGTGTTGATTGATGCATCATTAAATGGTAGCCTTTTAGTTTGGGATTATTTAGACGTATTAAAGAGAGTTTATTGAACAAGACCGATTGTCGTGTTCTGATTGTCCTGGTCTCACAGAACACGGACTGGAAAATCCAGGTTTAAGTAGTATTGTGCAGTAGTATAGTATGTAGCACTGATGTTGACTACCCCAAACTGTCACACAAATTGGTATTGGTGTCTTACAACTGCAATAATTTGACTTACTGCCTATCACTTCACACCATGCCCCTTGGGTTAGTGAATCAGAAACTGTTTTTTGTGCATCCCTAGGGGTCAATGGGTCTGTAATTAAAGTCTGAGAATCCCTGGCTTAGATATTTTGCTGTAGTTTAAGGTGACGTTGCAATGCTAAATTGTGTCATATGAAATGGATACAAAGCCTTAATCTAGTGTAGAACCTTGAGACAGACTTGATATAGACTTTGTGACATGCATTTATTTATTTCTTTTTCATGTTCACTTAAAAACATAGAAATATACATGTCCTTGCTTCTATTAAAATGGAACTGTATACTGTCCTGTAACTTCAGGGTTTTTCAAAATCTCTCTTTTTCCTCTCTCCAGGTCTTTGGGTTCTCACTCCTGCAGGAAGATATGGATTTTATCAAGATGTTCATTGCTAACACACAACTCATTTCTCTCAGTTACCCATTATGGAGAGGCTAGCACAATGGAAACTGAAACTCACAGATCTCTTCGTTTCTGATACCCACTGGTTTGCAGCAGAGGGGACAATAAGAGTGCGAAGACGAAACCACAACCGCAAATTGAGAAGTTAATTTTATCCCTGCCAAAATCATAATAAATAACGCCTGTATTGGGCTTAGATGTCTGTTTGATTTTGATGGTGAACTCCCATACCCTGTATTTGCACATTCATGTCTTTTTTTTATGGTTTTGTGTGACACATTTCGCCTGCTGACAGATGAGCTGCCCAAGGAACTAGAATAATGGCAGTCCCCATTTTCCCTCGCTCGGGAAGATGTGGCATATTTTAACTCTTTCTGCCCCCCAGGCGTCGGCACGGTGAATGTGCGCGGTAGACCTTGAGAGGCTGTTGATTAATGCACATGTGGGGGGGGGGGGCTTGATTTGGTTGTGGAGGAGGGCTCAGCTGATGATTTGTGCCTTTTATGTAGGCTTCTGTGGCTGATTTCATGCCTCATAGGAAAACTTTGCATATGCATACAAATGCAAAAATGGTCATAATTAAAACAATAAATAAATAAATAAACACATACATACATACAAACATGCATACATACATACATAAATAATCAATTGTTATTCAGACTGGAAAGCAAAGATTGCAAGGGACCAGCTGGGTTTGGATCCTTATGAATTGAACAACTTAAGCATCTAAATTATCCAATTTGGACTGTTATATGTCAAGGTACTTTGTGCGCCACTCTTAAACTGACTGGCCGCCTAAGGAAAAAGTGTTGGTTCACTAAAAGCGTTCTCATACAACTCGCCAATCTCTCTGTCTGAATCTTTCACTGTGCATGACTGTTAACCCAAAATGAGTCCAGTGATGTTTTGGGCGGTCTGTCTCCTGACCAGTGTACAGGGGGCTTGACTTGGATGGCTGTCCATATTGTTATCCACTGACCCTCTCCTTTATCCCCCGTGTGTACCCTGATTAGAGCACCCCTATACTACAAAAAAAAGACTAATTATCGCTGTCAATGCATTGCCATTGCCATATCCACAAATGCCAAGCTGTGCAGTAAGATTAAAGAGCAAAAAATCTATGTATGTCATTCCCCGGGGTGTCTTCAGTCTGCAGCTGGAGCGGAATTATGTTAATGCATTCACGCTACCTCGAATGAAAAGCGAATGAATGCTGGACTTTGGTCTCATGCCTCGGTGATGGCATGGAAAGCTTGTGGTTGTCATTGCTATACTTTGTGCATCATTTTTAATTAGATCAACATGACTGATGATATCACTATCATGGAAAGACAACATTCTGGAACTGTAATTTTCATTTTTATTGCTTCTATGGGTAATGCACTTTTTTATTTATTTTTGGTTTATTTTAGACATCCCTAAAATATAGGCAGGAACACTACAGTTGCAAAGAAAATAAGCTTTTTTGTTTTGTTTTGTATTCTTCTCCTGAAGGTTTTAATTGCATGGTATAACTTAATACCACTTTTTGTTTTCTGAAACACGCTAAATATCATTGTGTAATATGCTACAACTTGACCATATATATTTGGATGAAACACTGCTGCACCACCACACTGGATTTTGTACAGCTTAAATATGCAGCTACCTGGTCATTTTTTTCGGCATGGCAAATTCATTTTCTCTAGAATGCCAAGACAGATGGCAGGTTATTAATGCTGATTCCTGCTTAAATCAATATTAACATGTCTTCTTTGTATTATTTTACAATAACAGACATCAATTCTTAATTAATTAATATGTGACTCTTGCAGGAAAAAGACATGAAAGCCTCATGCGTGTCCACTGATGTTGATCACATGTATAAACCCTCACCTCAAACCTAGCCTGTGACCCTATCTCTATCCTTGTGATACATGTGATGAACAGCAGAACTCAGATGATATGAATAAGGTATTCATGTGTTATTCCTGTGGTATTCATACAACTGTTTCATAAGAACTGATGTCCATGATTGTAAAGGGTGACCTACTTATCCTACGTGACTGGGTTACCATGCAAATTAAGGTGTAATGACTGTCAATGTTTAATCACATTATAGTATTTTACCCAACATTGTATGTATGTATATCAGAACATATTAATATGACATTATAAGCAGGGGAAATCCTGAAAACAAAAGAGTGAACCAACAACTGTATCAGGAATAGTAAAGTGATGCACATCGTACTGAATGATCGCTCATTTCTATACTTTATTGCCGTTCTGCACCTGCGGGATAGATATATCTGCTTTGCAATCTATTCCTATTGACGCGTGCACCGTTTCCCTTGACTCTGCCCACTAGGAAGATCAGATCAGTCACTGTTTCTTTCTGGCTTCTTCTTACTGTACGTAGCGGATATTCAAACCGTGTTGTGTTGTAATCATTCACATAATTCACTGCACTTTATTGGACTACCGCGTCCTATCAGCATGCTCTACATTTTGTTAATCTGTTCTGAATTATGTGAATTATGTAATGTGGTATAAAGTGACCAAGTCAGTGGCATGATGTAAGTGTTAGATATTGAAAGCTATAAGTTAAAGGAATCACAATTGTTACAATGATCTAAACATGTCTATTATTATCAACGTTCTACTCATGTTGTATTGTTTTCTGCATTGTTTTAGTTCTTTGTTTGCATTCCAAACTATTTGATCGCTGTACATCCTTCATTATTACAGAAAATAAAGTTGACATCCAATATTGAGAACATTTTTTTTTAATTGGTTGTGTTTCCTGTGTGTGTGTGTGTGTGTGTGTGTGTGTGTGTGTTGTGTGTGTTGTTTCGTTAGTGACAATGTTGGGCAGACGTGACCGTTAGCACGGCAATGTAGGACCACCGATCGGATGGTGTACATTTATGAACGGAAATAGTGGATGTTTTGTTTTGTTTTTTGTAGGGAATAGCCTACATCTGACGTGAAAATTACTATCAATACATTCCTGACTCACCATCCCCTTCAGAAAAACAGTGGGAAACTTAAGTTAGCACTTGCTTCGATCATACTTATTTTTATAGTAATTAATCATATACCTGTGTGTGTGTGTAGAGAGAGAGAGAGAGCAGGTAGTTCATTGTTGTGTCTTGTTAAGATGTGTATATTTTGTCAGTGGCGGGGGCGTGTGGTAAGAAAACAAATGAGCATACAGCCGATGTGCACGCATGTAGAAGACACTGAGGCTGACATGCGTGGAGAACATAGGTCGGCTCTGGGGCGCGCGCAGGGGGGGGCGGGTCCACGGCTCGAGCTCAGTCCTCGAACGGTCCGCGCAGAGCTCAGACTGACGGCGCGCGGAGCGGAGAGTGCGCAGATCGCGGGAGCTGAGCGCCGGCGGAGAGGTAGGAGCCCAGTGCGCCTGCAGCCTCTCCCTCATACCTCACAGGGAAATATGTGTAGTTGTATAACGTTGTGCCATGGTGTTGTGGAAAGGCTTTTCTAAAAGGTTTTATTAGACTTACTTTATTTGTTTCCGCATGTTTTCCTGTCACACAACTGACAACGTTATGTATCTGTATTTGTATCTATCTATCTATCTATCTATCTATCTATCTATCTATATATATATATATATATATATATATATATATCAAGTCATAGGTTAGTAAAAACAAACTTTAAAATGGATTTAAAGCTAAATTCATTAATTTTCTACTTGAAATTATTCTGTTTTTACCTGAGAAATCTTTTCCGTATCTTAAATAAACTATTTTGAATTCACTTTTTGGTTCATGTATTAAAAACAGACTAAAATACGCCTAATATTAAACTGCCTTAAGTAACTAAGAACTAAACAAAAAACATAACTGGTGGTTTATTGATCAAATGGAAAGGTGCATAGCAAGGGAAGCTGTATATCTTAAAACGTTGACAATCTTTATACTTTTTTTTTTTGGTCTGGTGATGTTCATGACATACTTTTCTTTTTAATTTCTTCGGGCAAGCTAATGAACGCATCCATCTGTTCTGGTATACATCTTACAAAGGAAGCCTAATGGACTTTACAAAAGGGTTACCAGCAAAACATGATTGATGACTAAACTGACTTAATCCCAAATGCTGGAATTATATTATTATCCATACGTGTTTCGGTGTGTGTATTTCTAAAGAGACAGGGAGACTGATGCGCACATTGGACATGGGACTGGAGACTGAAGTGTTATTAATCCTGACAATGTGTTACTTTGTGTAGAGTACCGTTTCCCACCATTGAAACTATGCACAGTTATAATGGGGAATAACTGTCCCTACCTGCAGTCTGTATTTTCCTACATTAATCAATTATCATAATTACATAATTGATTTTATTATAAAAAATAAAAAAAGAAATGGCTATTGAAAATGAACTTGAATAGTACTTCAACTGTAAATCACATACCCCCCTGATAATGGTACATGCTATGTATTGTAACTATTTTATCTTCTCTACTTCACAGGGTCTGCATAATGCGGTTTCTGGCTATTTGGAGCTCATTCTTTTACGAAAAGGAGTTTCTGCTGAGTTGAGCGCGGCTGCCTCTGTGGCATCAGTGAGAAATAAATCCAAGGCTTGGCTGTGGTTGTCCTCTGGCTCCTCCTATGGACTGAGTTGGGGACTGCACCTTTGAAGGATCTCCACTCAGCAGCCATGGAGCGGACCACAGCGGGCCCCATCAAAACCATGTACGATTCCATGCACTCAGACCTAATAGCGAGACATTACAATTTCACTGGCAAATTTCGCAAAGTCGAGCAGGACTCTGGCCTCAAAGCCGACTCTGTGGTTTTCATCATCGTGTGCTGCTTCATCATCCTGGAAAATATAATGGTTCTACTCACGATATGGAGGACGAAAAAGTTCCACAAGCCGATGTATTACTTTATTGGGAATTTGGCGTTGTCAGACTTGCTGGCGGGAGTGGTTTACACCTGCAACATTCTGCTGTCTGGAGCTAACACTTACAAACTGACGCCCATTCAGTGGTTCTTCAGGGAGGGGAGTATGTTCGTGGCCCTAGCCGCCTCGGTCTTCAGCCTGCTGGCCATCGCCATCGAGAGGCACCTGACCATGCTTAAGATGAAACTGCACAATGGCAGCAACACCTGCCGTGTGTTCCTGCTCATCAGCACTTGTTGGTTTATCTCGGCCATTTTAGGGGGGCTGCCGATCATGGGCTGGAATTGCATCGGCAGCATGAGCAGCTGCTCCACTGTATTGCCGCTGTACCACAAGACCTACATCTTGTTCTGCACCACGGTCTTCAGCGTCATCCTCATGGCCATCGTCATCCTCTACGCCCGCATCTACTCGCTGGTGAGGACAAGGAGCCGCAAACTGGTGTTCAGGAAGTACTCAAACAGCCGGAGCAGCAAGAGCTCGGAGAAGTCCCTGGCGCTGCTGAAGACCGTCATCATCGTCCTCAGCTGCTTCATCGCATGCTGGGCACCGCTCTTCATCCTCCTGCTGCTGGACGTGGCCTGCAAGACCGGGGAGTGCGCGATCCTCTACAAGGCCGAGTGGTTTCTGGCGCTGGCCGTGCTCAATTCGGCCATGAACCCACTCATCTACACCCTCACCAGCAACGAGATGCGCCGGGCCTTTCTCAAGATGCTCCTGTGCAGCGTGTGCAGTGGCCAGCCCAGTGGCAAGTTCAAGCGGCCCATCATCGGCGGGATCGAGTTCAGCCGCAGCAAGTCAGACAACTCATCCCACCCCAACAAGGAGGAGGCCGAGTACTCCCCAGAGACTGTCGTTTCCTCTGGGAATATTACCTCCTCATCTTAGGCGGCATTTGGTCGGCCTCCCTTATGTTCCGCTAACTAGTGAATGTATCTGTCGCATCATACTTGAACTATGAACTGGATTTGCTTTGCCAAGGACTGCCTGGACTGAACCTCCCCCCACCCCCAAATAAAGAAAAAAGATGATGCAACAGGGACGCACTTATCTGATTTATATATTGGATTAATCAGTATTATCTTATAAGTTAAGTTAAAAGCAGTTGAAACCCAAGCAGGTTTAATAGAGAACCGCACTTGTTGTACAAGTGTTAATAAGGTGGGCAACAGTAAGCATTATCAACATTCCCTATGTATTTTTGTGCACAGTTTGAATTCTGGTTATTATTATTATTATTATTATTATTATTATTATTATTATTATTATTATTACTGTAATATTAATAAATGCATTTAAGAAATATGAAATGTCAAGGGCTTGTATTTCTTTATAACTTTCTTATAATTCTAGTACTGTGTACAGCAAGCAAGTATCCTTAAGATTGAGAATGTATTTTGTACTGAAACCCATTTTTACGTCTTCTTCCATTTGCACAGGTGTGTGTTGCTGTAGAAATTGGTAATTTATTTTGGTCACAACTGAAAGGATTTTACTGTCAGAGAATTTTAAAATAACGATTGCAAATGCAAGATTTGGAGACTCAAGAGTCATGTGTTTGGGTTACGTTATTTTTCTTAAACCCCCACTGTTTTACCTTCCTACATGTAACATATCCACTCAGACTCAGAAGTGCCAATTCATTGCCGTTTAACTTGCCAAAACAGGTAGTTCTGTTGTTTTATGTCTGTCATCTTATTTGCACACAATATTGGTTGTTTGTTTTTCTTTAGGTGTTAATAAAAAAAAAAAATTAAACAACAAAACAAGCTGTTCGTGTCTTATTCTTATTCCTGCGAGTCCCCCTGGATGATAGAAGCAAAAGGTTGGGTTTTGTTAGTTTGAACCCTCACTCATATTGACAGCTGCGACACAAGAAACAGAGGCCTGCATAACGTGCTATTAATATCAATACAAAGCTTCACTTTTCACATTTTCAGTTTATTAAATGTGGGAGGCATCTGGTTGAGTCTTCTAAAAATGTACAAGTTTCAGTCACTTGATCTCTCCAAAACGGTTATGTCACTGAATTCCACCTTTTGCAAAGCATGTTAAAGCTTTCTGCTGACCTTGTCCACTTTCTCTGACCTCAGTTATATCACTTCCACTGCAGCTCCTCGTGAGTGCCTGTTTCTTAAATATATCAATGTATCTGTCTGACAATTATGCTTATCACGTCATTCACAAGCTTTGTTTTAAATCGCGTTGGATTTCTCATAATCATGGGCAGGCCAGCAGGATTGTTTTTGAATCATCTTTGGATATTCAACAAATCTTCGAATAATGTAATTGATTTTGACTGGAATTGTCCTAGAACCATCACATTACTCAAAAACAATATACTATTGGTCTTCTATTGTATACACTGGAATTATATAGCCTATGTATATCAAAGACTTGAACATCAATCGAAAGCAGTGTTAGTACTCTTTCACTGAGCATTGGCCACAAGAGACGCTTGTTGCAGGAAAGACAAACTCGATCACTAGTCAATCGTTTCTGAGAAAAGAGTAAGATGCAAATATGGAGCTGGCCAAAAGAGTGCATTGTAAAAAATACAGTGCATTTTTGTGCCTGGTAGCAGAGCAAAACTGCTTTTTTGATCTAATGGTATCATAAAGATCAACAAACATGTTTACATTTTAATACCTGTTTACAACAATGTACCTGTTTACAACCATTCTGTTTTGTTAAAAAAATATATATATGGTACTATTGTATTGGTACATCTGTGGAAAAAATGAAAATATGTAAATAAAAAATGAGTTCAAATTTATGATCAAAGAACCCAAATAAATAAATACCAATATATATATATATATATATATATATATATATATATATATATATATTTTATTTTTTTTTAAAGAAATTCTGGTGTGTACCATAGATGGCCAAATATATTCATTTTAAATATATTCACAATATTATTCTTATTTTTCATTTATCAGTTACACAATGCCTTTCACAACAATCGGACACCCACAGACAGTAGTTGTGCTTTCTGGTACTCCAGGTACTCAGGAACTCTGCCTGACTGGAGCAAAACAGTCTGCTTTGTCAAACAGGTGATCCCCCTTTTAAAAGTCTTATTTGCCTGCATTATGACACGTTTTGAAACATTTATAAAAGTAATCTAGACTTTCTCAAGGGGGCAGAAGCTTTTAGGTTGCCTGAAGGGTCTCCATCCCTGATCCTGGAGAGCCGTAGGTTGTTCTGCGTTTCATCCCAACTGTACTGACTCAATTGGGCAAACAATTAGAAACGAAGGTGCAAACCACTGACTGATCCTGGTTTTAAAAGGCATGTGGGTCTTCCAGTTTTATTCCACCAGTTTGAAGTCCACCTGTTAATTACTTAATCGAACTGGGGGTTTAAAAAGACACGGAACACCTCCAGGACTGGGGTGCTGCATGACCCAACTGGAGACCATATATAGTATACCACTGCCACCTAATGGGAAAAAAGCAGAATTACACTGTTAACACTGTGATG
Source organism: Amia ocellicauda (assembly GCF_036373705.1). Classification (NCBI taxonomy): domain Eukaryota; kingdom Metazoa; phylum Chordata; class Actinopteri; order Amiiformes; family Amiidae; genus Amia; species Amia ocellicauda. Next base: position 7,711,264 of record NC_089868.1, read on the forward strand.
GTGCCCATTCTTTGTTTGTTTCTTCAATGCAGTTTTTCCAATGATGCTCATGCTGTGCTATGGGACCTGGTATAACGGTAATGAAGTAACAGTGGCTTAGTCTGCGTCACTATATGTTTATATATGTCACTACATGTCTGCGTCATGTTTATCCAAATACATGTCAAAACAGTGGCAAAGGACGTGGAAATATATCTCCACATGCAACTTTCCATTGCGAATAGGTCTAATACGTGGAAGTTGAGAAGTTGACCGTCTGGAGATGTTTATTTACATGTAGTACCTGACTGTGCCGCTAGATGTCAGTAAAAGCTACTCTTGGACTTGTCTTCAGTACACATTGCGGACATGAAAGACTCCACAATTGTACTCCAGGGGAAAATAGTTTGGGGAGGGTGGCTAAGTCACTGAATATATTCCTGATCGCTATAGCTTGGATCATCAACACACACCTGAGACTATCTGAAGGAAATGTCCACGCTGACCTGCTAATTAAGTCCATTAATAACAGAGAGTTGGTCATCATTACTTTGCACCAATGTGACTGGACCTTCTTTACAATGCACATGGGCCTACAAGTGCCACTCAATTTAGAAACAAAGTTGTAGAGTCTCCAGTGTCGTAATTAAATATATAAATGAGTCTTTTGAAAAGCTAACCATATTAATTCAGAAGTAGAGGCAAACTTTTAACAGATTACAGATTAAGCAGCGCTATGAATGTAACTAGAACAGAAGAAATGTCAGTGTTTGGTTAATAGACTGCAATAAAGCGCTTTAAAATGAACAGTACTGTATATCCACTTATAGGCTATAATTTAGCAATATTGTTATAAACTTAACGTCTTATAAATACACCAATCATACCATACACGACCCTTCTGTAGAATGGCATCTCATTCCCAGGCTGTTTCATGCATCATTAGGTCTTCCTGGACATAACTTTAGGCCAGCTGTATTTTTTGTATTTATTTTTAACTTTGTATGCCGTTATAGACAAAGATCGCCTCGGCAGCAATGGATATATAATGAACAGATAACGCTGTGATTGTTTAAACGCATCTCCGTGTATCTGCTACCCTGCGCAATATTGGACAGTGCACAACGTTGTACGGGCGATTCTAGGTCGCTGTCTTGTAGCGCAGATCTGCAGAATCCCGCCCGTCGCATTGGTGGATCCGCGCAGATCCACGCAGACCTGCGCTTACACGGACGTGAGCCCGGCTCTCAGACGGGTGCAGTGGCGACATCCCGCCGGCAGGGGGCGCGTCCCCCCTCAGGCCGGCGCAGCGCTTCCTGGTTTGAGTGCGTGTGTGTGTGTCAATTGTGCTCTCCTTCACAACTTCGGCAGCCAGCGCAGGAAAGACATGGCGACCGAGGGAATACACCATTATTTTCCTAAAGCCAGCTGAAGATTGACCCGGCTCAATCTGAATGGTCATGTAAGTACATCGCCCCTATTTATCCTCGACGCGGGGTTGGCGGAATGAGCCGCGGACAGGCCGTGTTTGGGGTTTGGTGCTGCGCGGCGTCGTCCGGCGTTTCTTTCGTTTTGAGCCAGCGGAACAATAGGGATGCGATCCGGGCAGATGCAGCGCAGCGAGATGCAGATCTCGGTTATTTGAAATCCCTTACTGCACGTTGCGTTTGACTTGATCTGGTCTTAGTTGTGTATTGTGGAGGATGGCGATGCGATCTGTGTTGCAGACCCGTGTATTTCGGCGTCCAGCGATGGTCCAAGCCTCGCTTGCCCTCAGACAATGGAAGGGGACCACTTAAATACCAGACATATTTTTAAATCGGCAACATTTGTTTCCATCGTCATGGTTTGAGCTGGTGAAACTGGGATCCATTTGTATTTGTATCCCCCCCCCCATTTTATCTCCGCGAATCAATTTATTTGAAGGATCGTAATCGAGTGCCAGTAGCAATAATACAACCCCCCCCCACACCGCCACATACCAAACAATATATATTTCGTCGTACCTCAACTTGTATGTATAATGTGTCCATATTTTCGATTCAAATTGCTATGGATTCTCCAAAATCATCGTGATTGTGCAGCAGATCTGTGTATTTGTTTCTGTTGTACCAGCTGAGATGCAATTTCACAGCAGCCTTTATTACTAAAGTTTACCCCGCCGGCTGGGTTTGGCCTAGTTAGGTAACGATTTTAGCTAGTTGTTTTACCAATTCAAATACCCCAATGCCAGATATATTTCTCTTTCGTTTTTTTTGCTTAGCAGGCTTGTTTCAATGTGTATTTTGTACGTCCTTCGTGTGAAAGGAACAAAAATGTTTTGCTTTCGCTGCATTTACGTTGTAGGCCTCGGGCTTCTAGCGGGTTCAATTTGAGTGCTGTACGTGAAGGAACGCTTCTCGCGTTGGGTAAATGATTCCGCGTCGTCGCTGGTTTGGGTTGGTGGCAAGAGAAGAGGAGAGAGAGAGGCTGATTTGCATACTCTGAAATAAGTTATTTCTGGAGTTATGTTGGTTTTCATAGGTCGTAAACGCATATCTTTACAGATTAAGAAAACAACTGGGTGGGGTACCATAGTAGGTTATTACCACATAACTTAACATAGTTTCTGCATGTATGATTAGTGCCGTGCAACTATCAGGCCTCATTTTCTGTGTGAAGTTGCTGTGTTTGGCTTTGTGGATAATGGTCATTGACTAGTATTTAAGTGATGGCATGGTGTTTGTAGTCTCCAATCAGGCAAAAGTTTAATAACTCCTAAATGTATCCTATGGCCACACGATCATCCCCGTATTAACACACTGGATGGGAATTTACAATGTAGCATGTGTGCTTTCGGTCCAAAACTGTGACTCGGATGTCGTGTTGGGTTATTTAAGAGCGAATCAGTGCTGAAAGCCTGAAATCATCAAGATAAAGGACAGCCCAGAGGGATTGGTAACTCAGCGGTGTTTGGCAAGCTTTATTTAGAGGAAAAGACAGATCAGTATTTTGAATAAAAGTAAAGTGGTTGAGATGTATAAAGGAATCCCTCAGTTCTTTTTCTCCATTTCTAACTCGGGTTTAGTGCCCGCACTTTCGCTGTCCCTCTGCGTCTATACATTGATGAGCTCTATCAGTGTATACTGAATTATTTTCGATACTAACTGGATGTCGTCATGGCTATATGCAAATACTTCAAGAAATTTTCCCTCTTTAAGGTGCATTGTTTTAACTTTTGATCGTGCTGTGTAATTTCACACTATTATGTTTGTCATGGAGTGGAAAATCAACATCATTGCTCAACGTTTGGACACTTTGAAGATGTTGTCAATTACCCGTCAGTGTTTTGATCTTGGAGTTAAATGTCTCGGAGAGGAATCTAAGCCTTATCTCCAAAAGCCTCATATCCCGATAAAATGGCATTGAAAGAAGTGGGAGCATGCACTAAGAATAGATATTAATGTGTTTCCCCTTTCTCCATTTCCTCATTATAAAGGAGGTGTTAATAAGTAGGGGCATAGAGGGTCTTCATTTTATACCTTTCAGCTGTAATCTCCTTGAGAATGCATCATTTTTTGACATGAACTTAATGGTCACAGTTTAATTGCCCTTTTTATATCAAAAAAAGTTTAAATTCCCACATGTTCGGGAATAACTGCTCAGCGGTTTCATCATAAAACAATGCGTGCAATCGGTTATTAATATGTAATCAATAATATTGTCCAACAATTAACTAACTATTTCAACAAGAAAATGTTCTAAAATACAGTTAGTCATCGATGAATCTTGCTACATATAATTAAACTGATATATCCTGATTGAGCTGATTATCCTGATATAATAATGTATTAAATTAGACTGTTCTATATAGAGTTGTACAGATCTGATGTGTAACGTGTAGGCCTACATTGAAAAACTGTGTATAAATTCCATATATATTAAATATATATATACACATTAATTGAGGATGGTGGGAAGCTTGTTTTTTATGTAAATTCAGTTTCTATGCCTATTGGTAAAATACCAAAACCAATATTTTGCACATACAACAGGAATTTCCCCCCAAGAAAACTAGGCTATTAATACACCCTGTTTCCATTAAAAACACAAGGCACACCATATCCCACATATTGTTTATTCCAGTAACTGTAAGCTTGTCATTTGTGTTCCCACATTTAAAAGCATTTTTATTCTCCTATGTAGCAACAGTTTGTTCATACATTAATTTAATTAGGCCTGCACCTGTGTAAGCATTCAAATGCATTACCTTTTCATGCAATTTGTGATCTGCAAGTTGACTCCCCTGCCTATACCATTGTACTTCATCTTAATTACTGTAGAAAGCTTCCATGGTTATCACAAGGGTTTGAACTATGAGATTGTGTGAATGAAGACGTAAAGCCCAGTTTTTGCAAAGCAATCACTTTGACACTATGACGATCCCTGAAAGTACCACAGTTGAGATTGATGGGCAGGCTGAGCACAAGAGACTGGTTGATCGCTTCTGAATCAGGTCATTTTTCATGTTGTATTCTTTGTAACTGTTCTTAAGTAACATTTTTAACTATCCACCGAGAAGGCACACTTAATGTCTAACACACTTTCTCTTTCTCTTTCTCTTTCGTACTCTTTCTAGTCACAGCTAAAGTAAGACGTAATTAAAAACTAAATGAACTGACATTCCGCCTGTAATGACTGTGCCGAGTGAGAAAAGCACGATTTTATATATATTTATATATATATATATTTTTTTTTTAAACTCTGCAGTTACTCTCAGTGAAAATACTATTATCTCAGTCACAGTTGGACAAGACTGGGTTTCCTGTCCTGCTGCAATGAGGTTTTGGTTTTGTTTTGTTGTGGCCGCACTTGTTTTAATATGGCCATCAGGCTTTGAAGTGGGGTTTTTGTGGTTGGTTCCACTCCCTGTTATGGTTGTTGCTGACTTAGTGTCACTAATGGAAGCATAGCGGCGGTTGGAAAAGCCTGTTTGGCAAAGCCATGTGAGATACTGCATAACAGGAGAGGTGGGTCGGGTGTGGGGAAAACTTATACATGAATTATTGATCACATAATATTGCTCCATATTTTAATCCAGTCGTCATCACCCACTTGACTGGTTGGTAATGTTTTTCTATACCCACTCAGCATCTTTAGAGTAGCTAACTATTAAACTATTTAATTTGTCGTACTTTATTGTATTTCCCTATCTCTTTCATTGCATAGTGCCTGCATGCTTTGAGTATTGTATTATTAATATGATCACAACTATTATGTTTATTACATACAATTTCAGAATCCAACGTTTTCCATTGATATGTTAAAATGTGCTTTTTGTTTTATACTATATTATATAGTATGTATTATAGTATGAAAGTGAATGTGAAATACTGTTATGGACAAGAATTCAGTCAGTATTGCATTGTTTTATCAGGAAGTATCCCTTTAAAACGGTCATAATAGCAAATATTGCATTTATGTTAACATTTCTGTGGAACTTCAATATTTGCAAATGAACTAAGTTGATTCACTAGCCACCCCTAGTTATACAGATACTATTACATAACATGGGGCTATATTATTATTATTATTATTATTATTATTTTTATTATTATTACCCGCTTTCTTAGACACCCTTATCCAAGGTGACTTATAGTTACCATGTGTCACATTTTTACATTTTACCCATTTATACAGCTTGGCATTTGCTGGAGCAATGATTGCTCTGTGCATTCTTCTTCCACCCTTTCTGTTGTAGCTTTTCAGCATTCTGTGGGGATTTTCTTACCTTCCACAGTAGCCATCCCAGAAGCTCCGTCATGATCTGACAGGTTTGCAGTCTGTGAGTCAGCAGGGATGCACTAATATCATTAAGCCAGTTAGGTCAGAATAAAGAAGAATAAGCAGTCCTAGCTTCCTCAGTCGTCTTTCTAAATGTGAGACCTGTAAAGTTTTAAATCATTTTTGCTGTAACTTTTGAAGTCTTGTGCATCTTTAACCATAATAACCATAATCCTGTAATGAAAACTGCATGTCTACCAGACCAGAATTTACCTTCTGATAGCTTGTTAGTTGAAGCTATTTTGAAAGCATTTAATGTGAATTCCACACTACTGGCAGAGACGTCATCAATTCCCTCTCATCTCGTACAGACCTCACCGCTGTGACTCGATACAAAGAAAAAGCGAGAGGAAGATAATGGCAACTTTGAGCTGTAAGGTTTTACTGTAATTTCTCCTCCCTGTGAAGTTGCTCAGTTCCATGAAAGGTCTGTTTTTGTGATTTTGAGAACCAAAGTCTGTGTCTTGGCCATGCCATTTTAAATGGCTGCTTTGAGGGTAACCCCCCCACCCCACCCCAGACACTCAATTGTGCACCCAGGGCATAATAAAAGCCTTTGGTTAAGAGGTCAGAAGATCGCAAGTGCAAAAGTGCTTTCATCCCAATCAAGTCCCTCCCACCCTCATCTTTTTTGTCTTTGGAAACCTGATTGTTTGCCTGATCTCATAAGGAACCAGGCACCAGGAATTAAAACAAACAGATTAGCATGGGTGTTGACTGGGAGACACCATTTGCAGACATTACTCACTGTGAAACTCTGATTACAAAACGAAAACCAAAAACAAGAAAGTAAATAGTTTGGGGCTTGTTACATCAAGAGAAATGAACTATGATGATATCCAATATAGCCTATATTTGTTTCTCTTATTTTAAAATAGAAGATCTGTGGAATGAAGATAAGTCTACACATGCAAGGCAAATACTTTTTTGTTGTTGTTGTTGTTTGTGTGTTTAGAATTAACATTTTTATGAGTGGAAAAAACCCTCACCAGTTTGATTTAATTTAACAAAGGCCTTACAAATTTAATCTGTCCCATAGGAGAGTTGGACGTTATGCTTACACAAGCTGCTTGTTCCTAGTAGTACCTTGCATTGCCTTTGAATGTGGTGAAGAGAGAGCAGTCTTATCATAACATTGTGCAGTGCCCTTGAGCTGAAGCTTAACCTATGAAACTGCTTTTCAAAGCATGCATTCTTATCGCCAATACAGGGACAGTGCATACATGGCAGAAGAGCTCTGTACAATGTATTTAATGGGGTTAATGACAGCTGCAAACTTTCTGAAAGTTTACTGGTTTCTTTTCTGCACAGTTTTTTTCTCAGGCAGTGGTCAGGTTGCTGTTACCATGATGCTTTCTTGGCCTGCTGTTTTGAACCAGGGTATTGCACACTTGGCTTTAGCTGTTTTAACTCTACACCATCTAATCCTGTGTACACCTGGAGTGGCCCTGGGGTGACTCTCCCCTGATTTCAGCCCTGCTTGTGTTCACATTGGCCTTGTACTTCAATCCACCGGTTATGATTCATATGAAAGTTTTTCAAGGTGAACACTTCCTCTGGGGTTGGAAATCTCATTCTTGTTCTCTAGCAGGGGTGAGTTCCCCTCCAGCATCAGAGTTTCGTCTCAGGTTGAAAATTACAATGTGAAAGTGCTTGATTTTCGACCTGGCGTTGCCGCAGGTTCAACTATCTAGTGTGAAAGCAGCATTTTGTGGCATGTGAATTGGCTTACAGGTCATCACCATAGAATTTCATTAACACTGACAGTGACCAGTCGATCAAACACTGAAGTGTACTAGCCTTTAAAAAACAACTTTTGTATAATATGTAAAATACACCACGAAAGGAATTCAACTAAATCAATAGTCGGTTAGCCTAAATCGGTGGCCTCTTTTAACATTTCCAAAGCTGGCATGCATTAATACTATAAATAACAAACTTCTATAGTTCAGACTTTCGAGGTTACATTATTTTGGTTTCAGGCAAGAGCTTTTGGAATATGCCGGCAGTATCGCATGCACACCGCTTGTGAAACAAAAATAAAAAAGATCCCAATGTTGTTTTTGATTAATTCTGGTATATCAGTCTATCCATGTTGTAGAAAAAGTGACTCACGCATTGACTCGAACTCCTGGAACCTCTTGCTTCGAACTCAAAAAGTTTTCAATGGAAAGAGCAGTAAGACCTCAGTGCTGAAATACTGGAAACTCCCCATGTATGTAGGCCTTTTATTTTATTTTTTATTTTTTCTTTATTGATCTGTTCACTGAATAAAGACAAAAACAATTCTGACATGAGGGTAGCTGGAACCCAAATGAAACCGCAAATGTAAAAAAGCAACACGTGAATCTCAGAATAGCTGCTTAAAAGAATCAAAACAGGATGGAGCGGTTTAATGAACTTATCTGAGCTCAGTGCTGTTCTCTGGAAATTGGACATGCGCACTCTGCACAGTCACTGCTTCTCTATCTCAGCTTGTGTGTCTAGCAAAAAGATGGGTGGTGTGCCATTTGAGGACAGGTTTGTCAGTCTTTTGTTTTGAAGGTTGACTCGATTCTAAAGATGTGTGGGTGTTTAGGTGTGGGTGGTGGGGAGCCAGCAGAAGTCATTTAATTTTCCACTTAAGACTCAACTTGAACTTTTCTCTTTGTAGTTAGCAAGTCGGTTTGGAAATGTGCTCCAGCTTACTTTTCCTTCAGTCCTCTGATATGGCATTGGGATGGTTTAGGATCTAACGTGTGCTCAGAATGGTAAAGGACTACTCTTCAGGAAGATGGAGAGACGTGGGGAAATGCATCAGTGTTTAATCTAGCTTTAGGGTTAATAGATTTACAGGGTGGACTGTAAAAGCATGCTGCACTGCTGGTTCCTGGTTCCTCTGTGACTGTCACAGCAATTGAGTCGTCATGAGCTACAGTAGTCAACCAGGCAGACAATGGAAATGAAAACCCCCCAGTGAATCACTTGGGTTAATCTGACAGACCGAGTCACCAGTGAGAGTAAAATAAGTCATACAAAGTTATTTGTATTGTTAAGAAATCATAACGATTCGCTTCTCTGAGGTGGGCTGATTTGGGGAAAAAAAAAAAAAAAAAAAAAGTCTGTCCTGTCATAGCACATTATTTCCACAGCACCCATAATTACCTTGCCATGTAGATTTTGAGCAAGCTCAGTCTTTGGATGGTGAGCCTGATTTTGTACCCACATAGTCAGTCGTACACATGCCTAGTGGAGAACTATAGGATCTCATCAGTATGGAGGTGTTTATTTGGTTTTATGGTAATCAAATTTTAGGTCGTGTGTGTATATATATATATATATATATATATATATATATATATATATATATATATATATATATGTATGTATATGTGTGTATACATATACATATATATATATATATATATATATATATATGTGTATATATATATATATTATATAAAAAAAATGTAAGTAATCTAAAACATGAATGGAAAATAAGTTTTAAATCAATCAGTGCATTCAAACTACATGCAGGTTGCAGGAATTTACATGAGAAAAGTGGGTGGTACTGAACATGCACTGCAAAAACAATTAGAATCGCTGTTTATCCATCAGTCCTCATTTCCATGAGGTGGCAAAGTGATAAGATCAGAAAAGGCTAAGAAACCAGGCTGTGCAGTGAAGTGTAATTCATACTGAAGTCATACAATTCTCTACAGTACCAAATTTACATCATATTCACTGTGTTACAGAAATCAATTACTACAGTGATTCCCTGTTTCAAAGGAATAGAGAAATGGCTTCCCTCTAGCCTTGAACACAAGGTTATGAGGGGATGTGACACAAGAAGTCAAAATCCTGAAAGTAAACCCAGAGGACTAATTCTATCTCAACAATGCATGAAGGACCAGTAGTTAGTTGTATTACTCACCCTAGCATAACATCATTGTTAAACATCACAGCTTTTCCCCTAACTAGCTCAGGATACTTTGTTCAAAACCCTTCACTTAAGAAAAAATTATGTAAATTGCCACCAAGGTTACAAGTGGAAATAAAGAAGAGGTACTTTCATTACTGAAAATAGGAAGCACTTCTTGTAACATGGTGGTGGGGTGTGGGACACACTACCAAGCCATGTAACCGAAGCAGATGGCAGAAGTTCAGTGAATGACAATTTATTTACAAATCGCACAATAAAATAACACAAAAAATCCCAAGCTGCAGATTTGCATAGATGTGGAATATCAGATTACAACGCAACACCCTTTCCTGCCTTTTAATGGGATATAGGTTCAGTCACCATCCCCCTCCTCATTATATTGCAAATTTCAAACCTGAAATATCTTTTTGAAGGGAAGCTTTTTGCAACCTCAGTGGCTTTCAACACCGAATTTGGAACTGGAACTTATCCAGGAGGGGGCAAGATCAGTCCAGTCAAAACAATGTCCCCTGTTTGGCATCTCCTAAGCTTTTCAGGATTCTGAGCTTTCTTGAAGAGAGGCATTCTTTTCGGCCAGTACCTCGTTCTTCCACCCAGAACTCCCAGGGGACCGAGTCCAGCTGTTGAGCGTAGATTCATTGTGTGTAGGATTCCATCGGACGTGTGTGAAATAAACACTGGTTTGAGAGGAATAACTAAATTAAACATATTTCTAGTTCTCCTTCATTTCAGTGTTTGTTTTTTTGGATGTTTTTTTATTTTTTCTAGGGTTTCTCAGGACTCCCCTCCCCTCTCTCTTTTTCCTATCCATTCCCAACTGTGGTTAGGAATCGTGGCTCATTTTACCCTTAATTGAATTGCTTTCAGTCTTAATTTTGAGTGGTCTGCTCTCCTCAGACCTTGTTTTGCGGAAATCCCCTGTGTTGAAGTTCGAAGCTGCCAGACTGATTTGGCAAACGGAACTTATTTATTCTGCTCTCAACTTGTTAAATAAATGGTTTCTTGCTCAGAACCGTGTGAACAGCTCTTCATAGGTTATTAATTAACAATATACCGAGGGGTGAATTGCTTTCTGTATCAAGTACTCTCAGGATGAGCGTTTCTAGTTTTATTTTTTATTTTTCTCAGTAGTACTAGATTGTAACTGGTTTCTTACAGATCTAAACTTATTTTTTGTGGCAAGTAATGGAAATGGAAGGGAAACTGTAGCCAATTGCTTGATATCTTTATTTTTGTTTGGTTTTTGGTCCAGTGTGGATAAGTACCTGATACAGCAGAGCTCTCTTAAATGAAGTGAGTTCAGTGAAGTTGAACAAAGCTTGACAATCTCCCCCACACTTCCTCTGTGTGATGATGATGTGCAAAAGGCACTGTGGCTTAACATCTGTCACAACTGAAGAAAATGCTCTGGTCAAAATGTTATGTTTGCTAAGGCATGTCCCACTTAAACCATTTACACTAAATGTGTCTTTTAGGAGTAACCAATTGTGTGGCATATCATCAAATTACTTGAAAATGGAATAGTGTATTATGTAGCAACAGTCTCTCCAGCTCCACATTCTGCCCTAGTTGTTCTATACTACTTAAAAGGGGCTGTGATTCAGTCTTCATGATGTTGATAAAGTAGGAGGGTGTTTTGCATGTCAGTAATTTCTGCCCTGCCAACTCTTGCTAGTGCAGTTTCAATGTTTGGTACAGATTTAATGAGCTTAATGCCCATTAGATTTCAAGAATACCACAGCATAAAATAAAATAATTAGTTTGGTTATCTGAAACCATGCATGTCAACTGATGACAACAGCTGGAGCTGCTTGCGCAAGGCCTTCTCTCCTATGAAAATAGCTGAGTCACTGTAGTGTTTCTCTTCCTGTCACCAGAAAAACTCTGTTGGTCTGTTTGGAGATTGCATCCATGATACCATATCAGGGTATTATTAAATGTACTTCCTGTTCAACTGCAGAATTAGTATACTTGGATGTAAGTTAGATGTATCATCACTCTGGGTTGCCTTAGTGCCTGGGTGATTGAGGCCATTTAAAGCAAAAGCACAACAGCAATCATGTAGCAGTGGTAAGTGCATAGTAAACGCACATTTAAAAAAAAAAAAATACATCCCAGATCATTTGACTATCAGGAAACCTCACAGTGGCCACTAGGGAGACCCCAGTAAAATCTAGGGTTTCCCCACGTTGCTATTCAGTCAACAATCTGACTTGAAGCCAAACAATATCATGAACAAAAAAAAAAGAAAACTATTCCCTGGCACATTTTGTAACGGGCCACCTAGCCTATGCTAATTTCTGGGGGAATGTGAAATAGTTTGCTTTTCCTTTGAACATACTGAGGACCATCAGAGCCTTGGAGGTTAAATTTTGACTCGTCCCAGAAAATGTCAGACTTTCGCTGTTCTGCCATCCATTGTGGCCTTTAGCCAAATGCATTCTGGTAGCGAGTAAAGTTTTTCCACGTGGACTTTGTACACCCAGCCTTGCATGTTTGTCCCATTGCAGCGTTCAAATCTGTGGATGGACTTCAGCAAATTTATATTTGATGACTCAAAACACTATCTTGTGATGTATTTGCAGCTGAGGTTCATATCTGGGCTAAAATCTTTGCTGCACTATATGTTTTCAAAGTGTAGGTCACATAAAGGTTCTCATTCACCTTTTTCTCAAGTGAATAAACCTTTCTTAGCACAAGACACCTTCTGTTGCTGTTTGGTGTTAACAAGCAGTCACCCATTGCCATTATAGCACCCATTGGGCTGTTCACATGCTCTTATTGTTGACTTTTAGCTAACAAGAGTTATTGCTGAAGCTGAACTTTGTGTGGAATAATGCATGCCTATGGTTATAGTTTTTATGTAATTATTTTTTGTTTAATTGATTGCTTTCAGATGGGGAGGGGAAGGCTAGCTCATGTTACACTCATTCTCATGGTGTTTTAGCAGAAGCTGGACTTCCTGAGGAAGCACAGTGTCTTGGGTCACAGTCTTTCGTGTTTACAGTGATGACATCACCCCAGCCGCTCGCCCTGTGTGGAAAGGCTGCATCTGACATCAGCTGAACTCCTCACAATGAAGTTTACAAAGCTCACTTTTTCTCAAAGATATGCTAAAGCAGTCTCTAAAAAGCAGGCTTATATGAACAAGGAATAGATTTTAAGTTGATTGTTGTGGATCCAGTTCCAGCTCTTTAAGATTTACTTGCAAGTGAAGCTGAAAAGCAGCTGTCAAAGCCTAATATGAATACTACAGACCTCTGATTATTTTGCTGCCGATTTAAATACCTAATTTGATCACATTCAAAGTCTAATTTAATTCTGAATTACTTTCAAAACTGATCTACATAGAAGTTAGGCTTTTCTTAATAGTAACTTATTTTATTTTATATGCAGGTGCCTAATTCTTTCTGCCACTGTCTTTAAGATCTTTGTATTATCAAGCTCCTAACTGAATGTACAGAGCACTGTTTGTTAAAATGAGCATAGAGGCAATATGTGTTCAGCACAGCACCAAGCACAAGAAGGAGCAGACACAAACAGTATCTCCGTTCAACATTGCAGGGCTATACAGTAACAGAGGCTCAAAATCTGAAACGTGTAGTCATGCAAGAATAGCAAAAGCGGTTTTCTTTTGTTTAGGTTTGTGTGCTTCCAGCTTCCCGTGTTGGCTTTTTGTTCCTTTTCTGACCTTGACATCTTTTGTGTACAGATGTTTGTTTGATTTGATTCCTAGTAGTGTGGTTTCTTATTTAGCAACAAATTGTTTCACCCCTATGTGGCAGTTTTCATTTGTCAATCAGTTCAGCTCAGCTCACCATAACCCATTTATCCTGTGCAGATGTCAGAGAAATATGTGTGTGGGGTGGGGGATGTCCTCTGAAACTTCTGCCTCTTTTCACACCTCAAGATCACAGTGCAGATAGCACAAAAAGGGCGTCACCTTTTACCTGGAGCTACCGTATTAAACCCTGGCTGACTTCAGATCCACCCTAACTGTAGTTGTCAAGTTTCACAGGCTGCTTCAGTAATCCTGGACACAGATTCAAGTATTCTCTGGGTCCTGATTGGAGAGCTACTTTTGAGTCCCTTTTGGTTTTGGGTTTTCATTAAAAAATAATTTAACTAGTCAGATCATTACATTTGCATTACTGAGAAGAAACAAGTGCAATAAACAGTTCCCTCTCACTGTCTTGAATTTGTTTTATTACCCACCGGTCCTGATCCCAGAATGAGTTATCAAAAATCTATTGCTGTGGCAGGGTGGGGGGGCGTCATTGTCTACATTTATATTTGTGTCTTAATGAGTCACTCTGCTGTCACCCCACTCGCAAGCTCAAACACTCTCGTGCTCATTGAGCTTGAAACAGCAGAGGAACCAAGGGCAAGTAAATATTGGCTAACAGCAGCTTGAAGTTCCTGAAAATAATCACTAGGGACACAATTTTAGACTTTCTATCTACAGTTTATGATTATGCCTTGTGTATTTCTTACATTTGGGGTGGAGTGTCTGAAATGACGTTAAATTATGAAAACACCCAAATGGCTTGCTAAATGTTACTAGCAAAGATGTTAATTTTCAATGTGACTCGGGGTGGGATTTGCCCTACCGGGAATGAAAGTGAAAGAGGTCGTCCTAGCAAATTAATAATCCCAAGCTCACTGCATGTCTCAGCGAATGGGAAAAGGGAACTTTAATACAAAAGCAGGGCCTTTCCTTCTCCCACACATGGATCTGTTAAGAAAAGTATAGGTTTCAGTGTAATTCAGTCAATTCTTCTCTCCTCTGGCTCATTTCATAACTCCTTACGGCACCCCAGTTACAATCGTACCGCAAAGTGTGATTCAGTTTTTAGCCGTTTTCTGTAAGGTTGGTGTAAACAAACTCAATCAGATATATAGGGGTAGATGAAATCAGTTTTATTATTTTGAAATTTTGCATTTAATTATTCCTGATTTTGGCTTTTTTCGGTAAAAAAATAATAATAAAAAAACATTCTGGCGGCGGGGGGTTCGCGGGAGGTTATTAACGTGTATGATAAGTTTGTACTACGTTTTCCACGTTCAAGCCCCCATTTTTAATCATAGCTGTGGGAAACATAGAAACATTAAGATAGGAGCAGATGGACCTAATTTCCCGACAGAACAGGATTTTAAATGTCCATTAAAGGACCAAAACCTTTGTATTTTTTAAAACACTGTAACTATCCATAAACTGTTATAATACCTTTCTAATATATAGGCTAATGCATTGTTTGTCTCTAAATATAAGACAACGGCATTTGAAACCATTTTTTTTTTTTTTTTTTTTTGCTGCACTGCAAAGAAACCACAATCAGCGAGAGTTCAGCATTGACATCACAAGTGGAACACAATAGACGCCATAAGGCGATTTATTAGTTTCATTTTTCAAAAAGTAAAAGATTTTCTCCAATCATCAGATAATTCTGTGATTGGGGCTCACTTCACCCCGACAGCTTTTCCCATGGCGTGGAAGTCGCAATGTGCTTTACCAAGAAACGCAGATTTAAAACTAGTTCTGAACCCATAGTTTACATATTTTTGTACAGGTCGTTTAAGGTGGCTGAAAGGTGCTAAAAATAGTTTTTTCATGTCTTCCAAGTTTCTTGAAGCTTTGTTTTAAAAATTGTTTTAATATATATATAGTTTCTTTAAACTGACTGTTCTAATGTGTTTGAGTTCCCGATTTCCATTTTTTACCGTGAATTCCGCGATTTCGTCTGTGTTCTCCGCAATGCGGTTTTCATATAGCCCTAGAAATATATATATTATATATATTCATATTGCTCAATCAGACAACAGCAGTAAACCAAGTTAAATACATAGCAACATTTTAAAAACAGAATAAGAATCAGATTGAACCTGAACAGTAGAAATTGGAAATGTTACCAAGCCTGCAAAATGAACCTGGTATGGAATGGTGTATAAATAGTGCGTAATCTTAACTCCCCTGGCAGCCCAGGCCCTGAAACGCAGCACATTTCTTCAGCTGTCAGATGGCTTGTTGTCTGAAGCAGGGTTGTGTCATCATCATATTTAAAAGCGGGGAAGTGCATGCTCTGTCAAAAAGAAATAAGGTCGCTGGCAGGGTTGGGATGCTGCTGAATTCCTGACTCCTGATGGCAGCTCCACATCCCCATTTTTGCAGTCTTCCTAATTTAAGTGAACAGGCCAGTCACAGATTGACAGTGCCAAAGATGTTGAGGCTTGAGTAGTGTTTTGCTAAACTGAGCGTTTTGACTCCTAGCATGTTTACCTTAACACTTTGCAAAAGTTTTTCTAGTACAGCGTTTGGAGGAGCAATGGAAACTGTCCAATAGGGATCGACCGATATGTTTTTTTTCAGGGCCGATACCGATTATTAGTGATCAAGGAGACCGATAATTGGGTCTGATATATACACTCACCTAAAGGATTATTAGGAACACCTGTTCAATTTCTCATTAATGCAATTATCTAATCAACCAACCAGTTGCTTCAATGCATTTAGGGGTGTGGTCCTGGTCAAGACAATCTCCTGAACTCCAAACTGAATGTCTGAATGGGAAAGAAAGGTGATTTAAGCAATTTTGAGCGTGGCATGGTTGTTGGTGCCAGACGGGCCGGTCTGAGTATTTCACAATCTGCTCAGTTACTGGGATTTTCACGCACAACCATTTCTAGGGTTTACAAAGAATGGTGTGAAAAGGGAAAAACATCCAGTATGCGGCAGTCCTGTGGGCGAAAATGCCTTGTTGATGCTAGAGGTCAGAGGAGAATGGGCCGACTGATTCAAGCTGATAGAAGAGCAACTTTGACTGAAATAACCACTCGTTACAACCGAGGTATGCAGCAAAGCATTTGTGAAGCCACAACACGTTCAACCTTGAGGCGGATGGGCTACAACAGCAGAAGACCCCACCGGGTACCACTCATCTCCACTACAAATAGGAAAAAGAGGCTACAATTTGCACAAGCTCACCAAAATTGGACAGTTGAAGACTGGAAAAATGTTGCCTGGTCTGATGAGTCTCGATTTCTATTGAGACATTCAGATGGTAGAGTCAGAATTTGGCGTAAACAGAATGAGAACATGGATCCATCATGCCTTGTTACCACTGTGCAGGCTGGTGGTGGTGGTGTAATGGTGTGGGGGATGTTTTCTTGGCACACTTTAGGCCCATTAGTGCCAATTGGGCATCGTTTAAATGCCACGGCCTACCTGAGCATTGTTTCTGACCATGTCCATCCCTTTATGACCACCATGTACCCATCCTCTGATGGCTACTTCCAGCAGGATAATGCACCATGTCACAAAGGTGGAATCATTTCAAATTGGTTTCTTGAACATGACAATGAGTTCACTGTACTAAACTGGCCCCCACAGTCACCAGATCTCAACCCAATAGAGCATCTTTGGGATGTGGTGGAACGGGAGCTTCGTGCCCTGGATGTGCATCCCACAAATCTCCATCAACTGCAAGATGCTATCCTATCAATATGGGCCAACATTTCTAAAGAATGCTTTCAGCACCTTGTTGAATCAATGCCACGTAGAATTAAGGCAGTTCTGAAGGCGAAAGGGGGTCAAACACAGTATTCGTATGGTGTTCCTAATAATCCTTTAGGTGAGTGTGTGTATTTTATAAAAAAAAAAAGTTACTGTCAAAATGTAACCGCACAAACACCAACACAAAACTTCCTTTAAATGCATTTAATTTTTTTAAATACTAGAAAACAGAACATTTAAACATTCTATTTTGAAAAATAAAGTGCATGGAGCTTCATAACTGAACTTAAATTTGACATAGATAAAAATAATTTACTCAATATCTCCGTATTTTAGATGCTTGTTTTGGGTCGGAAATGCTTATTTTAATGTCTCGCGCAATCTGCGAATCTCAAGAAAATATATCACAAACGGAGGTGAATTGACTCGCTTTTTGCGATGCCCACCCTGACAAAATGTTTGCTGCGTTACCATTGCTAAACCTCCTAACCTTAGCTAGCTCCTAGCTACCATCGTGTAAAAAAAAAAAAAAAAACTCATATGGGCGAGTAATATAGTATATAGTATTTGATACCATACTACGAACGTTAGCTGTCTAGTTGCATTAGCACTGACATCGTTGACTTGTTACACACAAATATCACTGCATAAACTCAAACATTAGCTCATTTTTACTGCAACAAAGCGTGTTATATGCAGGGACTCTGATGGAAAAGGTGCGACTGGTTTAAAAGCCATTGCTTTTGCCTCCGTTGAATGAAATCCCTTATCTTTTTTTTTTTGCTAGTAGTCTACACCAAAACATTAGTTTCAGTGGAGTAACATTAGTCCACAAAAAACATTTACAGGGTTTTGTCTTCATAGCAATAGATAACAATGATTGTAATGTTTGTTGCAACTTCAGCATGGATTATTGTGATGTTCATTGCAACTTCAGCATTCTTACCTTTGCGAAAACAGTCTCTCGTCTCGGCCATGCACATCTCTGCATTCCTTTTTCCTCTCTCACAAATATGGCGTACAGTGTTGATTGGCTATTTACTGTGAGCTATAACCAATCCGATAACACTGCGGACAGGACATTGAGCCAGACTAGATGCAGCAACCTTTCTGAGGAATGCGGCTGCATCTGAGCCAGTGCAGCGCATTTAAAAAAAGTAGGCCTCAGTAATATCGGACAAATTAACGATTCAGATTATTGGAAAAATTATTAATATCGGATCCAGTATTCGGCCAGGCTGATAATCGGTTGATCCCTACTGTCCAAGCATTACATATGTTACCACCCTATTGGTTCAGAATTGCTGTAACTATATTATTTTCAACTTCCACCATTTTGAATGACCCTGTCCGTTTTTTGTTACGGTAACAAGTTCTTGTTCAAAGGTGGCTTAACATGGTTGTGTTGTGGTTGCACAAATGTGCCTATATTCTGATTGGTTATGTCAGTTAGCTGAAGTACTGCATTAACTACGCAAGGACGTGACTCGTCATTTGCCAGCATTCGTTTTCCTGCTCCATTCACACATCCCCATTGCCAGAAACTTGTTGGCAATTAGAATTGGACCCTTGCCGGAAAATTGCAGGTATTGAAATGCCAGCAATAATCCATTCACACAGACCTTGCCAGCAAAAAAATGCCACCAAAAAGCCAGCAACTGTATCGGTGTGAATGGGGTATAAGTATCACTTAAATAGTCACAATTCAGTCTGTAGAGAAACTAGGCCTCTTTCCTATGCTCTGTATTTGTAAACTCCACCCCTAACCCCCCAAATTCCTGCTAAATGAGCCTGTGTTGCCAAGAGCCCCAAAGTCCCAAATGTTAAAAGTGTCAGAAATGCTGTTAAAAGTGTTTCCCAGTTGTCAGTCAGTCTTTAGGTCAATGGTTTTAAGGCACCTTATAAAGTTTTGTTAAAATAGTACAAAAGTAAGGAGCAACATTTAAACCATTTAAAATTATACCACACTGTTTATCAGTCGGTAATACCTTTTATAAAGGTAA
The DNA here is from genome assembly GCF_036373705.1 of Amia ocellicauda. NCBI lineage: Eukaryota > Metazoa > Chordata > Actinopteri > Amiiformes > Amiidae > Amia > Amia ocellicauda. The sequence continues at coordinate 7,730,501 of NC_089868.1, forward strand.
CCAGAAAAGCTGGAAGTGTCTTATGCAAACCAAGAACCATAATTGCATGCTGACGAACAGAGAAAGTTAGTTTTAGTAAATTAATAGGCCCAGGTAACGTAAGTAGGCTTTGCTTTAGTTTTATTTGAGTAAAGGGTAGGGTATGTGATTTTGTACTTGTTTTCTGTTGCATATATTCTGTGATGTTAGATTCTTTTTGGTTTGTTTCTTCACACACTTGACAGCGACTGTTTTGCAAATACAAATGTCCTCAAAAGTTTAGTAAGGTGGACTGCTACATTCTTTGTCAGTACAACTCCAGATATTGTCTGTTGATTTCTTGTTAAATTACACCGACTTCTAATATTGCTAATGACAGCGTTCCAGCAACTGTATGATCCATATATGCAGGGATAGGCTTATTTCTCTATTTTAAGTAATATAGAAGATTACACTTGTATCTCCATTTCAACCCCTCCCCCCACCCCCGTTCCTGTAAAGGTTAGTCAGCAGTGGCAGTAACAATGGGAGCAGAAAGAGCAGGTATTTACAGACGTTTACTCGGAAGATGTACAATGGGTCTAACCCCAGGTAGGTGAGCAGGACAAAAGCCTCTGTACACACCTGCACTGTGACATTTCTGGTCAATTACTGAAGTTATTCTTGACTTCTTGAGTGTTTATTTTTTCTCCTCTGGGAAAAGCCCAACAGCACTTCTATTCTGTGCCTCATACCTATTTTAATTACCTACTGAATTTCCGTTGAAGGATTTCCTGGTTTCAAAGTACGTTCCAGGCATAATGTTTATATCCTCATTTGCCAGTGTTAGCTTGCGTCCTGAAGACCTGTGTACAGCTGGGAATTGAATAGGAATGTACCAAGCTCACTCTTAATTCTTCTTTGGTAATCTGGAAACATTTCTGAAATACTCAGCCTTTTGGAAGCCTATGTTGGGACTCATAAAGGGCATTAGTTCAAGTTGTTTCTTTGTATCATAGTGTGCTGCCAGTCAGTTTGTTTGGCATTGAAGTTGACCATAAATCTTTACTGTTGGTTGCCTGATGTGCAATGCAGCCTACCACTGATGTCTGTTGGTATTAATTCAGTTATGGACTTTGCTCAGGTTTCACATGTTTATCCACAGTAAAGTGGGCAGAGTAAAATGTGCAGTTTTAAATCGGACAATTCCAGGACTTGGCATTTTGAAGATATTTAACTGTGCTTCACCTTTTATCAAAGAGTACACTTCAACTTGCTGTATCTTTACCAAGAGAATTGCAATTGAAAAGTTTCAGCACTGGGGTTTATAGTGATTAAGATGGCCACAACAGTAACCTCATGTGCACTCCTATAAATAAAAACCCTGCACAGCACAGACTTTAAACTGATTGTCCTATCTTTTACAAGTCCCAACCTATCCTGTTTTCTAATCTCTCAGTCTGTGTTATATCTGCACTGGTGGGTTTTCCATCATTACTTTATATGGGTTTCTGTTTCAGTGGCTTGGATTTTGCCACCACTTCCCCACTGCTGCCTTTGGCATGTCTCTCTTTGTCATCCGGTGAGCGTCATTGCCCTCTGAATCGGCGAGACTTTTCGTAGGAAGCTCCCTGCCCTGCGGGGGAGTTAAACTTCCCCCTGAATAAGTCCTTTTGAAAAGGCTGTCTGTCTGGGGGATGTGAATTGTCAAGAATGGATTGTAGGGTTTTCAAAGATTCTTGGCTTACATGTTAAGAAGCTGGCATCAGGTGTTTTACATGTAGTAAGGGAAATTCAGTCTCACCTTTGGTGTCTTATGAAACGCATTATAGTGTTGGCGACCGCAACTTCCTTGAATGTTTGGTTAAATCCATTTGCATTTGATGCAACACTGAATGTACATGCTTACTTCAGCTCATTTAGTATCTCATTTCATGTTCCTATTTACTAAAATCATTTTAGTTTTTAAATAATTTGAGGCCACCAGATCTTTGATTATGTACTTCAGACCTGCAGATGAGAGCAGTTCACATAGTAAAAGGGATAAATTAAAAATAATCTGAAGGGGCCAGTGCTTTTCAGAAGTTCTACTTTTTGTAGCATGTGGAATGAGGTTTAAACACTATGCGTCAGGTGTTGGACTCACAAGGGAATGAAAAGACAGATCCAGTGCTCATATATTTTCTAGAAACCCTTTTAAGATGAGCAGATTCAGATGGCTGATTTTAGGATGTGCTGCTTCAGCGCAGACCTGGGGTGAAATGGTTAAACCATGCACGATGCTCATTGGGACTGTGCCATCTACGTTTATGAAAAAAGGGAATCAGGAAGTGGAGATAGAGGCTTTCTCATGCTTGGTAGCTTTCTGGTAGGAGATTAGGGAATGCACAAACTTAAAACCGTTTTTTGTGGATGGTTAACCATCTGCTGCCAGACGTGGCTGTAAGCGTCCGTCACGCCCACTAAGGAAATACTTTGCTTTCAGAAGCGAAGATTTGTACTTGACTTGTAGACAGACAGGGAAGAGATCAGTTACATGGTGTTGGAAGATTTCTCAAGTGCCGTGTGGGATCACAAAGAAATTAGTTTTATTAGCAGCATGGAGTGAAATCCACGTACAGAAACAATGACTGCTTACAGTTAATATCCAACTGTATTAAAAGCGTGGATTTCACAGGACCGGTGCAGTGACGTGACTAGTTAAAAATAAACTGAAGGATAATAATTGGATCGGTAGCAGCCGATTTTATTAATATTTTATGAACAGCTGGACGGTGTATCAGGCTGTGTTTTATGAATGGTGTGCAGGAAAATCCGCAGAGACAGTCGGTATGAAGGCGAACACGAATTTAGATGATGTGTGCCCATTTAAAATGTAAAAGTTAAATTAATTAATAAATAAATACAGCGGATCTGGGTTTCCCTCTAAAACATTAAGGACTGGTTTAATAAATGCCTCCATAAGTCCATAAACGCCATGACTGAAACTTGCACACTTTAGTTAAATTATAACCTGCTATATTGTAGCTGGATGATTAATCATGAAACGAGTGTAACTGTAACTTGCCCTGGTTAAGGAAGTCTGCAAAGTAAATTATAAATAATATGGCAAAAAGTATTGTTTGCAGTTGCAAATCTGCAGAAAGAGTAATAAGTTAAGTCACGTTTGAAATGCATATATACTAGCATGAATGATGATACTAATACTAAATAGCAAATATGTAGTTATTGTTGCACATGGAAAGGTATTCTTAAGGGAATGTCCTTGTCTGAATATAATGTCTATACGCATTTAGCTATTCCAAATATCTCTTAACAGAAACGTGTATTTATTACACTGTTCACAATCATGTAAAGCAGAAATAATAAAATAGACACAAAAGTGTTTTCCATGTCAGGCTCTATCGCTTATAGTGTTGTTTTCTGTCTTTGTTTTTAAATCAAAACACTAAACCAAACCCACAATCGCTCTGCTCCTCCCATAAGAGGGGTGGACTTCACAATGACCTGTTTTTTTTTGTTTTTGTTTTTTTTAAAGCTGTGCAGCATTGCATGGCACAGCACGGACACTTAAGCCAGTCTTTAGAAGTCACGTAATTAGTTGAATGTCCACCATAATTTCAGGTTAAATACACCTGTCTCTGGGAGGTCGCATGTTTGATTTAGTACAATTCCTAACAAAAACTACTTCATGAAAACAAAGAACATGCAATGCAAATCTGGAATAAGGTTGACTGAAGGGAAAGAATAACGAATTCTCCCCCCCCCCAGGGGGCATGCTTCCCCTGAAAAGACCCTCAAATATAGTGCATCCTGCAATCTCAGCATGTAATTTTGTTTTCATCTTATAATTTTAACCAAAATATATAATATAAAAACAAAGAACTTGATTTGTACTGAAAAACTTACATATTTATCTTGAATCTTAAAACAAACTAAGAAAAGATAATTTGATCTGTCTGACATACTTTGAATACATAAGATTCTCACTTTTTAAATCTGCTGTGTCAAACACTCTGACTACTAGAGAAGTATTGTATATCTAGAACTTTCCTAATACTGATTTGTCACTAGTTTGATTGTTGGCCTATGCCAATTCTTTTATGTTTTAATTGTTATTCATTCACTAGGTGTGAGGGGGCGATAGGTTTATTTTAGCATTTATTAATCTGCTGTTGGCACTACAATTCAGTATCTATACAGGATTGAGAAAATGCCCCTCAGTGTTCAGTCAGCGCTGCCCACTGGCACATGCAATAAAGACACTACCACTGCTAAATGCAACACAAACAGCCATGTTGCGTAGCCACTGTAGTGTTGAAAAGCATATTTTCTTCATTGATGTACAGAGCTGTAGACAGACGGCGCCATTTCAATGCGCTTTCACGTTGCGTATTATGTTTTAGTTTCATGCACTGCTAAGTGGTTATTCATGTTTTATAAATTACGAGAAATTGCGTATGGTAGTCCTAATATTTCTGGTCTACAGTTTTTGTGTTCCTGCTCCTTTTGCTCCGTTTTTTAGACCGACGTATCCGTCAGCTTGCAGTAATTCCTGCATTAAAAATATGAAAAACCAATGAAAAACACACACAAAAAGTAATAATTGCTGTTTTAAGCATAATGGCGTAATCATCATTATAAAAACATAATCATTGCACCTAACTCTTAATGGTTGGCGTGACTGCAGTAACTGATGTTCCCATTAGTACGCTGCTTTTCAGACTCTTAGGCACAATTTACAGTTGCAGCTGCACTTAGTACTTGATTTGTACTTGAATAATTGTAGTATTCAAAATAGTATAAACATTAAATTTTGTTTGTACTAGCATTTGTATTCCTATTCTATCTTATTTGTTTTTCTTTTATGTAATTGCTTCAATTTGATTTCTATACTAGAATTATTTATTCCCATTTGAAAGGTCAGTTTATGACAAAATTGCACTTTTTTTTATCATACATGCTTAAAGTTATTAATTACTTTTAAATTTAGGGTTAAGATTGATACAGTTGTTAATAAGTTGTGTGGCATACAGTTCAGTCATGTTTTTACTGGTAGTTAATGTTAATGTTACTGTTAAATTGCTGATTTACTGTTTTTAGATGTACAAGAATGATGCCAAGCATAGCACATCCACACACAGGTCATGTATACAGCTGTACAATGTCAACAAAATTTAAATGCCAGTATCGGATCTGAACTCGATATCTACAGATATTTAATATTCAATACTTAGAATCAGTATGGGCAATTAAAAAGTGGTATCTGCGCATGCTTAATTGCAAATTTAAATAACGGGTGAAAGTAAGCTAACTGAAGATCAAATTGATAAATGATTAAGATAACAAAAGGAGACCTAACTCCATCACAAGTTAAAGGTTTAAAACCTTGACTAAAAAGGTGTAATCATTTGGGAAATCTGCATGTCTTCCCCGAAATAAAGCACACTCCACATGGTAACACAAAGGCCTATCAAGTGCCTTTGCAGTAGCCCATAGCTGGATGGTATACCACTGACCAGAGCACTTTGGACAAGGCCCCTTCAATACATGTTTTTGTTGTTGTTTGTGTATATATTTACTTACTATGCCAACTTCAAGGTGCTAGGGGCATGGGAGTTCATAGACAGCAGGTGGATTTAGACAGTGGGAAGGGACTTTGCTTTTGCGTGTTCCACATGCTATATTTAGGTAGAAGAAAAGGTACTCTCCTTTGACATCAATTACAGCACAGGGTCATGCCTCTCCAACTGCTGCAGTTTATTGTGGTTTGCTTACATTCAGAAACAATTAAGAAAAAAGGAACACAGACAAGTGGAGTTGTAGTGCACTGGTCAGAGGAGACCCTGCTTTGAATATTGCATATTTAGCTGCTGTGCTCCCGGGCTTGATGTAGAACGGTGGATTTAACCATACTCTGGGCTTCGTTATAGGGCAATAGGCTTCCTCGGCAGTCTGCAATACAGTAAAGTTCTCATTCTGTGTGGTTCAGCTAGGTTTGTGAGTGAACAGACCTGAGAACCGGTATTGATGTGGGGCCAGGCAGCAGTAATTACTGATTTCTGAGTTGGATTCTGTTCATTTATAGTAGTGGTTAACCTCCGGTCCCAGGGATGGCGAGTACTACCTGGTTACAATTTCTTCCAAGAAAATAGAACTTTAAAAAAATGTTTTGTGCAGCATTCAACTGTAGGTAGATGCTTATGATCTTAGAAACTGTCTTATTGTTTTAGTAATTGAAAAGTCACTCTACCCACACCAGGCTGTGAATATTGATGTACAACCCTAATTTCTTTGCTACATGTGGATTCTGGCAGTGGGTGATTTATCAAAGTCCTGAAAAGGATAAAAGTACAGCAGACAGGGTCTTTATTAGAAGTAGCCAATTAGTTGGGGGGTGGGTGAAACTAGTTTGTGGACTCCTCTCATTAGAGGCATTAACTGTCATTTTACCTTACCATGGACTGGTGAGGCAATTACCTATGCCCTTGGAAAATGTGAAATTTTGAATCTGAAAGTTTCCCGCTCCCTGTTCATGATCTTTTATCAGTCTTCCTGCTTTTATGCTTTGATTTGATTTTGTAACATTTTTCATTTTAGCACTGTCTTCTGCAACAGGGTGCCATTTTTAACTGTTCTGTACCGTGCTGCATTCTAGCCTGGATTAAAGCGATGGCAAAAGCACACATCATTTTTCTGTATCGCCTCATCTTTGAGCCTATTTATTAATTGCTTTGAGAAGATGTTTCCTAGTTTTTTCCTTTGATTTGGAATTCAGAATAGTTTTGAAACCACCCTGGCACCTGAGTGGCCTTTAGTAAAATTGTTGAAGTAGATGGAAAATCACAGGCTTGAAACATGTGAATCACTGCGTTCTAGTAAGTGGTTTTGCCTGTCCTTGCCTCACAGCCATGTACATGTGAAGTACTTCTGACACCCCTACAAGCACAATCTCTGCTAATGTCAGTGCACATAGTGAATACAAGGTTCAATACCAGGTGAGGCATGTTAGCTCAGCTGTTAAGAAAAGTCTTAAGAAATGAGACAAACAGCCTCGTTTGGGAGAACCTTGGTGTGCTTTGTATTTCCTTTTGAAAAGAATGCCTACTTTCCTCTTTTTTTGTGGGACAGTCTTTTTTGGGTGAACTTCCTCTTAATTCATCTACTACAGTAAGATGTTTTAATTGATGGTAAAATGCTTCAGCCTCTTACATGAAATGTCCATGTCTCAGTGTCAGTGAGTTGAATACAAATCCATGCTGACTTTCGATTCATGTTCTTTCTCAGCCGCTTCTTATTGGAGAAAATTACTGGGTGGAACTAGAGTATGTCAGCTGACAGGACTGGAAATGCATAAGTACTAGAGCAGTTTTGATGACACACCTTTGATATCCAATTCATACTTGTCATGCGTTTGATTCTTCAGTCTTACAATCACCATAACACTCTCCCCCTCTTCTTTTGTCTTGCAGGTTATATATTTCACACTGTGTGCTGAATGTCCACGATGTCTGAAAATATTTAAGAATATTGATGTTTGGAAGAGTTGTTTTGATTCCAGTGGAATCTGTAGGATTTTTTCTTTCTTTGTTTTTAAAAAAACTACCCATAAATTGTACTCCGTTACAATGCCCGTACAAGCTCCACAATGGACGGAATTTCTTTTGTGTCCCATCTGCACGCAAACCTTCGAGGAAACTATCCGCAAACCCATAAGCCTGGGCTGTGGGCACACTGTCTGCAAGATGTGCCTGAACAAACTGCACCGGAAGGCCTGCCCCTTCGACCAGACCACTATCAACACCGACATCGAGCAGCTGCCTGTCAACTCTGCTCTGCTGCAGCTAGTTGGTGGCCAGGTAAGAAACCATCATGCTTATTCTTATTGTCCTGTTCTTGGAGTTGAGTTGTTCCTTGTTCAAACGGTGTGTGACACCCTTAACCAATAGGAACACAGTGTCTCATACCAAAGCCTGATAAATGAGGGTAAATTATGCTCTTGTAAAGTGCTTGTGACGTATACATCAACTTGGGCTCTTAAGGTTTAAGGGATTGGTTCTCAACCCTGAGATCAGAACCATAAAGAAAACTGGGTGTCGAGATATTGAAAAGTTTTTTTTTTTCTGATCAATGTTGTCTATATAAATATATAATATATACTACAATACTTGTAAAAAAAGGTTTAAGGTAGAATCATATGTGCTGTACAAGGCATGGTTATATGTGCAAATGCTACTGACTGAATAGATTGTGGTATCTAAAGAAGATAATCAGAATTGTTATTTCTACATGATGATTCATTTTAAAGTTGTAAGATTCCCCTTGCACGTGTAGGTGCAAGTCCTTTGGAAAGTACCAGGGTGCTGGGTGAAAATGCATTAGTAGGTTAAGTAGGAATTAAGGTCAAAGTTTGCAGTGCTCTGCAGCAATAATGGTTTCTGTACTTGAATGACATAACACATGCATGGCATCACTATGGGAATATTCTAGGTAGTGTTTGGGAATATTCCACTTGCTTTTCCAAAAAATCATATCAAATCACCCCAACACACATCTTATTTCTAGAAAACCAGAAAATTCACATGCTTACATTGAACACTGCCCAATGGCTTATTTTTGCCATAAATAAATATATGAATACATATGTACTTGTATGCATGTGTGTGTGTGTGTGTGTATAATATATATATATATAGATAGATAGATAGATAGATGTTTGTGTGTGTATATAGATGTTTGTGTGTATGTATATCTAGATAGATATAATGTGTGTGTATGTATATAATATTTACAGCTCTGGAAACAATTAAGAGACCACTGCAAATTGTTCTTAAATCAGCATGTATAGCAGCCATTCCATTCCAGTGTCTGTTGAATTCCAACACATTCTACTGAATGAGGTACTGGATAGGTGATCACGTGTACCAAATCTTATTTAACAAGGAAAACCACTGCTGTGGTCATCACTATCCTCTTGCAATAGGACCAGCTGGATGGCAAAAACAGTGCTAGTAGTACCTCAAAAGTAATTGAAATAAAAAAATATCTACTGATCATGCCAAAAGAGTTGAAAAGGAAAGTTTTGAGTGAGGAAAAGTGGTTCAATTTTGGCTTTACTGGCAGAGGGATACAGTGAGCGTCAGGTTGCTTCCATCCTTAAAATTTCAAAGACGGCGCTGCATAAGAACAAAGTCCAGCAGCAGACATTGGGGACAACAAAGCTACAGACCAGCAGAGGGCAAAAACGACTCTCCACTGACCAGGATGACCGCCAACTCATTCAAATGTCACTCAACAACCGTTAGGATGACATCAGGTGACCTACAAAAAGAATGGCAAACGGCAGCTGGGATGAAGTACACGGCGAGGCCAGTTCAAAACAAGCTTCTAGGGGCAGGGCTGAAGTCGTGCAAAGCTAGAAAAAAGCCCTTCATCAATGAGAAGCAAAGACGAGCCAGGCTGAGGTTTGCAAAAGACCATAAGGATTGGACCATAGAGGACTGGAGTAAGTCATCTTCTCTGAGTCCAATTTAAAGCTTTGCCCAACACCTGTTCGTCTAATGGTTAGACCGAGACCTAGAGAGGCCTACAAGCCACAGTGTCTCGCACCCACTGTGAAATTTGTTGGAGGATCGGTCATGATCTGGGGGTGATTCAGCAAGGCTGGAATCGGGCAGATTTGTCTTTGTGAAGGACACATGAATCAAGCCACGTACAAGCTTGTCCTGGAAGAAAACTTGCTTCCTTCTGCTCTGACAATGTTCCCCAACTCTGAGGATCGTTTTTCCAGCAGGACAATACTCCATGCCACACAGCCAGGTCAATCAAGGTGTGGATGGAGGACCACCAGATCAAGACCCTGTCATGGCCAGCGCAATCTCCAGACCTGAACCCCATTGAAAACCTCTGGAACATGGATGGTCACAAGCCATCAAACAAATCCGAGCTGCTTGAATTTTTGCACCAGAAGTGGCATAAAATCACCCTACATCAATGTAAAAGACTGGTGGAGAGCATGCCAAGACGCATGAAAGCTGTGATTGAAAATCAGGGTTATTCCACCAAATATTGAGTTAAGCATTAGTATTGTGTTTAAAAATGAATATGAGCTTATTTTCTTTGCATTACTTGAGGTCTGACAACACTGCATCTTTTTTGTTATTTTGACCAGTTGTCACTTTCTGCAAATAAATGCTCTAAATGACAATATTTTTATTTGGAATTTGGGAGAAATGTTGTCAGTAGTCAGAATAAAACAAAATGGATTTTTTTCCCCAAACGCATACCTATAAATAGTTAAACCAGAGAAACTAATCATTTTGCAGTGGTCTCAATTTTTTCCAGAGGGGTGTGTGTGTATGTATGTGTGTGTGCGCATCTATATATACACTCACCTAAAGGATTATTAGGAACACCTGTTCAATTTCTCATTAATGCAATTATCTAATCAACCAACCAGTTGCTTCAATGCATTTAGGGGTGTGGTCCTGGTCAAGACAATCTCCTGAACTCCAAACTGAATGTCTGAATGGGAAAGAAAGGTGATTTAAGCAATTTTGAGCGTGGCATGGTTGTTGGTGCCAGACGGGCCGGTCTGAGTATTTCACAATCTGCTCAGTTACTGGGATTTTCACGCACAACCATTTCTAGGGTTTACAAAGAATGGTGTGAAAAGGGAAAAACATCCAGTATGCGGCAGTCCTGTGGGCGAAAATGCCTTGTTGATGCTAGAGGTCAGAGGAGAATGGGCCGACTGATTCAAGCTGATAGAAGAGCAACTTTGACTGAAATAACCACTCGTTACAACTGAGGTATGCAGCAAAGCATTTGTGAAGCCACAACACGTTCAACCTTGAGGCGGATGGGCTACAACAGCAGAAGACCCCACCGGGTACCACTCATCTCCACTACAAATAGGAAAAAGAGGTTACAATTTGCACAAGCTCACCAAAATTGGACAGTTGAAGACTGGAAAAATGTTGACTGGTCTGATGAGTCTCGATTTCTGTTGAGACATTCAGATGGTAGAGTCAACAGAATGAGAACATGGATCCATCATGCCTTGTTACCACTGTGCAGGCTGCTGGTGGTGGTGTAATGGTGTGGGGGATGTTTTCTTGGCACACTTTAGGCCCCTTAGTGCCAATTGGGCATCGTTTAAATGCCACGGCCTACCTGAGCATTGTTTCTGACCATGTCCATCCCTTTATGACCACCATGTACCCATCCTCTGATGGCTACTTCCAGCAGGATAATGCACCATGTCACAAAGGTCGAATCATTTCAAATTGGTTTCTTGAACATGACAATGAGTTCACTGTACTAAACTGGACCCCACAGTCACCAGATCTCAACCCAATAGAGCATCTTTGGGATGTGGTGGAACGGTAGCTTCGTGCCCTGGATGTGCATCCCACAAATCTCCATCAACTGCAAGATGCTATCCTATCGATATGGGCCAACATTTCTAAAGAATGCTTTCAGCACCTTGTTGAATCAATGCCACGTAGAATTAAGGCAGTTCTGAAGGCGAAAGGGGGTCAAACACAGTATTAGTATGGTGTTCCTAATAATCCTTTAGGTGAGTGTGTGTGTGTGTATATGTATGTGTGTATATATATATATATATATATATATAATGTACACACATACATACACATAACATGCAAATCAATTTATAACTTTTTTGAAATGGGTTTTTCTGGATTTTGTTGTTATTCTGTCTCACTGTTAAAATACACCTACCATTAAAATTATAGACTGATCATTTCTTTGTCAGTGGGCAAACGTACAAAATCAGCAGGGGATCAAATACTTTTTTCCCTCACTGTATATAGTGTGTGTATATATGTATGGTGCATTTTTGTTGTGCAAAACAGTTGAAATATGTTCATTTTTTGTAGCTATTTAAATTTCAATTTAAGTCTACAGCCGCCATTAGAACAAAGGCTAGCTCTGAATAAAAAAAATAAAAATAAACCCACAACAAATCAAACTAAACACTTGACCACATTCTTAGTATAAGCTAACATTTAAGTGCTCAGGCCTGAGAATGATTTAGGTACACAGCAGACAAATTCATACTAAGGAACAAATGTTTAGATGGAACTAAATTGGGAGCAAGCAGTTTCCAGTCTCAAGTGATCGGTTTGGTTAGGTTGCATTCCTTGCAGGCTGACACACAAGACTGGAACTAGAAACTTCTTCCTTCATTCCGTGCATCCTGCCCCCTCTGCTATGATTTACATTGAGGATATGCTGAGTCATGAAGTTCTGTGTCTCTGTGGGGACTTATGTATTACATCTAACATCTTCCTGGTTTTTACCCTTGATTCCTAACGAGGGGGAGGGGGAGGGGGTGGGGGCAAGCACAGATGACAAGGTTATGTTACTTTTCCAAGCCTTTAACATTAAGGGTGGTCCTGTAAAAGTTAGACTATAGGATCAGTATGGGGTTGTTTGTGACAGTCTGCTTTAAAGCAGAGGTTCTTGCCCCTGGTCCCGAGGCCCAACTGTCCTGCTGGTTTGTGTTCCAGCTCAGCTCTCAGTTACTTAATTCAACATTTAACTGATGTAATAATGTGGCTAATCAACCTTAATTGCTTTTAACAGTTGGGGAAGTATAACTTGGTATAAGGCAATTGATTTTCTCAAAAGTTTTGTTAGCTAAACAAGTCCAATTAAGCAAATTATCACTTAAGTTTTCAAGCAAGTAACAGAGCTCGGCTTTACCAAAAAAACAAATGGCAGCCAAGACGAGCTCAGGGTTGGGAACTACTGCTCTGTAGGTTTTGGACCAACTGGGAAAGAGGTGTTGTATAAAAACACATGCAATCTACACCGCTTAGACTGTTCTGCAGTTTCTCGGCATGTTACTTGTTTTTCCATTGCATCTTATTTATAATCTCTCATTGGACTGGGAAACGTCAGTTTTGTTTAATCTGCTGATATCAAAAGCCTGAATGTTTATATTTTTGTATTATTTAGATAGGCTTTTTAAATTGAGTTTTCACTCTTTAGTAGGATGTGGTTTTTCTCTGTGGTCGGCAAGGCAAATGCCTTCTTTAGAAATGTGTATTATCACCTTGGGCAGGCAGTCTTTGCCTGTACTGACACAATTGAATGAGCTTTTAGTGTTTGAACATAAGGGACTTTCCTTGTCTGCACTGATGTCTTCGACACCGCCTAAGACTTGGGTCTGCAGAGTCTGTAGCTAAAAATAATACCAGCTCCTCTTAATAGCATGAATCAAAGATAGCATTTGCCTTTAGCATTGCTTAATTATTCTTAATGTTCTTTAATTCTTGGCAGACGCCCTTATCCAGGTCCACTTACAAAACCATATTTCCATCTTGTTTTTATTAGCTTTGTTAACTGTATAGGTAACACTCGTGTTCAATATGTCACTGTTTTTGCATCCGAGCGTTTCCTCATTGCTGCTGTCTTTGACGTCACTTGCAGATGCTTGAGAAACTCCTCTCTCCAGCTCTGTATGCAATGGAAACTCCTGCAGCTGGCATTCATCCAGCATCTGAGAGTGATGTCAGACAGATTGCCACTCTCAGGACATACTCCAGTTTAATACTCCCATTGTCCTAATGTTTCATGGCTTTTTTTCTCTCTCGCCTGCTTGACAGAGAAAGATAAAATAAAACCCTTCTATGATTTGAGATGTCATTTGAAATGTGTTCAACAAAATTAAAAATTCATCAATACACTTAAGATAAATTGAAGGAAAAAAATATTGTAATGCAGAGAATCTGCTCCCTTTCTTTCCATGTGCTGCTATACGTCTGCTTGTCCCCCTCCCTGCCCCTGGTTTCAAATTGCTTTCCCTTTTCTAGGCGTGGTACTTTGCTGCATTTAAAGGGCAAAGGAGACTGTGTTTTTAATTAAAATAGAGATTTTTGTGTATCATTATTATGTTGATGAGGATCGTTGGGTAGGTTTGTTTGCATGTATCAAATTAACTCCCATTTGCAAAGCAATTTTGTACTTCCATTTCAAGCTTGTATGCAGTGTTAAGAGAAGAATTCTTGAAGCAGGTCGCCTTTGGGAAATGGTGGGTGGGCTGTTTATCTATTGGAGATGACTACACACCCGAACCACCCTCTTTTTACCTCTATTGCTTTAGATGTTTCAAAAACAGAAATGTTTCCTGTGAGCAACCATGCTGTCACTGGAGATGTGATACACACTGCATTTATTTTCCAGTTCTGCCGAAATACTATGCAGAGTCAAAAAGTCATTGACTTGGTTTCATCCATACTATGGGAACTGTTGGTTTTTTTAGAAGTCAATCTGGAGTGCGTTGTATTGGGGTGTGGGCGCTCATCATTATTCTTGACATAGAGATCCCAGTAATTCCTGTCCATTGTAACAGCTACCTTCTACCCCATGTCCTCTTTCCCCACAGGTGCCCAAACAGCAGCCCATCACCCTGTTGACAGGCCCAGAAGATGCCAAGCACTATGACGAAGCCAGGAAATGTGTGGAGGAGCTTGCGCTCTACCTCAAACCTCTCAGCAGCACCAGAGGTAAAAGTGTATTAAAATGAGAAAGGGGTCATAGGCAGGCCTGAATCAGTTTCTTTCCATTCTAGAAGCCTGCATTAGAAGACACCACAGAGATTGTATTCAGTCAGAGGACATTAATCAGCACTATAAGGGAGTTTTATATACTTGTGCCACATTTGGCACAAGTAGAACACAGTGTCAGACTTGGGATTCTCCTTGATCTTCTCTCTGCTGGAAAGATGCCCAACATGATGATGATCTTTTTGTGTTACAAATTCAAAATGTGAAATTGCATGAGTGCTGTTTGAGAGTAATCAATAAAATGAGAATGAGTGTGTGTGTGCATGTCATGTTCTGTTATGGCATTTGCATGGCAGTTTCCATAAAGCCTGCCACATTCCAAAAAAAACCTGTTAACTCTTTTCTTACATTATTTCAATACATTATCTTTGAAAGCAGTATATCCACACAGTGTGCAATTTGAATGTCAAAGACTTAAAGGAAAGCTTAAAAGCTTAAGACTTCTCAACTACAGCAGAGTAGATTAAATGCTTCAAAAATACCATTCCATCAAGTAATAACAAATCTGCACTGCTCTTTGACAAACAAAAACTGATCGCTACAAACATGGACAGGAATACATTCTATATATGTCCCTTCTAATGCTTTGCAAAGTGGGCTGACCAAGCCTCAGGAAATGCATCATGTGTTTTGACCAGGGAAAGTGCATTAGTATATGATTGTTAATAAAAAAAAAAAAAAAAAAAAAAAAAACACTGAAAAGTGTCTTATAGTGGAGTATGCCAACCATTAGTTTGTGAGAAATATGAAACACAAATCACTATTTAGAAGATACTTCTGTTATTAAAAGTAAATTAGTTCCTGGCAGAATTAAGGAATTCAGTCCATTAAGAGAAATCCAGGTTTGTTTTTTAATTGAACATTAAGGTTTGGTTTACTATTTTTAACTTGGGGCAGGAGGGTGAGGTTGGGTATGTGTGGTATACACAGTGTTAAGTCAATCAAGCATGTCATAGGCTGTGAAAAGGTTGGGAAACATTGCCTTTGAGCTATGATTCACTTGCAAATGCTTTGGTTGTTGGCTTCAGCCCAGCGTGAGGGAAAGGATACTGAAAACTGTCTCTCTCAGGTGTTGGACTGAACAGCACCACTCAGAGCATGCTGAGCCGGCCCATGCAGAGGAAACTGGTGACACTGGTGCACTGCCAGCTGGTGGAGGAAGAGGGCCGGATCCGAGCCATGCGAGCTGCCCGTTCCCTGGGCGAGAGGACAGTCACCGAGCTCATCCTGCAACACCAGAACCCACAGCAACTCTCCTCCAACCTCTGGGCTGCTGTCCGGGCTAGAGGTTGCCAGTTCTTGGGGCCAGGTAACGCACAGGAGACACTTAGATGCATTGTATCAGAACAGTTACCAGGACTTTGTGATTCCAATTACAGAATTCTGTTATTAATCCCCCCCACCACGACTCCAAAATGTGAGTGCGCTGTATCTGGAGAACAGCAGCATGTATATCTCGCAACAACCACATGTGTGAAAATCTTACAAAGCCACATTTTCACATTGATTCAGTGAAACCAGAAGACACTCCACACCTAGGAACAGAGTTTGGCACCCCGTGTACGTCACAGATTGATAAAGCCATCCAATACATAAATCAGATAATTCTCAACATCGATACAACCCTGACCACATGAGGGGGACCCACGTTGTAAAATCAGCTGGCCTCCATTTCGAAGCATGTCAGTTTTTGCCTTATGACCAACAGGTTGTTTATGATGTCATTTATTTCCTTCTGCTGCTGCTGTGAACTCCCAAACATTAACTGATGCTAGCAGACGTCGGACGGGTCGTTCTGAGCACATTCCCAGGGCTGACAGACCTGGCCACCTTCTGCTTCAGTCACTGCTGTAGAGTAGTCGCTCCCCTTCATTGTGCATTAAAACAAAACTAATCAGAGTTGGACTACGTTTTTGTACTAGTTTTAAACCCAGCCATACGTGCCCAACTGAAAACTCATGGAGTGCCTGGTGAAATCTGTGTTCCCTGTGAGGTCTTCTCCCATGCCTCTGACTCCCTCTGTGATTACACTGCCTCTTATGACTAGAACCTAAGGAGAGGGCATTTTTCAGTTCAGTGTTATAACATAGTGCCCGTGGCTTGTGTCTGTCCAGCGATGCAGGAGGAGGCACTGAAGCTGGTTCTGTTAGCCCTGGAGGATGGCTCGGCCCTGTCCCGGAAGGTACTGGTTCTGTTTGTGGTCCAGAGGCTGGAACCCCGCTTCCCTCAGGCGTCCAAAACCAGCATCGGCCATGTTGTACAACTCCTCTACCGGGCTTCCTGTTTCAAGGTAACAGCGCTGCTGCCATCTGGTCTCTGATTTAAGGTCTGGCTGCTTCACAGATGGGCTCAGGTGTAGCATACTGTTATTTAGAACAAGTGTCTAATTTTGATTTCTTGCAAATTGAAAAATGAACTAAAAGAAATGCTTTGATTTCCAAACGTTTTAGAGTACCCTTTTAAAATGAAATGTGGTATTAGGTATGCGGGTAGCTAATATTGTGCTGCATTGGTTAGGCCCTCATTATAGCATTTCATTGTCGCTGTGTGAATTATCATGAAGCACAGAGGTGAGTTCATAAAGATTATAAACAAAAACAACCCCCCTTCAAAATCTGAATTAAGGCATAAATGGTATACCATTTTGCAAACCACATGTTTTGCCGAGTTTTAGTAAAACAATGAAATGCGTATATGTGGTCAAGATGCCAAGGAAACCCCGCTGACCCTGCCGGGTTTGAGGAGCCTGTGTCTGACTTGGCTGGTTTGCCCTGCAGGTGACAAAGCGAGACGAGGACTCCTCGCTGATGCAGCTGAAGGAAGAGTTCAGGACTTACGAAGCCCTGCGCCGGGAGCACGATTCCCAGATTGTCCAGATTGCCATGGAGGGAGGGCTGCGCATCGCCCCTGACCAGTGGTCTTCACTGCTGTATGGGGATCAGTCCCACAAATCCCACATGCAATCAATCATAGACAAGGTAAGAGGGCACCTAGCTGGGTACAGAAGCCTGGCAATTCAGACTGAACTTTTTTTTTTTCCCCCCACTGGGAAGATTGTCAGCTGAAGTTAATGGCTGATTTCACAATTAGTGTGTCCTGCAAACAATGTCACTCACTAGCAAGGGTGATGTATGTATACAAGTTATTTTGTTATGTAATTCATGGTTGTTTTAGGTTGCAGTGGCTCACAACAGAGAGCTGTCTTTGGTTTCCTTGCTCACTAGGTGGTGCAATAATGCTTTGCTTATACATTGCCTGGAGATGTGAAAGTCCCATGTGCATCACTAAGAACGTAGTAGTTTCAGATTAGCTATTTATCTAATAAATGTGTGTGTTTGACGGTTGTGTTTTCTGAAGCCTCAGCCTTGTTTGCATTAGTTCTGTGAAGGAGTAGGAGGGGTGGCTTTTTCTCTGTATTTTACCAGAAATGCTTGTGGTTAAGTTGCAGACGCCGGCTTCATTTGCTCAGAGTGTGCAGGAGCTCACCATCGCCCTGCAGAGGACCGGAGACCCAGCCAACCTCAATCGCCTCCGACCTCACCTGGAGCTGCTGGCCAACATCGACCCCAGTCCCGGTAAGGCACTGGGCAGCCCCACACACCAGCACTGCTTGTGTTCTGCCACCACATTGAAGGGTTTGCATATACAGACCTCTAAGGCAGTTTTACCCTAGCAGCCGGAATCCCCTAGTATTACAAGACCTTGTGGATTAGTCAAGTGAAGCAGCAGGGGCTGCAAGGATGGGATTCCCATTGCCTTCTGATTGTTATTAGTGTAAAGGCACATACGTGGGTAGAAAGTGGGGTGACATGGGTCAACCTGCCAGCACTGACCTAGGTAGAGCGAGACGAAGTGCACTGCGCAAGCATGTACTTCCTGCAGTGGCTGTAGATCTGACCTGACTGAAATGGTGATGTGCATGCCCGACAAACCTGGCACCGTGGTGTAACCCAAGTAGGGTAACACTCAGGTAGAGGATGCAAGTGAGAAAGGGGATTAAGAAATTGATTTAATGTCTCCCAACTTCTGGATTTCCTTATTTTAGTTAGTTTGAAAAGAGTGGAGTTTCGATTTTGGATAGCGGGATGGTCCACACTTAAAAGATTGAGTTCTTCTGGATTTTAAAGACTTTCAGCCACTCAAGTCCAACCCAACACCAACAGTGACGCAGGAATCCCATTCACACTTGAGGTTATGACTGGTGCTGATGATGGTCAGACTATAGCACCCAACCTGAGTTTTTTGTTCGTTTGTTTTTGTTTGTAGAGGGAGGGAGGTTTTCTTTTTTAAATTATTATTAAGGATTTTCCTCTCCCCATTCACAGATGCACCTCCTCCAACGTGGGAGCAGTTGGAGAAGGGCTTAGTGGCTGTAAAGACGGTGGTCCATGGGCTGGTGGACTTCATCCAAAACCACAGCAAGAAAGGCACAGACCAGCAGCAGGTAAGCCTGGTTCATTGACACACCTGATCTGCTACTGTATTAAATATATATATATATAATTATTCTTTTGTGCGTTTTGTGTTTGGTCCAGCCGCCTCAGCACAGCAAGTATAAAACCTACATGTGCCGGGATATGAAGCAGAAGGGCGGGTGCCCTCGTGGAGCCAGCTGTACCTTTGCACATTCTCAGGAGGAGCTGGAAAAGTGAGTCCTGGCTCAGCAGAGCTGTACTAATCGAACAAAAGTGTATTAATTATTGCTCAGGATGAACATGTTCTCAAGATGGCATGTTAAGAACTGAGCCATAAGAGCATTCCAACTCAGAGGCCTGCACTGGGTATTGGGCACTAAACTTCAGCTGCTAGTACAATTAAATTGGCTACACATCTTCCCTTTGGTGGTAGTCTGAAGGGGGGCCCTACAAGCATCTTGTGTAAGACCAAGTACAGAGAATGAGATCATTGTAGCATTTCCAATTGACCACTGTTCCACCATTAATGTAAATGCACTTATGTGACGAGGGCAGTTTGAATAATGTTCCGGAGTCCTGGCCCTTGCAGGTACCGCAAGATGAACAAGCGTCAAGCGCCAAGACGGCCCCTGAGCCAGTCCCTGACAGGGCTCAATGAGGTTGGGCTGCCCTGCCCCTCGACCTTGTTGTCAGAGGACGGAAGCCTGGAGGCCACAGTGCGGAAACCCTCCTCCCTGACCAATGGTATTGTGCAAACCGGCCCTGGTGGCACCCTCAACCAGCTCATCGCCCGCGGAACGGATTCCACCTATGACCCCGGCCGCAAGCCAGGCAAAATGGACAGCATCAGCGCTCCTGGGTCCCCTCCCGACTCGTAAGGCACCTCCAGTTTCCTTCACTTGCAGTAGCCACATGTCATCTTACACCTGCTGTATTACATGTAATAATGCTTTTGGCAACTCCAATAACCCAGTGATACGCATGTCACAAATATTGAACAGGCTTGACAAATCAATATTATCCCAGTTTACCAGGCCTCTGTTTATGACAGTACAGAGGATTCCTAAGGCATTAGTAGTCATTTTGGTGACACTAATTTGGAGTCTGTATATTGCAAGACTTGACTCAGGATCTACCATGGCCTATGTTAGAGACTTTTACAGCATCATACGTTTTAGAGAAACTTCTATTTGATATGGAATTAATGGTAAAAAGCGCTGGCAAGGTGGCTGCAGGTGAATCACTACAGTTGTTTTGCTGCTGACCATTATTGGTCAGTGGTGTCGTAGATTAAATAAACTGTGCAAGGTTTTAAATTGACTGTGAACGTGCTTTCCTCTTATTCTTTGCAGCCTCGACTCGCTTCCCAAGGGTGCAATGCCCATGAACTCCCACCCCATACCCCACCCTCGAATGCCCACTGATCCCTCCATGCACAAGCAGGTGCCGGTCGTCCCCAGGGCCCCTCCGATATACCCCCAGCCACAGCCAGAAATCTTCTACTCTGAGCCCCGGGCTCCCAATTCAGCATCCCAGTATGAACACTCTCCGTACCGCCAAGGTGAGGAAACGATGACATTTATCCTCCCACAGTTCCTAACTCATTTGGACCCTGTTTAATAACACAGCCATGCTAAAATTAGCTGCTGTGATGTAGAAGCTGGGACAAAACTACAAAATGCAGTTATCGCCTTTAGATTGACCTTTGTTTTAGGTTTTTTGTGGCTAATGAATTTCTTGACTTTTGGGTATCTTTATGCATTTTGTGCAAGGTAGAAAGGCAACCAAAACAACTCCCAAGGGTCTCACATAATTGTTTTAATCTGGTTGCCAAGCAGGGAATGTGCATTTACATTTTTCCTCCTTCAAAAAATACACCTGCCCTACTCTCTGTAAAGAATTATGAGCAGCAGTGGTGATGTACTGGTAAAAATAAACGTACCACAGCAGTCCCAATCCGAATCGTCGACCGGGGGGGGGGGGTCTGACTGAAGCTTGCCACGGACTGCTCAGTGCCTAATATGGTCATCAGAAATGAATACTTTGTGGGTCGCATTGTCCATTTCTGATGTAAACAAATTGACCGCAATGACATTTGGCCATGTAATCTAGCAAAGAAGCCTGCCTGACAGAACTTCATCCATTCAAACATGCATGCATATGGTCAGTGGCTAATTCCCAATAACAATGAGCACTAAATGGTCATGTTTATATATATATATTTTTTTAAGCTTTTAAATTCTGTAAGTATTTGTCCATATTCTTATTCTTCAGTTCTTCCTCCTTTCTCCAGGTAACCCTTACCCATACCAACCACAACAGTATGTGCAACCCCGCTATGTACAGAGTAGCCAGAATGAGCCAGGGATGCCCTATCCAGACACCTACCCTGGCCCCTATGTGCAAGACCGCCAGTATCCCAGCCCCCCTGCACAGTACCCAGCCATGACCCAACATGTGTACCCCCCGCACTACGACGGGCGCCGCCCCTATGCCCCTCAGCAGTCCTTCACACGTGAAGACATGGTGAGGATGAGCCCCGTTCCAGTTGACGTCCCCCCCACCGCCAGCGGCACCCCCTACCTTCCAGACTCCCGGGAGCGCTACCCTCCCGAAGCCTACTGTCCCGTTGGCCCCCACCCCACCCAGATGAGAACTTATTCCAGGGTGAGTACACCTCAGGGAAAGGGGTGTGTGCATCTCAAATCTCCTGTGAAATTAAAGTGGCACATGCCCTGTCTCAAATATAAGTGCAATTGACGGAGGCTCCTCGGACAATTTTTAAATTCTATTCACCCTTAATCACTAAGAAGGCGAGACGTATTCACAGCTCTTGCAGATAGCACCCAGTCAACCCCAGTGAAGCTCGCCTGCTTCAACCAATTTAAAACTGTTCCTGTTCTGAAACTAAGACCACCCACAAACAGGTTAGCCTGATTGAAGGTGACTTGATGGTAATTGGTACAGGTGTGACAGGAAGCTCTCTGATGACTGAGGCTGGGTGCAACCTTGAAAGTCTGGGTAAAGTCATAATAAACATAGTTCTTCAGTTCAGTCTAGAACTCTTCACTGATATGGAAGGTCTGTGAATGAGTAATCACAATAGCTGAAGTACTAGGTACTAATAGGTTAATGGTATTGTTTTCATTAACATATTTCTGTCTCTCTCTCTCTCCCCCTCCCTCTTTAGGAGTCATATAGCAGGGTGTCCCAGCCCAGCCTAGATTACCTACATCGCCGGCGCAAAGAGATAATGGCTCAGTTGGAGGAGAGGAAGGTGATTTCACCACCGCCCTTCGCCCCTTCCCCAACATTGCCCCACCCTTTCCCACCAGACTTCCCACAAGAGGTACGATGCCGCACCCCACTACTCCACCTGTTGCCACATTTAAAGAAACACATTTCACAACTAAGGGGTTCCCAAAGGACAACTGTCTTCTGGTTTTTGCTCAAACTTCACTGACTTTGGCTTACTGAACACTAATCTCTGTAGTCTATCCTCTTGTTTTCCTTGATTTGGTACAATGGCTCTTTTAAGACAATACCACTTAATGATGTTTAGATTCAGATGGAAATTCTAACACTGCTATAATAAGTGATTGGGTTTGCCTGGATCTAACTATTCCAATCTGGTATTTGTCACTTATATGTAGGGACTCCAGATACATAGCATTTGGGTTAATACGAATTGCTAGTCTCATCTTTTAAAGGGTGGTAAACACTTAGCTTCAATTAGCTTCAGAATCAAGTTGTTTTTTTTGGAAACTCCTGTTTGGAAAGCAGTCTTAAAAGCTGTTGAATTGAGTAGAACTCTGAATAGTCTGGGTGTGGATTATAACCACAGTGCATTACAGGCTGTAAACTCTGTTTAGTGTTGTGGGATTTTTGGGTAAATAACTTTTTCAAAGATCCTGCTGGGGAAAGTAACACAATGAAAATTGCCGCTGCTGCTGTGTATAATGCTGTAGAACATAGCATAAGTATTTCCACTATAATGCATTTCATTTAATCAGGTGCTCATTTGTGTTCTGTATTTAATGGAAACCAGGCACATTTTTTAAACGGACTGAAAAAACTCGAGGACTTTCTACTGGTAGTCACCTGGTAACTCATTACCCCCACTATCTCACTGTCTTGTCAATCTCTAAATTCAAGTTTCCCAACTCTTGCCCTGGACAGCAGTTTAAAAAACTCACAATTTAATTGTCAGTTGAGAGAGAGATTTCTGATCAGTAAAGACTTTTTTTTTTAATTTGGTAATTGAGCAATTAGAAACAAACCCCTCTGAATATCCTTTATCCTCACAAGGATCGGAGATCCCTTAACTGAAAAAGTAACTTGCTTAATTGATGTATAATTAAAGTGTTTTCCTAGTCTTTAAAAATCAGTGATGTAGAGTAACCCATGACACAAACTGGCTCAACTGATATTATGACTAGCATTTGTCCAAGAAACTGGGAGATTAATTGTAACTGAATTGAAATTTGGAACCAACTCTTCAACTTAATACTCACATCCCATGTGTCTTTGTGCTCCCCTGACAGTACATGGACGAGAGCCCCAGCGGCTTTGGGAAACGCAGGGAACCCGATTACACCACCCAGTACTCACCCTGGTCATGTGAGACTATTGGTTCCTACATCGGCAGCAAGGATGTCAAGCCCAAAGATGGCATGGCAACGGGCGCCATGGAGATGATGGTGAGTGAAGTCCTCGCAAAGCACTTCGGGGATTTGTGACAAAATATTTAAAAACTAAATGAACAAAACTCATTCTGGGGCAAGCAATTTAGCACGAATGCACTTTGACTGGAGGAACAACAGAACTGTGACGACCCCTGAGAGTGTTATACAGAGAGAGAGGGAGAGTGTTGTAAATACTGTAGCAAATACGTTACCAAAGAATGTGGAGATCCTATCACCTTCTGCTTCTTGGCTGGTGTTTTACATGGAGTGTTGGACTGTAAATATTTTGTACAATGTGTAAAACAAAAACTTAAAAAAATACGCCAAAGATTGTAATTTTTGTTTGCGAGTTTTCTCCCTGTATGTGTAAAATGCCTAAACAACAATAAACATAATGGAAAAAAAATATTTAATATTTTAAGGCGGTGGCAAAATGTATAACCGTTGAAAGGGGAAGAGAATAATTTGATCAAATGGCAGAGCTCTTTGTCTTTTCTGCAAGTGTTACGCAAACTCTGGCCCCTCTCAGAACACCAGATCCCTGATAAACCACAAAAGGTTATCTATGTTTGTCCCTTTTGCACTATTGATCGGCCAAGGTTAATTATTCTCAAATACCACTCTGCTTTTGACCATTATACACAAACCAGGCTTTCTTAAATCCAAACTGAATTTCATAGCATTGAAATTGTCATACTTCCCACTTTTCTCCATTGGAGTATTCACTCCAGGACATTGCATTGCATTGCAGATTCTTCAAAATTACAAGGCAAATCGAAATTACTGTTCAAAAGCTTATTTGGGTATAGTATTTCATTTTCTCTCACTGTCTGTAGACAATCCATTTTCCCATCTTTGCAGAAATATTCCATTTTGTATTGACTCAGTTCTGTATTGTTTGCTTTTTGTATGTCTTTTTGCTTCCACCCCTGAAGGTGGAGTTTTTAGTACACCATCCTGAGATTTCTGACTAAATCTCAAGCAATAGGGGTTGTTGCTGCAGGGTTATTACTGACACAGTAAATGTTAAAGTTATCAGAAACATTCAAAACTACACACAGAAATGTTACATAAAGCTGAGAAAGGAAAACCACAATTTCCATGAATTTTGTCTGACGCTGTGTTTACAGAGGATTTGGGTGCAAGTTTGACTTTGAAGTGGATGTGAATGACCCTTGATTGAGTGGTTCTATTTGTTTCACAAAAAATTAAAGCTCATCATTCCATCTTGGGTGGGTCGGGGGGGGTGGGGTCGGGGGGGGGGGGGGTTGCACTGGGTTTTATTGATTTTTATTTGATGGATTTTATTGTATTTTTTGTTTGCCATGCATTCATTAACATACCTATGGTCCCTAGTTAACATTTTTGAAGTAGAAAATAATGTAATGGTCTTTACTGATGCATTTTAATGGGGAAATATGCTAAGGTTTTGTCAAATTCCCAGCAAACGTGACTCAAAGCTAATGTTCACCAATCAGGAAAAATCTTGAAACTTAACTAGTGTGCTGATATATTGTTACACTCAATATGTTCTCTTCCAATAAAGGAACCAACATTTTCAAACTGTGTTCAGGGTTAGCATTTTTTTCCTAGCTGTATTATATCTTGATCTATCCACTAAAATTAGTGCATAACTATTGAAGCGCCCAATTTCCTTATTAGGTTTGTTTTAATTAGAAAGTAGCAAGGTAATAAATACATGTCAGATTCAACTTGACATCCACCATGTAGAATAATGCACATTCATGGGGAATATAAACTCCTTTCAGATAACTTAATTTTTATTTGTAAGACTGATGCTGATTTGGTTTTGAAATGACTAGGATTGGTAATCATTTAAAATACAGCAGCACCACAACAGTCAGATTCAATTATTGATAAATGTATATATTGAAAGTGTTACAGGTACAAAATAAAGGAATAAGACTTAACAAAAGAGGACAAGTTTTATCAAAGGAAAATTTCCAAAAAGGAAACTTCACCATCTCTATCTTCAAATGGAATGTTACACTAATATAATTATAATGACAAATTTTAAGATGTCCAAATTACATTTCTATAAAATCATGTGGCGGAAAATGGTTTTAACTTATCCAAACACTTTTAGACACCCTGGGTTTTAAGGCATGTGAACTGAACTGATATGACATTACAAAATACTGTTTTGTATTGTTTTTATTGCAACTGTCACTACATGTAACAATCATAAAATCACTGTTTATGGTTTGGAGCAAGCTATGAAGCCCATGCTACGTTACCAGCAGGAACCTGAAGGAAAGGCACTTTTTTCCCCTAATGGTATAGATCTGTAAAAGTTTTTAAAAATATTTCCCCTTTTCACTGATAATACAACTACATTAACTGAAGGCTGATAGTTTAATGTTTGCATTATAAATGCATACACATTTTACTTGACTGGTTGAGAGTGATCACTGACCCTCTGATAGACTGCAGGAGGGGTTTAAATATAAGGCAGGGCATCGTATATCTAAGGGGACAATATATGCAGAAAAAAATATGAATGGATCATGTTTCAATGGTAAGTGCATTTAAATGTATACATTTTGATAAAGCAAATGCTTTCAGTTATATACAGTTTCAACTCTAATAGCCCCAACATATGTTCCTTTTTATTAACATGTACAACTTTTAATTTTTTTACATGTTTGCAAATCCTGTTCTCACGAATTTTCTTTCACTTCCTCTATTGTATGTGAATAATTTGAAACTCTTGTCTGTTTAAAGTGATGTTGTTCATCTTAGCTTTATTTGCTATGGTAACGTATGAATTCCTAACTAGGGGGATCTTCAGTGGAAGGAAAA
Source organism: Amia ocellicauda (assembly GCF_036373705.1). NCBI lineage: Eukaryota > Metazoa > Chordata > Actinopteri > Amiiformes > Amiidae > Amia > Amia ocellicauda. The sequence continues at coordinate 7,756,979 of NC_089868.1, forward strand.
TAGGGCTGTGGGGATGGGGGTAAGTGGTGGGTAGTGTTCTTGTATACCTTAAGCCACTTTGGGAAGATATATTGTGGAGCAATTTTGTTTTTTATGTAGTATACTCATGCATTTTCTGTCTCAGTAGACAGACCTGCACAGCAGTTCCTCATTTGCAGCAAGCACTCTAATTGCATACCATTACACTCACTCTGACTTGTGGTCTGCACAAAAATGCCGATTGTCTCTTCATATTTCCAATTAAAAACGAAGCTGCTGGAATGACACCCCCCCGGGTCATGAGTTGAATTTCCTTGACATCTCTGTCTTACTGGTCTCACAGTGTGTGTCCCCCCTCTCCCTGTCTGCCTTCTCCCACCTCCCACCCCCCCACCCCCAGAATGTCGACAGCAAGGGTTTGAGGGAGCAGCCAATCGACATGCAGAGGAGATCCACCGAGGCCAAAGATGATGACCCCATTATCCCCTTCGGCCCCCTGCCCACTGTCTCTCGCTTCGGGGCCATCTCCCGCACATCGAAAACAGGATACCAGACCACGGGCCCAGTGCAAGCCATGGCGTCCTCCCAGGGATCAGCCACCAAGCACATGACTGTCGCAGGTATTCCCAGAAACAGTGTCAGACTCCAAGGAGTTCAAACCATATCTTTAATTGGCCCATCTCCACTTTAATTCTTTCATCATTGCGTCAGTTCTTTAATTGGTCACGTTCCAAGCTAAAGCAAGTTTTAAATGCCCCACTGCCACCCAGAACTCTGTTATTCCCTGTGAATTGGCCTATATAAATACACAGGTTTATCGTAATGAAGCTAGTAGCTAGGAAATCTCACTTAAATATCAGTCTACTTATGTGGTGCACATTTTATTTATTTATTATCTAACACCCTTATCCGGAGCGACTTTAGTTTACACAAGAAACCTTTAGTGCGGTGTTACAATCGGTACAAAAATACAATCCGAAGACATCCTAGTATAATGAGCTAACAAGTGTGGACATAATACAGTGAAGTCCTAGGTATGTGCTAAGGGGAATGGTAGGCACAGGAGAAGTCATAGTAAAACTAAAAAGGTGCTAACAATACATAAGTAGGTAGAGGCCTAGTTTAATAAAACAGTACATATTTGCAAGAGATTAGGCTGCTGTATTTTACAAATATCTAATGAACATTTTAACAAGAAATGGGTGTGGATTTATATTAATTTAATACTAACACACACACAGGTTCCGCAGTTGGATTTTGCATTATACTGTTGGCTCTCGCATAAACAGACAGTTTGCATTTCCTTTACACAGATCACAATGTGGGGAATCTGAATTTATCTAAGCACCTCCTTATATTGTAAAATCCATTATTTCTTGACCGGTTGCAAGAGAACATCCTACTTTCAATCTATGATGGAAATTGGAGTTATTTACAGTGACTCATCAATACAAAAGGGTCTGAAAAAGTGAATGTAATCATAGACATGTTCTATATGATGCTGACGAATTTCAGAAGACCGATCGTGGAAGATGCTTTTAATCCTCTCCATGTACAAGCAAACACTGTGCATTGTGGGCACTCATATTTTACTGCTTCCCTCACCCCCAGCTGAGTACACCTATGGGAATCACGGAGGATGGGGAGGCACCTCTTACCCACAGCACCAAAATATGACGTCTCAGGGACACTTCAGCGAAAGGTAGGGAAGTGAATGCCTTTTGGGTATCCAGAATTCCCTCATAAGAAGTAGTCATAAATACTACTTGATATGACTGCAATTTTTTCCTTTTATGTAACTGACCTTTTTGTAGTCTTCAATCTTTTTGGGATTTTGGATTTTGGATTTTCTCAGGATATTTGTTAAATTAAGCATGTTCGGCAGGGCAATGGGTGTTTTTCAACTTCGATCTTTAGCTTTTTGTGGTTGTTCGGTTAAAAATGTAGTGGCAGATTTTCTTTCTCCTTCTTATTAATTTCTTGGCAAACTCCCTTACCCACAACCACTTGTAATTCTCGAAAGCTTCTCAAAGCATTATGGTTCTTGAATGTTCTACAAAAGGCAGAAACACAATAAGTGTAAAATACATTATGCAGGTGCACAAGATCTTATAATAAAACCGTGTACGTTTTATGCAGGAAAAAATAGAAGTGGAATATTAAATGTTTTAAAAGGAATACTTTATAAATTAGTCGTAACCTGCATAATTCCCCTGTTAAAACCCATGTTATTTAGTTTGGACATGTTTTTTCAGTATGTTGTAAACAGAATGGCTAACAAGATTGCTTAGAAGTGTGCCTGTATAACAATGTGTAGTGCAAGTTCTAGTTAATGTGAACTAAAGAAAAGTACCCAATTCTGTGCAAAGAGTCCTGCCCCATCATATAGGAATCTTGTTTTTGAGATGGTTTTCCCGTCTGTTAAGTAGGCTTCCGATGCCTCTGCACTCCGACCGAGAACAGCTGAAGATGGAGCTCCAGCAGGTCAACCAGCAGATCAACCAGCAGACACAGATCCGTGGACTGGAGGTATTTCAGACCTGCCGGACTGCAAATAATTAACTTAACAATCCTACTGCAAACTGAGTTGCGTATGTCAAGGCCAATACCAGCACCCTCTTTGGAATTCATAAACCATAAGTGCAATTGCTAATAAGCATGTGGATTATACAACAGTGAAGACCCAGCCTGATCCTAGAGTGCCTCACAATCCTCATTGTCCAAAGAGTGGTGAATACAAGGGTGAAGGAGTGTATGATTTAACCACTGGATTCATTGTCACTTGAGGACCAGCACTGGCACCTTTACGTTCTAAGCATTGATTCCAATCCTAATCCTGGGGACCCCAGACACACCTTTTCTTATTAACTTCCCAAAATGTATTTGCACAATGCCTCTGTTACTTTGTCACACTGGTATTGTGTATCATACAGTGAGGGAGAATAGTATTTGATCCCCTGCTGATTTTGTATGTTTGCCCACTGACAATGAAATGATCAGTCTATCATTTTAATGGTAGGTGTATTTTAACAGTGAGAGACAGAATAACAGCAAAAAAAACGCATTTCAAAAAAGTTATAAATTGATTTACATGTTAATGAGGGAAATAAGCATTTGATCCCCTATCAATCAGCAAGATTTCTGGCTCTCAGATGTCTTTTATACAGGTAACGAGCTGAGATTAGGAGCACTCTCTTAAAGGGAGTGCTCCTAATCTCAGCTCGTTACCTGTATAAAAGACACCTGTCCACAGAAGGAATCAATCAATCAGATTCCAAACTCTCCACCATGGCCAAGACCAAAGAGCTGTCCAAGGATGTCAGGAACAAGATTGTAGACCTACACAAGGCTGGAATGGGCTACAAGACCATCGCCAAGCAGCTTGGTGAGAAGGTGACAACAGTTGGTGCGATTATTCGCAAATGGAAGAAACACAAAATAACTGTCAGTCTCCCTCGGTCTGGGGCTCCATGCAAGATCTCACCTCGTGGAGTTTCAATGATCATGAGAACGGTGAGGAATCAGCCCAGAACTACACGGGAGGATCTTGTTAATGATCTCAAGGCAGCTGGGACCATAGTCACCAAGAAAACAATTGGTAATGCACTACGCCGTGAAGGACTGAAATCCTGCAGCGCCCGCAAGGTCCCCCTGCTCAAGAAAGCACATGTACAGGCCCGTCTGAAGTTTGCCAATGAACATCTGAATGATTCAGAAGAGAACTGGGTGAAAGTTTTGTGGTCAGATGAGACCAAAATCAAGCTCTTTGGCATCAACTCAACTCGCCGTGTTTGGAGGAGGAGGAGGAATGACCCCAAGAACACCATCCCCACCGTCAAACATGGAGGTGGAAACATTATGCTTTGGGGGTGTTTTTCTGCTAAGGGGACAGGACAACTGCACCGCATCAAAGGGACGATGGACGGGGCCATGTACCATCAAATCTTGGGTGAGAACCTCCTTCCCTCAGCCAGGGCATTGAAAATGGGTCGTGGATGGGTATTCCAGCATGACAATGACCCAAAACACACAGCCAAGGCAACAAAGGAGTGGCTCAAGAAGAAGCACATTAAGGTCCTGGAGTGGCCTAGCCAGTCTCCACACCTTAATCCCATAGAAAATCTGTGGAGGGAGCTGAAGGTTCGAGTTGCCAAACATCAGCCTCGAAACCTCAATGACTTGGAGAGGATCTGCAAAGAGGAGTGGGACAAAATCCCTCCTGAGATGTGTGCAAACCTGGTGGCCAACTACAAGAAACGTCTGACCTCTGTGATTGCCAACAAGGGTTTTGCCACCAAGTACTAAGTCGAAGGGGTCAAATATTTATTTCCCTCATTAACATGCAAATCAATTTATAACTTTTTTGAAATGCATTTTTCTGGATTTTTTTGTTATTCTGTCTCTCACTGTTAAAATACACCTACCATTAAAATTATAGACTGATAATTTATTTGTCAGTGGGCAAACGTACAAAATCAACAGGGGATCAAATAATTTTTTCCCTCACTGTATATAGTTCCCATGGCCTGTGTAGGTTAGTCTTTGTATCAGCATAGTCTACAGCAGTAGGAAAAGATTTGCTGGTGATTGGATGACAACCCAGAGCTTTCGGTTTCCCCCCAGGACTACAGTGCGGCAACACTGAACTATCTGTCATAGTGATTTTCTCAGTCAACTTTCCTGCATGTCCCACAGTAAAGGGTGTATGTTACCTTGCTGTCAAAGTATTGCTATCAATTGCCACATTGTGAACCTGGTTAGCCATGTTGCCCCATTCCTGCCTAGCCTGGTGTTTTGATTCCTGCCATGGTGTCTAAGAGCATCTTGTGCCTGCTGTGCAACAGGGCATCCCATCTGATCCAGCGCTCTGTTCTGAGTTAGATGCGCTGAGTTGTCTGTTGTGCTTGGCTTTAGGCTGCTAGTAACACGCTGCTGCTGCAAAGGGAGGCCAGCGCCCTGGCCACACAGTCCGTTTCTACGAAGTGGGCGGCCGGGCCCTTGTCCAGCGAGCAGCTGAGCCTGGAGCTGCACCAGGTGGAGCGGGAGATTGGCAAGAGAACGCGGGAGATAGCCATGGTGAGTGGGCAGAGCAGGTTAGGGGAGGATGGTCCAGCTGCAGTTACCATGAGATTGGGACTCGGCCAGTGTCTCACAGATCAAAGCCAAAACAAGCATTGAAGATATATACTGTATGTTTGGTCATCTCTGCTTTGCGAGAAGGTGTGGTACAAATTCAAATGAGACTGCTGCTAGAATGTATTTCCCTCAATCCATTCTACCCCAGAATACTGTACCGCCGTATAGTCATAATAAATTGGGGATCAGCCAAGGCTGTGTTGTATTATGTGCTAAGAAATCGTAATGACAATGTTCTTGCTTATTAAATGTGTGCCTTAACAGCATTCCCAGAAAGCAGCATGTTCAATTAAGTGGAGAGATGCAAATAAGATTAGAAAAGTCGTCGGAACAGTCAGAGCTTGAAGTGCTGTTTGGGATTTGTTCTCCCCAGCTCCTAGCAACCAGCAGTCTTGGTTGTTTTGACATCAGTTTGGTAGATGGAAGAACATTTTGTCGGTGTGTCAATCCTTTTGACATGCTTACAAGCTGTCATTTAACAGTCACCATGGATACTCCCGTTTTTTTTTTGTTTTTGTTTTTTTTTTTCTCTCCATGTGGACAACACTTTGTTTGATTGATCCTCTTTAATGTGACAAGTATTTAGGAGTTGAAACAACAATGTCCCTTCTGCTAGCAACGACCTCTTAGAGCTGGGTGTCGTTCATTGCATTACTCATCATTGGCTAAACTCCAGCTTCCCCCCCTCCCCACTACATACAGGTTTCTCAGTTTCACTTATTTTCTGTCGCTTGGCACTTGTATTTTAGCGAAAGACCAATTCGAACTCATTCCAGCAACATAGATGGCTCCTTTCTCTCCTTGTATAGCAAAACCAGTCCCTTCAATAGGGAATTACACTTGGAACAACCAAGCAAATCACATCTAAACATGTGTAGTTACAAATGACATTACAGTGGATTTATTTTCTCAATGAATAGATATGCAACACTCCAGAATTTCCATGGCTGACTGAAATTGGCCTATAGACAATCTGGGGTGTGGATCCACTGACAGTAAATACTGATCCACATGTACTAAACCAAACTGATGTCAGGTGTGCTGTCGGTTATGGACTACACCTTTTCCCAGTTTTTCTTCTGTATTCAATTTTTGTTTTTTTTAAATAAAAAAAAACATTGACTCCATAATGTGGAAAGGTGAAGGGGATCGACTAGGTTTGATTAATCTGTAGAGACCATCTTTGGCCTACTAGTACTCAGTTGCTTGCCCACTCATCCTGTTGTGTAATCTCTCTCTAAAAAAAATAAAAAAATAAAAAATAAAAGAGGAACCCCCTGGCCACTACAGCAAAGGAACAAACAGTAGATTGTTTTTTGACATAGATATTCCAAGTTGGGGAAATGGCATCAAAAACACGTTCATCTCCCTGGACTTTCAACAAGCAGCTGTATTTGGCTATATCCTATATATCCTGTATATCCTAGTCTCTGACATATTTCACCTCACACCCTATCATCCCCAATTGATTCACATCGCTTATGTCTGTACTGGCATCCAAACCCTTTAAAGTCTTACTTCAATTTCTTAGGGCCACTTGTTACAGTTCTCTTGCTCCTTCAGTTCAAATCTTCCATGTTGGTCAACCAAGCCACACAGTATTTAGTTTAAATGTGTAGTCTTTTACAGGCTACAGCAGTAAAGCTACAGTCCCTGTTGTCCCTTATTATTATTATTATTATTATTATTATTATTATTTCTTGGCAGACGCCCTTATCCAGGGCAACTTACAACATAAGTGCAAAAATAGTTAAGTACAAATTGTGGTCAGGTTTTGAGTGTTTGCCGTGACTACAATCAGGTTTCTTTTCATGTTACAATGAATGAACTGCTCCCCATTTCCTTGCAGGAGAGTCAAGCTCCACACGACGTTCAGTACAAAATGAAAACGGCAGAAAACGGACAGCCAGATCACAAGGTACCTTTAGAGGACCTCTCTGTTACCCTCAGGTGTGTGCAAGCAAAAACCAGACCTATTATGTGACCTCTGATTTCTGTTTGTCATTTGTAAGCCATACAGGTGCACAATATTGGGCCTTTTGCAGCAAGAAGATACATTTTTCAGTTTTATGGTTTACAGCCACAATATTTTGTTTATGCATATGAAGAGATACATTTGTAAAGGTGACCTTGTCAGCTCCAGAAGGGAACACCATTTAAGACAAATGGGTGACACACTGACAGTATGTCATGTAGTGCCTGTGTGGAGTTTTTCTGGGGCATCAAAAGATTAGTAAAGGCAAGCATGATCTCATTCCATTCTGCAGTATCAAGTGATACCCTGAATGAAGCAGACCTTGGAGAGAAAGTAGGGTTTTGTTTTTCAACATCTGCTGCCCACAGCCAGAACTAATCCTTAAGGGTCACAGTCAGAGAGAAGAGGGACAGGTTTTCAAATCAACCACTGAAATTGTATGACCTGAGCTGCAAAAGAGTGAGAAGACTTGAAACATCTCTAGTTTATTCTCAAAATTGTCTGCATATCTTCCTTAATTTTGATCTCCTTTTTGTGTGTGTGCGCCTGTGTGTTTACATAATTTGTTTGATGTGCGCCTGTAAGAAGAAAAACCCTGTAAGCCTTATTTTAATGTGTTCTGTGTGTGCCCTGTCTCTGCAGTGAAGGGCCAAATGGTTCCAGCCTGGGGCAGGAGAACAGCATGTCCACACTGTCCAGCAAGACCTCCTCTCTCAACTTGTCAGCCGATTCGGGGAGCAACAGCGATCTACAGAAGAACGGCGTGGTCCACTCCTGTTCCTAGATCCCCCCCCACTCACACACTGGCAATCTCGGGTAACCCTTGCACCTCCTGCAGGCGGGAACACCAACACCAACCTCTATGGAAGCAGAGGGCAGGTGGCGCAGACAGCCTCCATGCTTCTAAAGAAGCATCAAAGCCCAGTACACTCCACCTTGATATAAGCAAACTGGAAGTCTTTTTATAAAAACTCTCCTGCCACAATATAAGAAGCCCCTCATCCTTTTCCTCCTTCTCCTATCTCCAATTGCTAAGGTATTTGGGCTCCAGGTCCAAGCTGTTTTCAAGCTCTGATGTAAAGGATACCAGTCTCTTAAATCAGGTGGAGTGTACTGACGATACAGTACAAGATAAGAACCCGCATACATGCACACACACATACATACATGATCCTCTTTTTATTTAGAGATAAGCAGTATCTGCAGAGAATTTAATATTTTTGTTTCCTCCTTTTTTTGTTCTGTGAATGAACTTTTTTTTTTTTTTTTTTTTTTTTTTTTTTTTTTTTAATTACTTTGAACGCCTTGGGTGCCAGGGTGGTTGATATTACACTGTTTTTGTTGATTTGAAACTAGGCAACAACATTATATATATATATATATATATATATATATATATATATATATATATATATATATATATATATATAATTAAGAAGCAATTCTTGCTATATTATAAGCAATTCTTACTATATTATATGCCTACACTTTTAAGGGAGTAACAGGAGATTTAAACAGCTGATTGCTGTACCTTGTGCCACTGCGGGGCTTCCAAAAAGCTGCTAATTTACAAGCAGTTTCACAGCAGATTAGCTTCTTAGTGGCAGTCAACATGTACAGCATCTGCCTGAAAACAATTTGGATTACTAAGCTTTTAAACACAGATGTTAATAAAAGGTTTGTGATCTTGAATTTGCCTCAGAACTGCACCAAATTACACTTCCCTTAAAGTTAATTTTCCACTTCCTAATATTTAAATTAAAAAGCAAAGCTTGGGAGCTGAGTCGGAACAATAATATTTAACAGATCTTTATGTAATCAAATTAAGACATTGAAGTATTATTATTATCATTATGATGATTATCTACTGTCAGTTTGACTAATCAATTGCATCAGATTCATTTTGTGATTCAGGATATGCTTCTGATATCAGACTTCCAAAATAAATGTAACTAAATACCACATTCAATCAAACCAAGTGTGATGCATCCCATTCAGTTAAAGCACATAGTTAGATGATGAGCAGCCAAATCTACAAAGAAAAGGGACTTACAGCTAGTGAGTTACAACCAGGCCTGTTACTGCGTAGAACTCAACACTGAAGGGAAAACTTCCACCGTAGAGTAAGAGGGCATATAATATAATAAGTAACCACTTACACCTGGCTTTTTGTTTAATACAGTCTGGCCAAGTTGTTTTCCTGCATGGTACACAAAGCACAGAACAGACAGGTAGCCTGAGCCTGGTCAGATCTTATATCTCATGTGCGTGCTGCTTTTTTGCAGCAGTAGTTAAACCAGCGTCGAAGGTATCTGGATCACTTCCTGTACTATGAGTGAAACATGCTAAGCTCTGTCTCTCTCTCTCTCTCAGTAGTGAGAGTGGAGATCAATCTTCTGGAAGAGTAAACAAGAAAGAAGAAGAAAGAAAAAAAAGAATTGATCTTGTCCACGAGCAACCTCAGGCACAAAATGTGCCCTCAACATTGTAATGATAACCTAGCCTACTTTCTTCATAGAGATGTCTCCCATACAGGAGAGAGCTGATCCTCAAGCCTCTGCTTTGTGATTTGTGTGCGGTGCAGATATCCTTCAGTGCGTCAGCAGTGTCCCAGCTGGTACAGCCCCCTCCCTGGATGGACAACCCTCCCTTTGTAAGACACGTATCGAGTAGCCACGGCAAAATACTGTTTCACATTGAATTAGATCGGACAGGCGTGGCTGGTACGCACATTTGCAATACCTATTGGCTTGGAATTCGAGCTTTTTCTTTCTTTTTTTTTATTCTTAAAAACATGTAGCATCTAAAAGAGGAAAAAAAGCTGTTGATGCTTTAAAGAAAAAAATGTGCAACTGTTAGTGGTTTACTGATCAGATGTTTAATTTACAACTCAAAAAGCCTCCTGGGGAAACGGGAGCTCTTTCCACCATATTCGAAAATCTACAACAGGAAAAGACCAAATGTATGATTCCCCCCTGCAAGTATTTGATAGTTGCTCTCCCTGTGGCACAAACCATGGCCTAGCTTAATGATGAATTGAAATCCTGATTCTTAACCAGAATAATCACTTTTGAATCATTACCACTTAGGGATAGACCAAATCAAAACTTTGACCCACCCATAAATCTTAAATTACAGACCTGTACCTTATTGGGCTTTTTTTTTTTTGTCAGAAGCCACTTTCTACTATTTATACATCAAACTGCGATAAAAGTGGGTAAAACTGATTTGCATGTGGGTCAGATTTCTGATTTGTTTTTTTGTTTTTTAAATGAGGACTGCATTCCAGTTGTAGAGGATCGGAAGATGCAAAGTCCCTATACAACTTGATTTGTTTTCACCCCAGGGAAATGAACACCTCAAAATCATTACTAGTAGGTATTTGGGAGTCATGTTGCATCTCAGCCTGCTTGCTAACTCAAGAAACATTAAATTAAATGCAGGTAATGACATTTTGATACAGTAAGGATTAATTAAATTTGAAGGCAAATCCTTGATTTTTACTTTTTATCCTTATTATTTTTTAACAGATGAGTAATCTACATATGTAATGGCCGAAACGGGATTGTTATATCTCCAGTGTGAAAAACTAATGTAATGTTTAAGTTCTGCTTAAGCAGCCAATACAATTGTCTTCAGTTTATTAATATGATGGATGCTCCCACGCATTGACCTACAACCCTCCGAGCAACCTTTGCTACTGTTTCCAGATTTACACAGGTTTCAACACACTTACAAATACACCAACTGTTCCCTCCCGAGAGATGAAGCACATCCTGTTAACTAACTGAGATCTGCAGAAGAGCGGTCAAAATCCCAATGAACAGATATTGCAAAACCCCTTCACCCAACTCAGATTCCACACAGGCTAGCTCCTTAGTACAGTGTGGGTTCGAGTTTGGCTGCTCTCTGTTCCAGTCACTTTTATTGGCCCTTGAGTGACCATAAATAATAGTAAGACCAGGATCATTTTCCATTTTCCAAGGTATCTTAAATAGGGCCCCTACAAGATACTCGCTGGCAGGCATTACCAAAACATTAGATGTGGAAATGTAGTCCATTACTTCTACATTGTTAGTGCCAGAACCAACGGCTATGGATTCCGTCGAGTCTCATTTAGCAAGGTTTCCAATCCAGACCTATTTATGCATACGCACTTTTGAAATGCTACAAGATAAACATGAACTCTAAATTCAGTAGACTAACAAGCAGTACTTTGTGTTCAATGTGCACTGTTTAATATGCAACAAAAGAATGGCTAATTTAATTAAAGCAGTTGCGCCATGTGGTTTGTGCTCTATGCTGTAGCTGTGTAGATGGTAATTTCCTATTGTCCTTTAAACAAGTAATCAACACTGGGTTTATGGGAAGCACATAGAGAACAGGTGAGATTTAATGGAACGTGCTTCTAGAAGTGTTCAGACTTCTATAATTTCAAAGGCTTTATTCCTCAATGTATTTTGAACTTTCTGATTACAGACTACTAACAGTTGTCCTTTGCACTGAGCTCTTAATTGGATTTTTATTTTTTTAATAACTTCTGTGAAGTTGTATTATTTTATTTTTTTACAGTCTAGGTTATAGTTTGTTCTAGGGGTTACTTGGGAGGTGGACAAAATACCAGCTGGCATTCAAGAACATAAGGGTGGACAGTAATATATTTATATCTATATATTTAAAAAAACAACTATGGTTTTATACTGAGTAGCTCTACGGTTTTCTAAAGGTCACTGAAAGGTGTGGACTTTGTGTCTTCATAAACAACAAAAAAAGAGAATAACATCACTTCTACTGTATATGAAGCCCTGTGACATGAAATCAACATAAATTATGCTTAGTCCCTCCATAGAGCTAAACATGAATTTAAGCTTTTCTTTTATATATACACTTTTAATTAGTTGTATCATATATCCTTTTGGTTCTTATGCTTCAATTTTAAGATGCCGTTTTTGTTTTGTTTTTATATTGGATAATTTAATTTGGGGGAATGAGAAATTAATATATTTATGTATTAGATTGGCTGTTTCTCTGTCCTGCAGGACTGTATGGATTGATATGCAGTACTATATTCAAACCCAGTATTAACCATCTGTAATTGTAGTCAAAAGTATTCACAGCCTTCATTTGAAACTATTATATTGAACAATTGCGTTAGGTTCATATTGTTTTTCACAGTTAGTTATTGATAGATATATGTCAAAGTTTGGTGATTAAATGGATTGGGTTAGCCCCCCTGATCAGATTCCAGCTGATCAGGACAGGGGGTGTATAAACTGCCGACATCCATTCCATCCTTTGCTTTCTCCGGAGTGAAAGTCTCAAAGTTAGACCCTTGGAATGAGGTGAACTTCACTAGAGGCCAACTGCATTTGTTTGTGGGCATTCCAACATGTTGGTTTGTGTACTAGAGGCAGTGAAGTTTCTCAGTGGTATACAACTCTTTCATTGCTGTTGTCTTTTTAATTTCAAGATTTAAATGACTTTTTAATCAGACTACATGTCAGTTTAAAAGTCCCTCTTACCAGTGCTTATTGCATTGCTGTTACCCACAGATTCTATCATTCAAGCACTTGTATCTGTCATGCCTATTATAACTATTATTTGTATTCATACTGACCTCAGTGTGTTTGTAGGTCCCCGTGGAGCTTTAGATGTTTTCTTTTTCTGCCACATTGAAGCACATTATAAGTCATGTTTCAGATATACTGTGAAGCTAATTGCTCAATAGCCTTAAGTGCTTTTCTACATGTTATACTCAGCAACAATTTCTATTGAAGTCAAGGGCTAGGAAGATGCCGATTTGAAGATTTCAATCTGTTTTTCTAAAGCAGCTTTAACAGCATATCAGTTCAGGAACAAAAATAAATTAAATAAAATCACCTGTAAAAGATAGCCCGCTAACCCACACCCCAATCTTTCTTTCTGGAAATAGAAGTGATGTTGTCAGGAAGGAAGACACAAACTCCACTCTGGTGTGCCTTTAGGAAGTGCCCTTCAGATCTGTTGCAGAACTGTAAGACTGTACTACCTGACATCTGAAAGCCTTGATCAGTCTACGCCATGTTGGGAAGTGCTCCAGAGAGAAGCTTAGTTATACCCCTCTATGAACTTGGGTTTCTGCAGGCCGCTGACATTTAAGGCACGGCATCTGTTTTTGATACCCAGTCCAGGATTTAATACCTACCCTTAAATTCTGCTCTGCCCTTCCCTACTTCCCAGCATCTGCTCATAAGCTAGCAATGAAACCTTAACTCTATCTCTATGAAGTCACTTCCAAGTTAGCAGCAGGGTTATACCAGCTTACCAGGTGAACGGGTATATTGGATAATGACCCTGATTCATTCAGGGGAGTACATTTCCTAAACTCAGGACTGGATGCCTGACATGGAGATCCATTTAAACAATATAGAACTTAGCCTTTCTGAAGGATTCCAGTCAACATCAACCAGACCAAAAAAAAAAAAAAAAGTTTCTTCCCTTTATGGTTGTCTTGCCAGTGGGAGACATGGTCTCATTACACATCTGATTGGCTATAACACACCACAACGCTCTTAGTAGGCAAAGAGAAACCAAAGCTTTTGAAGAGATGGTTCATTCCAGTCGATGTAGCATGAACACACAGGCCCCCCCCCTTGGTTCAAGACAGCCTAGCCTTAGGGCACTCTCCCTACATCACTCTTCTCTGGACTTGTGGCTTTCAGAGCTTTGCTCTATTGACTATAAATTGTACACGACGACGACGATGATGATGATGATGTACGTTATTGGTACATTTTCCAGTTCTGCTTCTTTCTGATGTGTTTGTACTTTTTTGTAGACCGATATATACTGGTCTCTCGAGACAGTGTGCGATCTTAAGCACCATTTTTTGGTGGAACTTCTTTTACGTATAATCTGTGTAATATTATGATTATTATTACTATTCTTGTTCTGATTATTATTATTGCTTGGGACAGAGCTATTGACACTTAAGCAATCGTAAAGATTGGTTATGAAAGAGCCTGGCTGAGAGACACACAAAAACAAACAAAAAAAACAAAAATAATAGCCACATTTGTATTTATATTTTTGACATGTGAAGGGGCTTTTTTGGGCCTAGCTCTTCTTGTTACACCACATTCTAAGGGGTGATCGTGTGCAAGCTCTGGATTCTTCATCTCCAAGCTCCCAAATCCAACCAACACATTTTAAGCAGCATTTACCATCAATTTAAAAAAAAACAAATCGCTCCTTTCCCCCTGATTCTAATTCTGGGCTTAGAACCACCAAGTTTAGAAACTAACTTAAATTATCAATCTTATGCTATATCCTTCGGATTGTGTGGGAAATGTCTTTCTGCACCGTAATAAGGAATCCTGTAGATTTTGGCTTAGATTTGTAAGTGTCAGCTCAGCAAAGCCTCAAGGAGCTTTGGCAGTGCTTTATTGAAGGCGTTTCATAATTTCAGGAGTGCATGTCAATTGAGGTGGTTAAAGTAATCAGAACTGCTTGACCAAACAGGGTTAATGGCACCTGTTAGCCAAAATACCACCCTGTCCAGTAGGCTTCAAGTACTAGATGGTCACCCCCCAATTAATGTGCCTTTTGGCAGGTTTTTGAATATATTTAAGGTTTGGGTACATAACATCTGTAAATAAAATATATATAATGTGCAACTGTTAATATACTCGCTTGGAGTCAGCATTTATATTAAATGATCTCTACAAATCAGTAATGCAATGATCTGTAACTGGTTGCCAATGCAGAACTGAACAACTCTTATCCTTTCTTAGTCAAAGGAGTTCAGTGCCAGACTTGTAACATTTGTTTACTTAGCCATTTTGTGTCTGTACAAAGAAAAACAAACAATTTCCAAAAAATAAGAAGAAATCTCTAGCTTAATGTAAGGTTGTACTGTATTGAATGTTTTGTGTATTCAGGTATTGACAGGCCCTCGCCTTGGCTTATTTATAGCTGATAAACCATGCCACGGTTGAGGAAGTCATGTTTTTTTTTTTTTTTTTTTTTTTTTTTTTTTTTTTTTTTCCAACATGCTTGTAGTTCAGTCAGTGGAGGGGATTGTGGGTAAAAACATGCAAGACCCACTCTTTATCCTTTGTTTTATTCTAATTTGGCCTTTAACTTTAAAACAACAACAACAATCTCCTGCACTGGGTAAATGGTATTAAAAATAGAATAGAATAGTACATCAGACAAATAATTCAGGTCAATAAACTACAAATCCCTGTGGAAATTCAAGCAGGCCAATTGCAGCCAAGATGGACCGATTTGCCCAAACAGACGCCAAACATGTAGCATTTTCTTCTGACATTCACACTTTCCATGTTCAGCGCCCATTCATTTTGCTGGAGATGGAGCACATGTAATTTCTACTGTCATTCTTTGACAATGCTGAAACAAAATTTCAGTACAGCACATTTGTCTAGTCGTTGAGACATCGGTCAAAGTCCACGTGGTCTTGCTAGTTCATTTGTATTTTAATATTTTTTGGCAGCAAAAGGTAGTTTGGTGGAACTCCGCAAACTGCAAAATTACAGGTCTGTATCCCCCAACTGGAAAATGTTTTTTTATAAACTTGCCATTAATATCAGTTGTCATAATTACTGCCCTACTGAAAATGTGTGAACACATAACTAAAATATAAAATAAAACTTAATTTTCTAAAAAGATTTGAACAATTAATGTTAACAAGAACAAGTTAACTAGTTAATAAAAACAAGGGGCTATTTTGAGTGTGGTAAAATTTTCTTTGTTTTAGTCTTTCCGTTTTAAGCAGCTGTTTGAATTGGGGGATGCACCTGGGCAATCTGAAAATCCTTGCATTTAAATACTCAAATCCACCACATGATACACCCCCACATTACCATATAAAGAAAGTTTCTTCTGCCACGTCAACATTTTTTGCTTACGGTCTTCCATTGATCACAATACAGATCTTCTGATACATATAGTGGAACAACATACCTACTGTTTACCTTCTGCAGTCTGGAAATGTTTGTAATTGGATTGTCATATATATTTTTTGTTTTTTGTTTATTTATATAAAGCATTTGTCTTTACCTTACGTCCCTGACTGAGAAAACTTCATACAGAGTGGCTGTTTTTACTCACATTGGGAGAAACTGATCACTTTGTTAATAAATTAAAAAAAAAATCTAATTTGAATACAAAACAACCAATTTCCAAATGTATTCCCCAAACCCCTGCCTTGATAAATATGATCTAAAGACTAGCACATGCCACACTGCAGTTCTCCTGTGTACCAAGAATTATGGAAGCAGATTCACTTGATTGGTAGATTTTTAATTGTGTATGTAGGGGGGTGGGTGGGGGAAGTAATGATAGCAAGCTACAGTTTAAGGCAGTATTTTCACTGACCAGTTGGCCGTCAGTGTGCCTCTCTCTCACTCCTTGAATTTTGGTGGATTAGTTTGGTTTTTGTTTTGATCTTTGTAAGATCTGTGTTGGTCACTGTATCAGTTGTACAGTGCTCTTTGTCCAGTTACATGCATGGGGAAGTGGATCGCATTGGGCAAAATTCCATATGACAGGCTTCAGTGACGCGCACTGGTTAATTGCTTGTAGTTTGACACAGAAACCGGTTCCTATTGAGTCGATTTTCCTTTGAGCACTCATGGCTCTCGGGGGAGTGTTCACCTTAGCCCTCTCTGTATGCTCCTTTAGGAACGTTTTTTTTTTGCCTCCACACAAACTGCATTCATTGTAACAAGATTGGGCTGTTCTTGCTGCATTATATTAATTTTATTCCTAACATTGGGAATGTAATTGCTTTTGATGATTACTCCCAAATTGTCTTGTAATAGATTTGCTTAAATTAAGGTACAAGTTTAACTCAAAAAAATAAAAAATAAAAAAAAAATGTTTGTTTTTATATTATACTCCATTAAGGAATGTTTAGAATTATCTTTCTCCAATATGGATGTAGCTGTTATACTTTTTTTTTTTTTTTTTTTGTAAAAGAATTCACTGTGTGAAAATTGGTTTGCATTTTTGTATAATACAATCTGCTTTTTTTTTCCTTTGAGTTGGGAGGGGTTAACAAACTGGAAGTTTGAAGACAAAAAAAAGAAAAAAATAACCTGTGAAATTTTAAAGACAATGTAACTTATGTGCAACAGTGATTCTTTACTGGCAGGGACTGTGATTAAAAATTGTAAATCTGATCGGTTGTGTTTTGGGTTCATTGCTTCTTCATATAAGCAGCTGTGCCATGTTACTCACAAGAAAAACCTGTGTAGATGTAATATTTTCAGAACAGAAAAGGTCAGAAGTTTCCATTTACAACGCATTGAAAGGCACAAACCATCAGGACCAACTTCTGAGCACAGTGTACAATTGTCCCGCATTAGCACCAAAGTCTCCAAAATACAATCATCCTAGTCTGAGCAGTACAAGACATCAGATTGCTTTGTCATTTTTTTTCCTAGGTCGAGAGAGTGAGGCTTTAGAATTGATCTCTCCATCCCTGAGCTATAATTAAAGCTTACCATCTGATTTCATTGTGAAGATGCTTGTATGTCAGATGCCAGACACCCTTATCCAGGGTAACTTACAATCGCTACAGTAGATCACATTATTTTTTTACATTTTACCCATTTATACAGCTGGGTTTTTACTGGAGCAGTCTAGGTAAGGTACCTTGCTCAAGGGTACAACAGCAGTGCCCCCACCTGGGATTGAACCCATGACCCTCCACACCAGAGTCCAGAGCCCTGACCATTACTTCACACTGCTGTAGCATGTCCTACATATTCTGTAGAAGCCCATCTTCAAGTCATTCATTGAGTATCCTGCTCATCTCTCACTAGTGGGCTGTTCTATGCATGTGGTAAGCACTAAACCCCTTTTGTGTTTTCCATCAGGGAAGGAGGTGGGTCATGTTACCAATGTGCCTGGCTTTCAGGGAAAGACAACTTTCTATTTGTGCGGAGCTACACATGGAGCCATTGAAGGAATGACTGGTGTAAAAGCAAACTGCTCAAGCTTTAGTTGATGGTTCCAAGGCCAAAGAGATGGTCCTACCAAGGGAGAATGTTCCAGGCAGTTATGATGGGTTCAACAAGGGCCCTGGATGCTGTCTCATAGACCAACCATTGAAGACCTGTGCAGAGCTTCTGTGTGGTTGTCCACCCACACATCACTCAGCTGTGCAGGCTAAATGTGTCTGATTTGGTATCTCCTGAGGCTGCTAGGCCTATAGCTTGCCTTCCTCCCAGATAGGCTACTTTGTTCCCTGTTGTAATAGCTATTATCCCCAGTAAGGGCTTACGTACGTAGGTTTGGGGCCATGCCACCCTCTTTCCCTTAAGGATGAAAGCAGTTGGCTTTGATGCTGCTTTCAGCTGGACGCAAATGGCTCCAAGATGCGTCACTGGAATATGGAACGAGCTTTGTGTTGATTTGGTGAGCACAATGAGTCTGCCCAGCAGGGAGCTACTCATTGGTAATGACAATTACTCCCTTTAAGGGACGAGGGCTGCGGCAGCAACTGGTAACTTTGTGACCACAGTCAATATTTACTTTGAGAGAACATACATTGTCTTGAAAGTAAGCAGATTCAACAGGATGAAACAAACCTGCACCAAGTGATTATTCCCAGAAGATTAAACCCCCCCCCCCCCCAAGTTTTTGGAGTGTGTGTGCAGACTTGAAAGCAGCTAAATCATTCTCTTAGTGGGATTTTCAGGGAAACTGAAGCATTCCCATTGCCAATAATGTGATGTAATGCGAACAAATGTATCAGCAGCTCAAAGGTTAAATGAAACTATTATCCTGTGTAAACGATCCTCATCACAACCCTCTGCCCTGCCCCAGCGGCCACTGAACTCCCTCTCCTTGTTTGTCAAGTGGGGGGACTGATTTGTTTTGTTGCCCCCTGTTCCTCCAGGGGTCTTGCTGCTACCCCACTCGCACTCCTCACTACGGGGAGAAGACAGAAAACGCAGGTAAGGGTCATTTCTCACTTCCAGTCCGAGACGCCTCTCTTTAAAAAGTTAGTTGGTTTTAAATGTGTGGTGAATATTTCAGCACCGTGCACTTTGCTAAGAAATGTTGATCTTAATTGGCATATGCCACACCAATTAATAGTTTTCAGAGTGGAATCTACCAAGTGTGCAAGGAAATTCACATCACCTGTGTTCCTTTACAGCCATTCTTTTCCAAGATGGGAAAAGCACTCTCGTTTTCATTTTTAAATTACACATTTGATTCACTAGATGCAATTTAACCCTTTGTTTTTCACCAAGCAACCTTCACAGCTTTGATCAGGAGTTAGAAGACAGTCTGCATTTCTTGTGTCAAAAAGGGTTTGATTCATGTCTTTTAAATGTCTTTTAAATGTATTTGTATTGGTATTTGAGAGAAATATATCCATGGGCAGCTGTTGCTTTAAAGTCATATGTCACTCGAAAGAGGATTTCTCCAACATCTTCCTACCATGTTATAGATGTTAGGTAAATGATAAGTGTTCATTGATCACTCTTTAATTTTTAAAAAGCAATTGGTCTGATCGGAAAGCTTTTCCATTTACCTTGCAATCTGACTGTTTTACTCCTGTGCAAAAACGCATTCCAATACTGGAGGCAGCAATACAGACCAACTCCACAGAATATAGACTAACCACGTAATCGGATACGGGGTAGGATTTAAAGTGGCCCTCTGAATTGATGTCCAGTTTAAATATAAAGCATTAGAAGAGTAATGATCTATATATTGGTATTTAACCAGTGTAATGTAGCTTTTCTGTAGTTATCTGTAATTTGAGTTTGGCAGTGTATTCTGTAAATTCTGCAAATATACGTTTTGTCACTTGTTTCCAAGATATTCTAAATTTTCATTAGAATTTCTAAACGTTTTTGAAAATTTTCTATTTGTTCTGGAATGTTGGGACATTTTAAATAAAGTCCTGATGTCTTAGTGCAATACTTCCTCGGGTTACAGAGGTTTGTGCGTCATAGCTCCCTCTAGTGTTGGTTGCATCCCACTTCAACTTTGACAATAAACTGTTTCCCAACCGGGCAAACTTCTAGATATGCAGTCTTTCTTGAGTTAGGTAGAGGTTGATTGGATCAAGCATAATTCTTACATTAAACACCAGCAGGGTCCAGGAGCTGAATAAATCTGACCAGCAAAAAAACAATTTTCATCTCACAACCTTGGTAACAATGGAGGTTGCGGAAATGGTAACTGTTGCATATCGGTAGAGCAAACTTTATTGTGGCTCTGAGCTCCTGTTTGTACAAGACATTGACATAAAAAAAGAAGGAAAATTCCTGTCAAGTACCATTTCCCTAAGTTGTGTCCTGCAGGTTTTTGACCCAAGATATCCCGATTCACAGGTAAAAAAAAATATATATATATTGATTGTTTTGACGATCCGAGTATTTCACCTATCACGTTTCATTTGTAGAATGAGGGTCTTAGCTTTCTTGGCACTGTGCCTTGGTGGCGCTCTTGCAGTGAGTGACATCTGCACGGCAAAGCCCAAAGACTTGCCGCTGGAGCCCATGTGTATCTACCGCAACCCCAACACCACAACGGAGACGGAGGAGGCGGAGGAGGTGGACGCCAAGCCGGAAAAGATCCCCGAGTCCACCAACCCCCGCGTGTGGGAGCTGTCCAAGGCCAATAGTCGCTTCGCCCTGAAGCTGTTCAAGCATTTAGCTGGTTCCAAGACCGCAGCGGACAACATCTTCATGTCACCCATCAGCATCTCCACCGCCTTCGCCATGACCAAACTGGGCGCCTGCAACCATACTCTACAGGAGATCATGCAGGTAAGTGTGCAGCGCTGAGTTGAGTAGGGTTGCAGAGAGACTGTGGGGAGGAGACTGATGATCAGTATACAACACACATGTATTCAGTTCTATTGTTCTATCTATACTGAGCCCGATTTAAGAGAGGGGTCTGAAATGTGAATGTCACAGAGATCGCATTGTGTTTTGTCGTATTGTGTTGGAATGGTTTAAGTAAATCCATACAGTCATTTTGCAGCAGATGTCCTCATTGGTCTTGATGCATGTCATTGTTACCATGACTCCAAGACTTCTAGATACACTTTGCTGTTCTTTTACCACAATATGCCCATCGTTAACTTTTATAAGTTGGAAATTAAATTTCTGTACTGGATACCAATGCGAATTTTTTTAATCATTGCCCCCGTTTTTTTGGATGTTTAAAGATGTACTGCCACTACATTCATCTTTCATGCTTTCAGATTAACTATTTATTTTCTCTTCGGTTACTTTAACCATCCACAGAACATTTCCCATTATTTTATTTCTTTGCCATTTCAATTTCCTTTTCCATTTTTATATATATAATTTAAAAAAAAAAGTGTGTGTGTATATACATATATATATATATATATATATATATATATATATATATATATATATATATATATATATATATACATATACATATACATATATATATGTATACGTATATATATACATATATATATGTATACGTATATATATACATATATATATGTATACGTATACATATATATATATATATATATATATATATATATATATATATATATATACGTATACATATATATATGTATATATATACGTATACATATATATATGTATATGTATATGTATATATACACACACATATATATATACACTCACCTAAAGGATTATTAGGAACACCTGTTCAATTTCTCATTAATGCAATTATCTAACCAACCCATCACATGGCAGTTGCTTCAATGCATTTAGGGGTGTGGTCCTGGTCAAGACAATCTCCTGAACTCCAAACTGAATGTCTGAATGGGAAAGAAAGGTGATTTAAGCAATTTTGAGCGTGGCATGGTTGTTGGTGCCAGACGGGGCCGGTCTGAGTATTTCACAATCTGCTCAGTTACTGGGATTTTCACGCACAACCATTTCTAGGGTTTAAAAAGAATGGTGTGAAAAGGGAAAAACATCCAGTATGCGGCAGTCCTGTGGGCGAAAATGCCTTGTTGATGCTAGAGGTCAGAGGAGAATGTGCCGACTGATTCAAGCTGATAGAAGAGCATCTTTGACTGAAATAACCACTCGTTACAACCGAGGTATGCAGCAAAGCATTTGTGAAGCCACAACATGTACAACCTTGAGGCGGATGGGCTACAACAGCAGAAGACCCCACCAGGTACCACTCATCTCCACTACAAATAGGAAAAAGAGGCTACAATTTGCACAAGCTCACCAAAATTGGACAGTTGAAGACTGGAAAAATGTTGCCTGGTCTGATGAGTCTCGATTTCTGTTGAGACATTCAGATGGTAGAGTCAGAATTTGGCGTAAACAGAATGAGAACATGGATCCATCATGCCTTGTTACCACTGTGCAGGCTGCTGGTGGTGGTGTAATGGTGTGGGGGATGTTTTCTTGGCACACTTTAGGCCCCTTAGTGCCAATTGGGCATCGTTTAAATGCCACGGCCTACCTGAGCATTGTTTCTGACCATGTCCATCCCTTTATGACCACCATGTACCCATCCTCTGATGGCTACTTCCAGCAGGATAATGCACCATGTCACAAAGGTCGAATCATTTCAAATTGGTTTCTTGAACATGACAATGAGTTCACTGTACTAAACTGGCCCCCACAGTCACCAGATCTGAACCCAATAGAGCATCTTTGGGATGTGGTGGAACGGGAGCTTCGTGCCCTGGATGTGCATCCCACAAATCTCCATCAACTGCAAGATGCTATCCTATCAATATGGGCCAACATTTCTAAAGAATGCTTTCAGCACCTTGTTGAATCAATGCCACGTAGAATTAAGGCAGTTCTGAATGCGAAAGGGGGTCAAACACAGTATTAGTATGGTGTTCCTAATAATCCTTTAGGTGAGTGTATATACACATATATATACACACAAACACCCCTTCAGGGTCATTTCATGTTTTTCTGTTACTTGGGGCCTTCACCTCCCCTCGAGGTGCCGGATGGATTTTTTCAGAACAGACTGAAAAGTTACTTCAGATATCAGATACCTCCAGTGTAGACCCTGCTAGCCCTTCCTCACAGCCCTTGCTGAAACTCATGCAGCTCGCATCCCCTGCAGGTGTTCCAGTTTAACACGATCAAGGAGAAGACGTCCGACCAGGTGCACTTCTTCTTTGCCAAGCTCAATTGCAGGCTGTACCGAAAGGCAGACAAGTCCTCCGTGCTCAGTTCTGCCAACCGGCTCTTTGGGGAGAAGTCCCTGACCTACAGTGAGACCTTCCAGAACATCAGTGAAATGGTCTATGGGGCCAAGCTCTTGCCTCTCAACTTTAAGGTAATTTGTTTCTCAGTCAGACTGCACCCTCCCTTCACAGTTGAGGATTTAGCTTTTACACAGTTTCATTTAATTCCTTGAAGTTGCATGGGGGTCGTTTGAGGGCCATGATTATTTCGATTTTAGAAACAATGGTTTCCAACCCGAGGCCGGGAGAACACCTCTCATTCCAGTCCAGGTGTCAAGTTACTTCCATGAACGATCACTTTAAAACCTGAAATCAACTGATAATGTTGATCATCAACTCATCAACTAATGATCATTAGTTTGAGTTAAGGGTTCCATGAAGGGCAGACAGCAGTCCTCCAGAACCAGATTTGAGAACCTCTGTTTTAGAGATCCCAGTGAATGCTGACCAGCTTTAGACCTGTTTAAAGGGTACCAGTGGCTTGGAGAATACTTTGTTAAATTTACTAATGCCAACAAATAATATATGGCCATGTACTGCCATGAAAATAATCGAATTACTGCAAGTGCTGACGCGGCAGTGTAAAATCCAATTTGTAAGAAATCCACAGGACCACAGTGAATCAAAAAGATATTTGTTAGAAAATGGAATTAAAATAATATAGAAACAGGTTACATAAATCCTGAGAATCCCCAGACTCCACAAAGGTTCTGAGTCCTGCAAAAATAGGTGCTTCCATTTATAGGTTAGACTTCCAATCAGAACAAAGAAAAGTCCATATTTAGGAATAAGTGGAAGAATAAATGAATATGCAATTCTAACAGATTGTATTGGTTTCTGAATAATCAACAAATAGTGAATGAGTAAATATATCATACCCTTTGGTAACTCTCAGAAACAGGAAAGTTTATCAATGTAACCATGTTTACCTCATCCCTTTAAAGTGTTATACTAGTTAGCAATGTCTTGATGAAACACTATAACAGAGTGAAATATTTGTTCTTCCTGTTGCCTTCTAGGAAAAGCCAGAATTGTCCCGGGTTGTCATCAATGACTGGGTAGCCAACAAAACCGAGCAAAGGATTAAAGATGTCCTCCCCGAGGGAGTTATTGGTGTAGATACAGTTCTAGTCCTTGTAAACACCATCTACTTCAAGGTGAGATTGGTCTGGAGGGCACCATGTGATAAATGGCACTTTTTGCAAGAAAGGGTGTAGAGATCACTGATCACAAGAACAAGCAGTTCTGTCCTTCATAAATAAAGAGCAGCCAGACTTTGACCCCGTTCACACTTGATCTAACTCGTATGTGAACGGGGTCATAGATTTAGGCCAGCCCTGTGCCGGGTCAAAACTAGTCCCGCTTTTCGACCCGGCCTAAATGTAACTGTGAACGCGCCGGGCCCTGGGCCGGGTGAAAAGCGTCAGCGTGTGACGCAACTGAAGCCCCGCCCCCAGAGACTGCGTGTCTGAGAGACGCGGAATAAACACAGAGTAAACACAGAGTAAACACGGGCAACGAAACTGCTGCACCGCAGCAGGACACAGTATTGTCTCTGTATTGTTTGAATGTCATATCGATCTATAGCCTTAAATGTACTGATACATTTCGCTAGCTCACATCTTTATATATATTATAAAACTCTAGGCTAAGTAATGAGTTATAATGTAAACAGTTCAAACTACTCGGTCGATTGAAATAAGTGTGTAGCTGGTAAACTTGCTATTGTTTGTTCTTGTACTAAGTATGATTGAAGTCTGGAATTTAACAGCATGCATTTTACACGTGGAAATTGCATTGTGAAATTGTGAACGGGACCATAACTTTATTAATTATCCGAATTTTGCATTAAAACGATATAAATTTAACCGAAGCAGGTTTCCATTCAAATCAGTGCATTTTAATACGAGACTGGTTATTTACTATGCAATCCAAAATGCAGTTATATTGAGCAGAGCAGTACAATCTCAAAGGCCAGCGTTAGAGTTAAAAACTGGGACGATGCAGAAATGAAAGCGCTGTTTACAATGTGGATGAAGATAAAGTTAAAACAGAAACCGCAGAAGTGCACAGCACTGCTGTCTGATATCACTATAGACGCGTCACAGAGGCTGCTTTCGATGCAGACGATTGCATACTAATGCACAAGATTTTTTGTGATTTAATGTGGATGTCCTAATAAAGGTGCTTCGCTTTCGGGTGGATTGTATAACAGCACTTTTAGACTTGCAGAACCAAAGATATGAATATGATATGAATTAGATTCCCCATTGAACCAGCACATTTTTAATTATTTTAGAAAGCTTCGGCTGCAAAGGGTTGATTACTTTCAAATAAAATATAGAAACGAACAATAGCCAATCGATATTAATAAGTTGTAATAAGCGCATACACCTGTAAGCAGACGTAATGTCCTGCGTCACTGGTTTGTTTGAGCAGATTTGTTTATTCCTGGCATGCATTTAGTTTAGGCCGGCTTTTCGCCCGCATATGTGAATGCACTTAGGCCTCCTAAAACCGCAAGTGTGAACAGGGTGTCTGAAAAAAGCCGGCCTAAATTTCAGGCGGCCCAGGGCCAAAAAAGTTTCATGTACATTATGAGCTGGTTTCACAGACCCAGATTTGCACTAGTCTTAGACTACCCAATGTTATTTTAAGTAGAGTAGTCTGGCACTTGTGTGGTCTTGAAGTGAAAAGTACTTGACTATGTCCCTGGTTTCTGTGTGTTTGGGGTGCCTTTTTTGGAGAATGCAGAGCAGTGAATACATTGCCTGTTGATTGTCTGCTTATAAGGTAGCTGTCAGGAGATTTACAACCTCTTCTTTGATCGTGAGATATGGTTGGGGGCACCTTCCAGAACAGAATTGTAGATTTTGATTGTGTAAGAAAATGTCAAGCTGGAGCCAAGCTAGTGGAGGTGCTGGCCATCTCCTGAGTAAGATATCCCATCAAGATGTCTATTTCCCCCCCTAAATTGTGGACTAGAACTGACCATACTCTGAAGGGTCAGAGATCTGGAGAGGGAGAATATCAATTCTTATTAAACAAACACAGTATGCTGGTCACTACAACACCAGATTTCTATATAATATCAGTTGCTTTTATGATCCTCCTCTAGGTCAGGTGGATGCTGTTCCTTGTCTATTGGTTTGCTCCAAGTGTTTTATATCTAGCTGTTTTATTCTTTTTTTTTTTTTTCCCCTTACAGGGACAATGGAAGGAGAAGTTTGACAAGGAGAGTGTTTATAAAGCAGACTTCCATCTGACCAGTACAGAGATCTGTCAGGTGTCCATGATGTACCAGGAGAAGAAGTTTCGCTATGCAAAGTTCCCAGAGGACAAGGTCAAAGTGCTGGAGCTGCCCTACAAAGGCAATGACATCACCATGGTGCTGATCCTGCCCATGAAGGACACTCCCCTGGCAGAGGTGGAGGCGACCCTGGACCTCAAGAAGCTGCTGGGGTGGCTGGACACCTTGACGGAGACCACAGTGGCCGTGCAAGTCCCCCGCTTCCGTATCGAGGACAACTTCAGCCTGAAGGAAAAGCTGGAAGACATGGGCATTCACGACCTCTTCAGCCCCTCAAGGGCCAATCTGCCAGGTACTGGGTCCTATGCCAGCTTCAGACACACACACAAATAGCACTCCCAAGTGGTTCAATAAGTGCAGATTGCCCATTTGAGTCTGGGTGTTCTGCACCGGTTCAAACTGAGACTTCACAAGGGTGGTCAAGTGCCATTGGGTTTGGGTGTGCTTCAAGTCGGGTAGGGTTGATGAATATAGGGTTCAGTGTGCTGTAATGTGATGTGATTCAGTTTAATGCATGCAGTGGTGGGTGCTCTACAGGCATGATAGGGACTATTGGCGAAGCAAATTTAAATGCCTATAACCAAGATTACATAAACAAAAACTACAGGGGGAAAAGTGTTACGTTTGATTCAAAGAAACATCTCACCAATTCAACTTAGTGATGTTTGAGGAAGGTGTCTAAAAAAGGGTCGTCTTAGAGTTTGAGAAAATATCTTGAGCACCTCCAGAATATTCTGAATAAAATACTTGGTGGGAGATCCACATCTGGTGGAGCCAATCAGAATGAACTTGGCATTTCCTTATTCTTGTATTGTATCGTTTTTCAGGCATTCTTGCAGATGGAGGCAACAACGTGTACATCTCGGATGCCTTCCACAAAGCCTTCTTGGAGGTAATCTTTATTTTTTGGTTGTGTATTCAACACCCCTTAATTGCACACCACACAAAGTTGTCCATACCTTTGGTTTTCTCTCTTATATCATCGGGGGGGGTGGAAAATAAATGGAACCAGTGTGATTGTTGGCAGTGAAAAGTGAAAGGATATTGCACATTCTGTATGATGGTAAACCCGTCCTCTCCTGTTCGGACATTATGTGAGGCTGTTCACACAGCTGGGACGCCACTTCTCTAGTACCATGTTTATATTAGGAGTGCAGTATAGGCAGCACCACAGACATCTTGAGCAGTAGGAGACGCCAGACTGAGCACGTGCAACAGCAGTGTGCGCTCCCTGTTCAGGTCTCTCTTGCGCTCCTGGGTGCGACCGGAGTATAATTACTACAGCCTGATGGGCAACCTGGACTCGTTCCTGTGGATGTGGCGAGTCAGTGAGGCCCTCTGTGCCCCTGATAACACCAACCAACTGCTTTTATTCATTTGAATATCTTTGTTAGCACAAGTATTGTTTTTTATTGTATTGTTCCCTTTTATTGGGTTTTAATGATAGTATTACTTTTTAAATGTGTTTATTGCACTTTTGTATTTATGTTTTTGTTGATTGTAGTAGGGTTTTAGTGGGTCTGAATGGTTTCGGGGGGGTGGGGGGGTTGGTTTGCTTTTTTTGAGCCGGGGGGTTAATGGTTGAGGGCGAGGAGGGGGTGGATGATGGATAATGGTGACATTTTAGATTTTTATTTATTGTGTGCACATCTACATAGTTCTTTTTGTGTTATTTGTAATAAAGGTGTGTACATTTAAAAATATATATATAATAATCTTTCTCTCTCCCTCCTTCCCTCCAGGTGAATGAGGAGGGCAGTGAGGCAGCTGCTGCCACTGCCGTCATTGCCATGGGGCGCTCCATCAACCTCTTCCGTGAGGTGTTCAACGCCAACAAACCCTTCCTGCTGATGATCAGGGAGGCCTCCATCAACACCATCATCTTCATGGGCCGAGTGGCCAATCCCTGTGATGACCAACAGTGACCCTCACGCTAACCCCCCCACCCCCCACACCCATGATGAGAACCCCAGACAGCGTCACCTTCCCCATCTCTGCCCAGGTAGCCACTTCTGCCAAGGAGTGGAGGGGGGGAATATTACCTGAGACAGCCCATATTTTATGATCTTCTTTCAATAAAAGGAGCGTTTAAAGGTTTCTTTCCCAGCTGTGGTATTCTCTTGTATCCCTTTGTATAGAGGATTTTTTGTCTTTGTTTTTTGTCTTTGTTTTTGTGCGTTTCCTCTCTCATAAAAGCATAAGAACATAAGAAAGTTTACAGACGAGAGGAGGCCATTCGCCCCATCGTACTCATTTGGTGATTCAAGGATCCTATCCAGTCTATTTTTAAATGTTCCCAAATTGTCACTTCAAGAACATCGCTGGGGAGTTTGTTCAGATTGTGACGACTCTCTGTGTGAAGAAGTGTCTCCTGTTTTCTGTCTTGAATGCCTTGAAGCCCAATTTCCATTTGTGTCCCTGGGTGCGTGTGTCCCTGCTGATCTGGAAAAGCTCCTCTGGTTTGATGTGGTCGATGCCTTTCATGATTTTGAAGACTTGAATCAAATCCCCACGTAGTCTCCTCTGTTCCAGGGTGAAAAGGTTCAGGTCCCTCAGTCTCTCAGTAGGACATTCCCTTCAGACCTGGAATAAGTCTGGTTGCTCTCCTCTGAACTGCCTCTAGAGCAGCGATATCCTTCTTGAAGTGTGGAGCCCAGAACTGTACACAGTATCCAGATGAGCTCTAACTAGTGCATTGTACAGTCTGAACATTACTGCCCTTGTTCTCAATTCTACACTTTTGACAATATACCCTAGCATCCTGTTTGCCTTTTTTATTGCTTCCCCACATTGTTTGGATGAAGAAAGTGAGGAGTCCACATAGACTCCTACCTAGGTCTTTCTCATGCGATACTTAATCTAGTTCTATTCTTCCCATAGTGTAATTATAGTGGACATTTTTGTTACCCGCATGTATTACCTTGCACTTGTCCACATTGAATTTCATCTGCCAGGTGTCGGCCCACAACTGAATATTATCCAAGTCCCTCTGAATAGCCTGTGCTGCCGAGATTGTATCTGCTGAGCCACCTATTTTAGTATATCTGCTGAGCCGGCTGATTTAGAAAACCTCGGGAGGTTTTCTTAAAATAGTTATAATATAAAAATGCTTCCAAGATTAATGTCTGCTGGGATTTTCAAAGTCGGGGGTGGGGTGGGGGGAACCTCACATAGTTGTGCAAATACACTTGAAACAGATAAAGCCAAATCGCTTGACAAAAGTAAATGAAATGACCACAAAATAACCAAAGGAGGCTGGAGTGCCACAGTATTCATGAGTCTGTGAGAATGAGACGCATCAGAAATCAGTGCTTCAGTTTGGGTTCTGTTTATTTTTCTGACTGACAAGAGAATCACTGTCTATCACTGCGTACTTCTGTTAGCTCGGTTGAATAACTGCATAGACATAGAGTAGACCCAGAGTGATTTAAAGTGGTGTAAAAGATCTCGGCAGTACTTTCAGTGGACAGAGTAATGTAGAGTAGCTAGCATTCACAAGCAGATATATAAGCTGTGCAGAGTAACTCAAAGGCAGTTTAAGGGTGGTTTCATGCTTAAGAAATAAAAACAAAAAAGGACCAGCTTAGCCAGGATAAAGTGAGGGTTTCCTTTTCATTTTATTTTATATTCAGTGTTTAAATAATAATAAAACGCACATCTTTAGTAACAAAGGAAAAAACAAACAAAACAAAAAAAAGAACATGAACACCATACAGTATTCTTACATTTTTCTCAGCACCACTGAGTTAAATACACAGCTTTCAGGCTACACTGATAAAAAATATATCTGGAGGGGGGGAAGGCTTGTTAAATGCATTAGAAAGGTAAATATGTATTCACTCTGAACACAAAGTACATAGTGACAGGGTTCAACTTCAATGTGACCTGCAGTGGGCTCCTTTTCTGGACCCACTGCACGTCAGATCAAATGAAACTACTAGAAACACATGCTTGACTTGTATTCTGCACCTCTACTGAGGTTAATAATAGTCTGATTGCACCGGACACAACCCCCTTCCCCCCTTTAATATTATGATGCTTTTAGTAGAATTAAAGCTTAATAACCCATGCATTTAAAAAATAAACAAATTCCACAGTCATTCATATAAAAACTGGAGTGGTTTGTGTGCAATGGTAACATTTGTGAATTTCACCAGTCAAAATCAGAGTGAGAGGTTTTACACATGGAGCGCCTGGGTTTAGCATTATTATAATCATTATAATTACGAAAGCTTACAAACTTTCGTGATGGGGGGAAAAAAAAAAATATATATATATAATATAAAAACGTTCCTTCACAGTAACACGTAAAGTGCTTCATTTTGAAGAGAAACAGAATGAGGCATTGGAGTTTGAAAGAAGAAACGGGCAAAAGTAATACTGTTCTCAATTATATATTTACAAAAGCTTCCAAGAAATCAAACCTTTGTGGTTTTCCTCCCAAGCCCCATGCAATCCAAGGACAGACGAATACAGCGTCCACACAACCGACGGACACCGAGAGCCAAGGAACAAATTAAGTAAAGTCTGTGCCATGCGTGTGGAATGGCTTGGTTTTCCCAACTGTGAGGGGTTACTGATTAATCTAACACTTGGAAAAATGGCTCTGAAAAAGGGAATTGCGTCCCAACCCTGCCCCAGGTCGAGGTTTCACCTGCTTCACCAGATAAAGGAAGTACAATGAAGTGTGCGAAAGTGTTTAGGGTCACCGAGATATATATATATATATATATAATCCCTCCGAGAGTGGCCTGGGTCTGGCGTGGACTCGACTCCAAGGCTCTCCGCAAGAGTACTAATCTTAGTTCATACATAATCCCTACCAATTCGTTTTCTTTATTATCTTGGAGAGAAAATAGAAAAGACTGAGAAAAAAATCCAAACAAAAGGTTTTCCATGTATTGTCTTCACTATCACCAGTCTTCCTACTTATTGCCTGGTGGTACAATGTCATTGGCCAGCTACACACAGGAAGGTAGGCTATTGTAAACTGATTAGCTGGACACTGAACTGTGGTTTGTGTGTATATATATATATATACACACACTATAGAACCACGTGTCTGAATCACAAACAGTCATGCATGCTGGCCCCAACATGTCTTTTCTATAATGGGATTATTGTTTTAGAAACCCAGCTGGTGCATCCTAGCATATGACATTTGCTGTCATCCATATAATTTCCCCCCCCCCCCACCCCCCGCTGGATCCACAGACTTAAACAGGTAAAAGGATAGAAGTTCCATAAAATAAACTTTTTTTCACCCTAGAAAGCAGAGGTAGGGAATTGCAACTATTTTTATTTTGTGGTTCAGGTAACTGGAGATGTGTGCAAAGCTTGAGTCTTTAATAATATACTCTGACTCTGTTAAGAGATCTGGGGATGTCAGATTAGCTAATCAATAAAACCTTACTGGAGTCTTTCTGTACCCTAAGAAGCACATCTGACTAGACATGCAGCTGATCAAACAGGTAATATACTGATAAATTACAAATCTGATCAGACCACATGTCTCTCTTCAATTTACAGAATGAACAAAAAGGAGATTATTGCTGGAACCAAGGCATTCTACATTCTTTGTCATTTAGTGTGATTATGCTTGATATTGTCTTGATATAAAAGGGAAGCTCAAGCTTTTGAGAAGGCTGTCTCATAACTGTCATCTCCCCCTGCACCCCCCTGTCCTGGACTGTCCTAGACTGTCCTAGTGTGTTGTATCACCTAGAGCAGTGGTTCTCAATCCTGTCCTGGAGTACCACCTACCCTGCTGGTGTTTGTTCCAACCAAGCTCTCAATTACTTAATTGAACCCTTAATTGAAGTAATTTGATTACATTTGACTCTTTAAATTGTGTAACTGATAAAAATTAGGTTCCTTAATAATTTCCTTTTACAATTTTATATTTAACTTAGAACCCCTACTGTTAAAATAATTAAAAGGCTCTGATTTAGGAAATTATTAGTTCACTTAAGGGGTCAATTAAGTAATTGTTAGCTTGGTTGGAACAAAAAACCACCAAGGTAGTTGGTATTCCAATTATTGAATCCTTAACTGAACTAACAATGCAATGTATGGTTCAACTAAGTAATTAAGAACTTGGCTGGAAAAAAAACAGCAGGGCAAGGGGTACTCCAAGACTGGTTTGGGAATCCCTGACCTATTTCTCTTGTGCTATAATGCACTCTAAGTACGTTCACAGATTTTTGTAGAATAGTTGCCTTAATCCTCCCTGGTTCCCTATGTCCTAGAAATGCATACCAGGAAAACAAACAAATAAGCAGTTGAGTACAATAGATGGGGCCAAGGTACAGGCAGTCAAAACAATTCACAAGCTTGATATTAAAACACTTTCACAATAGTGGCAAATGTCATCATTCAGACACAATCTCATTGAAGAGGTATGGAATACAGTGGACATCTAGAGCAAAAAAAACGAAGCGCATTTACCTGCTTACATAATTCATTTTTTCCTCTGAGAAGTGTGAAACATTGCTCGTGCTATTCTTAGCAAAAGGTGCGCATGCAATTCTTACAAACTGTATTCTGTGGGAACTAATTGAACATTAAAACTATCTTCCATTATTTACACAGTAAATATATATGTGGTTCTTATGTTTTGCTATTAAAGCTTTAAAAAAAAAAAAAAAAAGTAGCTTCCCCATTCAATTATTGACTTTGCCAAGCAAGATGGTGCCTGTTGATTTATAATAATGATATGAAGGTTTATATATTGATTATTCAAGTTTTTCAAGTCAGAATGTTCATTGTTCATTATAATACTGCAGAAGAATGTTTCACAGATACAGTGAATGGAGCGTTAAGGAGGCTTTTGACAAGACTTAACAGTGTGGTATGCATGTAAACCTACAGTCCTGTCCACAAAGCACTGCACTGGGTGCCACAATGATGTCATTACGGTTTTAAACATCCAAGACACTTTTGCTTTTCATTTTAATCTAAAGTAACAACAGGTAACCTCCCAATAAAGCTAGCGAAAATATTTAAAAGCCAGTATTCTTGTTATTTGGGTTCATACAGTGCAAGAATGTGCGTTATGCATTAGAAAGTTTGTCTTTTTCTTATTTGAGCATGTACTGTGTGACATGTTTGCTGTCCTTGCTAAGAAAGCTAACCTTAATGTGTTTTCAGGCTAGTCTAATATATATATATATAAAGAAATGCAAGTACAGAGATATTAATTCTGATGCAGCAACACTGCATATAAAAGCTTAATTCTCAACAGGACCTGATGTTCAATCTAGCAGCCTAATTGTCTTCCTTGGCAAATGTTGAAGACTGTTACATGTACAGTTACAAGAACTGTTTTTCAAACAAGACCTATATAAACTGGATCTCCTAGTACAGCTGTAATCAGGGTAAGATATGGCCAGAGAAGAGAAAAAAGAAAAAAAAACACAGAAAAAAAAAAATCACAATAATTAAAAACGAATCTAATAAAAATCAGTAGCTCAAAACACACACACACACACACACTCACACACACACACGCACGCAGGCACACGTGTAAAACCTGTCAAAACTTTGTATAATTCACAGCCAGATGTAAAATGTAAGTGAAATATTTGTAACAGTCCAGGTAAGCTAATTTTGATAATTTAGCTTTGTTTTAATTTTTTTTATATAATATAGGCTTAATTGCTGTATAAATAAAACATTTGCTTAAATATATTCTTATACATTTATAGAAAGAAAAAAAAACTTAAAGGGAGCTAGTGTTTAAATATCACCTCCCGTTTCTTTAAGTGCTTGTTATAATTTGGCTTCCATAGAGGAAAAAGAGAAGACCCTTCACTTTTATATATTTTTTCTTTGTCAGGGGGTGACCGCTCAGAGCTGAAAGCTGCACTATGTGTAGCGTGTACAGGTGTTAGTCAAGTGAACAGTACAGTAAACTCTACTGTTTCCCAGTGTCCTTCAGTCAAGTGAGTCTAGTACAGAGGAAGTCTGAGGCAGCAGACATATTCTTGTGTTGTGCAAAACTTCCAACTTGCACCACGTCCACACTCATTACAAACTCACATTTGTAAAACCAGAATCGAATGTCTGCAGAGGTCTGAGTGGGCAGGAAGAGCTTGCAGCTTGTCTGTCTGTGACAGTAATTCATTGCTTTGAGACATGGAGTGTTTTTTTTGGTTCACGTCAGCTTTTTTTTTTTTTTTTTTTCTTCTTCATCTTTCAACTCTGTCCCCAACATATCCAACACCAAAGAACACCTTTAAAGCTTCTCTTCTTGGCACTAACAATCGAGCCCATTCCAGAGATAGTTCTGTTTCAAAGAGCAATGACATGTTGCCTTCCCCAAGCTGTCACAAAGCAAGACCTTTTCTTTTCAAGGAGACGAGTGTGCGATCCAGTAGCTGGTCCTGGTGTGGCTGTGTACTTCAGTGAAATGCAAAAGGGTATGGGGTGGCACGATTCCTGTAGAGAAAAGACAACCTCTAAAGCAAGTGAGCAGCTGATTTCAAGAAAAACTACGAATTTGGGAATGATGCACCATTAACTGTTTTTCTGGAAAAGAAAAAAGGTTAAAAAAAACAAGCCATGGGGTAGAAGTGGCTATCACTTTTGAACACCTCTCATTTCTCAGCCAAATCTCTAGCATTGTAAAGCCACAGGGTGAAAGCTGTTAAGATCTGAAGGGTATCCAATCCTGAATTGTGTTGTCTTTCACATCCTTCATTTTCTTTGGGACCAAGTTTGTCCTTTCCTTGCCTTTCAAACCCCTCAAGTGAGTCATTGTAAACTCCCATTAAATCCAAGCTGACCTTTCTCAATGGGGAAAAAAACATTAATGTTGAAACATAGGGCATCCCCTCCAGGTCCTCAGTAATAAGCATAGTAGCAGGAAAGGGGCGAAGACAAACTCAGCGCCAAATGGCACAAAGGCAGCAATAAAGAGTTACGGTTTCTAGTCAAAAGCCTCAGAAAGTATCTTGACTTTTAGGTCAAATCACTATCTCAAAAGGGGGGGCTGAAGGTCCAATGTGGGTTGCACTCATGTCTCACTCTGCAGCTTTTTCAGATGAAGGGGTGGACAACAATATTAGGAGCCTCTTACAACAGCTCTTCGGGAGACTGTGGTTGAAGGGGTATTTGGCTAGGGAAATCTCCCACAATGCAATGAACTGCAGTTTGCAAATTACTGGAATTTCCCTTTGGTGAGTTGAGCAGATGTACTTCTTTGCTCATTTAAGGCTCGGGTTGTGGGATGTGGTAGTAATAACTAATAAGTAATGATTTATTTGAAGCAAAAGTAGTCTGACTTTACTGGTCAAGCATGCCAAAAGCTAGGCAGGTGTGCAATATCTACTACTTCCTTTCTCCATACATATTGTTATATTCACTATGTTAAATAACCTGGTAACAGGAATGAGCGATGTCATTGCAGCCTGCATTTGAAGGTACATTTCCCTACATTTCACATATTTTTCATGGTTTTCTGTCAGCGTACAAATAAACAAAAACATACAAAGGACAAAGTTCCTTATAACCCCACAGCACAGTAACCCTGCATTTGTTTTTTCAAATCTATCCTAAGAAAAACAAAACGAAAGAACGACAAGATCAATTTATCAAAGTATTCAAGCAGCATGCCTGTTTTTTTTCTATTTTGTTTTTTGACTGAACCTGTTTCTGTCAGAAAGATTGTCTCAAGGCAAAAGGTGAGGTCTAAATTAAATTAATAAATATGTTTATATTATCTATCACTAAAAATAAAAAATGAAGCTGAGCTTTCAACACGGTCATAGAAGAGAGACAGCAGGTGCTTCCATTCTGTCTGATTTTTAATTTAGTGCTAATCAGCCCTCTTAAAGGCCTGGAAATGCACCTGAAGTCTTCCTGATCGAGCTGTCTAATCTGGGGTTCAGTATCTCAGACTGCTATACTGATGCATACAGTGGCTGTGATATAGGGATGACCTTATAAACGTATGTCTCTGTTCACAAGCTAATTTATTATCCCGAGGTAAAAACTATATTTAAAAAATAAAAATAAAAAAATCACTCCACCACTTATCTGATGTAACCAGGATGAGGTGGGAGAATCGCTCCCTATTGTAACATGAGAATGTATAATAATGAAAAAACTTGCACCGAACGTCCAGCCGAACCCCACAGTCCGGCTCTTCCCCCCGACCCACCCAATAAAGATGAGTGCTTGTTTGATGCACCACCAAGCAGGCCTGAAACATCCGCCTCTTTTCTATTACGTTAGTTTTTCTGTCAATGGAGCCCAAAGTTTAGGCCTACACCGTGGAGACCGACACCTTTTAAAGAACCACTAAGAACCCCCCCCTCCCCAAAAAGCCTCCGCCGCCATTTCTCCTTGATTTTCCCACCCAGCCCTCCCCAACCCCAAATACATGCTTTAGGAGAGTAGGGGGGTCAGTCAGGACCAGTGGTTGAGACGGAGGGCTGCACAGCTTCGTTGCTGAAAGTGCTGCCGCCGCCCCCCGCCTCCTCCTGTGAGGGGGACTCATCCTCGTTCTGGCCCCGCGAGGTGACGGTGGTCTCTGGGGAGGCGCTGTGAGAGACCTCCTGGGGGGCGCAGCCAGGGTGGTTCTTGCGGAAGTGCTGGTTGAGGATGGCTTGGAAGGGGAAGCTCTTGCCGCACACATGGCAGTGGAAGGGCTTGTTGCCGGTGTGCTTGCGGATGTGGTACTCCAGCTGGTCCTTGCGCGTGTACTTCTTGCCACAGATGCGGCACACGAAGGGTGTGATGCCCATGTGCAGCCGCATGTGGCGGTCCAGGCTGCCCTTCTGGTTGAAGGACTTGCAGCAGTAGATGCAGGTCAGGCGTGGGTTGTAGCGGAACCAGCGGTCGCCCACCTGCTCACGGAGGTACTCCTCGTAGCCGCCCATGTCGAACACTTTCTGCTCCTCGCCCTGCACAGGGACACAGGAGAGGGGAGCTCAGCTGCACATGCAACACAAGTCAGCTCTGCTGCTTTTCTTTCCCCCTAAATCATTACAGAAAACAAAACATCCCTTTCAACGTCTGCGGTGTGGATGCTTGGTTTTGATTAAACGGAAGTGGTTTGGCCTGTGCCTAAGGAGGGTTGTCCAAGCCCTGGTGCTGGAGAGCCTCAATCCAGCAGGGTTTTAGTGGTCACCCTTTAAATATGTTTGTAAAAAAACAGGAAACTTTTCATTCTAACTGATCAAGCAGGGGTTTTGGGGGAAATTCAGTCAGGATCAAATGCTTCAATACCCCCTCCAGCCAGGGGCGTGTCTAGGGGTTGGCCACCCCAGCACCCCCCCCCCCACCCCCAGAAATGTGGAGGTCTGATTGGTCATTAAACAAGTTGATCAAACCAAAAAGGTGGGATGTGACACTTGTGGAAGAGCTGATCTGTGCCTGTATTTATAAAACATCTCAGAATTACTCCTAGGAATCACGCTAAAAGTTAGCTTGGGAGAAAAATTACTCCTCCTTAGCGTAGGAGGTAGGAGGATTTAGTTATAAACCCTTTTACACCTACATTTAGCTGGGAGTAGGATCCAATCGTAGGAAAAACTTTTCATGACAGTTTAGGTGAGAAAACAACAAAACAAACAAAAACAAACGCGAGATCACATATACAGAAGCTAAAGTGAAAATATATCTATACGAATATGCTAAGCTAACTCAGCCTTTTATTTGTTTATAATTTGACACAAAATGATCAGCGTTTCCCACTTATTCCTTCAGGATGTTAATTAAGGTGCTACATAGAATTAAAATGCTAGATTTAATTTCTCATTCATAATCACAGTCAAAAAATATACATAAAACATCTTAAATTTGAACACTATATATCATTCCATTGTACATAGGATATTGTCCACAGATTCAAACTCTGGGGTACATGTATTCATTAAGGTTTTTTCTACACCGATTCACTATTTCAGACACTTTTTTTATATTGAATATAAAATACAAATTAACATGCATTTGTCACCACACATAGTTTATTATGAATATGCTTTGTTTGAGTGGATCATTTTTCATTCATTATTTTAACTTTTTTCATTTTAGGAAAATAGTCAGGTATAGAAGTGGTGTAACTTAAAACCCTTGATGAGGCTACCCTATTGATGGATGTGTCTGGTTTTGGTGATATCTGTGGCGCAGTAGTGGGGAAATCAATAAACTGTCAAACGATCTCGTGTTCTGTTAATTCCATTTTGGTTTGATGGAAAATTTTGCTTATTGAAGGCTGTGATGGTCCCAAATCATCACTGCTACATTGTTGCATTTTCCCTGTGGCCAGACACCGCAACAATGTCACACCTTTTTGTACAGTGCTGCTGGGGTTTGGGTTACTGCATTTAATTTTTTTTATTTGACTTGTTATTTATAATTATTTGACAGTTTCTCCATTATTTACCGTTTGTAAATTAACAAAGTTAAATTAATCATTTGACAGTGCCAATATTCTTATTTCTAAGGGTGACACTAAAGCTAGCTGCCCTAACCTGACTTGCAAAGAGATATACTGATCAATAAGAAAATGGTTATTAAAACATCTTGACATTATTACAAATTGGGAATAGACCTGTTTGAATAACTTAATCCATTATTCCTTCCATAGAACTATAATGGGTGGGTGGAGAGTAGAATGACAGCTGATTCATCTTCACTGACTGAGTTGGTAGGGTACAAATCAACGATGGCACAAATTTACTAATGTATGCTAATACCCTTATATTAAATATTAACCTTAAATGCAAATACTGTATTAAGACTTGGAATTGAATTATTATTTTATTTGAAGACAAATGTACCAGACCTACACTGAATTATTTAATGTGTTGAACCATCAAAATTGTTTTGAAAAAAAATCTACCTTGCATCGATTAAGGATGGCCCACCTAAATTGAGTCTGTGCCCCCCTCGGCCAATTCAAAATGTTCTGGATACGCCACTGCCTCCAGTCCGATTAAATTAAGTGCATAACCGACTAACTGACTTGCCCTGTTAATAACTAATGTGTTCCCATTGTTTAGAAATGGCTGATTTAGGGTGACCTATGAAATTAACTGAATGGGGGATCAGTTTAACAAGAGTTTAGGGATACTAATGTAGGGGACGGCAACTCCAGTCCTCCAGGGCTACAGGGGATGTTGAAACTGAAATTAGGACTATTACTTAATTGGAGTCATTATTAGCATAAGAAGTAAAAGTATGTGTTTATTCAAGGTCTTAATTCAATGCTGATTGACAGGTTCCTAGAAATCCTGCAGGGACCCAGCCCCTGAGGACTGGAATTGCCCAGTCCTGCTGCTTTCACTGTAATCTAAGTATCTGAGTGAGTGGCTCATGTCTGCAGTGTCCGTGGACTGTTTAATTTGTTACTTATTACTGTGATGTGGCAATTTCAGTGCTCTGCCATTAACAAATAGCTTTTTCACTGGTCTGTGATTGTGCTATGAGAGAGCGATTGAGAGACAAAATGAAGGGCTCAGAGAGACCAATTTGTTTTCAGGAGATTTGAAGCAAAAACAGTACCTAGGAGATACTCCAGCTGGGACTTGATGAAATTCTTTGGCCAACCTACCATATTATCTTTGCCTCCTGAAACTTCAACAGCAAGGGGCAGCCACAATTCTTATGTTTCAGTGGGGTTTCTGGTCTCTCTTCTTCCAGGGCATAGAGAACACACACAGCACAGCAAGATTTTAAATGAAGTGGGCCTTTGTTGAATGGAAGTGAAAGCTGTGCTCGTACAACAGGGATTTCCTTCACTGTGACTAATGCTAGTAATTTGTGCAAATCAGAGTCCCGTTTAACCGTACGTGCCCTGTGATTAGAATGGTGCTGTTTCCGTTCGCCTGAAGCGTAAATTAGGGGATTCGGATTAACAATTTTAGTCTGATCATCTGATATACCATCTATCAATACAGCAATTCCAGTCAATCTACGAAAAAATATATATTTAGGATTCATCAGAGGAAATTCCTTTTATTGATGTGCAGATGTCTCCTTGAATGAAGCCCCCCAGCCAACCCCCTCCCACCTCAGAAGATGTCAGTGGGACGTCTGGACCCGTGGCTGTGAAGGGCGTACCTGTGAGGTGGGCTGCCTCTGGTCATCCACCCGCCCTGGAGACTCGCTTTTGGCCCTCTGGCGCTCTGCCATCACTACCACACTGCCTGTGGGGCTGAACCTGCCAGGCAGAGAGACGGACTTCAGAGCTTCAGCTTAACATGAAAAATGAAGTGTACTATTATTATCCATCTTTATATTAAAGTTTGTATATACGTTTTGGATGTAAAAAGTAAGGGACTTTCTTCCGTATTTCTTAACACAATTTGATATCTTCAAATTCAAAAACGGTTTAATGGTTAATTTTGCCCATTAAGTGGTCTGAAAGATGCATCCAAATGAACAGGTAAGTATATCCAACAGTAATTTAACATTAAACCACTAACTGATGAAAATCAATTCCTTTAATGACTTTAAATTGGGAAAGTAAATCAAAATCCTGGGGAGAGCACCCACACCACAAACACAACATAAGTGATCACTGTACATTTCCTTAAAGTGACACTATAAGGAGCATCAGTCCTGTTGTGTGTGTACCTGTCTGTCTCACTGAAGCTGCTGGAGGGCTGGGAGCCCTTGGCCCCCGAGGCCCCGATGCTGAAGCCCTCTTGAGCCAGCGAGCTGTGGCCGGTGGTGTCGATCATCATAGCGGTCACCTCCTCTGCACTGCTGCCTTCCTCCCCGGACGCCTGTGTCTCTGCACCCATCCACTCCTCCAGCCGCTCTGTCTTGATCCGCAGGCCATCCACCACCCGCACGTCTTCGTCCAGCCCCCGCCCCCGCCCCGCCTCCAGCCCCGTCTCCACATACCACTGGCCTGCCCGGTTGATACGCAGGATGGGCTCCTTTCCCAGCCCCTCTGAACCCCCGTGCTCGATGATCTGTGGGCTCATGGACTCCCCCGGTGGGCTGACCCCCCGCACGTCCAGCACCCCCCCGCCTCCCCGCCG
Source organism: Amia ocellicauda (assembly GCF_036373705.1). Classification (NCBI taxonomy): domain Eukaryota; kingdom Metazoa; phylum Chordata; class Actinopteri; order Amiiformes; family Amiidae; genus Amia; species Amia ocellicauda. Next base: position 7,798,591 of record NC_089868.1, read on the forward strand.
GCTGGCCCGGGGGCTCCCGTGGCGGGGGCTGAGGGACCGCGGTGCTCCTCCCCCCCTCCCCGACTCCAGAGAGCGCTCCTGGTGCTTCCCCCTGGGACCCTGGCTCAGCTCGGCCTCCACATCGGCCACGCTGATTTTGAAATGGATGCTCTCTAGGATCTGGGTGCACTTGTCAATGATGTGCTGCATCTGCAGGAAGCTGGCGGCTGTCAGGTAGCTGATGATGTCAGCCAGCTGCAGGCAGAGGCGACCAGTGTAGCAGAAGGAGAGCAGCTGCTCGAAGACAGTGGGGTTGCGGATGACTGACAGTGACACGGTGCTCATCTCACTCAGGGACATGTGGTCACGGAAGTAGGGCGAGCTGGCAGCCAGCACCACCTTGTGGGCTCTGAAGCTCTGGCCCTGCACGTTGACAACGATGTCGCACAGCCGGCCCTGCATGCGCAGCTGGTTCAGGTGAGACAGCACAGAGTTGCTGAAGTCAGGGATCTCCAGCTGGATGCTGCCCGCTCGCTCCATACTTGCTGCCTGCGACAGAAACAAGTCCAGTTCAGGCCTCTTTGTAAGTCTTTGTGCCATCAACAGTGTAGGTGGGGGTGGTTGTTATGGAAAACCTCCTGGTGTGCTTAAGGATATCCCCATCGTCTTACATTTTAATAATGGCAAATGTTCCTTTTTTCCTTTTTTGGATAAATCTCCACATAGTATAAAGAAAATGAAGGAACAGTACCACCAAACCTTGAAGACAAGATGGAAACAGTCCAATGAGATTGAAATAGTCTCCCACTGCACACTATTAATCCAAACCAGGTTCTCATACTCTGGTACTAGATGTACAAAAGTGCCGGATTGTTTTTAGTTTTTTTTGTTATGCCCAAATTAAACCATGTTACAAATAAACGTAAATTAATCTGCAAACACAATATGATTGGTGCTAGAGTTATAGGTCACAATAGTGTCCCAAATTCAAATAATAATAATATTAAATGTGGTCAATTAAAACACTTTATAAGTTTCTTTGATATTACAAATATCAACATTTTATAACTGAGCAGTACAGCTCATCTGACCTAAGAGAAACACAATTGAATACCATATATACCTTGTTTATTTGAATGTTTAGGAAATACTGATTTAACAACCTTGGAGTAGAGTGACTCATATATAAAAGTGAATAACAAACTATATATTAAGTATATATAGATAGCAGCAATGTGGAGTAATGGTAAAGGCTCTGGACTCTGGAGTGCAGGGTCATGGGTTCAAGCCTTACCTGGACTGCTCCAGTAAAACCCAGCTGTTTAAATAGGTAAAAATCAAGTATATATTGTATTTATTAAGGGAAGGCTCTTTAATGTCATAGTTATTATGCATTATAAAGCAGTAATCAAAACCTCTTGTAAATGTAGGCTAAACTATATTCTTTAGAAATAAATACCGTGAAGAATATCTTCTTTTGGGCACCGTACTTTCTACACAGAACAGACACATCACTTGGTTTCCACTACTTCGGTTCTGCTATCTTGTCAGACACACCGCTTGCAGGTTAACTGGTAGAAAACAGTTAGCAAGGTGTTTCATGGACAATGCATAGGTTACCCTACTCTTCCAACACAACAATGTGCATATGTATTACGCAGAACTCAAAGCACAAGGCAAGCTCATGTGTATTTAGTTGTTGCTTTGTTTTATTTTGTCTTGTCTGTTTTGCCTGCATCAAATCAATTTCCAAAAAGAAAATATGTAGAAGGCCTTTTCATACAGAACACCCCTTTAAAGTTTTTCACGGTGGTGTTAAAGCAGAACCAGTGAATAAAGTAAAAATGACATATTTGAACAGCAAAACTGCTTAATATCCTTGTTAAAGCCTTCTTTTCACACAGAGTCGTAAACCAGCACACAAACGCAAAACAACAGTAGTCTAGCACAGAGAGTAGTACTGTGGGTGCTGGGCACAGACCCAGGCTGTTTGGGATGGTACTCAGTTATATCTGATGTATGTTCTCATGTAACAGGCATGTCTTTTTGGCTTATTGCATTCAGCTGACATGTTAACCGAATGATCTCGAATCGCCCATATTTTGGGATGCATGATATGATATTGTTGCACTGTATTGTAACAAAATGTAACCAGAGGTCTGTCCCCCAGTACGATTGCACTTTAATTTCCACTGGTCCCTTGTATCGCTACGTGGACTGTATCACTCCAGATCCAATCTTGGGATGGGCAATAAAATTCCTTAAGTTTCAGCCTTACCTTATCAGTCGGTGGAAACCAGTCAAGCCAGTGCAGTGTCTGGTGGAAGCAGTCTATTTTGATATGAATACCTTACCCACATAAGCATGAACTCTCGCTTCTTAATGGCTATTTGCACATTATGATCTGCTTATTTCTGCCACCTTCAGCTTCGTAGTTTTTGCTGCCAGCTAAATCCTGGCACCGTTGCCGTGCAGGAGCGGCTTTGGCCCGCCACTATAGCATACTACAGTCCGGGGATCAGCCCAGGCCTGCCCGCTCCCCTCTGTGCCCAGTTCAGGGGAGGGGGTTGGTATAATCCCAAAGCACGCATAAAATACATGTAACACACTTCGTGGGGCCGATATTTTCAGTAAACTATACTTATGGAAGTATAGTCATAATAAAATTAACCATGCATAACTGAATATTTTTGTTTTTAAAACAAAACGTATGCCTAAGCGTTCCCCTTTTGCTGCTCATACTCTCCCATTAAAGGGGGCGGGCCCACAGACAGCACACAACGTTTGGTGTTTCGGGAAGTGTTGTTCTTTACAAAGCAATGGACCGAGAAAGCAGTGAGCGGGCAGGTATAGTTGGACTTCAAATCCCAGGTCGCTTTGGGTGAAAAAGAAGAGGGGAATTCTGGGAGTTGTAGTGAACGCTTCTGTTCAGAACTGGGCGAATAAATGCCCGACAGATACTGTACCTATTTTCTGAAGTCTTTTTCCTTCTTCTAGGAAACTGGTGGGAGCTCTTATTCAGATCACGTCCGGCACTGAGCATTCTTCGCATTCCCGAAGGAGCACATGCGAAATGTTTCTTAAAGTCATATACATATTTAATCTGTAATTTGAAGTTGTATTTCCACAGTAAATAGATATTTATCGGTTTGGTTTTAAATTCCCTTAAATGTATTTTTCTAATTTATCAAACATGATTATTAACAGCAATTGCATGCATGCATGTATGTATGTATTTATGTATGTATGTATTTATGTATTAAAGACTCATCTTTCAATAACTTTTAATCTATGATAACTTGGACAGGAAATTATTAATTGTTTTTCATAAGCATTCTGCTTCAGTACAGTTAGAAAACATGCATCATTCATTTGTTAAAGACAATTGAATCGTAACAGAAAATAAATATATTATGGGATGCACAGGCTGGGAAAATTAATACCAGGACAGCATTATACAGGGAATAGAGAATACATACAGATAACAAAATAGGGCAGAATAAACTTTTGATTTGTTTTCTTGTCACTCGATAGTGCTTGAGTGAAAAATTGTTACTAGCATAACAGCTTCATTCCTGAACAAAAGTAATAAAGCAGGAAACATTGACTGCCAATGGCCAATAAATACTTTATTTATTGATTGATTGATTGATTGATTGATTGATTGATTGATTGATTGATTTGATTGATTTCTTGGCACCTTTATCCGGGACAACAAAACAAAAATGGTATACTACAAATTACAGACATACAGTTAATATAGAATACAAAGCATACAAGACCAGATTAGAGTTTGCCAAAAAACTCTTACCATCATTCTGGTACAAGTTGATCTTTGTCTCATCTGTCCATAGGATGTTGTTCCAGAACTGTACAGGGGTCTTTAGATGTTTTTTTGGCGAACTCTAAACTGGTCTTCCTGTTTCCTGTTTACATCTTGTGGTAAACCCTCTGTATTTACTCTGGTGAAGTCTTCTCTTGATTGTTGAGTTTGATACAGATACGCCTACCTCCTGGAGGGTGTTCTTGATCTGGCCAACTGTTGTGAAGGGGTTTTTCTTCACCAGGGAAAGAATTCTTCTGTCATCCACCACAGTTGTTGTCCGTGGTCTTCCGGGCCTTTTGGTGTTCCTGAGCTCAGCAGTCCGTTTTTTCTTTTTAAGAATGTACCAAATAGTTGATTTGGCCACACCTAATGTTTTTGCCATCTCTCTGATTGGTTGATTGGTAGGGAAATCTGCAGGCAAAACGCCCCAAGAACAAGCAGGAATTAAAGACAGCTGCATTACAGGCCTGGCAGAGCATCACCAGGGAAGAAACCCAGTATCTGGTGATGTCTATGGGTTCCAGACTTATGGCAGTCATTGACTGCAAAGGATTTGCAACCAAGTATTGAAACATACAATTTAATTCATGATTATGTTAGCTTGTCCAAATACTTTTGAGCCCCTAAAATGGGGGGACCACATATAATAATGGGTGTAATTTCTACACTGTTCACCCAATTTGGATGTCACTACCCTCAAATTATAGAAAGTCTACACTTAAAACACACCTTTCAAATGTTGGCGTACAGAGACAAAATGATGACAATTTTGTCACTGTCCAAATATTTATGGACCTAACTGTATACATGCCCCCAGTGAGCCTGGCACTATTATTTGTATTATTATTGGGGCTTCCCAAGTATTAGTTTTCCCCCCTCGTTGATGTACAAGTGCTTTGCATCTTGTGTTGGCAACAATCAGGATTGTTCACAATGTATTTATTGCCTGGATTTGCCAACCCACAGTGTATTCTGAAGGAATTCTGGAGAGGCATTGATCCAGAGATGAAACTGAAATACCAGTAGTTGCGAAGGGACATTCTGTCCCAGAAGGAGGAGAGGAGGAGGAGGAGATGCAAGTTACAGAGTCTTGGCACAGAGCCAGGGTGGTGTCAAGAGATGGCTGACAGTATACAGTGTTCCTTATTTATGAAGTCAGAGCTCATGTCAAGTCACACATTGTGAGTTGGCATGGGGTTATAGCACCTTCTTCCCTCTACCACCAGCAGTGGAGTTCTGCATGCGTGTTAATGTCAGAGCTCTTCTCAGTCTCTGTAACTAATGGACCAGTACTGATCAAAGCAGTCCACAGGAGGGAAAGTGATAGAAATCCTTTCCAGACCACTACTGCAGAAGCTCCTCACTCACCAGGCGTCTGTTTTCTACAACCAACGTTGATCAAATGAACATCATTAGTTCATGAAGAACTATGTTTCTAAATGTGAAGTGTTCACCACACACTGACGCTATAGTTTAGATGTTTGTGAAAGCAGTGTGAGTTCTGGGGCAATCATAAGGAGAGATGCAAGTCATGAAAGTACATAAATGCAATGGATCAGGCAGCAATAGGTTGTAAAAATGTAAGGCTCACATGTAAATCTAACTTAAATCCTCCCCATAAAATAAAAACTACACATAAAACAATAGCTTACTTTTTTATAAAACAAATAAAAATGGTTTCACCATTTCTGTTTCAAGAACATGCATAATCATGTTTTCTTGCAAGAGCTTTATTATATTATTATCCTTACGTTCAGATAAACACTAACTCCTAACCTCAAAATGGGCCCTGAGTAGACCAGAGACTCCTGTTGCATCTTGCAGATGGTTTGGAAAACAAGGAAGCAGAGCAGGAAACTGGAAAAGGTCCATTTAACAGCAGATTTCCTCTTACAACCTTTTGTTTAGAAAACCTTGCTTTCTGTTTAAAGCAAATTAGACCACTATGTAAGACAGTTTGCCATTTACCTAAGAAGAACAAAAAAAACTAAACTGTATATTTATGATGGGGGAGGGACAGGGACATAGGGTTGTATCAAAAAGCCTTCCAGATGCCTTTGTTTTATAGTTTTCTAAAAATATGTGGCCCAAAAAATATTAGATATATCTAAAGATATTTGCTTTAGACATATGTTTATTACTGTGTGATGTGAATTTTGTGCAAAAGTCACAAGGATAGTTTAGGTTTTGTCCTGATTTAGAGATCATGTAGGGCATGCCAGCTGACCTATAATAGGACATTGCTGGATAGGACAGCACAAATATGTATTATGTGAGTCACATGTAAATGACCAATACTGGTCATATTCCTTCTGAAATATTACTGGTGTAAATGTATGTGGTCATCCTAGGGTGTTTGTTTAAATTAAATGGGGTCCTTTAAAACTCTGATATCCCACATTATAAAAAACTCCAAAAACGTTCACATTTCTTTCCTGTTTTTCTGTATTATACCACCTGGAGGCTAACTAGAAAGATTAAATGCTGGTGAAACAATGTTGTTGTTTTACAATCAGATGGTTCTTGGAAGTTTTTAAACATTCAATCAAGTTTATCAAGATCATGTATTCTGATAGCCTTTGGAATCAATAGGTACAGGGAATCAGCTATATACACAATATTCCTGTTACAGGAAATAATACTTCTGATGAGGTTATCTTCTCTTTAGAAAATTCACAAATTGTTGACTTTGGTGAACATATTTATAAAATAAAGAAAACAAAACTGAAACTATTTTGTGACCAAATGTCTGTATCTGTAACTGAAAATATATTCTCCCTGTTGTACAGTATCAATTGTAAATATCCAGTGGCATTTGATATAGAATATCTGTAGTATTCTAGATTGTGGGTTTTGTATTGTTTTTGGGGGGAACATGGAATTCAACGCCTGACAGAAACGGCTGCCTGGACTCTGAAATGGGAAATGAACAAAGAATTGTAGAAGAGGCTAACTTGGATCTCTTACAAAAAGCTGGAAGAAAACACATAGGAATCCACTGATGCCAGAATCAGTGTGAAGGCTCCTTTATGCACACAATGCATACAAGTTGCGTCCGGTGTCAGGTGTTCAAAGCTAAGGCACATCATCTCCAGAGGGTTTCCATAAACAAAGCCCTGCGATCAAGCAAGCCTGATGCCTCTTTAGTAGTTATGCTGTCATGGAGGCTTGTCAGTAATGACAATGGCTGTTTGTACTGCTGTTTATACTTTCTACTTCCTTGTGGGCCTTCTAGGGGAGGGGGGTTTCATTTTTCTCTGGGGGAGGGTGTGAAACACTTAAATTGTTGCTTTTTATACAGTTAGTTGTGCTGATTTTCCTCAATAAAACATTTGGTCACTATATACATATATATTGTTTAATCGTATTATTTGTTAAATTAACAAAGCTCTTGTTTTTGTCTACTCATCCATTAAGTTTTTATTATACCGTATTTGTTTCACAGAGTGTCCCACTTAATCATACTAATTGATTTCATCTACTGGTGAGCTCAGGTAACTTATTACGGTTTAATTGTTTCTGTTACATTATTTGAAACTTTTAAATATTTCTAATTACAAAACCAACCAATATAGATTTTCTGTGAGTAGAACATGTGGCCAAAGAAAATAAGAAGACCATGTTGTACAGATATATAACTGAAAACAACATTGGTCCAGGCTAAATACACTAAATACCTGCTAGAGATCTTACCTTGTCAGGAAAATGCAGAGAAATAAGTAGCCTGAGTTGAATTAACCCATTACTTTCATTACTAATTACTTTGATAAATAGGCATATGTGGCATGTTTCACTGTTGTTTCACAAGAATCTGGGCAAATAAAAAGCCAACTTAAGCCTAATTTAAATCCAGATATTGAGGGAGTGTACAGATAAGAAGTGGTTGCTACACTGCTATCCTAAGCAAACACCTGATTAACAAAACAAAAAAATGCAGATGCCAGCTTTCATCATTGACTGTGTACCTGGCAGGGGTAAGATGTTGTCCAATAATACTTCTGCTCCTTGGAACAGTAACATCATAAAATCTGATATGCAAGATGTCGAAAAATAATTCAGAGATTCCTTATGCGAGACATCAATCCAGCACGCCTCCACCCCACACCCTCCCTAGGAGCTTGCTCCTCTAAACCTACTTCAGTGCAGTGAGTCATGTGACCACAAGAGGGAACTCTCAGAATGACTGGCACTTTAACCCATTAATGAAGGAAAAGCTTTTACAATGAAAAACAAAAACCTGCTGCAAACTGGTAATTACTGCCAGTTCTACAACCTGATGTTCATGTGACCCAAAGCACTGTCACCAGCAGCCACCCTTGCAGTAGCGACTCCTACTCCCCCTACCAACCAGCACCCCTCAAAGATTACCGGCACCAAGTCCTGTTTGCCACATAAAGGTAAATAACTTCCCAGTTTCCACAAGCCCCTCTTACAGGTTCCGTATTTCAGCGGACTCCACAACATCCCCAGATTTTATTAGCTAAATTGTAATTCATGAAAATCACTGTCCAGAAAGTCCACAGTGTCAAAAAACCCACAAGAAACAAAAATACTCCAAATAGGGATAGTGTCACAGTCTGCGGTGCCTCTGGTGCAATTCCCTCATGAACCAGCTTGCCAAACTGTAATGGCGCACTCTTCTCGCTAATGCAGTCCTACTGCCACGGGCGTTGCAAGGGGGTAATTGCCTAGGGATTTTCCAAATGGGAAAAACCGCCTGTTCTACAGGAAGGGAAAACAACAAAACTCCTCCTGGACTTGTTCCCCTCCAGGTGTAAAGCAGGAAAATAAACAAAATAAAAAGAAAATCCTACTGATAATTGCTCAAACGCATCCCTGATATTTACATTTATCATCACAATCCCTGTACTGCACAATAACCTGTTCTTTCCATTAGATCACGCTACTCATCTCTCACACCAGCACTCCCTCTACTCTTCTTTTATCCCTCGCCTCCCCGAATCACAAGTAAGTTCTTATCCACATTCTCACGCAGTACACCCTACTTGCTTAACCCAGCGCACCTGCCCCATTCCCTCATTACTCCAATCACCCCTCCCTCTGTCACCCGGTGACATTCCTGCCTGATTACCAGTTGTCGTCCCAACAACACCTTACCGGGCACCTACCTAAATTCCCTATAGGATGGGCCACCCTCCTGAAGGGGACCATTAACAATATAGGGGCTTGGGTTGGGTCCCACCAAGCTACCAGTTCCCCCTTTGCTCGACGGTGGAACCTGTGGACCAGGACCCGAATCCCCCCGGGGTCTTCCTGGAAGCGTCCCCATCACTAGATCCTAACCTAGCCTAACATGGTGGCCAAACTATGGACTGTGTTATTATTTTAATGGACTACCTCAGGACTACCACATCTAGGCTGCAGTTCCTCCTCTAAGGTACCTAACAAAGAAAGCAGAGTCTTGTTCAACGTTTGCAACATTACCCTGCAGATGGTAATGAGGTCCTACTTTTCTTACAACCAATACATATCACAAAGCTGCCGATTGTGGCCGACACAAAGCCCGGACAGTTGTACATGCAGTCTGATCCCGAGTTGGTACAGCCCATGCAAATTTAGAAAATAAATCTGCATTGCTGATGAGTAACCGCAGGCCGCCCTAATGATAAATAATCAATGGCCACGACCTCCATGGGTGCTGATCAAACAATAGGACTAAGGGAACTCTCACCTCCGCACCGGATTTGTTCAGTTTGCAGCGGGGGCACTCAGCGAACCAAACCTGGGCCTCTTCCCTCATCCTCGGTCAAAAGAAATTCCACTGCAGCATGGAGAAGAAGGTTTCATATGATCAGTATATTTATTTATTTAAAATTAAGTAATTTGCTGCGCTATACCAAACGCTGTGTTTTGTGTTAGATGGCTGTAGTCCTGACGTGTAGAGTGGTATCAGTGAGCTTAGTGCTCGGAGGGTTAAATTAACTACCTTGTTGAGCAAATCCCGACAGAGTTCAGAAGCCTATCAAGAAAATGCAATACTACTTAAAAAATACATAATCCACCATTACACAACTTCTTCAAAGTACCCCCCCAGAGATGTCTGGCATACCCCTGGGGGGGGTTGAGAACCACTGCTATAGAAGATCTTTTACTGACATTGGATACAAAACAGCAGAATCAGTTTTTATAAACTACTTTGTACATCTCTTGTACATTGCCAGATGCACTTCATTTTGGACTCCTTGGATTTGGATGGCAACGTGACAGAAATTGCCTGTTGCATTTCGGCCCACGAGGTTAATGGGGAAAGGTGTGTATGGGGAGTTGCGAGGGGCCGGGCCAGTGTCGGCATCTATCTAAGTATTGTTCATCTAGGCACGCTATGACAGTCTCATCCCAGTGTGGACGTGAGCTAACGACAAGGTCACAGTGAGCTCACATGTAGGTCATGCTGTGAACTCACCAGAGCAGACATCACACTGTGTGAGTTCACTGTGACCCAGTCACTGTGACCTTTTCAGCAGGGGGCGCTCAAGATCCTCTATATAAATAAGATAGGCAACATTCGTGTAACCCTGAAACGGTACATTATGGGAGTTACATGGAGTTTTGGTGGTGCTTTTCTCCCTCTATATAATATTTTATATTCCAGGTCTTCTCTTTTAAAAACAATTGCATTTTTTAACACGATGCATCTGGATTGTATTAGAGCACGCCTTCTCAAAGATGGAAGAAAAGCAGGAGTTGACAGTCTTGTTTAAACAGAGCATCATTAGTGGCGCTGTGAAAATCTCAATTTTTTGCACGCCGCCATTTCTCAGAAGAGAGTGACAGTGATTAGAAAATACTTATTTTACTCTATGCAAAGCTGTGGATTAGCCTTACCTATTCATCAAATTAATCTTCTCACCAACAACTTCAAAGTAATGGTGATTTTAATTTCAATTGTTTCCATACCTAAGGTTACGTTATCAAAATGTCTGTTTTCGAATACTGAATTATTTAATTTCCTACGTTAGCATTCCTATGATATATATGATATGATATAAAATTAGTTCACAATGGCACAAACATTAAATCCTTCAGAAAATATAGCATATTTTTATATAAATGTACAGGTCTAGGGCATACCTAATGTGCATAAAGTTACTATAAGGCTTTCTATATATCGAAACACTCAACATCTTGTTATCCTTTGGACTTTTCGCAGATCCTTTTTACCACATACATTTTTCTTCTTTTTCGTCTTCTTCTTTTATAAAGTTTTTCTTAACCTGCAGTCATAATTTTTTAGGATGCGGAGAGCTTGCTGAAAGCATCTGCCATTTTATTTGGCCTCATTTATTATTACATCTAGATTAACCAAAAAAGCATGAAAAGTACCTTTAAATTACTTTAGAAGGTTTTTCTACTTCTTGGTGAGGCCTATACTGTAGACCCTGAAGAATCACATCCTTATGTAGAACGCTGCCAGGATTAGTCATAGAATCAGAGCTGATTACTATTTTACACACCTCCTGTGATAATAGTTTTTTCTCTGGCGAATCACAATAAAAACTCTGAAAAGACGTAATTGATTAATAAGTGTTAGTTTAATTATACTGTAGTATTTACTATTGAATTTCTGAAATACTTTCAACTATAGTTAGATATCTAGGCTAAATAACATTTCCAGTTTTGTTATAATTTTGCTTCTACAAGTTGGAAATCTGCTATTAAGATGGTAATTTGTGATCACAGATTTTTATAGGTTCAAGACCATTTTCAATTTGAAATGATCCTTTCACTCTTCATAGCAGTGCATATAGTGCAGGAGCACAAAGATGCTTCTGGGTTTAATTTCCTATTAGCTATTGATTAATGAATTGGCTGCTCTTGATGTAACCCCTTTTCTACTTTTACATCTTGTAAAGGTATGTTATTTATTTAAATAATTTGTACCAATGATGACATTTTTGATTCCTATCTGTTCACAACTATATTGAGGATTAGACATCTTTAATGGTCAATTACATTTTTGTTGTTTGTTTCAGTGAAGAATATTTTAAGAAGGTATTTTAAAAATGTAGTTCTTGATATTTGGTCATTGCATTTTCAGAATAAACTTGCTAAATCTTATTTTATTTAATGTTGCATAATGTTCTGCATAATAATAATAATAATAATAATAATAATAATAATAATAATAATAATAATAATAATAATAATAATAATAGAGATCAACAATATGCTGATCATTTAGGTTATGCATGTGTTTGTTATATATATATACACCGATCAGCCATAACATTATTTCCACTGACAGGTGAAGTGACTAACACTGATAATCTTGTTAGCATGGCACTTGTCAGTGGGTGGGATATATTAGGCAGCAAGGGAACATTTTGTCCTCAAAGTTGATGTGTTAGAAGTGAGCGACTTTGACAAGGGCCAAATTGTGATGGTTAGATGACTGGGTCAGAGCATCTCCAAAACTGCAGCTCTTGTGGGGTGTTCCTGGTCTGCAGTGGTTAGTACCTATCAAAAGTGGTCCGGCGACAGGGTCATGGGCGGCCAAGGCTCATTGATGCACGTGGGGAGCGAAGGCTGGCCCGTGTGATCCGATTCAACAGACGAGCTACTGTAGCTCAAATTGCTGAAAAAGTTCATGCTGGTTCTGATAGAAAGGTGTCAGAACACACAGTGCATCACAGTTTGTTGTGTATGGGGCTGCGTAGCCGCAGACCAGTCAGGGTGCCCATGCTGACCCCTGTCCACTGCCGAAAGAACCTACAATGGGCACATGAGCATCAGAACTGGACCACGGAGCAATGGAAGAAGTTGGCCTGGTCTGATGAATCACAAGATCAAGGTGTTGACTTGGCCTCCAAATTCCCCAGATCTCAATCCAATCGAGCATCTGTGGGATGTGCTGGACAAACAAGTCCGATCCATGGAGGCCCCACCTCGCAACTTTCAGGACTTAAAGGATCTGCTGCTAACGTCTTGGTGTCAGATACCACAGCACACCTTCAGAGGTCTAGTGGAGTCCATGCCACGACGGGTCAGGGCTGTTTTGGCGGAAAAAGGGGGACCTACACAATATTAGGCAGGTGGTTTAAGAAATGTAAGAAACAGGTTACTGTACAATGTAAGACAGTGCATTTCGGTCATTATTTCATATGTAGACGTTAACTTTAAATTCAATTTGAGAATGTTTTAAATAATGAATAACATTCGAACTATCGAGTCTACCCTTCGTCGTTGGTCGTGTTCGTGTAGCGCAGATGTCAGCAGATCTGCGCGGCTCCACCAATGGGATCGGCGGGATTCTACAAATCTGCGCAGAACTGCGGGAATCTGCGCTGCGAGAATGTGCCCGTAGCTCTTGGCCTTACTGGACCGGCCCTGGGAGGCAGATGACGGCGCGTACGTACGGGGGGGTTATGGGCGTGGCTGCGGCGGTACGGAAGTTGTTTATGAAACTGTAACAGTGGACTGAAGAGACAATTTCATGGGTGACGGCAAGTTGCGCTTTATTTTTTTCCCCCAAGTTTATTTCTGTCTTCAGGTTTAAGACCGAGTTAGATGGCCATGTTGACGAGAGACTGCTCTTCTCCCCAGCAGATGAAGGATCTACTACTTCAGTCCATAGACCGGGATGCAAATGTAAGCTCACTGGGGGTTTCTGAATATTAAAATAATGTATTTCCAATTTAAGTTACGCGATGCTTTACCTGCTGATATTCAAATAATGTTGAATCACACATTATTTTCTGAAGGGTAATCTTACGTGATGCAACTACTTATACAAACTCAATTATTTCAGACCTAGGAAACACGTTGTGATACGCTTACCTCCATGTGTCGAGGAAGCGAATTCAAAAATACTATTGAAATAAATAAATAAAAGTATTAATCTAAGCCGACATTTAACATGCCAAGGATCACATTAGTTGACCTTTCTTGCTGATCATAACTAACTTATTTTTAGTAGGATTAGCAAATTCAATTTTCTTTGATGGCTTCCCTGCTAATGTACGTTGTCACAACGCTGTGGCAACGTTGTGTGTTAGCTGGGGTACTGCCTGTGGTTGGCTAAAATACATTTGCATTTGTTGTGAAATTGAATCATTGTGTCACATTATGTGTAAAAGTTGGGTATGTTATCACTTTGAAATCAACTTAATCTACCGCTCTTTCTTAGCTGAAGGTGGGATTTAGCAAGACAGATATTTGTCACTAATAGCATCTAATGGGACATTTCTTTATCAATACACATGCATACAATTGTAGTAGTTTGTGTTCTGTAACTATCTCTAATTGATCATGTTTGCAACACTGCATTCTGGGACAACATTGTGCAACTAACATATGGGACATTAGTAGCCATAGAAATGCAGGCCTATCCGTTTATTTAAAGGGTGAAACTGGAAGTGTAGGCTCAATTGTAGAACTCTGCTAATTGACTATTTTAAGTTAACCCAACCCCCTGAATTATACATTTGTGTTGCAGACACCGGTTTTATTTTATTTTTAAACAATTTATATATGGCTGTTTTTCTTCTCTGTTTTGCAAGGCTCACATTTCAGTATTTTTATTATACACACTCATTGTAGAAAATATAAAGATTAAAATAGAAGAGCTGAAAAATGAATTGAAGAGAGGGATGTTGAGGGTGTCTTAATGGAACAGTTAAATTAGTCAATACAGATCAATACAGAGAAGTGGCAGATTATAAAATCAATTGGTCAATTAATAAATTATGTAAAGAAGGAGGTCACAGACGAGCTGGGATAAAATTATTAAACTTTGGTAAATTATGTAGAAAGAATCACACAATGTTTTTATGCAAACTGGTAACTAGAGACTTCAAACTGGGGTCTAATTTGATTTCAATTGTTTGTTCTAAGTAGGGGCTGTTGGATTGACCAAACACTTTCCAGTGCATTCTGCTTATAATAACAAGATCTTTCATTTAGGTGATCAACATGGAGAGGGTGCTAGAAGTTATATCAGTGCTGGAGGATTACCCAATCACCAAAGAGGCCCTCGAGGTGTGTTTGTGAGGCTGTGGCTTTCCTCTACCAACATTTTATTCCTTTATCAATGTTGATAAACTTTAATAATAATAATAAAACATCTATTGAACCACTCAGAAAGCAAGCCAGTACATTTGAAGTTTCACCTTCCAGTATATGTGCTTTGTTTTGTGGAAATAACTTAATTAGTTGTTTAAAAAATCTGGCATTTAGAATGGAAATAAAAAGAAAGCAAACCTGAATGTACAAGGACCAACTATAGTACCAGCCTGATCTTGTATCATTAAGCAGCTGGAAAATAGTGCCATAGCATTTATTTAATTTTTTTCATGATTTTATAAAGTATCAATTTGCATCACATCTTTTTTCAAACAGGAGACCAGGCTGGGAAAATACATCAACAACTTGAGGAAGAAGACCCTAAACCAAGAACTATCGAGAAGAGCAAAGAAGCTGGTCAAAAGCTGGCGTGAGATAGCCCTGACTGAGCAGGAACCTGCACCAGCTGGGAAAAAGGACTCTTCCCAGAAGCTATGGGACAAAACAGTTTTAAGAGGGAAGGAAGCATTTTCAAAAAGCCTTGCTGAAGCCCTTCTGAGCAGGCCTGTGGACTCGGACAATCGCAATGTTCCACCTTCGGTAGCCGAGACACCCCTCGTGTCACACCATGCCTGTGTGAAAGTGGAGGAAACGGGAGCAGGAAGCCTGGATGTCATTCCTAGTCCCACCCCCAAGTCCACCGGCCTTTCGAGCTACAGGCATTTTGTCCGAGAAGTACCTCTGCAAAGGGATGGACAGAGAAGCCCCAGTTCGGGTTTCTCAATTCCTCGCCGGGAGAAACCTCAATCACAAGCAAAGGTTTATCACGAGCCAGGCAGCTTAGAGACCATTTCCCCTGCCAGCTGCAGCACCCCTCCCCACAGCCCCACCACAACCATGTTGGACTACTCCCCAACACACAGCCTGCCTTTACCAGCATTGCCCGTTTCCCACAACCCAGCAGCTAGCTCTCCTCAGATCAGTACTGTAGGGCAACAGAGGGTGTGTGCGTTCCCTACAGAGATTCACAGCTCTGCTAGCCCACCTACAACCCAATCAAAGTCCCCAGCGCTCTCACGGTCTGGCTCTGTAGAGGAAGGAAAGTCTGAACTAAAAAGCAAACCGAAAAGGGGTAGGAAGAAGGGCAGTAAAGGCCGTAAAGACTGCAGCTCCCATCTTTTAAGCCAGCAGCTGGACCCAGGGCCTGGGAAGATCAAGGAACGACGAATAACGTACGATGCGCTGACGGGACAAATTGTGCTGGCCACACCCAAGAAGTCTGTGTGTCCGAGGGCTGAGCCTGCTTCATTGCCCCTACAGGGCACTGACAGCATTGCTGAGCTCAAGGAGAGGAACCTCCAAATCTGGGACAGCGTGAACAAAGCTGACTGGAAAGAGCTAGCCAAGAACAAAATCATTCAGAAGTATTTTAGTAGCCAGTGTGAGAGACTGTCCATTTCAAGACTGGAGACTCAGGAATACATTGAACAACTCCAGGATATTGTTCCACAGGACTCCTCCACTTCCAAGGCACATCAGCCTTGGGTTGTCCTGCCAACAGAGCCCAGCTCCCGTTTATCGGGGATCCACCAAGAGGCGTCCGCAGAAGATCTGGATGCAATGCACAATCGGTACTGGCCAGGGGTTAATGGCTGTTATGACAACAAAGGCAACTGGTATAACTGGGCCCAGTGCATTTCATTAGAACCTTACCAAAGTGAAGGAAAGCTGCATATTTTACCTTATGTTTGCTTGGAGTAAGTAATCTTTCTCTGTATTGATGATGTAAAAATCTGAAGACTACTTATTTTTTTAAGTAGGCTGCTGAAGCACAAATAATCTGGAAAGCTTGAAAATTACTGCAGTGGCACTTGCATTCTTGGGTCAAACATGGTCTGTAATGTGATCAACTGGGTTCAGTGGGATCAAGTGAGGTGATACTGGCTGCTGGAACTGCTACAGCACATTCTAGCATAATAAAACAAAGGATATTTTAATTTAAAATTCTGTAAATAAATGAAATGGAGCAGGGTTGGAAATATTTCCTAATGTATGTAACGTTTAGGAAAACTTGTATTGCAATAGTTTTCTGGGTAAAGACCAGATTCATTGACTCTTATTTTGAAATAAATACTGTGGAATGTAGTTATTTAAAGGCTTACAGTGAGGGGAAAAACTATTTGATCCCCTGCTGATTTTGTATGTTTGGCCACGAACAAAGAAATGATCAGTCTATAATTTTAATGGTAGGTGTATTTTAACAGTGAGAGACAGAATAACAACAAAAAAATCCAGAAAAACAAAAAAGTTATAAATTGAATTGCATGTTAATGAGGGAAATAAGTATTTGACACCTTCAACTTAGTACTTGGTGACAAAACCTTTGTTGGCAATCACAGAGGTCAGACGTTTCTTGTAGTTGGCCACCAGGTTTGCACACATCTCAGGAGGGATTTTGTCCCACTCCTCTTTGCAGAACCTCTCCAAGTCATTAAGGTTTCGAGGCTGACGTTTGGCAACTCGAACCTTCAGCTCCCTCCACAGATTTTCTATGGGATTAAGGTCTGGAGACTGGCAAGGCCACTCCAGGACCTTAATGTGCTTCTTCTTGAGCCACTCCTTTGTTGCCTTGGCTGTGTGTTTTGGGTCATTGTCATGCTGGAATACCCATCCACGACCCATTTTCAATGCCCCGGCTGAGGGAAGGAGGTTCTCACCCAAGATTTGACGGTACATGGCCCCATCCATCGTCCCTTTGATGCGGTGCAGTTGTCCTGTCCCCTTAGCAGAAAAACACCCCTAAAGCATAATGTTTCCACCTCCATGTTTGACAGTGGGGATGGTGTTCTTGAGGTCATAGGCAGCATTCCTCCTCCTTCAAACATGGCGAGTTGAGTTGATGCCAAAGAGCTCAATTTTGGTCTCATCTGAGCACAACACTTTCACCCAGTTCTCCTCTGAATCATTCAGATGTTCATCGGCAAACTTCAGACGGGCCTGTACATGTGCTTTCTTGAGCAGGGGGACCTTGCGGGCGCTGCAGGATTTCAGTCCTTCATGGCGTAGTGTGTTACCAACTGTTTTCTTGGTGACTATGGTCCCAGCTGCCTTGAGATTATTAACAAGATCCTCCCATGTAGTTCTGGGCTGATTCCTCACTGTTCTCATGATCATTGAAACTCCACAAGGTGAGATCTTGCATGGAGCCCCAGACCGAGGGAGACTGACAGTTATTTTGTGTTTCTTCCATTTGCGAATAATCACACCAACTGTTGTCACCTTCTCACCAAGCTGCTTGGCGATGGTCTTGTAGCACATTCCAGCCTTGTGTAGGTCTACAGTCTTGTCCCTGACATCCTTGGACAGCTCTTTGGTCTTGGCCATGGAAGAGTGTTTGGAATCTGATTGATTGATTGCTTCTGTGGACAGGTGTCTTTTATACAGGTAACGAGCTGAGATTAGGAGCACTCCCTTTTAAGAGAGTGCTCCTAATCTCAGCTCGTTACCTGTATAAAACACACCTGGGAGCCAGAAATCTTGCTGATTGATAGGGGATCAAATACTTATTTCCCTCAATAGCATGCAAATCAATTTATAACTTTTTTGAAATGCGTTTTTCTGAATTTTGTTTGTTGTTATTCTGTCTCTCACTGTTAAAATACACCTACCATTAAAATTATAGACTGATCATTTCTTTGTCAGTGGGCAAACGTACAAAATCAGCAGGTGATCAAATACTTTTTTCCCCTCACTGTAGTTTCCAGTACCTTTATTTATTTAAAGCATTTTTACAAGTGTTCTTAATTGCATTTTATGAAATAGCTCTAAAGTATAGTACTGGACTTGATTTGTGGTTTCAATTAAAGTTCTGAACAGGTGCCATCTTTATTTATTGTTAAGCTCAATAAACCAGTTTGAGTTTTACCCATCAGTCTACTTCAGTTTGCTTTAAGTAAAAAACACTTTCCAGTTATGTAATCCTATTTTATAAAGTCAATTATTTACCATTGTATATACCATCAGATTTTTCATATGAAACATGTCAAGTACAGATAAAATCAAAGATCTTTATTATAAAAAAAACAAATATATATAAAAAATAAAAATGTCCAATAAATCTGTGACAAACCCCCAAAACCAATCCAGGTTAATCTTTGCACACATTCATTGTCATTTAAATAAATTCAGCTTTTTATAAATTAAATATATACAATTTAAATCAATAACACTGATTTTGTTCAAAACAACCAGATGCAGAGGAATGAACAGAGAGATGAAGCAGAAGAGGATTGTTTCTGTAGATTAGTTACCGTTGTCAAGATCGTTTACTGGGCTTGCCTGATGAGTCATGTTAAATTACAACATATCTGAAACAAGAGAACCACTTTGCATACAATGCCTTGGGGGTTGTGCAAGGAATGTTTGAGGTCATGGGTTAAAACCATATTTTAAATAATATTTAAACTGTGCACATGTGAATTAATCTCAGTGGAAATACTTCCTGTCAGATCAGGGTGTTAGGATCACAGCTAGGATAACTGAATGACTACTAAAACATGCGACTACCTGACTGCTTCACCTACTGCAGCACAGTGGAAAATTGACACAGATAGCACACAAACAATCGAAATGCACACCACACCCTAGACATTAAGGCACACAGTGGGTATTAAAAGTGTTGGAAGACTACAATTGTGACCATATAACCTTCACTGAAAACATTGGCTTTCCTCTGACGAATCATGTTTTGATTGTCTGATTTCTCTACATTCTTAAAAAAATATATATATCACAGGGTAAAGCTCTCTCTTATTCTATTAAGTGTCATAGAGAGTCCAGCAGCCTGCAAAGCATAAAATAGCCTTAGTATGAAGTAACCAGGTGATACAAATAGGGACTACACAGAATACAGCTGTGAGTAGATTTGTTTTTGGTGAAAATGTGATCGGAGCCTGTTTATCTGGGCTATAAGTTTTTTAAATCTAGAACTGTATTAAAAAATATGATGCAAGTCCATAACAGGTTCCAACTACTCTTGTGGCCTTAGACAACACAAATATATTTATGTTGTCTAACTAATCACTGTCCATAGTAAACACCCAGGGAGATCTTACACAGACCTATAAAATGAGGTACTGAATTAATGAAGCCCTGTAGATCAGAGATTTTAAGTTTTTATGTCTTGTGCACTGTATCCTGAATAAAAACTGCATTGATGTTCTCTGCGCAGTCACAAATAAAATCAGGTGCAATACTTCGGAACCTTAAAGCAAAAGAAAGTTATAAAAATATTTGGAGTTAACCCAAGATAAGAAAACTTTGTTATTGTCATTGCACACAGATGCCACACTCAGTTCCTATGGGAGAGAGATGTCTTTGTCCTTTTTAAAACAGTTTGGGGAGCTGGCGTAACCGACTCACATCCAAGAAATTCCCCACAGATTCTTGGGTGCTGGGCCTCAACATTTCGGACAAAGCCGGGTGCAGTTTCTCGGGAAAGAGCTGAATGCCATTCTCCTTCTCGCGGTTCTGGGAAGCCTGATCAGCCAAGAGCTTCATTTTGGGTCGGAGTTCCCTGAGCAGCTGGCTCTGGGAGTCCTGGTTCAGAGTCTGGGGGGGATGTACCTCGTTGGTGATGTTCTTAAGAACCTGACCCCCACTTCCCTCCCCAGTCGGTCCTGAGGCAGTAAGTCTGATCTGGGCATCAGCTGTGCTCTCCAGGTTCTCAGCCCTGAAGCTCAGCCTTCCCAGTACGGGCAAGATAAACTCATTGTCCTCTACCATGGGTTTTCTATCCCACTGCCTCCCTTCCTCCTCCACCTTGTCCTCCTCCTCTTCACTACTGTCCCCTGCCTCGATGAGTCCATACCTCTTCATGTATTTCCTGGTGGCGATTGACATGTTGTTGGGCGACATGACACTGAGTCCCACCATGCTCCTCTCAGCGTGGCTGGGCTGCAGGAGGGCAGCAGGCAGCGGACCGTCTCCTCTCCTCACTGACAGCTGAGTCAACTGGGAGTCGCTCAGGTACTTCAGGGCAATGGCATTGGCCTCCAAGCTCAAGTCTGGGCCACTGGGGCAGAGGCCACTGGCTCCCACATTGCTGAAGGACATGTAACTGAGTCTTGGGATGACCGCCTCTGGGTTTATGCAGGCCAGTGTGCTGGGAAGAGAGAGAAGCATAAGTTAAGGCTGCAACCCTTACTAGGAGTAAGTTAGATCCTGCTTATGCTTAATCATTTGCATTTCTATTCAGCAGCAACACAAGCATCGCTCGGTGAAGTCCCGGTGACAGCAACATACATAAGAATTGCCTTAGGCTTTACACTCTGTAAGTAATGTAGAGTACTGAGATTTGATACTGTGCTAAAGCATATGCCAGATTTGTGACAAATTCTAAAACAGGATTTATAAAGGGCAGCGATAACAAAATATACAACAGTATTCTCTGGTGCAATCCATAAAACCAGTATAATCCGATTTCTGTTAAGAAAGAATAAATGCACACCCATTTGCTATCCCCCTGCCTCCCTTCCTTAGGTTTTTCACCAAGCTATGTGTTGTAGTTCAGCTTATTATCTCACACACAGAGGTTGGCAAATAAGGTCAAAAGTCAAATGTAAAAAAATTAAGAAAGAAACATAAGAGTCTAAGAGTTCAATTGGAACAATTTCTTATACCCAGTGATGTAAGTCAGCACTTTAAAGTGAGGGATTGGTAGAGGAAGCCCGTACCCAAACGAATGAGGTTCATCGAGCTGAGGCAAGCATAAAAGGGCGATTACCTGGCGCTCTCCACCGTGGTCTTGGTGGCCTTGCCTGCGAGGGAGCCGAGGTCCACTGTGACCCCCAGCTGCTGCAGCTGTCTGAGAGTGGCCCGGAGGACGTCATCCTGCCATGGAAGTTGCTTGCTGCCCGAAGGCTTCCTTCGGTTGGTGTCACGAGATGCAGGGGGGGACTTCGGGGGCAGTGAGTCTGGAAGGGCAGCCTGTCTCTCTCGCTCCGGCTCAGCTTCGGGGACAGAGGCTTCCAGACGGCTGTTCACCTGGCCCTTGATGGAACAGAGCTGTGCATTAGGAGAGCTGTGGCACTGTTTGCACTTGAATATAAGAGTGGGAATGACCTGCAGCACCAAGTACAGAGCATGTAGCAAGTGGTAGGGGAAAAAATAAATAGTGCCAGCCATGTGATCACTTCTTTTGATTGTTTGGGGTTAAATCACTTGAGAAAACATCTGTTGCATGAATACATTTTGAGGTATGAACCGAATGCTTTCAAGTCACAATTGTTAATTGTGTGTGTGGACATACAAGCCAAGGATTTTTCACCCTGATCATAGCTTTGTATGTCAGTGTTTATAAAACAATGCCTCTTGTAAATTACTTAATATTATTTATAGAGGCAGTGAAAAACCTAGGCAAAGGACTTTAATTTAATATTATATACATTTAAACACAAGCAAACTTATATCTCCTCAGGCCTATTTGTTCACAGACTAGAATTGAAAAGGTATACTAAACAATAAATGAATGAATGAATGAATGAATGAATGAATGAAACTTACCAATAAATCTTGATAAAACTTCTGTTCATCTTGCACACTATTGATCTGCAGGCAACTGTCCTGCTCAGTTATTTCCAGATGGTGTTGACTAGCACCGCCCTCCTCAAGCACGGGGCTTTGAAATAATGTCTGAGGCCGGGCTCTTGGAGGTGAACTATATAACAAACAATAATAAATAAAACAAAAACAAACCTTTCTAGTCTCTCTTTGGCTATGAAATCAAATTAAAAATAAAAACATAATACCCCACCATCCTCTTTAAAACCTTTACATGTATATATTAAAAGCTTTACAGCCCAGGAATATTACTACATCCAATTAAACACATTGTGAATGGCTGCATTTTGTCAGTTGTTTACTGCCAAAATACTACTTCCAGAAAAGTTATCTATGGTGCTAAAAAATCAGCAAAACCAAAGCCTTGTGCTGGTCTCTGAAATAAAGGAGAAATAGTCAGGCTCACCTGTGCGTGTCTGAGGACAAGGTGTCTTTGTGTGCCGTGCTCTCAGAGTAGCTGGGGGCGACCACAGGCCTGAGGGAGGAGGCAACACTGTCCTCTTCTGTGGAGGTGGAGACAGCGGACACAGAGGGGGTCTGACATTCAGTCACCTGGGCTTCCTCCTGCTCTGAAGATGGGCTCCAGAACAAGCTAGCACCTAAAAACAAACCATTGGCAGGAACTGTAGGTAAGGGATCATCTAGTCAAGACTGCAACACTGAGGCCAAAGAATGGCGGAATGGAGAGCCATGTGTGGAAACTGCCATGAGCTGACAGAATGACAGGTGTGAGAAGAGGACTGGGGCTGGGGGTTAGTTTACATACCTGTGCTCACTGCAATGCTGACACTCTTCCTCAACTGCACACCAGGGCCCATCTGAGTCTCTGTGGCCACCACCTCCACCTGCGTCTCGGATTGCTGTGGAGGAGTGTGTGTGCAGGGCCCTTTAGAGGAGCACTGGTGATTGCTCTGGGCCTCCAGCAGCTTCTGAATCTGAGAAGTGAATAAAACAGACTTGGTGAAGACAGATAGCACAGAAAACGATTAACTGAAGCCTCTCAAGAGCCTGTTCTATAAAATCCCATTTTCCTGAATTCAAGTGGGGAGAAACAAGCTTAACAGAGGCTTGGGAAGGGCAGACAGCAATAAATAAATATTTAACAAACACAAGAGAGTTGAATATTCATACCTCCCCCTTTTAAGCTGCAAATACTTTTCTCCCTGTACCACTGCCAATGAGCCACACAAAACACAAAAAACAAACCTGAGCATGCATTAGTTTCAGCTGCCGATCCTGCTCCACCAGAATCCTGTAAGCATCAGCTGGCAACAGCCCCACGGCATTGTCCAGAGGAGGGCAGGAAGTGGGCACAGCCCTGTAGCTGGACTGGGCCAGGCAGCAGTGCCCTTTACAGGGACTGGTCTTCTGTCCTGCGGGCAATGCCACAACACTGGGTTCCTGTACAGGGGGGCAGGTCCCGTGGTTTGGCTGGTCTACAGGACTGCTGGTCATGTAGACCGGGCCACACTGCCCCAGGGAATGGCGGCCGACACCTTGCGTGAAAGGAGGGAAACTGCAGTCTCCAGTGCTGTCAGAGGGGCAGCAGGGACCGGGACTTGCGGGCACAGCACTGGGCTGACCTTGCCATGAGTTTGACCGATAGTAAGGACCACTACCATGTTGGGGTCGACAACTGCAGCCGCTGCCAGGGTTGGGGCCAGGATACGGAGTGTGAAAGTTGGCCGCCTGGACATGTAGGTGGGGGACACTAGCACTGTGCTTAAGGCCACGACAGCCAGGGGGCTGGGCAGGAGAGGGTGGTCTGTGGGTACTGGGCTGCCCCATTCTGGCCACAGGAGAAATGCCCCTCTTAGAGGTGGAGATGGGCGGCTGAGATCTGAGCTGGAGAATGGAGCTGTTGGGAGATGGTCCACTCCTTGGGGTAGAAGAGGAGGAAGAGGAGGATGTGGATGAAGCAGAAGACCCCGAGCTCTTTATGGCGGGAGGGCCTCCTTTCCGGCTGGTAGGCAAATGCTGTCCAGGACTGAGTCGCCCTTTGCAGCCCTTTTCTGTCAGGATCGCAGGAGTGAGTGGCCTCCTGATGGCAGGAGGGCCTGCGAAGGGGCCCTGGCTGGGCAGTTTTGCCCCTGGATGAGCACTGTGGGGCGGTGGTGGAAAAGCACCTTTTGCAAAATGGGGGGCTGTAGTGGGGGGTGGATTGTTTGCAGGAGCCTCTAGCCCCACTTTTCTTGCTTCGACAAAATTACCATCAAACACTAGGGAGAGTTCCGGAACTGAAGGGTGAATCCGTCGTAGCTGTGCAAAAACAGATTAATTCAATATTAAACACGTTTTATATATTAACTATAAAATGGAGCTCTAGGTAAACAACGCAGTAAAGCAAAATAAAATGGGCATTTTATGTAATTTTAACATTGAAAAAGCTACACAAAGTTAAGTGGCAATTATTTCAAAGAGACCTTTCAATAATTTAACCTTAGATTTAATTATTAGTTGCAAGAACAAGGTACACATGCAGTTTGCATTTATAGTACTTTAAGGTAGAATACTTGCAGCAACATCCAAGGGGAAGGGGGGGTGGAAATGACCTATGTTTGACACTATGAATATCAGCAGTACAGCAATAGCATTACAACTGAACCCTGGCTTACCTGCTGGCTGAGGGGATGTGGGCTGGGGGATGGTCTTGGAGAAAGATCTTCATCCTCCACACCTGAGTCTTGGTCAGTGACAGAGAGCTTGTTCTGCGGAGAATTCACACCAGCGCTGAGGGAGGAACACACGCAGGTTGTTAGCTTTTCCAGGATTCAATCTGCCTTCACCTGTGGAGTCATGGCCAGCATTCCATTACCCTGCAATTAAAGAATGCAGCAGCAACCCAAAACCCAGATATGGCTCATCCTTTTTTCAGAAATACTTCAACAAAAGTCTAATAGATGTACAGAATGGATCACTTGAACCTTTTACCTCACTTGAACCTGTAATGTGTGTAAAGATGGAAGGCAATGTTTATAAAAAATAAAAATAAAAAACACTAACATCTCTTCCTTGGTTAAAACTAGCTAATGAATACTTTGTAAATGACATGAAGCTATGCTGTTAACGTGTTGCTTTTGTTCACAGGTTGTTACTCCTGGACTGTGACTGTAATCCGCAGTGTGTTGATGCAGCATGACACTCCGACCCCTCCATACCTAGAGAAGGACACGCGTGATGCAACCTCCTGGAAGAACTCCCTCTCCTGGTTCTGGCTTTCTGCACTGAGCTCGAACTGTAACGGACGGCTCTCAGATGGCTCCACGTTCTTCACAGATTAAAAAAAGGGTTAAAAACTGACAAATGACAGACATTTTCCCTGTGTCCGCATCCCAGGGCTCCATTGACAGCATTGTTGCAATTTAAAAGGAACCTCTTATAAAACGGAGTATACCCCACCTAAGAAGCAGCATACTCTTAGATAATAGCCAAAGATATTACATTTTTACAGTTCAAACTCCATGCAACTCTATTGGTTATTTTATCTTATTCAAATCAATTATGCATTTTTATTTCACACTGAGTCAAAACTTAATGCTACTAAGCTATTCTTGGTTAGTTTACCATCATGCACATCAGTCACGGTAAGAAAATACTATCTTATGAACTTATATCTCAGGTCAGACTTCACAGAACAGTGTTTCTGCTTTCGAAATGACTTTCCTGAAGCCACAGACAGCACACCTTATAAAGATTGATGGACTCGGTGCTTGTGAGTAGCTGGAAGCCCAGCTCCTTCTGTCCACTGTAGAGCTGACACTGGTAGAACTCGGGCTCCCTGTGCGTCAGGGAGTACAGGACCACGAGGAAAGCGCCCCTCTCGGACATCACCCTGCAACAGCAGCCATGTCACTTCCCTCCATCATGTCAATACACATGGTTAAAAATAATAATAATATAGGCATTAATCCTTTTTTTTTTTTTTTCCTGTGTAGGACTAGAACAGATTAATTCCCAACCCCAAACTGTACAGATATGAAAACTCAGATCACATTCCTCGATGGTTCATGCAGCT
Source organism: Amia ocellicauda (assembly GCF_036373705.1). Taxonomy (NCBI): domain Eukaryota; kingdom Metazoa; phylum Chordata; class Actinopteri; order Amiiformes; family Amiidae; genus Amia; species Amia ocellicauda. Next base: position 7,825,053 of record NC_089868.1, read on the forward strand.
TGCCGACTTATTCATGGTTGACGGTATAAATACAAATACATTTTTTTTTTTTAACTAAAACTATAAAGAAGAGCCTTGAAGACCACTATCATAGCAATACTTAATGGCCTCAGCACTTTCCTCACCTGTCATGCAGTGAAGAGCTGAACAGGTACCTCAGACAACACGTCCACACCTGGGGGCTATGAATGTGTGTGATCCCACTCAGCCATCTGTGAGGGGAATTGGGAAAGAACAGGAATCAACAACTGATACCAACACACACTTATCGTGGATTTAACATCAACAGAGGAAAAGTAAGAAATCAGTCAATCGAAAGTGACTATCATATCTATCCTTTAATCCCTACGAAATTAGTTATACAAAAGATATGATCAGTCTCAACTTTAACAAAGGCAGAGCCGTACTAGGCTTGGAAATAGTTGCTAATGCCATTCCCCACAGTGTGAAAGTGTTTTAAGGCAATTGCACAAACGGCTTTGATGGCACTACTCATTTATACAATTTGAATAAAAACTCACTTACATCCCTACAAGTGGTAAAGTGTATGCTTTAGGATCAGACTCCAGTATCAGGAGCAGTTTGCGCGTCTGGTCCATAGTCAGAAACCTGCACACAAAAAGCAGTGACAAGATAAGCAAACGAACAGACACATCTTCCAAGATAAGCAGCCTTGTGGAGATTAAAGGAATAGAGGCACCAATTACTTTACGGAAGTTTCTAAACAATCAGGTGCTCCAAAATAAGAGTGCCCTGCTGAGTGTGTAGAGAAAAGGCTGGGATTGTTAACAGGCATTTACTTAGGCCAAAACATAAATCAAACAAATGAAGAGTTTTAACAGCTACATTATAGTCAAAGGCTTAATGCAGACAGACCTGATAAAGTAAGCTAGTGCTTCCTATTGAAATGTAGACAAGTGAAAAGCAAACAATGTCTACAAGAAGAAGGCTAATAAAATCACCTCACCCATATTTGCAGGTGTTTTGAACCTGTGCCAGGCTCATTGGGCTGGATAAGTTCCTGGCCAGAGCAGTGGGAATGACGGGCACTGGTCTGATGGGGGTTGCGTCCAGAGTGTTTGCGAGTGTAACAGCGGCCCAGTGAAGGTTGAGGCGCACATTGTCCATGTGCTCTGTGCAGTTCAGATGCACTTTCATTGTAAGAAGTTTGGAGGACTCCAGAGGTTCTCTACTACAGCAGCAATGTTGAAGCATCTGTTGGTAAAGAAGTAGACAAACATAGACAAATAAATGGCTCATCTTAACCCAGACCCATTCAAGAGAAACAACAATTAATCCAAGGACTCATTACCATGTGAACACTGAAATAAACCCTACAGCAAAGGTAACATAAGATAAAGACAGGAAACAGGTTTCAAGCACCCCCCCCCCCAACTATGAATATCATAAACAGATGTAAACAACAGAACAATTTGAAATTGTAGCTTTAATAATTGGCCAGGATAATTCAAGTTGTGTGCAATATTAAGCTCTTGCTAACTGAGGGTTGGGTTAGACCATCTGCTGGTGACAGGCTGGAATAACGGCTGTGGAAAAGCAAGTAAAGCCTCTTCAGGTTTCCCTGGAGACAGAAATAACGCACAATGAGCAGTGTGGTGTGCATGTTGTGAAGGGGAGGGGTGGAGGTACAGGTTTTACACAGGTGTTGATTAACTTCATGCATAGGTGGGTGTTATGGGAGTTATAAGCACAGACAGAAATAAGTTATTATCAGGAAAAGGAATTATTGGAAGGGAAACCAGAAACCTTCAGGATTGTAAAACACAACAAGTGAAAAATCAGTTTCACAGAATTTAAATATACACTTACAAGGTATTAGTAAACCTGGCATAATTTACCCTTGTGCAGTAAGCAAAAGCCTATTTACAGTTTGAAAGCCACGCTGAATATCACCTAAAAGTTTTTTGTTTTTTTCAGGGAACATCTGTTATTCTGTGCTTAAGTTACTGCAAGTTAATGGCTTATATTTGCACTTGCAACTACTATAAATTAAGAACCTCCTTATTGAAATCTGAGTTCAATATGGCAGGGATTCATAATGTTAATGTGCAATAAACACCTATCATTAAGGTCGACAATACTTTACAAGTCTTGCACATTGATCCAATAAATCTGGATGCGTTAGTGGGTTTTATTTTACAGTAAAAAAACAGATTAAAACCGATGCTTTAATTTGCTTATCAGACTAAACAGATCTGGGGCAAAGTGATCACAGCAGATGGAGATTTGTTAAGGACAAATCCTTTGAAAAACACCAGCTTCTTATACAGCACAAACAACCTTGAGGAGCAGAGTTACACTTCCCATGCATTACCTTGAATGCAATGTGGAAGTCTTCTGCAGAGTGCACAATGGTGTCTGCTAAAGCTGGGCCCTGGGTGCTCACTGTACAGGGTACCAAGAAGTCACCAGGCAAGAGGGCAGTGGGTACCTTCCCGGGGGAGCCCTGCCCTTCTCGCCCTGGATCAAACCGGTCCACTGTAATTGTAACACCTTCCTCATCTGCAACACCACACATGAAGAGCAGGGAGAGGAGAATTAACAGTATTAAACACCAGCGGAAGATCATTACTGAAATCATTGCTGAAAGGTCAAGAGGGTTTAAGACACTATGGTAAAACCCCAGCAGGGTTAGGAGTATTTTTCATGGATCTATTTTTTTTTATATAATTTAAACAATTATAAATCAGCACTTCATAGAGAAAACATTGGCATGTAGCAAAAAAACTTCAGTTATTTTCATTTTGTGAATATGACAAGTCTGATATGAAGGTGAAACTTGGGAAGGCTATTTGGTACTCTTACCATCATCCACTATGACTGAACCCAGGAAGAAACAGGAAAAGAGGGGTTTGTTGTTTTGTCTAGCGTGGCGGTGAGCCAAACGAAGTGCTTTCTCCAAGACCAGCAGTCTAGGGTTCCTGAAAACACAAGAGAGGCAATTCGACTGTTGTACTACCACAGGCCTCAAAGCTCTGGTGCTCATGATACGAAAAATGTGACTGGTTCCTGTTAATGTATGTAGTGATTCCAAAACAAACTGGGAAAGATAGCATTTCCTGGTTATTCTGATCCACATAATCCACATACCTGTAATAAGAGAGATGGAGACTGACAACATCTCCAGTTGGTGTTGGATCCCACAGTGCAATTTTGGATTTAGGAAAACTGAGTCGGGTTAGAACATTCTCAGGAGACCTGGGACAAAAGCAAAATATTGATTCCATTACACCATACAAACTCTTCCTGTTCAGACACAAAGGATTCCCAGGAGAATCTACACTTCCTTTTACATCGTTTCCTGTTATCCAACTGTACGGTTAAGGCTCTATGCCGTTTCTTCTGAGAGTTCTTTGGCTGTTTAACTCAGATTCCCAATGTTGGTAACTAATCCTACATTGAAGAAAAATGTTTCAGAAAAGCCTTCCATATCAGAACTGTGAAAACAGTCATAGCCAACCCAGAGAAGCCATACAATGACATTAGAATATGTATATGATCGGTGTCATAATCCCAGTCTACAACAATCCGCTTTTTTCAACAAAGGGGTGTGTGTAGATATATTGTTAATAAAGTGCAATTGGAAAACGTTTGCTGGTATTACCTGTTAACCCTTTGCTTGTCTGTTTTTGTGCAAGTACTTTCCATCATGTGAGGAGGAAATTTCTTGAAATTCACTGCAACACTCATTTCCTGCAATTAATAACAAGATGACAGTTCAATCGTTTTCATTTATGAAGTAACTCATTACACAAACCCATAGCACTACATAAAACAATAAAGGAGAATACAGGTTCATTGAAATCGAATAATTGAAAAATGCATACAATTTTTACAGCAAGTAAAACTCACAATGACTGACTGAAATCAAGAAACTAGAATAATCAAGAAGAATTCACGTCCACAGTTTTGTATCATTTGAAGTGTGTGTGTATATATATATATATATATATATATGCGCAAGGGGTTTTTCCTGTGAATGCAGATCCCGAACATTTATATGAATTGATCATAATTATTCCAGGTGTAAGGGGTATCTTTTTAAATTTACACGTATACAATCAGGCACATTACACTGTTTAATGCACCAAGAACTGTCTGACAGAATATTACCAGATTATATAATCAAATTGATGTACTTGTTTTGTCATAAGAAACTCATTACGTTTCTTATTAAATCATTAAACACAGCCTACTACTACAATTACTACTACTACTACTACATTGTAATAGCCACCACATCGAGGCATGTGTAAGTATTGAACAATGAGTACATTGTTGTATGTTGTTCAAGGTCCACCTCATACAATTAGAAAATAAAGAAATGCATAAATCACTGGTGTATTGGAGAGCTTTACAGAAACCTGCATAGATAACCTCAGTGTTTATTGGAAAAGTTTTTATTTCCTTAAAACTGCAGCTGCCTGTAGTGTAGTATAACATAAGTGATACTCCGAGATCGCAGGGTTGACGCTACCATCAATGGGCTCTTTAACACATCCCCACGCAATGAACTTTGAATCGGTCTAAAATTAGATATTTAAGGAGAGCTTTAACAAGCATCCACACGAAAACACGCGTAAAAACAAATAATATATTGGATTAACTCAAAAAGAAAGCCGAACTTACTCGCTGATGTCCAGTTTAATGCATCCCTCCGACGCTGCAGGCTATGCACCACAGTTGGTATCCACAGTTGCTTTTGCACCCCGCCGCAACAAAAAAAAAAACGGGTCCACAGTTTACCTGAGACAAAGACACGGTGTGATTTCCCACCAATCCGTAGTATAAGGCGGTATGAGACGCGGCAGGGTTTTGTTGACTAAATTGCATTTTAATCACATGGGACACTCCTCAGTCGGGTCGTACACAACATGGAGATTTCTGGGAAAAAGTCAAATGTAAATTCTGGCGCTGTTTCCAAGTTGCAAGGGCGCGGGCGTCAGCCAATGAGTCTCCAGCAGCGGCTGCCTCTCGACCAATCAGCGTTGCGGATGTAACCCTCCCGGCCCACCCGGTCTTTTCGAATAGGGAGGCTAACTGTCATCCCTTCCAGGTGCGCATGCGCTCTGGAGACCTTGTGCTCAGGTTCTTGTAGCGCAAATTTCCGCAGTTCTGCAGGATTCAAGCGACGCCATTGGTGGCGCGGTGCAGATCTGCGCAGAGCTGCGGGAACCAGCGATACACCGACGTGGCCTGTGCTTCCTGAACAGCTGTAGCTCAGTTGACATCATAAGTCTGACGCGGCTGACTGTTTAAAGGGCAGGTAGGTATTAACTCAGGTCTGAAAGTGATATTATATGTAGCTCACTGCATCGCCGGAAAAAATAAATACATTTTAATAATCCCAGTAAAGGTTTTACTACAAAATATTGGAATACAGAAGATACATTACATTTACACTTATAGATTCTCAGTTAAACAAACAAACAAACATGAAATAGTTTAATCATACAACAACCGCCAGAATTGAATGTTCCCGTCCCTGTTAAAAGCCGGCAGAAATAAATAGGTGAACAGGTGTTTCAAGCGCTATTTATATTAACCATCGTGGGTTTCTCAAAGTCCTGACGGCTTAGCGCTCATAATTATACCCAGCGTCGGTAAAACACTGCCGAGACAGTGGATGAAACTGCCCAGACAGATGGCATTCAGCTTAGAAATATGTAAGCACAACCCCACACATAACCACATAACCCCAGACTCAAAAACGTAGATCTCTATGTGTGAGTCTTTCCAGTGATCTGATGATGCATGCTGCGACTGTAAATTGACTGTATATTTTAGTTACATTTGTAAGAAGATTGGCATATTGGCACTCTCTCCTGCACCGATGTAAGTGTGTACCTCCAGTGTAGATATAATCGATTATGTATTTATTGTTTGTTTATTTATCTATTCCAAGTTTGGCTTGATCGCTGATTTGTGGGGGGCTTGAAGGTTATTTTCCCCAGCGATGCAGTGAGCTTTGACACCCATGTGCAGAAGGTGTTACAGAAAGAAGTGAATGATACAAAGTTCGGCAGGTCTGCGCTGCTCCGCGAATGGGATCGGTGGAACTGTGCAGATCTGCGCAGAACTGCGGAAATCTGCGCTGCGGGTTCAGCACAGCATACAGCACACCCAACATGGATAGTAAACTCCGTCACTCCACTAACACGAGAGGGAGCTGTTTTATAATAATTGTGAGACTGGGTACAGGGAAACAGATTAGGCTTTCAACCCGTTCTGATTTTACTGGGATTGTTCTCTTTTATAGGCAAACACTATGTAATATGTATGTCCGGGGAAATATGTAATATTGTCGGGGACATTAAATAATCAGTCTCCCAAGTTCAGCATCCCTTAGTTGTTCTTCACTCTTCGTGAAACTTTGTAACTATTCTGTTACTGCTTTGCAGAACTTGACATCTGAGGATATGTTGATTGATGGTATGTGTCAATTTCTTAATGTTTAGTTTATGCTCCTTATCGAAAAGTAATTCATCATGTCACCATGGCTTCTTTGAATGACCAGAAAGCGTCATCATCACATCGCCAGGCATGCCGGTCTGCAGTTCATGTAAGTGGTCTATATCATTGTAATAATTTCCGAAATACCTTGTATTTAGTAAGTGTATAGTATTAACGTAAGTAAAAAGTTAGTTGTAACAATCCTACATGTATTTTAGGGAAATCGGTCAACAACCTGAATAAACAACAGTACTTACTAAATATAGTATAAGTATTAATATACTTATATAAATACATATATGAGTATTCCTGCAAATGTAACGTTAGACCTTTTTAAATAAGGTTATTCATACACTACTATATTTATTTTTATATTATTTTACGAAATGGCTCTAGTCCTTTTTTGTGTGTGTGTAAGAGGTGCCAATGCAAAATGTTTTTGCACCCTTTAATCGCTAAAGAAATTGTCAATTTCGCTGGGAAAGCCACACCTCTCTGGAAAAACGTAGGACTCTTCATGTATAAAACACTGTTTTTATTTTTTATTTATTTATTATTTTACATACAAAGTGATTTTTCTGAATTTATTGTCACTATTGTCCAGTTCTGCAGTCCTACATACATCGTGTTTGTTATTTGTATGTGTTTAATTATTAGTCTTTTAAAATCTTTTTTGTCTTCACCTTTAATACCGTTGCATGTACGATGCAACATTACAAAATAAAAACAAATCCTTTGGACATTTGCGCAATTGAAGCCTGATCCGCACACCTGAACATTTTGATCAGTTAGATAAGCTGAGTGTCAGTGAGCCAGATTGGAAATATTGGAAATTGAATTTTTGCCTTGCTGTCATTTCCACTTACGGTGTCTGTAATTTTATGTTTAGTTATTTTTCTTTAATTGTTAAGTCATTATATAAGACTGACTAAGAATAAAGAATTACTGTGCAATATAGCAATATAGCACGATCACATTGAGAAATCATGATTTTCCCATCCCCATAATTTAATAACATAAAACAACATAGGAATGTAGACAAAGGTTAAACAAAAAAAAATAAAGTTATTATTTTGATTGTATTATAAAATTATGCATATTTTGCATATCTTATAGATTTAAATGTTTACAAAAATACTTCTAACTTTCTAAGTTATTAAAGTGGAAATCCAGGACTTATTTTTAAATTATTTTTCAGTACTATGTGATCTGTTGTTCACTAAGGTGTCCTACCTGTGTGTTTTCTCCTCTTGTTTATGTAGTCAGATTAGTCCTAATCAAGCAACAAAAGAATACAGCCTTCAGTAGTGCAAAATGTAATTATAATACCATTCTATTTTCAGAGGTTTAAAAAGGTTAAACATATAAGCATCACTAAGGTACACCTAGGTAAAAAATATTATGAAAAAAGTACATGCATTGTATAATCTCTATAGGGCCGGGATTAACACAATAATGTAAATCTGCCCTATTTCTGAGCCAGGATACATTACAAATACATTTTCATTTACTAAAGCCCATGAGATTTATCTGCCATAGATTCTCCATCATTACAATGCCTGCTCAGAGTCCTGACCTCAATCTCATAGAACACCTCTGGGTCAGCTGTGAATACCCTGTTGAATTTCTGTCACGGGAATGTCATTGGTTAGAAAAAGCTTCAGTGATACATTATGAGTATCCATTCTCAAAATTCTCTGACTTTGTGTTGCTCTGGCCAACTCTCTTTGGCTTGATGACACGTTCAGCTGTACCAAGAGTATTCCCAGAAGCTCAAACATGCCTCCGAATGATCAAATTTGCCCTGTTTCTTTGGCGTCCAGAACCATTTGTGCACCGGACTACCAGACCATGGAGGTTTTCCACCTCACACCTGGCAAGTTACTTACATTCCTGGAACAGGGGCCACAACTCCCAGGCTCTGAGTGTGTGAACAGACCTGCATTCAGGGCAGAATCAGAAAACAATCCTGTCAGCATGACATTTGGAAAGGTGTAGAAGGTGGCAACGGGTGGGTGCATAGTTAAACAGTTACATTGTATTCATGTACTTTTTTAAAGGATAATTATAAGGTTGGCTTTAAGGCCTATATAAGGCCTGTCCAGCACCAGAGTTGAAGACCACTGAAAAAGGAAGTGGGGGGCAGAAGGGAATGAGAATTTTAGCAGATTGAATTGTGATTCTCTACCTGTGGGCTCCAGAAAGAGCTATGGGAATTGCTAAAATGATTATCTAAATCATAAAAGTCCCTTAACACAGAGTTTATGGGTATTTTAATATGTTTATCTGTGTAGGCCTATAGATTGAAGATTTATTAGATTGTAATTTCAGCGTGTGACTGCTCAAGACTGACTGCGTGTGTCTGTCTTGTCAAAAGAGAGAGTGAGCTTCTGTCTCCATTGTAATCTGTCCAGCACTTTAATACACAATTGCAAGAAGTTTTCCTCATGCTAAAACAGTCCCACCAGAAAGACAGCCCATCAGTGTTTACATAAACCCTCACCCACTCTCCACACTGGTCACATTGTTCCCCACTCACAACCATACCTTGATGCAGTGCTGTAAAAGGGTGGTTTGTCATGTAAAAAGCTCTGGCATTGTCTCAGTACACATGAGAAAGGCATGCTGGGCCTGGTGTGAAGAATCCTCGGTCCACGTGCCAGTGCCACCTCAGGATGTTATGGAGGATGATGTCAGGGGCTGGGATGTACTATGGGGTGGCTCATGGCCTGACACACTCCTGCTGGCTCAGGAACAGCGAAAGGATCCCAGATTGCGAGGATTTATGCAATTCCTGCAGCACTGTCCACTCCCAGAGTTGAGTGGAATTAAACCGCCGTTTTAATCCACCTGATTTTGAAAGGATTAACAAACCAATCATGAATATTGAGAGGGAAAGGGTGAAAACGCAAGTTGGATGGAGGAGATAGTTTCAGCAGAAACCACAGACAGCCGGCTGCTTTCAAGAACCAGATGCAAAGTTGCGATATAGTTGCGATATAGTCGGAGTCTATATGCCAGACGTGAAATGGACCGTGTTGCAGAGGTACTGTCGTGACAACCTATGAGACTCTTCATATATTGCTGCCTTAAACTGAGCCGGGAAAAGATAGGGTAGGTGGTGACCTGTTTTACTCTCTATGCCAAGACTACTCAGTGCTCTTACCTTACCAAGTGGAGAAAGGCACCATATTCAATAGCCTGACAAGTAAGTTACTCCCTTCTTACTAATATGCACAATATTATTTGTTTATATTTCATAGAGTTCCATTTACAGAGCTATAGTTGATCCTTAATGTTCTGCAGGTCATTGTACGAATTCACAGGTACAAAACTAGTAATTTATCATGTTTTATATTTAGGCGGACTAGAACATAGATCAGGATAATTAGATTAAGTTTATTTGGAGTTAGAAAGAAGTTGAAACTCTTAGCATGACAATATATAAAAATAATATTGAAATTGCTTGTAGGTGTGCTTACAGACTTGGCACCCTGAAAGAGTTAAGGGACACTTTGCAATGTCATTGGGTTTACTAGAGAAAAGGCATAAACTTAACATAATGTCAGGGTTACTGACCCAGTCGCTGGTTTTCCTGGAGGTCCTATAATTACTAAGGCTTCTTGAAACCTACTGGTTTCAGAAATACTGTGTACTGTTGTCAAGCAGTTTAACAAACAGATCATTCTTCTATCTGTCCTCCACCTGTTTTCTAAATTGTTTCTCCCTCACCTGCCTAAAGATCTCTTAACACCGACTAAAAATGCAAAGACACAGATGGTTACACATATGCATAATAAGCTGTGTTCGTTTTTCTTGGGTCCAATTTGCCCAAATTGTTGACACCTGCCCATGGAAGCAATACACTTAAACAAAGTGAATTCTGCTATGAAGCATTTTAGTTAATGCTTGTATCTAACCACAGCCTTTAAAGGGTGGAAAACATAGGAAAGGACTAGTCAAGCAAGAACCTCAACCTAACAATTCTAGACGCAATCTCAGTGGGAACAAAAGTCAGGAGACACAGACCCACTTTGAACCCCTGTTGAAAAGCCAGTCCTAGAATGTTATACAATTGTATTTTGTACATTGCTTTGTCAGAGCTACACATTACTGCTTTTACTTCCTGCAGGGTTATTTTTTGTAGTAAAGACATGCAAAGAAACATGTATACTAAGATACAATTGATGGTATGAATTTATGCAGTCTAGTATTGTCTGCAATCAAGTGAAGTAATCTTTTCTTCCAGTAATAATGTCAGTTTCAAAAACTGGCAAAAACTACAGATTCTCTTGACATACTGTGGTGGGTTATATTTTAGCTGCTCTTGTCACCAGTTACTTCTTGCAAAAAATACCCCAAAAAAGTAAATTTTACAAAAAGCTCCACTGGACATTCGAGCAAACAGGTGCAGTTATCACGGCCTGACCTATATTGATGTAGTTTCAGAGGACACCATTCATATTTAAACAGTTATACTTTTTAAAACATATATATTTTTAAACATTCTGGGAGGGATATCTGGTCATCTGAAAATAGCTGCAATTCTGAATTGTATTCATCCATTCAGTGTGCCCATACATTTTTGTCATTCCAGGGAAAATAAACAGAACAACATACATATCTGCAGTTGATAGTCTGTCTTCAGAATGCTACAGTTCTAGATGACACTCTGAAAGCCTATGATCTGATGTGTTTTTAGCTCTTTAGCTCCATATTGACAGGCTGACGTAATCTGCCCCTACAGATTGCCTGCCTCTCCATCTTTGTGCAAGAGCTGTACATTGTGTCATTGTGGGCTCAGCAGTGAGTGGCAAGGCAATTGAACTCAAGAAAGCTTGAATTTTGGCACTCAGGGAGTTTTCATGACCTGTAGCATTCCAGTCTAGTAACCCTGACTGTTTTACACACAGAACCTGTTGGAATAATGGCCTATTTTTTTATAGATTGGGATAAGAAAAAAAAAACAAAAACACTTTGGCCCTCACAAAACAGTCGATAGTGTAATTTTGTGAGAATATTCTGATTATAGGATTATTAAAGTCCTGTTACATGTACTGTAATTGTCTCCAGTTGAATGAACGGCTTCTTCATTATTTCAGTGATCTGTGTTGTCATGTTCAGTTCTTTCATAACTGCTTAGTACACATGGATTCACCAATTTGAGGATTTGTATATATGGGCAATGTGATTTATACATGCTGAAATAAATAGTTGTGCTAGGAGCCCTACATAGTACTGTCCATATGTGAGTGGGGATAATACTTTGTGATGTTGCCCTTTACCATATGTAAGGGAGCATAGTACCAACACATCGTGGCCAAACACAGCAAATCCTTGTCTACGGGTCTGCAGCCCACCCCTGGCACAAACTATATTGGGGAGTCCAGGAATCAGATTTACTGACAAGCAGGGACTGTCCAGATGCATGCTGGGAGGTCCAGGCCTTGTGATTGGCTGGGCTGTGGTAGTGGTAGTGCCTATTTTAGAGTCAAGTAAGGCATGGGTCATCTGAAGATAGAAGGAAAAAAAGATCAGAAAACATTCCATTGTTTAATCAAGAATATGTAGCATGAAAATGACAGCTGAAAGGAACAGGCCTGCACACTCCGGACCCAGTATAGTGTTCTGTGTTCTAAGCCGGCTATACAGGTGTGCTGCCGATCAGGAGATTAGGGGAGTGGTTGTGTAATATGATTTCACATTCTGTTCCCTTTCTTCCATGGGACCAGGTTTTTGATAGCATTAAAACAGCTGATGTCTCTCTACACATTCACTGGGATTTTGTACTTAAGCCTTTGCAGTAATTTCCTGACAGACATACAGTCAACAGATGAACATGTATACATTTTGTTTGTTTTTTTAGACTTTGAAAAGGTGCCGGGATTCAATTAGTTTAATTTTGAGAGGGTTTAATTCATATTTGTGTGTGTGTGTGTCAGTCAGAAAGTTATTTGTCACCCACAGCTATAATATTAATAAGCTTATTATAGTGCATATCCTGCAGTGAAATTAAGTATCTTGCTGTTTTAAATAATTTTCCTTATCAGTGTATAGAAGGAAGATGTCTTTTGGGTATGGGACTGATTTCAAGAACGTCTATTATTGAAATGTGGCTTAAACCATGATCAGAGGCTTTAAAGAGAAAGCATTTCAGACATCACTGTATATTGTTTCCATTATTATTATTATTTGTAGTAGTAGTAGTATCAGTATTATGTTGATGATTGATTACTATTATTATTTTAAGTAGTAGTTGTTGTAATAGTTGTACTGATTCTTTAGCAGCCCTTACTCAGGGTGACTTACAGTTGTCGCACAAAATATTTATCAAAAGTATTACATTATATGTTATAATACAATAAGTACAACATACGACAATATGCTGCATAAGTCCTATCTGATGCAAGCTCAGGACAAGTACAGAACAATTTAGTTTTCACTTACTCAATTGTAATACCTCCCACCCCCCAACACCCTCCAGGCAAGAGTCAAATCACAACTGAGAGGTGTGAGAGTCATCTTGAACAAAAAAAAAAAGTGCAGGCAACTCTTTTGTAATGTAACCTAAACTAATATAGTATATATACATCTCATTAATAGAATATGGCAGGATTAAATTTACAGAGTTACCATTATAGATTACAATAGTCAGTGGTGAAACACACAAACCACTTTCAAGATGCACATAAATGCTGAAGCAACCATACATCCCTAAAATTAATTAATTAAAATATCATTTGGCTGATGCTTTTATCCGAAGGGTACCCATTTACCCTAGCCACTATTCCACAATGCACCCGTGATGTATGAGTACTGAGATTAGAAGCTATGAGTTGAGCTATGATGGACAGAACAGTCAGTTCTCATTTCAGCCAGTGTATCTGTATTTCTGAGAGGCTTTAATCCTCCACTTTAGTTCTCCCTACGAGGAGGCAGCTGCACTGTCCAATTTGTTAGCATCTATCCTGCAGTGCTTTCGCAAAAGATCAAACGAAAGAGGAGCACCACACGATACAGTCAGAGGGAGGATCCTCTCAGGCAGGTACAAATCTAGTGTAAAGCACATAGAGGGGTTTTAACTTTTGTGCCACTGTGGTTGACGGAAATGATCCACCCATTACTCGATAGAGCCTGGTATAAATAAGTAATCGAAAATAAATCCCAATTTCTCAAGACTCGCTCAATAAGGATATTACCATTGAAACAGCACACTGACAGGTTTTCATGTAGGTCCCTGTTTTAGCTGTATTGTGATGCTATCGGGCTCCGCCTTCCATTGAAAACAAACTCAGATAAGCAATCTAAACAAACCGAGGCAAGCAAGACCCATCTACAAACATTCTTACCCCATTTCCGCAAGCCTATCTGTTATATAAAATGGCATTGTATCTGTTTCTTTTAAATTATTTCCAAATTACCTAATTTAGCAATACATCTAAACTGTACAGAATGAAGCGTTTGCAAGTCTGTCTAAATGTACAATTTCAGCGTTACCTTAAACAGCTGCTGGATTTGGGCTTTGATCTGACATGCCTTCATTCATATTCTATACATTTATTTGCCTTCAGTTCTCTAAAGTTTAATAACTCTGTATAAATCCCTCTATGGGCAGAATCTTTGGTCCTAATTTAGTTTCTTTGTGCTTTTCTGGTTTCTATGATTATATTTCCTTGTCATTCAGTGTTTATGTACTAGTATATAGAAAACTTACAATATATAGGACATATTGTTGTGTTTAGTTTTTTTTACAGGCACTACATGTAGAAGCAGTTTGTTTCTCTACAGTAATGGTATACAGTCCAAAATGAGTGTCATTAACATTCTAGAAAAAACACTTTACAGATTTCAGTTTGAATTTTATGAGTCATGCTTCCAAACTTGAGGATGACCTGGTGTTTTTCCTCTTGGTGTTTTGACAGGTTATTTTTGTGTCCTAGTTTAGGCATGTGCAAAGTACTCTTGCTGAAACAGTACTGAGCAAGAAACATCTTAATTGCTCACTATTTCTGGCCTCTTAGGGTATCTTACATTTCCTTCAGCACTGCTTCCAAACAGTCCTAAATTTTTTTTGAGAAAAATAATCCCCCAGAATTTTAAAAATGGTCTTAATATGGAGAACCAAGTGAATTGATTTGTTGTTTTACTTTAACTTCGAAAAATAAGGTATTCTATGGAGTTGGATCATAGTGGATGAGAATTTAGCGAATCAGCCATTTAAGAATCCACAATAAACAAAGGAAATTCCTGGGCTGCTGTAAAGTGTGCTTGGAGACTTCTGAACTTCCTTTTAGCCGTGCTTTCGAGATTCCTTTTTTCTTTCTTTCTCAAATTCAAGTATAGAGTTACAAAGACCCTCCCTCTAGGGAAGTCCAAACAGGCTCTCCACCAGTCAGACTCTTCTTGTGCTCCAACAGGCACTTTCGGGTAACCAATCTGGTTCGGCTGCATATGCCTGTCTCCTGGGCAACCGTGAGGGCTCACACATGTGGATCACCTTTTACAGTCAGCTGCCTTTAGCTTGTGGGAGATGTTTTTTGGAAAGGAATGGGAGGAAAGGAGACAGTAGGGGGAGGTTGGTGTGAAGCCCAGGTATGCGAGAGAGCCTAACACAAGCAGTCCCCACTCTGCAGTGCTCAAACACAGCTGGAGTGGAGCGGAGAGAGAAGGAAACTGAGACTAATTGAAGGCATACAGCAGAAAAGTTATGAGGCACTCTGCCTTTGGCTGCGAATCGTGTGTTCCAATGATGTGCTGTAAGAAACAGGAAGCCGCAGATGGAGCCGTGAAGCTGTGCAAAGTTTGGAATCACTGATCAAATCAGTCGTAGATGGAGGGATCAGAGGAGACTCGGCTTCTGTAGTTGGGAGAGAGTGGTAAGAGCATGCATTGTCATCTAAGTTTTGTTTTTTTACCGTCTTTTTTGTTTGTTTCGTTGGTTCATGTCTCTTGGCAGCATTTCCAGAATGGGATGAACAAATCAAACCAAAACTGGGCTGGCCAGGAATTCAAAGCCGTTTCCCATTTTAGTTCAAAGTCTCAAACAGATTTGGTGCTGTAGCAGATGTGGATAACACTGGCTTGGAGTAAGGGGTTGGTACATAATGTGAAGTTAAAAGCTTGCTAGGGCAGCATGATAGTGTACGTTTCAGCCTTATTGAATTCTGCTGTTTTCCTTTTTTCCACTGTGAAATACTATTGGCACAATAGAATGCAGTAATCAAGGATGTTTTGCAAGTTTTGTAAGTCCACAAAACACACTCCAACACACACACATAGTTGTCCCTACCTATATTCCTCACTTTGCATCTCACAGTATGTGAATCCCGCCACCAGATTGGGAAAGACTTCCCACGAGCAAGAAGTTAAAAAGTGTGCCTGAGTTAATTCAGACCTATTGATATGAGAAATGCATCACTGGTTCACTTCAAGGCAGAGGCATTCCAGACTACTTGCAGCAGATCCCACACCAAAAACAGTCGGCTCCGGAACCACACAGGCAGCGCTCAATCAAACACCTTCCTACACTTTCCTATCATTGGGGAGTTTCATAGCCCCCGTTCAAGGAAGATTCTGCAGAGAGTGTTTTCTCATTCGTTGGAGATTCGCCCTTTCTGTTCTCCAGGCTCAGCTCTAAAGGGCAGTGTTTGGTTCAGTCCTGGTCTTGTTAATTTGTAGGAAAGAATGTCAGAGCAGCTGGCAAAGCAATGCTCCTAGAGGACTGTGCAGAAATTAGGAAATTTTCAAATTCCTTGGGTGCGGCTGGGCAGCTGAAAAATAAATACAGCCCTTCTAAGCTTCTAGAGCAATCTGGTTCGGTTTATAAGAAATCCCGGACTGGTTAGGCATTAAACTTGCTTACATATGGTACGTGCTTTGTGTGTGCTGCTAATGATTCAGAAATATCCTGTTCGCATTCTCAGAGAACTTCAAGAAAAGGCATCATCCAGTAGCAAACTGGACGAGTGTGACTGGCCATCCCTGGTTTGTCACTTTTTGATTTATGTTTTAGATGCTTTATATAAGGGTCTAGAGACTTGCAGTGAGAAGAAGCGGCATGTGGGGAGGTGAGTGCTAAGTGGGTGTTCCAGAAGCATCCAATTGTCCAATGAGAGGCACGAATCTAGTTATATGCCTTTCTTGTCTTTTATACAGCCTCTGTTTGCACTGTTTCCCCTATCCCTACCTATATTCCTCACTCTGCATCTCACATGCATCTCTGAGTCCCACCAAAAGATTGGGAAAGACCTCCCACGAGCAAGAAGTTAAAAAGTGTGCCTGAGTTAATTCAGACCTATTGATATGAGAAATCCATCATTGGCTCACTTCAAGGCAGATGCATTCCAGACTACTTGCAGCAGAACACACGAAAAACGGTGTAGTAAATGTATATGGACCATTTCGAAAAAATGATTCCTGATATTTCAAACTATTAAAACTATAATTGGACTGAGTTCTGATACGCCTTCCATGTTCTTGGTACTAAGCATGATTGGTCTGTGCCTGAACGATACTAATTTCCAATGGCTACCAATTTCTGGCCCACAGTAGAAAATACCAAGACTGCAGTTTTCCATCATCTTCAAGGACTTTGCTTGGGAAAAGCAGGGCAAGGTCTCGGTGGGTTAATTTTCCATGTCATTAATTAAATGGGGGAAACAAAACACACAAACAAGCCAACAATTAATCTGATTTGGAATGAAGCAGTGAGAGATGACAGAATGAAAGCCCTTAAGCTTCTAGAGCCACAGGAGACGAGATGTGATCATCGGGATTTGAGAGCGATGTTTTCTTGCATAATCTTGACTAGGATTAGCAGACACGTTAAATAGGAAATTTGCACTGGACTCCAATTTTAGATGTTACAGCACATTAGGTGTGAGCACATCATT
Organism: Amia ocellicauda; assembly: GCF_036373705.1. Taxonomy (NCBI): domain Eukaryota; kingdom Metazoa; phylum Chordata; class Actinopteri; order Amiiformes; family Amiidae; genus Amia; species Amia ocellicauda. Next base: position 7,842,419 of record NC_089868.1, read on the forward strand.
TAACAAAGATCAGTCTGAAGTTTCATTTTTGTACCTCACAACTTTGCTTGATTGGGATTGATTGGGATACTGTTTTTTTCCACTATATATTTCATTATCTGGGAATGGGATTTTTTCCAGTAATACTATTTTTTCTTATATCAAAGAATGCTTCATTTCTAAGATAGTTGCTACCCTGGCTAGGTGTGTTGTTCTTTTGTCTCTACATTTTTAAAGATTCACTCCCCAAAAACATGTCTGTATTTGAGCTTGCTGTGTTGGACAATCTGTGCTTTTCGAAAGGTGCTCCTGGAAATTTAGCCAGGAAATTAGGACATTCTGAGAAGAAATTTGTAAAATCAACTCACTGACCAGTTACACAGCTGTTGGAAGAGAACAAACAGACTCAAAAGCAATTCTGCATCCTCCTTCCAAAAGCAATACTCACCTGCTTTCTAACACAGGATGCACCATAGATTGAAACGCAAATAACAGTCAATTGACATTCGACAGACAATCAAACAGATTTGCATTGAATAATGGTGGGACGTATTAATTTGGCTGAGATAATACATCAAGACAGAGCCAAAAAGTAATGAGATGAAAACAGTTTATTCAACTAGCAAAATCACAAGCCACATTACTGAGTGTCCGAAAAGGACAAACAGAGTAAACAACAACCACAACAAGAATTAATAATTCAACAGCAGTCAGTCATGAGTAATTTCAAATCAGTTTAGGGGATTTACTTCCTGAAAATGCATTCTTGACAAAGTCCTGGTGTTAAAATGTTCAACACAGAGAACCATGCTGGTGTCAAGTTTTATTTCACACAAACAGCCCTGAGGTCTTATGCTGGTTCCACAATCCAGACAATAATGTGTGTGTGGGGAGTTCACTATAATAATAATAATAATAATAATAATAATAATAATAATAATAATAATAATAATAATGAGAGAGAGCCTAATAATAATAATAGAGATAGAACTTCATCTACCCCATAATAATCACATGCCTGACTGGAATGCAATTGAATTTATGTGGTCAAAGTCAACATACAGATGGTTAGATATTGTTAATTTATGTATTACAAATATTTTAACAAGGTATATGTAATCCAGGTGGAACTGGTGAAAGAGTAATGTGGTCTTATTACCACATTTTTAAAACATTTGTTTACTGAGAAATATTTTTTATGGTTGGTATTTTCCAAATTAAGTTTAGTCCAAGCTACAGTCAAGAGGTTCCAGTTCGTATAATTCAGAGTTTATGTAGATATTACAGACAATGCACCTGCACTTCTAGTTTCTGTCCTTGTTATATTTTAGTATTTTTCATAAATGACGCACAGGATATTAAATGACCTGGAATGGTTTGGTTTGTTTGCATCCCACAATGTGTCTGGGGAGACTAGGGAATGTATGTTCCTGTATCAACTCTTGAGTAGTGACTGAGCTCATAGTAGCGTTTAGTCAGCCATCAAGAGTAGTAAAATTTGTGTCAGACTTGGAGCAAAGGGATCTTTAGCTCAGTTCAAGTTTCTAGAAATAATTCCACCAAGTTGGAGACCACAGTTGCAAAAAAATGGATAAAGTGGAGGGTTCATTCATTTGAATTTTCCGTGTTCGAGATATCATGTTCGAACAAGGAAGTAAAACTCTCCCATTTTCATGGCTGTTGGCACCAACAGACCTTCAGTCTGACCTCAGCTTTGATCACAGGGAGCAGTAATTAGTACAGAGTAGTGCACTGTACTTATTTGCTATGTAGACTTAGAAAGAAGGCCAAACATATATTTTCCCAGGAAGAAAGATATATACTTTTAAACAGGGAATTCAAATACAACAAAATAGATATACTGCTCATAAAAGCATTATTTTCATTCTTAAATATATTCTATTTGTATAGCAATATGAAAGCCTTACTTTGTTAGGTAGATTCAGAAGTGAAGCAAGTTATTTGTTTTATTTTTTAGTGTAGTTCTTCATAAGCTTCGATAGTATCATTTGACCATGAAACAGAAATGCTGTTTATTAAAACTAAAGTGTAAATACAGAATATTTCAAAAAATGCCCCTTTGTAGGATCAAGATATTTCCTTTCATTCTGTAAAGTTGACTGTTTATTCTGCAAATCACTTTACCACCCAGAAGTGTGGTCAATGCTATCCAGTTTTCTCCATGTCACTTCGGTTTAGTAGGCCAAATCATGAGAATCAAGGCAAATCAAGGCAACTATCATGAGAATCTAGTACAACGAGCAATGGACAATGCACAGCCTATAGCCTACGTATTTCTGCTTAAATCTCAGCCAGTTAATTTACTTCCAGTTTCGGTCTCTACATATCTGTGATAGATATTGTCGCTAGCAAAAATGTTTACTAACACTGATATGATTTCAATAGATAACATATTTACATTATTAATCTTTCAAATTACCGTTATAGTGAGTCATCATGAGTTTCAGAAAAGCTGTGTCCCATTGTGTGAGGCTTCCTCTGTGTTGATCTTTCATACTTGCCCTACCATGGAAGACATCGCAAAAAGTGGTTACGAAATATTCGGCATTCGAATTCGAATTTCAATAGGAAGATTTGGTCGAGCCTTCAACTCCCACCGTCCTGAATTAATTGTTCAGCTTAATGCACATACAATAATAAGATACCTGATATTCTGTACAACATGAAAAACAACAGGTAAAAAAAAAAAAAAAAAAAAAAAATATATATATATATATATATATATATATATATATATATATATATATCCACTGTGCCGTCACCAATAAGAAAGTTTACAAACGAGAGGAGGCCATTCGACCCATCGCGGTGAAGGTGACCTGAACTGGACCGCATAATCAGTGGGGCAAAACTGTATTGTGCTCAGTTGCACTTCACCTGTCATAGTCTCCAGTGCACAGGACCGCACAACAGCTGTCTTCCTGCTCTACGTTTGTCTCCTCTGCCTCAACTCCACATGCTCACAAATGCATAGAAGATCAGTTATATGAATGAACAATGATTAGCCCTGTTAATGCTTTGTCTTACAGTGCATAAGAGCGCACTCTCTTCCCCGCATCCTGTCCATTTAAAACTCCTGTTAAAAACTCTTAGCGCTGTATTTGTCTCAGCTTCAGTTGTATATGCAATGTTATAAGTTTACAGCTGAAGATGAACAGCATCCTCTATTGGAAATAAATACCCCTTTCACTATATACTGCTTTGTCCATTATTATCACTAACAAACTTACAGGTTTTTCAAAACATTTGAAAGCACTATAATTTCAGAATAACAAAAAATACATTCTTAGAATCAGGAAAGAAAAGCTTAACTTTGTTGCTTTAATAAATGTTTTATAGGCTTTTGCGTCATAACCGCAGGAAATGCAATATGTTAGAAATAACCACCAGAACTCACAGATATAAGGATGTATGGAAGTGTTTTTAATCTTATAATGAATAATGATCTTAATCTTAAACAACATGTAATCACAGTTGGATGACCCCCAGTAACACCGACTATTTTAAATTTCTCCACACTTTTCTGTATAGGTTTTGGTATTTTGGTGAGCCGATCTTGAATCCTTTTTGTTGATGAAGCAACAGATGACGCTCTTACATACGATGGAAATCATTCACCGTTATCCCGGGGAGCTTTGTAGGCAATGGGTGTAGAAACTAATTTTCACTTATACTGACAGCAGTCGCTTCTAGCACTACATCGGAACTTTTGGGGCTAGCTGAGATCAAATTCGGAAGTGGCTGTGCATAGAGCCTGTTCAGTTGAAATTGCCTCAAAATACTTTCTGTCATCATACAACTTACTAATTATAAAGTAAGTTGGTAATTTAGACTTCCAGAACATCTGAAGTGTAGATGATGTGGGTGTACAGTATCAACTAAAAACATACAAGGTATCAGAGCTGGGATTGGATCAAAGAGGCCACTAGTTTTAAAAAGCAGTCAGAACCAACTAAGTCATAGCTGCTTCAACTCTGTATAAAGTTTTCTAGGCATGACAAGTGTGGCCAGTTCAATGTCAAAGCAGCACAGATCTTGCCCTCCAAATACCATCACCCCAAAACCCATTTGATTACAAGGTACAATAAAACAGAAAAATAATAACTGATACAGTACAATACAGGTAATACCAGTTCTAAAATACAAATAATAACAATGTGAATACAGAAAAAAGTGTTCCACAGTGTTCCACTGCCTAGTTATCTCCATCCAATTTATATCAAAGAGCATCTCCACTGCCTTCCCATGGCTTATTATGTTTACAAGCCAATGCCCTGACATTATATGCTCAGTATATCTAAAAATAAAGTTTGCTACTCAGAAGGTCAGTAATAGGTGATTGGGGGAAAGAGCCAAGTTTTGAGATTCAAAGATTAGATTTGATTTAAGGCAAGGAGATTGGCCTTTGCTTTCTAACCAATAGACCAATAACTCCCGAGCTGTAAGTAAACACATCTGTGACTTGTTGTCCAGCTAAAGTTAATCCTAGGATGTAACAAGTTCAGTCATGTAGAGTTTAAATACCCTGGTTTTTACTATTCATTTTCTGTGGAAGCCAATGGTCTTTTACATTCTGTGTGTGAATAGGTGAATTTCCTGCCTGAACCATTGCTTTGCTTAATGAATTCAATTATAGGTTAGTTTCAACAGGATAGGATCAATAAATGGTTATCTTTTATAGTTTGAGGTTATGTGTAGATTTAATTTTCAGTCAAACACTTCTGAATTTTAATTCAAATAGATGATTTGTGGGTACTCTCTTACAGGAGTGGTCCTGGAGTAGTGGAGCAGCATGGAGGAGGTTGCTGTAGCTGAAAGCATCTGCCCATCCAACGTGCCGCACAGGGCAGGTGTGTGGAAGAAATGTGATGCTGCCCTGCCACTGGTGGACAGCAGCCCCTCCCCGGAGCCTGTGCTGTGTTCCCCTGTCCTCCATCAGGCACCAGGCTCGGCCGTATCAGCACTGCAGTCTAAAGTGAAAGCCCTGTCTGAGCGCAGAGCTGCAGGCAAGGAAGAGAAGGGAGCATCACTGTGCACACAGAGAAGCCACAGCGTGGCCCCCACTGGGCGACAGGTTCCGGGACAGCAGGTCTGCAACGATGAAGAGGTAGACCCCAAGTTCCAGGTTCACACCTACCTGACAGACAACGTCCTGCACAGCGAGCAGGAGGAGCAGAACAGGGACTCGGACGAGATGGGCACTCTATCCAGCTTGGCCCTGCCCAGAGGCCTGGGGGAGGGGGCCAGTCTGGAGAACCTGTCCAATGGGAACGGCCTCCTCGAGGAGCCGCCCACCAAGCCCTGGGCCCCCCCTAAGGGCTTCTGGAAAGCCACCCGGCCAGAGACCCTCCTCCTGAGCGATAGCCCTCAGAAACCCAGTGATTGGTCTCTCAGTGCCGAGCCTCAGGACCAGCTGTGGGGGCTCTCTGGCCACAGGAAGCCCCGGCCAGGGGGACCTCAAATCCGAAGGGAGCTGCAGAGGTCTGACAGCTTGGAGAGTCACCTGAGGAGGGCTGTGAGGCAGGGGCCACCGCTAGGGGGTTTATGGAGAGCAGACAGCTGGGAGAGCGTGTGCAGCAACAGTAGCGCACTGTCCCTGGCTGAGAGGGTGGAGATGAACAGGGGCATCCTCAAGCAGATGCTCAACAAGCCAAAGTGCAAGGAGCCTGAGACTGGGCTGCACAGCCCTGAGCATAAGGTCGACGATCTTTCTGAATGCAACGGAAGAGGTAAAAATAACATATCTGGGGGATTTCTGGGATCATAATGGTCCCCCAAAATAAAATTTCTAAAACCTTTACAACCAGGATTCTAGTGCTAGAGCACTATAATGCCTCGGTTCCACTGGTTTAAGCGTCCGTGCCGTGCCGGAGGCGTCCGTCCTCAGACGCGTCCCAGAGCTTTTTTTGTTTGTGTTTCGTTTTAAAAACCGAGACAGGAAACACTACGAGCGACACAGTATGACGTGGAGAGCACTTTTGTGTGTGTTTATTCTTTGTGCTTTACATGATTTTAAACAGCGTAATAAATACACGTTTCTGCTAAGAGATATCAGGAAGAGCTAAACGTGTATAGACAACATTATATTCAGACAAGCACGTCCCCATAAGAATACGTTTCCATGCGAAACAATAACAATAATGACTCCCTTCATTTATTACTCTTACTACAGATTTGTAACTGCAAACGATACTATTTGCCGTATTATTTATAATTTACTTATCAGACGTCCTTAACCAGGGCAAGTTACAGTTGAAACAAAATACACATGTTTAACGATTAATTATCCAGCTACAATATAGCAGGTTTAATTTAACTAAAGAGTGCACGTCTCAGTCATGGCGTTTATGGACGCATTTATTAAACCAGTCCTTATGTTTTAGAGGGAAACCCAGATCTGCTGTATTTATTTATTCATTAATGTATCTTGTAAATTTATCACGTTAACTGAATCGTGTTCGCCTTCATACTGACTGTCTGCGGATTGTCCTGCACACCATTCACACAACACAGCCTGAAACACCGTCCAGCTGTTCATAAAATATTAATAACATCGGCTGCTATGATGCGATTATTATCCTTCAGTTTATTTTTTAACTAGTCCCGGCACTGCACCGGTCCTGTGAAATCCAAGTGTTTAATGCACTCGGATATTAACTGTAAGCAGTCATTGTTTCTGTACGTGGATTTCACTCCATGCTGTTAATAAAACTGCAATTTCTTCGTGATCGCACACGGCACTTGAGATTATATCTTCCGACACAATGTATCTGATCTCTTCCCTGTGTCTGCAAGTCAAACACACACCTCCTATTCTGAAAGCGAATCATGTCCTCAGTGGGCGGGACGGACGCTTACGGACACGTCCAGCACCAGAAAGTTAACCGTCCAAAAAACACGGACGCGTCCGGACACTTAGCCAGTGGAAACGGGGCATTAGAGTAACCATGTAGTCAGTAACCATGGTACTAATGTTCCTTGTATGTTACTAAGCCCTGTATGATATAAACCAAATGCAGACTGATTACATACAATGGCTCTCAAAAGTATTCCTCCCCGGGACTTTTCCACATTTCAGTGTGTTACAACATGAAATCAGAATAGATTTAATTGTGAATGTTTGCCACTGATCAACACAGAAAATGTCCATAATGTCAAAAAATATAATCTGCAAATTGTTCTAAATGAATTTGAGAGCCACTGTATGCAGTCCCTTTGTAAGTTGGTTAATAGTGTGATAATTATATATTTAGAAATTACCACTAGACTAAACTAGTGTTGAAGTTCAGAACAATTGTACAGCAGTAGTGATTTGTACTCCTATAACTTTCTCTTTACAAAACCCCCCTGAAAACTTGTATAAGCCTAGGCAAAGATTAGACAAGAAAAAAGTTAATAAACAGAATAAGAAAATTACAGAAAATAGTAAATAGTTTTACAAGTTTACGAAACACATAATCTTAATGCATTTTGCCCCTCTGTGCCAGGTTTGCCTAAAACAGTAAAACAGACCGTGGCCATAACCTTTTGCAATCTGCCCGTGCTTCCCTTATTGCACTGTGCAGGTTGTCTTTTCCATTGAATTTCCAGGACTGTTTCTCTTGTCAATTAGCTTAATCAGTCCACACTACAGCAGGTCTGGGCACATCCTTGGTGCACATTACAACACCCACATGTGAAGCTGGGAACATTTAAGTAGCAGCTGACTTTCAAATAAACACATGAGTAATTGAAGGAACTGTTCAGACTGAAGCCTCACAGGAGCAAGATTGCATGTTAACAGAAACCAGTATTATCCTACAGTTAAATGATTTACTTTTACACAGGATGTAAATGCTTTTGCAATCATGAAGTTAAGAATGTTTCCACTTGGAGATAACAATCCATTTCAGGTTCCTTGTGTACTAAATTTAAATGCTTAGTTGCATGTAGTAAGACAGGGAATTCGATTTTTTAACTAAGGGCCCTAAATATTATTCTGCTCCTATTTCAGACACTACTTTATAACCACATCCAAACCTACCACGTTCTGGAATTTAGGAACCTCTAAACTAAATAGTGAACATATGGAAAATGAGTTAGCTACTGAATAATTATTAACTTGATGAAAGAAAAACATTGAACCTAAGCCTACAGGGGGAATAGTCCTTTACAAAGTCTCTACCAGGGTAGGCTGTTCAGATTGGGCTGAGGGAGAGCAGCCCTCCAATAAAAAAAAACATTGCAGGTAATACAGGGACAGGGAACATCAGCCAATCAAGTAAACGTTGAGATTGGTGTTGTAGGTTTGTTTCTTTCATGATCTCTTAGGGATCAGCCAACTTCCTCTGTAAAACTCCAATGCAAAATGTATTATCCCAGTGGACAGACTGGTCCACATAGATCTTGCAGGAGCAGCTCCTATATTCTCAGTGGGGACTGTATGAGGAATGACTGGCCTATCTGTGCAAGAGGTCCAAGGTCTTGACTCAATAGGCAATAGGAGCTAGGCAACCAGAAGACAGATATAGGCCTAGCCAATCACCCATGGGGGATCTGTATTGGACATATGTTACGGTTACATCACAAACTACCAGTTTTCATCATCCAGTGGCTCACATGTCATGTCTCTCATCAGAGGGCCTTTCTATAAAAAGAACAGAAAACCAACAAAGATACTGAAATTTTAATAGCAGTCAGCGTTTTGAAACCTAAAATCTGCTTGCCTTCCACCTTCAGGGGTTACATAATGGTTGCGCATGAATGAACTGATGTTGATTTCCAAGGGTATGTTAAGAGGTTACTGGGCAGCTTGTGGCATAGATGTTCTGTAATACAAAGGGCCGAGCTCCACACCCATCCCAGAATCTGTCTTTAAAGTCTGGATTCATCAGATTCAGATTGTCCTTATTTCATACCCCAGCAGTTTTAGAACTCTGCAATTGCCAAGCCATTTGGCTTGGTGCAGCAACCCTTGTTTTAAAACAGGAGAGATTCGGAAATTAGCACTCAAGGCATTCACAAGTGCCCAGTGAGCAATGGCAAAAGTTTGCAAAAGCCTGTTGCACATGCCTGAAAGCTCAGGGGGGATAATAACATTGAAAAAGGCTCATCATTGACAATGTGGCTCCATTGTCACTGGGATACTTTGTGGGATTTTAAAATCGCCTTGAAGTTGAAAGCCATTAAGGTGTAAATGAACCATTATACAGTTGCTCAATTGAGTATTGAGCACTGCTTCTTAATTACCTTGTTTATAGTATGTATGCACTGAACCCTTTTAAAATGCATTTTATTTTTATTTTTTATTATTCGTTAATTACCCTGCACAACAACATCAACAAATAATAATGATAATAATTACAATAATTAATAAGGGCTTATAACATTTGAATTACTGAATATTAATGTGTACTTATTTTTGCTGTGTGCAGACATAAAAACACAGAGGACGAATAGGGATGTTGGATAATTCTTTCACTTCAAGGCCAAGTTGAAAACCACACCCTGTTGCACAGAGTCTGTTTGTATATGGTCACCCTAAGGATGAGCTTTGATACATTTGGCATAATATGTATGGCAGGAATTCAGCCCTCAGAGTAACAACTGGCAATCCCAACTAACAACATATTGCACAATCACAGTAGCAGTTCATCCATAGAATCAACATCATTCTTTAAACTCCAGAAACAGCTAAATATCTGAACTAAAAACTAAACAGGCCAAACTCTGTTTTTCATGTTATGTATTGTACAGCATGAAGTGCAATCATGGTGTTTGTGTCTTACAGGACTGTGTACTCTGAATGACAGTGATTGGGACTCTGGGATCTCTCTGCAAGATAGTGAGCAAGGCCACAGGTAACCAAGCCTCCTCCCCTCTCTCTGATCCCTTTCAATCTCTCTCAGCCTAAGAGACAGAGGAACTCTTAGAGTTTAGGCATCAGTTGTGGAAGTGGTCAGCCCTAGAATCCTTCAGAAAACATGTGGATGATATCCTAGGATCAATCATTAACTAGTATGCAACCAAATTAACTAGATGGTCCTCTTTCATTTGTAACCTTTCTTACACTCATAAATAGTTAATTACTAAATAATAATAGTTCTTTGGAAGGCACTTTTCACTGAGATTGTCAAGAACAATTTGTTGGAAAGTGAATTGCTTCTGATTTATCTCGTCTTGTCCAGGTAAAACACTAGAATCATTCAGTGTATAGTAGGCAGTTGTTCATCTCCAATTGTAACCATGTGAAAAACATGACCCAACCAGGTTTTTGGTACATGAAGAAGAGCATGCCACAAATACCATGTGGTCCTACTGGGACCATTATACAGTGGGAAAAAAGTATTTGTTCCCCTGCTGATTTTGTACGTTTGCCCACTGACAAAGAAATTATCAGTCTATAATTTTAATGGTAGGTGTATTTTAACAGTGAGAGACAGAATAACAACAAAAAAGTCCAGAAAAACACATTTCAAAAAAGTTATAAATTGATTTGCATGTTAATGAGGGAAATAAGTATTTGATCCCCTATCAATCAGCAACATTTCTGGCTCCCAGGTGTCTTTTATACAGGTAACGAGCTGAGATTAGGAGCACTCTCTTAAAGGGAGTGCTCCTAATCTCAGCTCGTTACCTGTATAAAAGACACCTGTCCACAGAAGCAATCAATCAATCAGATTCCAAACTCTCCACCATGGCCAAGACCAAAGAGCTGTCCAAGGATGTCAGGGACAAGATTGTAGACCTACACAAGGCTGGAATGGGCTACAAGACCATCGCCAAGCAGCTTGGTGAGAAGGTGACAACAGTTGGTGCGATTATTCGCAAATGGAAGAAACACAAAATAACTGTCAGTCTCCCTTGGTCTGGGGCTCCATGCAAGATCTCATCTCGTGGAGTTTCAATGATCATGAGAACGGTGAGGAATCAGCCCAGAACTACACGAGAGGATCTTGTTAATGATCTCAAGGCAGCTGGGATCATAGTCACCAAGAAAACAATTGGTAACACACTACGCCGTGAAGGACTGAAATCCTGCAGCGCCCGCAAGGTCCCCCTGCTCAAGAAAGCACATGTACAGGCCCGTCTGAAGTTTGCCAATGAACATCTGAATGATTCAGAGGAGAACTGGGTGGAAGTGTTTTGGTCAGATGAGACCAAAATCAAGCTCTTTAGTATCAACTCAACTCGCCGTGTTTGGAGGAGGAGGAATGACCCCAAGAACACCATCCCCACCGTCAAACATGGAGGTGAAAACATTATACTTTGGGGGTGTTTTTCTGCTAAGGGGACAGGACAACTGCACCGCATCAAAGGGACGATGGACGGGGCCATGTACCGTCAAATCTTGGGTGAGAACCTCCTTCCCTCAGCCAGGGCATTGAAAATGGGTCGTGGATGGGTATTCCAGCATGACAATGACCCAAAACACACAGCCAAGGCAACAAAGGAGTGGCTCAAGAAGAAGCACATTAAGGTCCTGGAGTGGCCTAGCCAGTCTCCAGACCTTAATCCCATAGAAAATCTGTGGAGGGAGCTGAAGGTTCGAGTTGCCAAACGTCAGCCTCGAAACCTTAATGACTTGGAGAGGATCTGTAAAGAGGAGTGGGACAAAATCCCTCCTGAGATGTGTGCAAACCTGGTGGCCAACTACAAGAAACGTCTGACCTCTGTGATTGCCAACAAGGGTTTTGCCACCAAGTACTAAGTCGAAGGGGTCAAATATTTATTTCCCTCATTAACATGCAAATCAATTTATAACTTTTTTGAAATGCGTTTTTCTGGATTTTTTTGTTGTTATTCTGTCTCTCACTGTTAAAATACACCTACCATTAAAATTATAGACTGATCATTTCTTTGTTAGTGGCCAAACATACAAAATCAGCAGGGGATCAAATACTTTTTTCACTCACTGTACATCTTTTCCCAGTAGGAAAAGCATGAGGGGATGAGTACATTTATGAAGTGCTGGTTGTTTTCCATTCTGTATTTAATTTTTGTATTGCTTAAGGCCTAATCCCAAAGACAAGCTAGCATCCAGCTTTCGTCTGCTTCATTCATGAGATGGGTAAGAAATGTAATCTGTGGGTGATGTCACAGCTTTTCCCAGAGCTGATTACATGAGCCATGGCACTGAGAGCTAAGCCAATAGGAGCATCCAGCAGTGAGTCACCAAGCTGTTCATCAACAGAGGCTTATGATTAATGCACACTTTTCATATCCGTGTTACATAAGATGCTTTAGATAAGGGGAAAATGTATAGTCACCAGGGGTGGAAATGACAGGGTTAATCTTTCTGCAGTCCTACTAAGAAAATACAAATATACAGTACTGTGCAAAAGTTTTAGGCAGGTGTGAAAAAATGCTGTAAAGTAAGAATGCTTTCAAAAATAGACATGTTAATAGATTATATGTATCAATTAACTAAATGCAAAGTGAGAGAACAAAAGAAAAATCTAAATCAAATCCATATTTGGTGTGACCACCCTTTGCCTTCAAAACAGCATCAGTTCTTCTAGGTACACTTGCACAAAGTCTGGGATTTTGTAGGCATATACTCAGGTGTATGATTAAACATTTATATCAAACAGGTGCTAATGATCATCAATTCAATATGTAGGTTGAAACACAATCATTAACTGAAACAGAAACAGCTGTGTAGGAGGAATAAAACTGGGTGAGGAACAGCCAAACTCAGCTTACAAGGTGAGGTTGCTGAAGACAGTTTACTGTCAAAAGTCATACAACATGGCAAGACTGAGCACAGCAACAAGACACAAGGTAGATATACTGCATCAGCAAGGTCTCTCCCAGGCAGAAATGCAGACAGGGGTTTCTAGATGTGCTGTCCAAGCTCTTTTGAAGAAGCACAAAGAAATAAACGTTGAGGACCGTAGACGCAGTGGTCGGCCAAGGAAACTTACTGCAGCAGATGAAAGACACATCATGCTTACTTCCCTTCACAATCGGAAGATGTTTCAACATCATCGAGTCTGTCTGCGATTACATGAAGAGAGAGAAGCAACTGAGGCTGCCTAAATCCACAGAAGAACTGTGGTTAGTTCTCCAAGATGTTTGGGCCAACTTACCTTCCGAGTTCCTTCAAAAACTGTGTGCACGTGTACTTAGAAGATTTGATGCTGTTTTGAAGGCAAAGGGTGGTCACACCAAATATTGATTTGATGTAGATTTTTCTTCTGTTCACTCACTTTGCATTTTGTTAATTGATAAATATAATCTATTAACATGTCTATTCCTGAGCAATACAGGCAACTGCGCCACTTTCTATTTTTTTTTAATGTGAGATAGACCCTAAATCACCACAGTTAACATCTGCAGCTTGCATGTTTGCTGTTTGAACTGCTCACAGCTCAGCCACATCGGTCTTCACGATATAGTTATGCATTATTTGAAATATTTTTCTAACATTTCACCTTCTGCTTTTCTCCAATAACGCTATATATATAACCCTATAAATATATATATATATATATATATATATATATATATATATATATATATATATATATATATACACACACACAGTGGGTGAAAAAAGTATTTGATCCCCTGCTGATTTTGTATGTTTGCCCACTGACAAATAAATGATCAGTCTATAATTTTAATGGTAGGTGTATTTTAACAGTGAGAGACAGAATAACAACAAAAAAATCCAGAAAAACGCATTTCAAAAAAGTTATAAATTGATTTGCATGTTAATGAGGGAAATAAATATTTGACCCCTTCGACTTAGTACTTTGTGGCAAAACCCTTGTTGCCAATCACAGAGGTCAGATGTTTCTTGTAGTTGGCCACCAGGTTTGCACACATCTCAGGAGGGATTTTGTCCCACTCCTCTTTGCAGATCCTCTCCAAGTCATTAAGGTTTCGAGGCTGACGTTTGGCAACTCGAACCTTCAGCTCCCTCCACAGATTTTCTATGGGATAGGCTATTAAGGGATATTAAAGCCACTCCAGGACCTTAATATGCTTCTTCTTGAGCCACTCCTTTGTTGCCTTGGCTGTGTGTTTTGGGTCATTGTCATGCTGGAATACCCATCCACGACCCATTTTCAATGCCCTGGCTGAGGGAAGGAGGTTCTCACCCAAGATTTGACGGTACATGGCCCCGTCCATCGTCCTTTTGATGCGGTGCAGTTGTCCTGTCCCCTTAGTAGAAAGACACCCCCAAAGCATAATGTTTCCACCTCCATGTTTGACGGTGGGGATGGTGTTCTTGGGGTCATTCCTCCTCCTCCAAACACAGTGAGTTGAGTTGATGCCAAAGAGCTTGATTTTGGTCTCATCTGACCACAACACTTTCACCCAGTTCTCCTCTGAATCATTCAGATGTTCATTGGCAAACGTCAGACGGGCCTGTACATGTGCTTTCTTGAGCAGGGGGGCCTTGCGGGCGCTGCAGGATTTCAGTCCTTCACGGCGTAGTGTGTTACCAATTGTTTTCTTGGTGACTATGGTCCCAGCTGCCTTGAGATCATTAACAAGATCCTCCCATGTAGTTCTGGGCTGATCCCTCACCGTTCTCATGATCATTGAAACTCCACGAGGTGAGATCTTGCATGGAGCCCCAGACCGAGGGAGACTGACAGTTATTTTGTGTTTCTTCCATTTGCGAATAATCGCACCAACTGTTGTCACCTTCTCACCAAGCTGCTTGGCGATGGTCTTGTAGCCCATTCCAGCCTTGTGTAGGTCTACAATCTTGTCCCTGACATCCTTGGACAGCTCTTTGGTCTTGGCCATGGTGGAGAGTTTGGAATCTGATTGATTGATTGCTTCTGTGGACAGGTGTCTTTTATACAGGTAACGAGCTGAGATTAGGAGCACTCCCTTTAAGAGAGTGCCCCTAATCTCAGCTCATTACCTGTATAAAAGACACCTGGGAGCCAGAAATCTTGCAGATTGATAGGGGATCAAATACTTATTTCCCTCATTAACATGCAAATCAATTTATAACTTTTTTGAAATGCGTTTTTCTGGATTTTTTTGTTGTTATTCTGTCTCTCACTGTTAAAATACACCTACCATTAAAATTATAGACTGATAATTTCTTTGTCAGTGGGCAAACATACAAAATCAGCAGGGGATCAAATACTTTTTTCCCTCACTGTATATATATATAGGGGTCTATGGGAAATAGATTTATGATGGCTCTTCAGGAACCAACTAGGTTTAAAAAAGTTGTCTAATTAATCAATTTATTTTTATTATTTACTCCCAAGTTGTGAAAAATAACACATTCTCACAGAACAGTGATTTACAAGAGTGTGAAATGCACCTTCAAAGCCTATTTTGCTCCGATTAAGCATTTGCTATTCTTGCCTCCAAATGGACTCCAAGCCCCATGAACATTTTTTTCAGGCCAAATTTGTCTCTTTATATTCTCAAACCATGGGGCAAAAAACATTTTTTGGGGAAAATGGCTTTGATAATTCCCTTTGAAGGGGCAATCACTGACAAGAATAATATTGCCTCAGAGTGGTATACATATTTGTGGGCATCCATTGACAGCCTCTCTCTCAGACACATTGTCAGCCTAATCTCTAATCGCAGTCTGTTTGCCTAATCCCTCTCTGACAGTCTCCCAAACGCACACTAATGTGCGCCTGCCTCTCTTTCCTGCAGCAGGGCCTTTGTTTCCTGTGAAGAACTGCCGCTGAGCCCCCGGCATGAGCAGGCCAAGCGGCTGCTGGAGAGAGCCCGAATGAAGGCCCGATCTCACCCTCTCAAAGCCGACCACAGCATCCTGCCTGTCCAGAAAGACACCCTGTAAGTCAAGCTACCTTCTTCTGCTGTCTCTCTTCTCTTGACTGTTGTTATTGTTTGGAAGGATTTAGCCATCATATCACGCATGCCTGGGCCAGTCTAAACGATAAACCAAAAAGGGTGGAAAACAGCACAGCTTGATTTTTCTCAAGAGAGACAGGTTGCGAATACAGTGAATACTCTTGAGTGTGTTCAGGTTTTGCCCCCTTGCAAAAAGCTACAGCAATGCAGAGTAGTTGTTTTTTGAGGGGGTTTGGTATGTTGTTATTTATTTTATCATGTCTGTTTCTGTCAGCGGTTTTGTTTCATTTTTTGGAATGCTCGTTCAAATTCAGACAGCTTTAAAATCAGCACACTTGAGACCAGCATAAGTGGTAACTGCTTATTGTATCAAGTGTTTGGTGTTTGCTTCCTTTTACCTTCTAAAGTGTAAATGATCTAATTGGCAAGGAAGGAAATTTAGTTTTTGTAAAATCTCTTTAAAAGAAAGCCTCAAGGATGCAATTGTTTCCAGTATATTAAAGATCATCTTGTAGAATATTGTACATATTGTGGTATATAACATGTTATATACATGTAAAACAGATATCACTCTAAATAGCAAAACAGCAACAGGTTATTTGACAGTTATAAGAGGTTATTACTTTTTATTTTACATTTTGTGTAGTTAATCACTTCTACATTTACTACTATATTACATTAGTAATAATTTCATAATGATACTGTGTTAATTTGCATTGGCAAGGTTTTAAACCTTTTAAGAAGGCTATTGCAGTGCACAGCAAATGTAATTAAAAACTTACTCCAGCTACTTATTTCATACAAATTTTAGGTTATGCAGTATTCTTTAACTGTTAACACTCCATATCCATACACTAACATTTTGATATACTCCTTAATCCAAAATTGAATCAGCATGTAGATTTTTGGATTAGTAGATTTTTTTATCTTTCATTCCTACAGTATTTGGATAAACTATCTACCAGGCCAAATCTGCACACTTCTCTCATTCAGTTAGATTTATTAAAAACAAATTAGCTGTAAAAATAAAAATATGAGCAACAATATGAATACAATTCGATACTTTTTGTTTAAATTCAAGAGTTTCTAGCCCTGGTTGGACAGCATTGAATGCAGCAATGATCCAGCTTAGTCATGTCACATTGCATGTTGAAATACATTGTAGAAGGTTCTTTAACGCTATCCTATATTTAGCATTAGATAATGTTTTCTTTGGAAAAGGCACAAAAAAAAGACTGACTAGTAGATTATATAAACGAATTATATTATATCCCCTTCACATATGTTTAATTCCTCCAAAACCCTACTAAAATATCTGAGGTTTCACCCATTACATAGTTCAGCAAATATTTTATTACACTAATGCAACAGAAATGTACACTTTCCCAACAATAATATTTTAACTTATGTTTCAATACTGCGTGTCTCAACAAACAGGCCTGAATTTTTATTTTTTTCCCCACATGCATTTCAAAGATATTTTCTAAAACCCTGTTTATCTGCTTTGCACAACCACACGTGAATGACAGGCCGGGTGGACAGCTTTCCTTGCTTTTGCCCTTGTCTATTTCTGACACACAACCGTTATGCAAGCTGGACTTACGCAACAGAGGAGTATAGATAAATGTTGTTCCCACTGTTCTCAAGCACTTCGGTTCGATTACTGATCTTGCCGAATCAGGATGGTGCCAAAGCTTCCCCACTGCTCTGAATATTCTTTCCTCAAGCTGTACATTACATTTTTTTTCTTTTATCCAAAGTGTATTTTTTTTCTTAATAATATACCTCCTTCCTAGAAGCTTCCTGGGCATTTGGCATTTTCCTTAATCACATAATCTATTTAATTGAATGCATATTTTATTTAACTGCAAACAATAATATGTACAGTATAAAAAATATAAATATATATATATATATTATTAATTATAATAATGATGATGTGTGGTATAGTGGTTAATGCTGCTGCCTCACAGCTCCTGGGACCTAGGTTTGAATCTGGCCTTGGGTGCCCATCATGTTGGGCTACAGCTTGCTGTGACTATGTACTGGATAAAGTGTTTTTTGAAGATGGATGACTGGATAATTATAATAATAATAATGAATTACTGTGAATTTAAATTCAGATACAATTGTGTAACATATCCTGAAATGTATGTAAATGTTGAAATGTTTTGTTTGTTAATCATAGGTCAAAAATTGCAGAATTAACTGATTGACCTGTAAATCAAGAATTTGGTATTTGTGTAATGCAACAGTAATGGCAGAAGCTTGTACACTGCATGCAAAAACAATGGTCACAAATGTGATTGAATAGGTATATATTAAAATGCCCAATCAGAACATGTTTTCTGTATGCAGAACCTCTCTAGCCCAGTTCAACAACCCTGCTGACCTGTACATAGAAAGTGTTTTTGTCACTGCAGTCTCATTAAGATATGCCAAAATTTGAATGATGAGGCAGCAGCATTAACCACTATACCACACATCATTTGAATATGCCAAAACATTTAAACATTTACATACATTTCAGGATATGTTACACAATTTTATCTGAATTTAAATTCACAGTAATTCATTATTATTATTATAATTTGAAATTTGAAGGATAAAAACAGAACAGTCTTCTTTCAAATTCTGTTTATTCTACCCTCCAAAATCACAACCTTGACAACTTTGATTGTCCTTTTTAATTTGATGCTTGGAAAGTTTCTTTAGCGGTCCTGCACCCGTCTCCCCACCTCCCATTCCCACATTCCCTCCTCATCACGGTGCTGTCACCTCCTCCAGCTGTTACCGATCAGATCAAAGCCCTTAGAAAGATTCACAGCGCGCAAACAGATGCCAGTTAGCTGCTCGCTGGGCTGTTTCACACAGCGCATACTGCTCCGCCGGGGCAGGAATCACCGGAGCGATGATGCGAACTCTCAGTTCGCTCACGCAAACGTCCTGCCACTTGACAGCTTACACTGGCAGAGTTAGCTGCGTTTGCCAGTGAACTCAACCGAGCCGGAGCTGCACTGGAGCTGCTGCTGCTGCTGCCAAGCTGCGGTTTACAATCAAAGGAGGCTTTGCAAGAGGAGAGGGCTTCTCCTGGAAAAGACAGATGTTATGGGATACATACTGGCACCACTTTATTAGTCAAATAGATTGAACTGCTAATGAGTGTGGGGCAACTGAACTGTTCTGGGGTTTCAGCTGGAGATCTTAAGTCTAATGAATCATCCCTATGGTTCGAATCCGCCATTAAGAAGACATTGATGAATTAAGACTATACTGGCCTGATAATAATAGGCAACATTTGAGAGTAGCAATTGGTATCAGAAACACGTCTTTTGTTTCTTATTTCCTTATAAGTTAAATGAGCTTTATTTCCTACTTTGACCTCAAAACCCCAAACATACATATATTTATCTGGGTTACTTTTTGGTGAGTCTAGACTGAATAGCTGACAATGCCCTTCTGAGTGTTGTATTATCAGAGAGGCATTCTGGGAATGTAGTGCTTAAAATGACTAATAATTTGTAACATGATAGTGAGAGGCAGTAT
Organism: Amia ocellicauda; assembly: GCF_036373705.1. NCBI lineage: Eukaryota > Metazoa > Chordata > Actinopteri > Amiiformes > Amiidae > Amia > Amia ocellicauda. The sequence continues at coordinate 7,861,754 of NC_089868.1, forward strand.
TGCAAAGGAATTTTGAATCCCCATAGAAAAACTGTCCTTAGCTATGTATTTGTATATATGTATGTATGTATGTATTTCTTAAACAGTGGTATGGAAGAGATTAGACAGAACAGCTCTATTAATCTTTGTGTTGTGTGCTGGTGTTTCTCTCTTGCAGGGAGCCATCAGGGAACAGTCGTCTGCGGAGGGGACTGACGGGGAAGGAGGGGTCGGCGCCTGCATGCGGGAACCTCAGTGACTCTTCCAGCGGAGACTCGGGCTGCGGGCCCCGGCGGCGGCACGGACAGTCTCCCACCAGGGTGCGTTTCGAGGACGAGTCAGCGCAGGACGCGGAGGTGCGCTACCTGGAACGGCTTCAGCAGAGGAGGAGGGCAGCCGAGCGGGGGCAGGGCCTCCTGGTCTCCAAGCCCCACCTTTCCTCCTATATCAACGGGGTTCCCACCAAAAGAGAGGGTGGTTCGGGCAAAGCAGAGCGAGGTCGGAGCCCTGAGGGAGCCCCTTTATGGAGCAAAAAGACCAGGAGGAACCATGAGGGGAGTCACGCCAACACAACTAGCTCTGACAAGGCTGGCAAGAAGTGTAACTCATGCGGGTCATTCCTCGAGGGGGCAGATCAGAGTTTACTGCTGAGCAAGCAGGGTCAAATCCACCTCTCTAACACTCATGCCCTGCTGCAAGAGGTCTGCCCCTATAAACTGGAGTCCACAGTAAAGGCGATACCGTGCTGGGTGCCCCCGTCTCACCACCGCGTCCGAACTGAGCGCATCAAGGAAACATACATTGGGGAAGTTACCGCTATTGATGACATAGACTCCGGGAGAGAAGACGGGACTTACAGACCAGCAGGTGACACCGACCACATGAGTGTATCCGGACAGGCCTTGTACAGGCAAGAAGGGAAGGGAAATCTGAGCAAGGACTGTTTGGAAGAAACACCAAGAAATGGCACTGGGGAAAACTGCCAATCTCTGAACAAAACCAAGAAGAGATCTAAAATTATCGATGGGGGTATTGGAGGCACGAACAACTACGGTAGAGAAGTTGCTGCCATCAATGACCAAGACATGGCTCTGCCTCAAGAGAACCCAAGGCCCAGTCCCAACGGAGCAGAGAATGGATCTCCCAGCTCCAAAAGTACAACATTGCCTCCCAACCCTTATAACACAGAGCTGAATTCTCATGTTCCTTCTCCAAGCACAGACGAGGTCCCAGTGCCGCCACTGGTGGAAGTGCCAGTGTGTAACACCCACCCTAACTCTGACCTCGGCCCCTCTTCTATGCAGCCCAAGAAATCTGCTTTGAAAAGTGGGTCCAAGAACAGGCCCAACGGTCAACGCGTCGTGAAGGTCCTGCCCTCTCTGCAGTACCGCCTGATCCACTTAGACACCGAGGACCAGGATTCATACTTTTCTCAGGGCGGGGACCCCCAGGGCAGTGACCATCATGCCAGCCTGAACTCCCTCCACCATTCTCTGGACGAGCACCTGTGCGCCGTGCTGAGCTACGGCTCGGAGGAGTTGGCCAATGAAAATGGACGTCGCCAGCCATGCGTTTCCACTAACAACTGCAACAACACCCACACTTCCAGACCGGCCTCCTTGAAGTGTGCCGCCACCAGAGCTGTGGGCGACCAGAGTGTGCCAGCTGCGCTGGAACTGAGCAACACTGCCTCTGAATCAGGTAAGCATTCTGGAAGGTATTGCTACAAAGGTAGATAGTTCCCACTCACACTACCTTACAGCCTGCGTGGGACAGCATAGTGTCTGTGTAGGTTGTCACAGAAGGCTCAGAAGTTTAAAGCAGTGATTGCAATGGAATACATGCCACCCCAAAAAAGATCTGACAGCTCTGCAGTGTACAAATGACTGCCCATTTTCTGAAAATACATTTGTTTTTAAGTTTTAAAGTTACATATCTAGCAAGGGTAACAACAAAATAGAAAGGACAAGTGACGTTTCAGCTTTACAACACATAAAGTAAAGAGTCAGTTTAAAGGCAAAAACGATATATAGAAGTTGTGGAGAAATTGGCAGTGTTATTTTATTATTTTTCCATGAGAGATTGAACTCCCTACATTTAGCTCCAGTTGTGTTGATTTTCATTCTAAAGGTGCTGTCTGGGTCATTACATTAATTGAACACTTCATTCTTTGAAAGGCAGGCTCCAATGAAAGGTCCTGTACCCATTGGGATTAGAGTGGGTGTGACTGGACTGTGAGATCCAAGAACAGGCTTCCATCTCAACCCTTTTGAGACGTACGGTTTAGAAATGCAGTTCAACTCCTCAGCTGGGAAGGAAGGAATAGAAAGAAGTTGTACCTCTAATACAGATGTTATAGAAATTATTTACACCCTTTATCTGAAGTCTCTTATGGCTGAATCAGTATTCAACAAACTGACAAGATTAATCAGTATGAATTAACAAACAATTCGAATTAAACCTAGTGAATCACTGAATGACCTTGGCTGAAATGAAGAGGGTGAGCCATTTTGACTACTACTGTACTAAATAATTCAACATGGCAGCACAGCCCTAATATCATTTTCCAATGAGGTAACCAGTCTTCTATGGTAGACACATTTTCCATCCATCAGTAGCAGAATGTTATAGTCACATATTTCAGTTTTAATTTCCATGCCTCATTTCGACTCACCTGCTGCTGATGACTGGATGTGTTGTAGGCCCTCTGGAGGGGAACTAGGCAGTGATGAAGAACTGTGTGAGAGTGTGGCCGCTGCATCCACAAAAACACAATGCAACTACCAAAGACACCTGATAACACAGGCCCACTTTGCATGCAATTCTCAGTTGCCTCAAACAAGGGCGCAGCGGGGGGGGGGGGGCGTGCATCGTGAGACCGAGGGGTGGGGGTTCCCATTTGGGGGCCCCCCCTCAGCTCGGGGCCCCAGGCAATTGCCTACAATGCCTACCCCCTTGCGACGCCCCTGGTCAACAGCAGAATGTAATGATTGATAGATACAACCTTTTCTTTGTTGTTCAGATTATTTATTTCCATCCCTTTTTTTGTGAACAAGAGAACTTACATGGAATCAAAGGTCACCTCTGTCTCTGTAATACAAGCCAAACCAGTGTGCCTGTAGCCAGTGTCTTCACCCATGCCTGAGGATATCGTCTGAGTCATTGAATTGCTTTCAGTCCAGTTGAATCATGTCAGTACATAGAAACAACTGAGATGTGTTCTAACACGCTTAGCCCACAAGTATGGTAGGTTAAAACAATAATTTTAGTTTAGTTTTTGTGCCTGCAAAATAGTACTACTCTAGATTATTTTATATTTTTACACTGTAGGGCCTTGGCCCACCTAGTATGGACTGGGAGCATGCTTCATTTATAATCCCATTCCCAAGTGTAGCTAATCTTGTTCTCTGAATTAGTCTTCAAGAATTATTATGATTATTATAATTAACCTATTGATTATTTATTCAAAGCCCAGCAAAATTCTTTCCTATACACTATCCAGATCTAAGCTAGAATCAATGTTCGAACACAAAGTGAAGGCACAGTAAATTAATGCATTGCAGTGACTGAAAGGAAAAGGTTGCCGCTAATGAAAATAAATCATGTTTTTAAAGCATTTCTGAAGAGAGCAAATCGGATCATAACCAACACAAAGCAGGTATTCCAAAAATGTTATTACTCTTGGTTTGTGTTTTTACAGACGTTCTGCCAGTTTTGGTCCCCACTTTTGTTTTCTGTTAAAGCAGCCCAATGGGACTGGATGTGCTCTGTTTTGTCCCTGACTACTCATTTTCTACACATCCCAGAGTGACATCCCAGACACAGAGATCACAAAAATCATCCAGTGCTGGCCCACAGTGGTTTTAGATACTATGTTAACTGGGGCAGTATTTTTTACTGCCTCCCATCCCTCTCAATACAGCGGGGTCCTTATTAATAAGTGTCTTGAACTGTGCTCATCTTGTAAGCTGACAAAACAAAGAGAAGATAATATTCTCAGAGGAGAGGAAGGCTGGTGACAGTCAAAGCTGTCCTTCATCAGGGGCTTTTTGACACCTCTGCCAATGCAACAGGGAAATCAGAGCTTCAGTAAACAACTCATTAGAATCTCTGCATATTAATCTAAGTTGGGGAGATTTAATTGCCAATCGTGAACTAATCAGGACGTGCTTCACTCCCCCCTCCCCCTACTGTGCAACATGTTAGCTTCTGTCACCCCTGTGCCCACACTTATTAGTCATAACTGAGCTCCAGGCACGGGTATAAGCTAGACAAGATAGAGTTGATTTTAAACTTTTCAACTCCCCCCCTCTGCTATCCCTTGAGTGCTTTCACACATGTGCTAACTCATATTTCCACTCTTAATTTTTAACCCCCCTCCCCTCCAAAAAATAATGTAAGCAGGAGATGTTTTCTAATTTGCTTGGAAACCACTGGCACATGTTAATCGGTGGCTTTTCTGGAAAGATAATTTTTTAACCAAATTGTAGAAACTCCATTTTGGTTGGACTGTGTGTTACTCTTAGCCTTCAAGATGTTTTTCAGATTTCTCTCTAGTTTCTGTACACTGTCCAAGAAAGTATCAAGACTAGATAATAATGTTTATTTTTGTATTTTAAGTCTCTTGTGGTGTGTCATTCCCCCACATTTTGTTTTATTTTGCTATTGATGTGAAAATCTTTTTTTTTAAGAAATTAGTAACCTTTGCACACTAGTTCTTCTTAAAGTCCATTTCTTGATTGCAGGGTTTCACGATTCCTTAAGTCTCGAGGATTATGGTCATCAGCCTTGCAGCTTAAGAGAAACTTTCTAATGTCCTTTTCTAATAACTAGCATCAGCTACTGCTTTTCTTTTAAATCCACATGTTTATTGAGATTTTGAAAGTCACTAAGTAGTAACATATTTTTTAAGTTCATTTTTTGTTCTTTCTAGCCTCCTGCCACACCGTGACACAAATGCATCTGCAAGCCAAGTTTAGAACAGAAAATGCGAGCAACCCATAGCAGCTAACACTTTTGTTCTGGCAACGATATGTGAGGTTGCATTTTGGTTTTTCCAACATATCCTGGCGGCTACAAATGTGGGTTTCCACAAAGTTATATTCACTTTTCACTTTATTTGAAGGTTGCCACAATGTTATTTGATTAGCTGGGAAGCCAAGGCCCTTGACAAATTAGGATTTAAAGACGATTCACCCAACCAATTCACCATGCACTTTCCATTGCTAGAATCCCCTGCATGGAAGTGGGACTGAGCCCGTCGTTTGTTTTCCTCCAGGTCACCAGCTGAATGGGAGTTTCTACCACCTGGCAGCCAACACTGTGCAGCTCCCAGAATTCCACAACACACGTTCTGAGCCGCTGTCTAATGGGGACTCGAGACACAGAGGACCTCTGAAAGCAGAACATACAAGAGAAAGCACCGCTGCTACTGAGTAAGTGTGAGCCTGTTTTAATCCTAAATATGAGATGTTTAATATCAGACAGAAGTCATACAATGTCTGATAAAATCCCTGCTCTGAGACACACGTCTGCCATTCCGAATTCACAGTTACAGTCATCATACATGAGGAAAGATTGTGCCTGGAAACATGTTTTGTAGTGCATACTGGCCTTATTTCAAGCAGCGGGCTACAACTCCTGCTTGCTACACTGCCGGTATTGTCTCAGACTGCTAGTGTACTCGGTGGTGCAATGCTGCCCTCTCTTGGGAACAAACAGTAAATGACTGATAAAGGAGTTTCATTATTATGTATCTGCTTTAGTTCAGTGTTATCTCTACAGATGTGTGCAAGAGTACAGCTTGAGATTTCAAAACTGCTTATAGGTAGGTGATTATAAGAACAAGAGTCACAGTAGTTATAATAAAGGGAACTGCTCAAGGGACAGCAATTTAGATAATAAGTGGCTTTAGTTGAGACTTCAGGAAGGATAATAAATGAATAACTTTAAATTCACTAGGCATTGTTGGATTGCCATTTTTTAATGTGTTTTTTTGGTCACACTTTTCAATAATAGGCAATAATAATACAGTGAAGTCCAAGATAAGAGCTATGAGCTAAAGGTAGGGGGCATGGGAGAAATCACAGTGAACAATAGGAGATCTAATAATGTAAGCAGAAGTATAAAGAAGCATAGTTTCTTCTGTGTATGTACTGTGTATGAACTGCAGTGGTCTAATAACACTGCTCCAACATTGCCAGTAAACCACCCATCCCATGGTGTTTCCACAAGAGTAATGAGAGAGCCAGCAGCCCCCAATTCTTACAAGACTACAGATAATATTACACCAACGTTGCTAAATTCCACAAAAACAGGAGATGGGGGAGGGCCATTGGTTTGTCCCAGTGTTGGACCCAATACCTGTGTGCTTGGGCACTGGAAATGACCCTGCTCTTGTTCCTGTGTGTCCAAAGCTCAGCGAAGAACTTGGAGATGCGGGAGGGTCGGCCCAGGTTGTCCCTCAGGAGGTTCCTCTCGGCCATCAGCCAAGGCACCGTGGGCAAGCTGGGCAAAGGCCGCTCCAGCAGCATGGAGCACTTGAGCGGCACTCCGATAGGCAGTGGCAGCCCACCCTGTGCCCCACACAAGCACAGCGGCCAGCTGAAGAAAACGCCTTCCCTGCAGTCACTGCGCCTGGTGAGTAGTCCTGGCACAAGTTATGCTTGTAGTATCCGATTTTCTAAAGTCGGTATGTGATATATTCATGAGTGAGGGCAGAGGAAATTAGTCTATAAGAATACAACACTATACTTTCAACAGATTTCAACAGTGTGACTTTAAATGATCTGTGTGGTTTATAATAGCGAACGTACTGGTAGGTGTCTGAGCTTTGTCACTGTCCTGGGACTAAATCTGTCTGCTTTTGCATCACCTGACAACTGTCACTTCACCTGTTTCCCACCAGGGGTCTCCTTTCTCCCAGCTCCGCAAAGCCTCTTCGGTCCAGAGCCTCCAGTCACCGAAGAGAAAGGGCGATCGCTCCAGTGCCTACCTGGTGGGGGAGCCATCCTCCTTCAGCCCAACACACAGGTATGCACTCTGACTGATGGCGCTTGCATCACATGCACAAGGATAAAGATCGAGTCTGAGTAACGCACAGCAAGAGTGCTGGCAAGAAGGGTCAAATGCCCTTTCGCTAAAAAACGTAATAAGGGTAGCTGTCTTTTTACCACGCACCATCTACTCCAGATTTTCAATAAAAGAAGAAGTAGATGTTGATTTAAGACATTGGAATGAGGAAGTTTTCCTTAGTTACAAGTTGTTGAGTGTGCTTGTTGCTATGCATGTTGTCTGGCTTTTTGGTCATGTTACAAAATAAACATACAGAGTGACTTTAAATGATGACATGAATATTTGACATGCATATTTGACATGATATTTGACATGAATATCAACTCCATTTGTTACTGTACACACCAGCTCTGTTAACTGTCACTTTTCAGCTTCACGTCATCCTGTGAATCTTTCTGTCCCGTTCTGATGCAAAGGAAACCACAGCATTGAATTAACCCTTCCTGCCTGCTTGTCACCTCCTTTTGACCCTCCCCCGCTAGCCCCTGTCTTCTGTGTGGTGTGTGTGTTTTTCTGTCAGCCCCTGGGTATTTAGAGGATGTTGTGGAGGCCAGCACATTTAATTTTCACAGCCCTCTCACACCTCAGTAGTTTCCTCCTTCTGGAGACAGTGCGGCTGCGCGTCTCCAGCGTAGACCCTCTCTTGCGTGACCCGAATGAACCCTTCCTCTCAGGGAGCAGGCTTTTAAAGTGCAGTGAGAGTGCGCTTGGCTATGAATGGCATGTGGAAAAAGCCGGGTTGTGCAACTCCCAGAATATTTTCGATTTGCCTTGGTCGCAGGCTGTGACTGCCTGCCTGCAATAAAAATAGCTCTGCCTTGCCAAAAGGTATAGCATGTGCAAGGCTTTCGTCTGTCACAACAACATAGGGGGTAGGACCTCTTCCATTGCACACTGCGGATATAGATGAAAATCCCACCTGTGCAGACAATCGCTTTGTTGACACACACTCACAAACACATGCATGCACGTGATAAAAGCCTGAGAGAGAACGAGAGGTTTCCGGAGCTCACTGTGATTTAACAGCTGATAAGTCAGTAACCATTAAAGGCAGCATGAAGAAATGCAAGTCCCCCAGAGGACAGATTCAGTCAGGTGCTCCGGGCCTGCATTGAATAAATTCATGATTTGGCAAAAGGATAAACATGGCTACTTCTATGAATGAGTAGCAGTACAAACATTTTTTTTTCAAGTCATCCTTTTAATCTACTAAGCTTGGTCCTAGTGCTATCTAAACAAAACATGTTCCCCTTATGCCAATATTACTAAACACGATATTTGATATATATATATATATATATATATATATATATATATATATATATATATTAATATACAGTACTGCAGATAGAAGCACAAAGAAACGGGCAACGTTGAGGACCGTAGACGCAGCAGATGAAAGACACACCATGCTTACTTCCCTCACAATCGGAAGATGTCCAGCAGTGCCATCAGCTCAGAATTGGCAGAAAACAGTGGGACCCTGCTCCATGCTGTTTTGAAGGCAAAGGGTGGTCACACCAAATATGGATTTGATTTAGATTTGCTTTTAGAAATGCTTTGCATTTAGTTAATTGATAAATATAATCTATTAATATGTCTATTTTTGAAAGCATTCTTACTTTACAGCATTTTTTCACACCTGCCTAAAACTTTTGCACAGAACTGTATGTATACGAAATTGATCATAACAGACAGCATTGCTTTAAGAGAAGGTATGGGGTTGCTCTACAGTTTTCAGCAGGCGCAATGGCCCCTTTAAAGGCCCCCCCAACCCCTGCCCCAGCCTTTTATCAGGATATCAAAACACAGACGACAGCTTCCCCCAGCAGCAGCAGCGTGTCACTGTGGTGACAGTCAATTACTCCTCCAGCTTCACTGAAAAACCTCAACACACCAGCGGCTGAGGGGGGAAATTCCTAGCCTTCTGATTGGACCTGGGCTTACATCACCACACACAAGAGCCAATGAGCGTGCCCGGTAGTCATGGGATGTGGCGGCTATAAATGGCTAACAATAAACAAGGCAAGCAGTGCAGAGAGGCAGTTCGGTCTCTCAGCCTGGAGGGAAAGAGGGCCAGCTCCTGTGTAACTGCCCTCGTCACACGCTTCCAAATCACCCCTTCACTGCGGCATGTTTGCATTTTTAACCCAGTGGCTTCCAAACTATACACTTTAGGGATTCAATTCCCTGATGTTATTTTGTCGGACTTCATCTGCTTATTTTATTTTATTTACCTGAAACCTCAATGATTTATTAAACAAGTGTTCCATATTCAATTAGACATAATTTCAGACCTGAGCACAATAAGATAAATCATTGTGAGTTGTCAAGTGCTACAGATGCGTTCCATTTTTATTTATTTTTCTCCTGGGTTGATTTGATGGCAGTAGAAGACTATAAAAATAGGACAATGCCTCCAAGCCCCCCTCTCATCCTTACACCATCTCTTTCACATACACACCCACACAGGCAGGCAAGGCATACACACACACACACACACACACACACACACAGCTGTGACTCCTTCTGTGACATCACTGGCTTCCACCCCCATTCACATCAGAAAAACAACCAATAGCCAGCTGCCTGTTCTTAACCCTTTCATGTAAAACTTGCGTGGGGCCTTGGCTTACATTTAGATTAGGAACATGCATTACGTTCAGCTGTATTGATTCATAATTGTATATATTTATTTTTTGATCTCCTGGGCTTTCTGCTTTATTATCATCACCACTTTCAGTCTCTATGGGTCAGAGTGGGGGCGGAAAATCACCTATTAGGAGGTGATAGCCACCAGCCAGTCTGAAAAAGCCCCTCAGTGAAGGAAATGACAGCATGGCTTTCAGTGGCTTTTTAGTTTTTTTCAGTTTTTGTGCTCTAGTGCAAATGTTCTCAGCATAACAACATAGCAAATCAGCAGACCAGTACACTGCTAGCCTGACGGCCTAACCGAACTCTCAAGACACATGTATGTTAGTGTAGGGAACAGAGCTCGAATATAACACACATGCATACATTTTTCAGTACTGAGCTAATGTGTTTACGAAACCTGGTTTGTACTGTGTTCCCCTAACACCTCCTCCTTGACTGCTCTTCCTTGTGCTATATCCTTTTCCTTCCCAGCCACTGAAAAATTACACAGCATGGAATGAAAAGTTAACATCCACTTGATGGCTGATCTAGGTGGAAGAGATCCCACCTTCAGAAGAATCAAATTAGCAATGGAGGGATATTAATGAACCAAAGATTGTAGAGACATTTAATTCCAATATTGGTGTATGTGCATTTTAAAACATTTTAGGGTAAGAACAGGTATAATCAATAATAATACATTTTAATTTCTATAATAATTTCTATAATCCTCAATGTAAGGATTTATAGATTAGCAGTAAGATCTTAAAATCTATTCAGTATTTCCCTGACAGCCAGTGAAGAGAGGCAAGGAAAAATATAGGCAGCATTGTTGTGAACATAGTGAAACCCGGGGGGAGGGAACTTACAGAGCAATTACAAAACATCTGGAACAAATGGTAATTATGTCCAATTAAGCTAATCATTGAATTCATTAATGGACTTAAGGGTTTTTACACCACTCCTGGACCAGGGTAGCCTACCACTGTTATAATCTATAAACGCCCTTGGGAGAGAGCCCAGCATGCAAGAAGCCCATCCAAGGTCCGTTCTGGTCATCACATCTCTCTCTAGCTCTGACTGTGTCTGCATGTGTTTCCTGCAGGGGCCTTCAGCGGGCTCTCAGCGTGGAGGACGTAGGCTGTCCCAGTGGCGTGCGGGCAGTGGGGCGAGTGGCACAGGCTTTTGCCGATGGGACTCTCCTCTTAGAACTCAGCCACCCCGCCAACGGACCTTTCGGGTTCGTCATCTCGCGGGGGAAAGGAAGGCCTGACTCAGGTAACAATTTGATAGTTGACCTTTTTAAATATATTTTTTTCCCTCCAACCCTCACCCACCCCCCTGCACTGAATAACTCTTTCTACCTTACAAAAAGAGACATTTTTATTGATACCAAACACTTGGCAAACAACACAAAAGTGAAGAGTACACATGGAATTAAAGAGAAGCTTTAATTTAATTTAAAAGGAATTTGGTGCCCTTTTAAGAGTATAAAAGGGAATTGTCAGCTTAAGGGGTTAAATTTTGTTTAACAAAATGATTCCTTGATTTATTTTTTATCTCCAATTGTTTATTTGTTCTATGTTTTAATTCCAGAGTACATTGAGACATTAAACTGTGTATATTTCAATAAAAACTAGAAAAATGGAGGTGCTCTAAAACTTTTGACCAGTAGTGTATACCCCAGCTTCTCATGATTATGATATGATCTGATTTTTCTCATATTTTTGCATCAAGTTCAAAACAATTTTGGCGGTTCTCTTGTATTGCCTCCAGGGATCCCTACTGATTTAATAACTTTGGGACCCACAGATATCGAAGTGTGTTTCCTACAGATTGACAGCTAGCCACAGACCAGGGAGATCAGAACATGTTTGCTAGTCTATAGGAGCTAATTCTCTCAGGAGCATTATAGTCTGTGACCTGTGAGGCAAAGGTTGTTTTGTCTTGACCCATTCAAACAGCACCTGCTACTAACACTGTGTGTGCTGTGATCAAGACTCATTTCTGTGTCAAAGCTGAGTAAACTGTTTATATTTCCTCCTCCCTAATTTTTTTTTTTTAATCAAAGGCAAAGGCTGTCTATTTATTTTGATATATTTCAACTCAATTACATAGCTACCAAACTGAACAGTCCCATTACTTCTGTGCCCTATTCCATGTTCACAGCTGCATTGGAGAGCACCAGAGCAGAGTGTATGGGATGACTCTCACTCAGACAATGCCAGTGCAAAGCATCTTATTGAAGCCATCACTAGTCATGTCATGTAGTTTCCAAGACAGATGCATTTATCGCACAATGTATTTAAATATGTATTGCTGGCTGTACAACGCTTCCCACAACTGAGACCTCAAAGATCTAAGACATCACTCAACCACATGTGTCCACTTTGCTTTGGATCAATTTTTTAAAACCCATTTAACCATCTGGAAAGTCAAGGGGATTTTCTTTCTAGTCCCCTTACAATATTGAGGGATTTGTACAAGCATTTTTTGCATTACAGATATATACATGAGGGATATAGGTTTTGGATGGCCATAGAACCTGAGCTTATGATAATAAAGCACTGTATCTGAGGCTTACAATGATAAGAGATTCATTTTCTGAACTACAGAGAGATGAACACGAGGATTACAGATTTTGAATTGTTGGGGGAAAAAATATAATATATACTGTATATTATCAGGAAAATAAGTGAATTGACGCAATTTCCCCCAGTCCTGTTGAGCTTTCTGGTTTTCATTCCAACCAAACTCTTAACTGCTCTGACATGCTGAGTCCTGTGGACTGTTTTCTTAATTACCAGTTCTATTTGTTTATTTGCTTAATTAGCTCTCAGCCTTTGGTTTCACAAATACCCTGGTTTACAGAACAGAACAAACGATGGAGTTGCCTGTCCCCAACTGGTGGTCATGAACTCTTTTCATCTTAAACCCGTCTAAAGAAGTCTAACAAATGAACAATACACAGGCACCGGTGCTAATGACATAGTATTACAAATTGCATTGTTAATTCATTACAGGAGCAACTGGTTAAATTCCAGACACCTGGTCAATGAAACATCTCACCTCATGGTAGATATGAAACCCAGCACTTGGTACAGGGTTAAAGCAATTTGTGTAACAACGAATTACTGAAGAGCTGTTAATCCAGTTAAAGATCTGGATAAAATGTAGAGCCTTGGTGGTGTATAAATCAGAAGACACAGCGGGCCCTGAATTCCAGGAATGGGAAAACACCACTTGAAATCATGCACAAAATAATAGATATTCATTGCTGCCTCTTTCCTTTCAACAGGGGTGTACGTGGACGCGATGGGAGACAGCGGCACTCAGAAGCTGTACGCAGGGCTGCTGGGCGTGGGGGACGAGATCCTGGAGGTGAATGGGGAGAAAGTTGCTGGGCTGACTCTGGAGGAAGTGACCTGGCTGATGACCGAGCACAGCACGGCCGCCATCCGCGTCCTGCGCCAGAGGAGGAGCCAGCGGTAGCCGGCGGGTAAAGGAGTGCGAAGGAAGGCCATCGCCTGTTGGGGTGCCTACATCCACATAAGTGTGCAATCTTCTTCTATTGGGAAAAGGGGTCTTTTCCTAGACCTGCAGACCACCATTCTGTGGAGTAGGATAGTGTTCTTCAAATCCAGTCCTCAGGGGCCAAAATCCAGCAGTTCTAATATGACTTTGTAAAATCACCTGCATCAGACCCAGGACAGGAGGAAACATTTGTCCATTTGAGCAGAACATTTCCTTCTTAATTAAGGAGGATGAGGTAAAATGAGAAGGAGAAGCACTCCAGCCCCTGGGGGACGGGTTTTTCAAGAACACTGGCCTTATTTTGGAGTCCAACATGCAGGCCATTCACTGAAGAAATGAACAAGGAAAATGAGCAACCCAAAACCCTACCTTGCCTTGCTTGTTCCTTTCCTGTAGTATTGCTATATGTGACACAGGTATAGTGGAACCTAATAAGGTGTTCCCTCTATTCCAACCCTGACTGCCTGACAATCTCAATCCCATTGTTTTCCCAGGCTCCAGCTGTGATTGGCAGCTGCAGTCGTTCAGGATCTAATTCCTCGCAAAGGTGTAGGCACCCTTTTCAATGAGCAAAGTGGTTAACACCTGAGGAGAACAGGAGATTCCACTTCTTTGCCAAGTTATTTTGAGGTGCAGTTACATCTGGGGAGCCTGCAGGCCCAGGATACTGGAGTTACCCACCCCATGGCTAACACATTTTGCACGCAGCCCCAGTTGACAACTGCCGTGTACTGGTCTGTATAGGAAAATGGTGCAGTTTTTTATCATTTCTGCTTAACTGCACGCAGCCAGATACACAGAAAGCTTGTGTTCACACTTCACAATTCTTTTAACAGGAGCTGTCCAAAGATGGTTTTGCAGAAACAAGGTGGCAAAAAAGAAGAGACGAAAGATTAGCTGTATGTATCTCAGGTCTACCAGCCATTGGAACATTCAGACCCATTATTTACTCCATAACCTTTCATTGTATCTATGTACCTAAGACCCAAGGATTTTGGCCATGTTTCCTTAAGATTAGTATAGTTAATTATCCTTTATATTTCAAAGATATTTAGTATGCATTCAAATTAAAATACAAAAGTATGAGTAGGTATAGATTACCGTGAGATTTTGGAAGGGTCTAATGGTTTTAAAATCACAAAGATACATGACATAATACTGATAATGTGATGTTTAAAATAAAAAAGGTTCGGAGTCTGGGATGTGAAAAAATGAGACTAATCATCCATGTGTAGGAAGAACATACTCATGACGATCGCAAAGAGGGATATTATATTTGTGATTTACTCAAGTGTCCACATTGCCAAAAAAAAGTATTTCACAAAAAGCATCAAATGGTGTTAATAGTTAGAAATGTTTTGAAGTTTTTCTGTGTTACACAATAATTGCAGAATGTGTCAAACTCTACAATGAAGTTTTTGGCTGTTGATGTTTATCATGATATGATTATTTTTGCGTTAATGTGTACAGATAACTAAGATGGCTCCTTTTCAAATGTTTTCTTCTCGAAGGGAAAAATAAGTCATCAAAAGTTTCACTCCGGTCCTTTCTCCAAAAACTGATAAATGATGTTACAATTGGTTTGTAAGGCTTCTGCTATTTTAGCATGCTGAGTTTCACTTTATTCCCTTACAAATAAGACCATGTTAATCCTGTCTGGCTCGCTCTTGGCCTGTAATCAGATGTGACAGACCTGTATAATTTTGTCTACCCACAGGACACCGTTGAGCACAGTGAGAAAACTGTTGCCAACAATTATTTGAATCTATTTCACAGAAAAATGAAATCCCAAACTGTGTAACACATAGATGTGATTTATGTTCTTTTTCCCTCTACAGTCTTCCAGAACTAACGTTTGTGGAAAGAAAAATGTAAAGGTATAATTTACACCAGCTGGATTTTCACATCAGTTCAATTCTTCTTAAATGTGTTGCGTCTAACTATTAATTGTTTCTGTTGAAACGGTTGTGTTTTGGACAAACATAGCTTCTGAGACATGTTTCTCAAAGCTGCTCGGCATGAACTTGCCGCTGGAAGATAATTGGTGTAACACAATGGGATATGTAAAATAGTTGCAAGAGGCAGACATATAGCAAAACAACTCAGTTAAAATAAGAACACAGCCATCAGTGATGTCACACTCAAATATGTCCCCAAGGCCACACCCTATAATAATAATATAATAATAATAATAATAATAATAATAATAATAATAATAATAATAATAATAATAATTGTTCATGTCTACTGCTTTCAAACTTTAGGATAATAATATATGAAACTACAGCTCTACATTGATGTTATCTGTAGCTTTCCTTTGGGGATGTTAACAGCAACCAAAGGCAACACAAATTAAGAAGATGGGACGACAGTTTTCATGTTATCTAACAGCCTGTCTTAGATCTTTAGTCAGATTCACTCTTCGTGTCTCTTGCAAAGCACGGCGAGCTGAGGCTTGTGTAATGCCGATATAGTTCCCTTTGTCATTTCATGGACTTTTAAAATGGGAGGACAACCGCAATCTCAAAGTAGCCAGCAGCCCATGCACATTCCCAGATTTCATTGCTTTGCATCCCTTCTCCGCCCCAAACACAGCCTTTGCAGTGGCTCCTTGCCTCATTCCACACTGTGGTGGTTCTGATGGCCTTGTCCTCATTGTCAGGTCATCGTTCCCACAGTATAAATAAATTGAAAATGAGGCAATGTGTGGATTAAAATTGATCTATTTTTGTGAAGAACCAGTTTCTTCTACTTTTCTCTAACGAGTGCTTTTCTGTGACTGTGTAGACTACTCAGCTCCCTATCGCTCGAACCAAACCCACGGGAACTCTCTGTCTCACGGCTCGTAGTTCTGATAGGTCTGTAATAGCTACAGAACACATCCGTTTGTTTTGCACAAAGCTCTGGTGAAGAACACCTTCTCAAAATCAGTATTATCATAGAAAGAAAACCTTTGTATCTCTCAGTTTCACTGTGTTTTTTTGTTACAATTATTTATATTTACAAATAATAAAAATACGTCTTGTTATGTTTTCGTGCCGCTGGTTGAGTCTTTGACTGTCCAAAAACCTGGCTGGGAAATGTACCATGTTAACATACGTTTACTAACAAAGGGTAAGAACTTTTATCCAACATGCTTGCTTGTCTGCTTGTGAGACTGAATGGTCCAGGCGTTTCTCAAATGAGTCACAAAGGCAAGGAACAGTAAGCTGACTTGACCTGTAATGTCCTGCAGGTAGAATTTTGAAGATACACTGGCCAAGACTACAGAATCTTGCTGTTGAATGTTGAAAACAGTGCTGTAATTCTGTGAGGTCAGGGGTCACAGGTCACACCCTCATTTAGCTCCTGACAGTAGTTTGAAAACCAAACAGAAGAACCAACACCTAACAGGTTTCCATCACATTTATCCTCTTTCCTGGATTTATAGTGTCATGGCAACCCTGCAAACACAAACTGATTAAGTTTTGCTTTTGCATGCGTGTCCTAGAGTGCAAGGCCAGGTATGCTTTCTTTGTGACTCTTGAAACATTTATATTTTATATTTATATTCAGAGACATCTGCTCATGTCCAAATCTGGGCATTTTTACAACCCAAACATGTTGCAAACATCTGCTGTTGTCAACGCTGTGACTGACCGATCCCGCCCCACAGGAGTGTGGGACAGACTGGAGGAAAAATCGCACACTATCTGATCAGGAAAGCTGATCAGGATGGCCTCTCGTTATCCTCCTAAAACCAACTTGTGTTAAGGTATGGTGTCCCATAAAATATTCTAGTGCTCACGGGCTGTAAAGCTCCACATTTTAATTGGTCTGTTGAAACTTGTTTGTCCAGCACATCCCACAGATGCTCGATTGGATTGAGATCTTGGGAATTTGGAGGCCAAGTCAACACCTTGAACTCGTGATTCATCAGACCAGGCCACCTTCTTCCATTGCTCCGTGGTCCAGTTCTGATGCTCACGTGCCCATTGTAGGTGCTTTCGGCAGTGGACAGGGGTCAGCATGGGCACCCTGACTGGTCTGCGGCTATGCAGCCCCATATGCAACAAACTGCGATGCACTGTGTGTTCTGACACCTTTCTATCAGAACCAGCATGAACTTTTTCAGCAATTTGAGCTACAGTAGCTCGTCTGTTGGATCGGACCACACGGGCCAGCCTTCGCTCCCCACGTGCATCAATGAACCTTGGCTGCCCATGACCCCGTCGCCAGTTCACCACTTTTCTTTCCTTGGACCACTTTTGATAGGTACTGACCACTGCAGACCGGGAACACCCCACAAGAGCTGCAGTTTTGGAGATGCTCTGACCCAGTCATCTAGCCATCACAATTTGTCCCTTGTCAAAGTCGCTCAGATCCTTACGCTTGCCCATTTTTCCTGCTTCTAACACATCAACTTTGAGGACAAAATGTTCACTTGCTGCCTAATATATCCCACCCACTGACAGGTGCCATGATAACGAGATTATCAGTGTTATTCACTTCACCTGCCAGTGGTCATAATGTTATGGCTGATCGGTGTATATACACTCACCTAAAGGATTATTAGGAACACCTGTTCAATTTCTCATTAATGCAATTATCTAACCAACCAATCACATGGCAGTTGCTTCAATGCATTTAGGGGTGTGGTCCTGGTCAAGACAATCTCCTGAACTCCAAACTGAATGTCTGAATGGGAAAGAAAGGTGATTTAAGCAATTTTGAGCGTGGCATGGTTGTTGGTGCCAGACGGGCTGGTCTGAGTATTTCACAATCTGCTCAGTTACTGGGATTTTCACGCACAACCATTTCTAGGGTTTACAAAGAATGGTGTGAAAAGGGAAAAACATCCAGTATGCGGCAGTCCTGTGGGCGAAAATGCCTTGTTGATGCTAGAGGTCAGAGGAGAATGGGCCGACTGATTCAAGCTGATAGAAGAGCAACTTTGACTGAAATAACCACTCGTTACAACCGAGGTATGCAGCAAAGCATTTGTGAAGCCACAACACGTACAACCTTGAGGCGGATGGGCTACAACAGCAGAAGACCCCACCGGGTACCACTCATCTCCACTACAAATAGGAAAAAGAGGTTACAATTTGCACAAGCTCACCAAAATTGGACAGTTGAAGACTGGAAAAATGTTGACTGGTCTGATGAGTCTAGATTTCTGTTGAAACATTCAGATGGTAGAGTCAGAATTTGGCGTAAACAGAATGAGAACATGGATCCATCATGCCTTGTTACCACTGTGCAGGCTGGTGGTGGTGGTGTAATGGTGTGGGGGATGTTTTCTTGGCACACTTTAGGCCCCTTAGTGCCAATTGGGCATCGTTTAAATGCCACGGCCTACCTGAGCATTGTTTCTGACCATGTCCATCCCTTTATGACCACCATGTACCCATCCTCTGATGGCTACTTCCAGCAGGATAATGCACCATGTCACAAAGGTCGAATCATTTCAAATTGGTTTCTTGAACATGACAATGAGTTCACTGTACTAAACTGGCCCCCACAGTCACCAGATCTCAACCCAATAGAGCATCTTTGGGATGTGGTGGAACGGGAGCTTCGTGCCCTGGATGTGCATCCCACGAATCTCCATCAACTGCAAGATGCTATCCTGTCAATATGGGCCAACATTTCTAAAGAATGCTTTCAGCACCTTGTTGAATCAATGCCACGTAGAATTAAGGCAGTTCTGAATGTGAAAGGGGGTCAAACACAGTATTAGTATGGTGTTCCTAATAATCCTTTAGGTGAGTGTATATGTGTGTATATGTATATGTGCATACTGTAGACATATATACTAGCAACCAAAAACAGAGTGCAAGTGGTATAAAAGGTTTTAACAGGACTGAATGAGTGAATTGGTTTTCTGATCATGGCAGAAAACATGGTTACGGATTTTAACTGGGTCTGGATTCTTAGTGGGGTGGGGTCTCACAAATGACAATGTCCACATTTTCCCTTTCATATAGTCATTTTGTGTAGATTTTCCACTCAATACATTGAGAGAGTAATAAATAAATAAATGCTATTCTACTCAACTCCCAATTGTTATGCCCATCTCAGCCTGTGAACTGGCCAAGGAAAAAGCACAGCTTTGAACCGTGATTCCCAAAGACGCACAATGGATGGCCAGTAAAGGGGGATCATTAGAGGTAAGCTTGACCCGTCTGTGCTGTGTATCCCCTCAGGGGTCTGCATGCCCACTCCTGGACTGGAAGCTCATTAGCAGTGTACGTGCAATCAGCAGTGGAGGGGAAGGCAGACTGTGGCTGTGATCTTAGCTGTCTGGAAACAGGGTGATTATTACTGGGTGCCCTTAGTGGGGGAAATGCATAATCGGCAAATGCTACACAATTGTAGAGCTAGGCAATTTGATAGCACTGCCTAGAACAGAGCTTACCAAAGCTATACAAACAAATAAAAATAAAAATACTGTACACTGGACTAGCTGAACATGTAACGTGTAACAAGGTAAATTAAGGGTTTGTTTTTAGTTCCTTTCTTTTTGTATATTTTATATCCCCCCCGGGGAAAACAAATGGAAATTGAGCTTCAAGGCATTCAAAACGGAAAACAGGAGACACTTCTTTACACAGAGAGTAGTCACAATCTGGAACAAACTCCCCAGCAATGTGGTAGAAGCTGAAAGTTAGGGAACATTTAAAAATAGACTGGATAGGATCCTTGGATCACTTAGATATTAATGGACATCAAACGAGCATGATGGGTCGAATGGCCTCCTCTCGTTTGTAAACTTTCTTATGTTCTTATGTTCTTATTTATTTTTTCCCATACATGCAAACTTGTCTACACACATACTAACACACACACCTGATGACATAACTATATCTGTATGTATATTAATGCACATCTCCTGGGTTTGCATATGTACCCTGCCTTGTTACAGCCAACACCATTTTTGAGTCACAGAGCTAGCTGGATAAGAAGGTGGCTGCTTCTTTATCTACGGATTAACACAGGGGGGAAGGGGGGGAAGGGGGGGAAGAGCCTGTAGAGACCTGGGGTGTGAGAGGTGGTGACAGATGTGTGGGGGTCTCAGGTGTTTCACATAGCTTGTGGAGACCACTGGGAAGAGGGGAGCGGGGAGAGGGAACAGGGGGCGTTGATCAATACCAAGCCTGCCTCCTAGTCCGACATCTCGAGGTGAGAATCGCATTAGAAAACACATGTGCCTCATCATCGGTCTGCAAAAAGGGACTTGCAGAAAAACTGAAGCTGGCAAGGCAAGGCTTCTTCTCTTGATGGATGATGGCATTTATTACTGCAGTGACAGATTGAAAATATATATAACAAGCCATCTAACAGATAAGCACACAGAGCAAGAAGAGTGTCCCAACACTGAAGTCTTTTGAAATCCGCAGATTTTATTGTTCCATTGTAGGCTACAATGTTGTGGAGTAGAATAGTGCAAAAAGTGCTAAGCAGGTGTTTCAGTCAACAATTGACCACTAAATATAAATATAGAGCCGTAAACAGCATCGATACCTGCTAGCACTGCACAGAAAAGAAAAATACAGGTGTCTTCTTCAGCAAAGTTAGCAGCTGATTTTCTGCTCTTGCCACAGTGTGTGTGTGTCCAGCATTTCAAACTGAACCATATCATTCTTTATACCAGTATTTTACTTTAGAGAATTATGTTCCATTACGAATTTTTGGCCCATACCTTCTATCCATTATGCACATTTCACATGGGTTGCCTGCAACACAAGGCAAGCACAGGAGCAAGTGTTATAAGGGGATAAGACAGATGATTACTGCAGTGAAGATGGTTTCTACACACCCACTGGCAGATGGCTTAAGAATGAAGAGGAACCAATTGACCATTAAAGACCCCCCCCACCAACACACACACACACACACACACACACACACACACACACACACACTCCAGCTTCAAACACACAAGGGTATTTCAACCTAGCAGGTGTGTAAAATTGTGTTTTCCTGCATGAAGAATGAAATTCATGAGCAGCAATCTGACAGTGGTACACAATTCTGTAACTAAATCAAGAGCTGATTTTTTCACCTTATTAGTGCCCTACTTTCATAAGACCAATTCCAACTCCAGCTTAGTAGCACTGATACTTATTCTGAGGAGTGCTCAGCCCTAAATGCCCTTGTCACACACATTATTTTTCAGGTAGCTGCATTTTGTTGTGGCAAACTTTGACTACACACCAGCTTTCCATATTCCTCCCACAAAGTGTGTCATGTCTCTTCATCATGGCTCTTTGTGACAACCGAGCAGAGAACAATTAATTCATCGTTTTTTTTTCCTGTAGTGTGGTCAAGTCTGCGTCAACCTACCTCCTTGTATTGGTGTCACTATAACAGCTTATCGCCTCCATCTGCAAAGGATATATCCTTGACTGAAACACTGGATCCACAGCTCTGCTTCTGTCTGTATGTGACTGTGTGTTATATGTAGAGCCGACCTGTGGGCATTAGTGCTTATGCTTTTACCCCAGCCTTTGACACTCCCGTGTGCGTTCTGCTGTTTGTCAATCTCCCCCCAGCACAGCATTTGTCCAACTGCCTTTCACTGTGAGGCTGTGTTTGACTTTGTGAGAGAATGTGTGTGGCTGGGCCTCCATCGAAGCGAGGGCGCTTCTCTCTGCCTAAAAGCCAGTGCATCCACAACAAAGCTGACTGTGTAAAGGGGTTTGCTTGTGCCAGGATGTTACCTGTGCAAGTTGCTCGTGCCTCCGTGCCTTTGTGTCTGTGCCTACGTGTGCATGAAGGGTTAAGGCCCCAGGCAGTCTGCCTCCCTCTCTTGTTTCCCAGGCCCTGCATTGCTATGCTAATTAGCCCAGCTGTCTAGGCCAGCTTGTGCCTAGGTCCCCATGAGAGCGTGTGCTCAGCTGTCTTTCGGTCTGCTTTTATTTTTTTTTCCTTCCCCTGCTTTCTTTCTCTCCCCGGATAAAAGGCCAGGCTGGGAACCTGCAGGCCACACCTGCTGCCACGCAATCCGCTCCCTCTCTCTTCCCCCACCCCCACCATCTCTCTTGCAAAATAATTAGCCAGGACTAGCCTTTGTGCAACCCCCTCTGTCCCTGACTCCCCCCCAAATCTCTGTTTCCTGGGGTGTTAACTCATCACAGTCACAGAGATTAGGAAGCAAACTCCAATTTCATTTCTCTGACTGACTGGACTGGCATCAGGACTGCACAGAGCAGCACTGGACCACACTATGTTCACTTCCGTCAGAGCTACCTGGGTTCACCGCATGTCAGTTCACATCAGTCATGCGTCATGCAGCTCACAGTTTTATATGTCACTGTTCTGGCTTTTGTACACCTAGTGTAGGCTTCTTGTGAGCAATGAGCAATGATGAAAGACAAAAGAGGACAAATTAAGTATTTGTTAGGGTCTAATGTTACTAACCTTTTTGGGTTCTGAGCTGCACTTTTGTCCCACTCACATAGCTGCTTCACTTTTTGTAAAAGAACGCCCCAAACTAATTCTCACCCGACATCTCAAAAGAGGGGCCCTGTGTTTCTTAACATGCTGAACACACTGGCGTGACATTTACACTTTTAAGTTTTGAGATGCGAAGTAAAGACATTCAGAACTGCAGAAAATAACATTCTGGTGCATGTATGGGGCCTCGCTGACTAATCGTACACTTTGGCAACAACAGACCCCTTCATAGCACCACTTCTCCCGTCTTCTGCTTCCAAATTGCAATCCCAATTCTGTCAGATTCCTCCCAACCTGAAAACAATGCAATGTGAAAGTGGGCTGCGTCTGGAGGCCAATTAAGCATCACCCACGCACTTTTTCCTAATTCTACTCGAAAAGGGCCGTCAGATTTGCCTTGGGAGGGGGAAAAAAAACGTCCAAACAGGGAGAGACTAGTGACTTGATTGGGACTGATCGGGTTGTGGAGTCTCTGCAAATATTGAATTACGAGGAAGGTTTGATATGACTGAACGAGGCAGTGAGGGAAGACAGAAATGTACATACACACGTCCCAAAAGCAGCCTGTCTTAAAAAGAAAGAAAAAAAGTCCACCCAAATAAATGTCTACTGAACTGACTGATAGATGGGAAATGTAAGCAAATGTTTATGTAGGGCTGTTTGTGTCACCTTATATTCACATATAATGTTTTGTTTTGTATTTTGCTTTGGGGCTAATCACAAATGGATCTCATGAATCCTGTAACACCAATCAGTGCTGCATTGTGTATAGGGTATATTGTCAAAAGTGTAGAATTGAGAACAAGGGCAGTAATGTTAAGACTGTACAATGCACTAGTTAGACCTCATCTGAAAAACTGTGTACAGTTCTGGGCTCCACACTTCAAGAAAGATATCGCTGCTCTAGAGGCAGTTCAGAGGAGATCAACCAGACTTATTCCATGTCTGAAGGGAATGTCCTACTGAGAGACTGAGGGAACTGAACCTTTTCACCCTGGAACAGATGAGACTATGTGGGGACTTGATCCTAGTCTTCAAAATCATGAAAGGCATCGACCACATCAAATCAGAGGAGCTTTTCCAGATCAGCAGGGACACACGGACCCGCAGACACAAATTTAAATTGGGCTTCAAGGCATTCAAGACAGAAAACAGGAGACACTTCTTCACACAGAGAGGCGTCACAATCTGAACAAACTCCTCAGTGATGTGGTTGAAACTGATAATTTGGGAACATTTAAGAATAGACTTGATAGGATCCTTGGACAACTTAGTTATTAATGGACACCAAACGAGCACGATGGGGTGAATGGCCTCCTCTCATTTGTAAACTTTCTTATGTTCTTATGTGCAATCCTGACCAGAGAGCAGCTCTTTGGAGGTCCAGAGAGCCCAGGCTTTAATGAGATTTGAGTGCTAACACTCCACAATGGTGATGTTCCTTGAGATCCTCACTGGCCAGAACACACAAACCAGTTCATAGCCAAGACAGCCAACAAATACTCTCAGAAGGCTACACATGAGGTCAGGCACCAAGACTATCAGAGCCGAGCTGTCGTCCCGAGTTGGGCTGCTGTCACTGAATTGAGAAACGGGAGCTGGCAGAGGGCTGGGCCTGGAGGACAACAATAAATCAACTCCGGTGGAATGCAGACACGTGGCCGTCTGTGCTGTACATTCCACACAGGCCACAACGAAACATTAGACTGAAACAGGAAGATCTTTCCCCTCTTAAAAGATAATGCATCTAAATGAGTTAATACCCGTTCGTTAGAATACTGGGGCTCAAGTGGTGGCAACTACAAAATGCAACGACAGGAAAATATAAAAAATATAAAACACATCCTAATTCACGTACAATGGCGAGATCTAAAATAATGCAATACACCAAAATCTGCAAGCGATTAACAAACAAATCACACAATTCCAATGGCACTTTAACAAACAGGTACCAAAGAGCAAAGTTATTTCTGACTTTTAAGTTGTGGCGTGAAGTATCACACATTGTGGATACAGTATTTTCTGTCCAGAGAAATAGGAATTCATAAAAAAAAACTTGCTTTAGTTGTGTTCATCTCACTCTATCATCAAAACAAACCTACCTAGATGCCTATTTATAGAGCTGCATTTTTACTGTAACTGTTTAGGTTAAGCCCCTTGGTCAACAGGAAGGCTGGGAGTGGGGAATGGATTGAAGACAGTATAGTTACCATTTTCACTTGTCATGCAAACAAATGAAAGAGCCTGCTGTAGGGGCGACCGTTAAAGGATGGCTAGTTGTGCGAAAGTCCGAAACAAGTCCTAAACAGCAAATAGGTGGGCCCCTATTACTGTGGGCAGACAGAGTCACAGCAGTGTATCTGGTCCCTGCCCTGCCCTCCTGAACCCTGGGCTTTGAAATCCTATTGATTCCAGCTCTCACGCCAGACCCTCACCCGCACTTCCCCCGATGCGGTCGGCAGGAGACGAGAGAGACGTTGACAAAAGGTTGCTGCCGCTCAAAACACCCACCCCTCCCCTGTGGCGCTGCTCAGTCCCCTGTCAGACAGCTCAGCGCCTCTAATTGAGCTCTGCGCCACAATGCTGGCTGAATCGATTATTCCCGTCTGATAACGGTGCCGCCACTACATCAGGGCGCCTCTCGACAAGCGCCACTCTAGATTTTCGGCACCTTCTCCCCGGGGCCACGTTTGGTGCGTCTTACGGTTGCGCCCGCTACATTTTGATGTTCAAAAGGATAACCGGCAGCGAATGTCCTTATTTTGTGTTTTCTTTATGCTCCGGCTCAAACCACAGACTACAAAGACCAATGCACCAGATCATCACACACACATACATAATATACATATAAATTCACCTGTCCTGACTGCGATCACCCACTCACGGGGTCCATGTAG
Source organism: Amia ocellicauda (assembly GCF_036373705.1). Taxonomy (NCBI): domain Eukaryota; kingdom Metazoa; phylum Chordata; class Actinopteri; order Amiiformes; family Amiidae; genus Amia; species Amia ocellicauda. The sequence continues at coordinate 7,887,313 of NC_089868.1, forward strand.
GCCAGACTGTTAAGGATGAGACGGTTTTTAAATCAATATTCACAGAATGAGCAGATGTCCCCCGGCTACTGTGCTTCGATGAGACCGGCGGTTTAGCCTGACCAGCCCCCAGTTTGTTCTGTCCGCGAAACAAAGCTCCCTAGACTGGCACCACAGACCTCACCTCACAGGCCTGCTTTGTTCTACTTTATCTTCACAATCATTTTCTTTTCCGGTTTTGTATTTTTTCTTTTACATTAAAGATGCTATACAGAATCATCTTATTATATATTCATATTTAGATTACTGAAAAACTCAGCAAGTAGTTGTTAAAATACCAGTTAACTGAACAGAGTTTAAACAGGGCTGTAATACTTCTATTGGGAACTCCACAGAAAATTATCATAATTACTAGCAGCCCCCCAGATCCCAGACCATTTTCCTGCTATCTTTAATAGCACATGTACTTGACAGAATGCATGCTTTCAATAAACTATTAGTAAAATAAGTAGAATATAATACACAATGTTAATAAAATAACAGATATGTGAATAACATTGGTCAAAATTAGAGGCGGCAGGACTTTTACTTTGTGAATGCAAATATAACAGCAGTAGTACTTAGGCTTCTGGCTGCCTGAGTAGAAAGTTGTGGGTTAAATCCCAGGTGGGGGGGCCCCTGCTATTGTACGCTTGAGCAAGGTACTTTACCTAGATTGCTCCAGTGAAGACTATATAAATGGGTAATTTATGTGTATTTTTTTTATAAACAATAATATTGTGATATATTGTAACCATTGCTAGAATGTCTACTAAGAAATAAGATATCTGGGTTGTCAGTTGATCAAACAAATAAAAACTCTTCAAGGCTGTATTCATGGTGCTCATGGTTGTTGCATCGCAATGAAATACTGCTTTAGTGGTTCGCTTATTTTCAAGTTTACTGTAAGTCATGATTGCATTAAGATCGTACATAAGGGTTTCATTGAAGTAATGTCTAGATGGAATTCAGATCAATAAGCTTCCAGCACACAGACCATTAAGAGTAACCTTTTCTCACCTTCTTCTGTCTTTATGAAGTCTGCATTCTACCATCAATGAGAAAGAAAAAAAAACTGGAGACGGCCGGAACAGCTCTAATATGCATGTCTCAAGAGCCGCCATTCATGAAGTCTAAAGGTCAACCTAAACCCTACGAAACTCACTCCCTTCAGCGATAGAAAAGTCATGTGCTTTTGGAAACCCCCCCACCACACACCCAGGCAGCCAGCCAGCCAGCCAGCCATCCATCCATCCATCCATCCATCTTTATAAGCACTGCCCTAAAGAATGACACCACACATTTCAGGTCTGCAGCGTTTTTGAAATGAATTAGTATGATTCGCAGCAACTGCTTTTATTTAGGTCAACTCAGGCCTGGCAGTCAGTGAACCAGTCAATGATGAACCTCACAGTATGACAACGGTGGGGGTCAGGCAGAGCAAAGAATGATATTGACATACTCCAGTAGCATCAGGAGCTGCATACCCCAAACAAGAGTAGCATACAGTAGTTCAGCACAGACATCAGTTTATAAATAGGCACAGCAAACAGCCTCCTTCCAAGATCACTTTTTTCTTCTATTCACAACCCTGAATGGGACAAGTGTTTGATTGTACAATAATGTGCTTCACATTTTTATTTCATTTTTTTTTTTTTTACATTGCATAATGGGCATGTTGATTCTTACACAAGAAAATTATAGATGTCTAAAGAAGGTTATAGAAACAATAGGACCATATTTTATACATTAACATTTAGTTGGAGTGGTTCTTGATCCTTTATTTTTTGGATTTCACACTTCAAAAACAAGAGCTCAAATGCTGTAAGGCTGGATGGGTGCTGCTCTTCGATTACATTCTTATTGAATGTACAGGGATTCTAGTTTAGAGGCTCCTCTTAAAACACGGGGAAAAGACTTGCATGAGAAAGGTCATGTAATGGTTCCTTCACAACATCCTGCTTCATTTCAACTAGGGTATGGGGTTGCTAAATGACACCCTCCAGTCCAGCCCCAGGAAACCTTGAGTCAACTTTTACACACAGCAGTAACTACCACCAGAGTAAACAAAAGTCAAGGTATTTGTTATGTACGATGTGCTAATATTATGCGTTTAATATTACATAACTAACATTAGCACAGTAACGTTATATTTTCATTTACTGCTATAGATTTATAAGGCCTGTATTGGTTCTACATTTGACCGAAACAAAACCGCATATTATGTTTTCTGTGGTGCAGAGGAATGGAAATTGGGGTTGGACTGTAGGTGGGGGGGGTTGGGGATTACCAAGATTGGAAACAAGTCAGCTCTTGGGAACTCATCTGGGTCACTGCTCATCTACCCTAGCTCCACCTGGAGTTTGTGAGATTTAAATTAGATTTGTCCAGCAAAGGAGAAAACTGATCATTAACTTTAAGAACAACAAAAATCCAATTAAGCTGTCTGGATCAAGTGGTTACAATCTGGGCGTGCAAAAGACACGATTTGTCCATGATTCCTGTTCTTGTGCTGAGGATATCTATTCACAAGCTCTGAAAATGTCAGCCGGTCAGGAACGAAGCCCAAAAATAACATGTAGGATCCCACTGTTTCTCCTTCGATTGCAGTGAAGGGGCCAAATCTAAAGCCAGGCCTGGTCAACTACCTATGCATACATTACCAATGGAAAATCCAAAATTGCTTCCTCACACAAGAAAAGGAGTTTTTTCATTTTTTAAACAGGAAGCTGGCTAGTTTAGTCATTTTTATAACCAAGTCGACTTTCCAAAATAGCTGCAACATCCAAACTCACTGTCTGCTCTGAAAAACAGGTAACTTTACAAGAGAATGAGACACTAAATGCTGAATACTGATAATTCCCTCATTATAATATTATATCCAGACACACTCCCTTTCTCCTGTCACTGTTTGCTAGTCCACAATATACTGAGCCCCTATATATAATGATCAGCGAAATCCAGCAAGCTCATTGGTCAGAAGAATTTGGGCCAAGTGATATTAAAGAGATGCTCTCACTCCGATAGCTTAAAAAGCATTAAACAAGCAAATGTGCTACAAAATGAACAACAGGCCATGGTTTCAGTTTATGGGACATAATTGCCAGGTGGGCTGTTAGTTCCTAATTGGCTGTCTTGCATGAGACGTTAGTTCAGTAACTGTTCACTATGGAAGACACCCTTACTGGACATCACGTTTGGGCACTCCAGGTGCAAAGGGATGGGCATGAAAAAGAAGGATTGATTTTAAAATAGAACATTGACTTTAATAAAAAATTAAATTAAAAAAAATAAAAACAAAACTAACAAAAACGAAATAAAACCGAAAAGAACTTGGTTATTAAGTGGGACACAGACTCAAGCAACAAATAAAATGCTCAGCGTCATGCGTGCGGCTATAGCAATCACAGACATTTTTTTTTAAGCTGTTAACACTGTGGATAAATGGCAAATTACAGCAGTGTTATTTCCTAATAACAATGTCAGTGGGAGATAAATTCCAATACTAAATGGTACTGAACAACCCAGAAAGCACCATTTCACATGGCTGGAGAGTGGTAACGATCGGAAAAATTAATGTAGTTGCTCAGTTTAGTGTTAGTGCTGTAACTGTAAAAAGCTACTTAAAAATACTTTCTGAAATGGTAAGAGTTCCAGTGTTTGTTTTCTTTAACACAGCATCTGTTAATGTATTTAGAAGTACACACAGGCTGGAATACAGTATTTAAAAGACACACAATAGCAATTAAAACAAAACAAAAAAATTCCCCCAACAGAGAGACAGATCTGGAATGCAGTGCAAATTACTGTAATTCAAATTAGAGAGTAGATGCTCTTAATAAGTGGCTCATTGTTGGCAGTACTGATGACGGTCATCATATTTTAATTAATCTCTAATGACCATTTCCTTATTTCAACTGGATCTACATTCAAAGCAATCGTTCCTCACACCCTGAAGATTAAAAGTCTCCACGAAATAACAACCAACAGCTGTGATCATCTTAACTTAACTGGGTCCCTGCATTATAACTGGTGCTCAAAAACACTTGGCCAAAACTGACAAATCTAGGGAGTCCTTTTGTTTCTGCTAAGATGTACCATAATAAGTAAAACTTGCAAACCAAAGCAAACCCATTTTAGCTGGAAAACAGCAATGCATTAAAGCACCTTAAAATAATGCATCACAAAACCCTTTTAAGTCAGGTTTTAAAAACAGTCAGCTCATTTGAATACAATGCAAGCGTCATTGTCCCAGATCTGCTGTGGAGGACAGCAGTGAACCGGGGGTTACCCATTACAGTCTCAGCCAGGGATTTAGTGATCACCCTGCCAGGAACTGATTATTCCAACAGCAACACAGCGAGAGAGAAGGTGCCGAGAGACAGGGGAGCACTAAAGGTTTGCAGATACTGGCCCTTGACGTCTACTCAGTCTGCAAAAAGGAGGAACTAAACCAATCGACCTAAGCCTCAAGGGGCTTAGTGGTTTTCAACCCTGAATTCTATGTTTTGAGGGGAATACAGAAGTTGTACATGGGTTAAAGAGTCATGATTGGAGTGAAGAGCTTTGCCTAATCTTTTAAACACCAAGACCACAGTCATATCAGACAGCAAGGGACCACTTTTTGACTTCCCAAAAAACTGGGAATTTCAGGAAGGGAAGGTAACAACATTGTGAAAACGCTCTCACAATTCACCAGAAGGGGCTTCCACTGTCTTTGCAAAGGGATGCGGGCCCTTCCAAATGAAACGCTCAATGCAAAGACAAATTCACTGGGGGAATCGAGTTGTTCAGGTGTGTCACAAAATCTCTACTTGGGCTAGTGTGAATTTATTCAAGGGTATCTACAAACCAAACTACACAGTGCTACGTGTAGTTTGAGGCTAGGCTTGCACTTCTGTTAAGATTAGAACATCACATAAAAATAAGAAAATAGAAAGAACCAAAATAAAATGAAAAAAAGAGGGAGGGGGGCGGGGAGAAATCTCAGTGTTATACTTTGGTGGTTACCAAAAAATTGAGACGACTGAGAAAACACTCAAAAGCCGTAAACATGTTTCTCTTAACATTACAAAAGAAAAACATAGCAGGAGTGAAAAAGGTTCTGCCGTCTCTTCACTGTACAAGTCCAACGCTCAGGGAGACCGGGTCCTCAATCAGCACAGTCTGAGGGAGCTTCAACTGATCACAGGACGAAGAAGAGAATCAGCACTACAAACAGGATGGCCAGGAGGATCCCGATGGCACACCACTGGCGTCGATCTGCACAACACGGAAGGAAAAGCGAGACAGTCACTCTATAGCACCGATCATTGTGCGTCTAGCCCACAGCCCACATTGTACAATTGTACATTTCCTGAGAATTCAAAAATCTGAACTGAAACTTACATAACATAAAACATTTGAAATGCAGGCTGGAAGAAAGGAGACGGGGACAGCACCGAACTGATCAATCAGTTTCTATGGTTTGTGTGTTTTGTTTGTATGAGACAGTGAAAAACCCAAGTGTGAGAAGAAAAAAAAAAAAAAAAAAAAAACTGTGTCAGAACAGTGACAAGTACCAAAAAGGTGGCAGGATTTCCTGGAAGGGAAACATTTTATCATGCTTCCTGTCTCGGCACCAAACACTTCCTGTCGGCCCCTAGGTTAAGTCCCGGGGTTTGAAAACAATGCCTTATTAGGAGGTGCCACCATGAGAAAGGCCCACCTTTCCTTCCCCTCTGAAAGCTCCAGTTCACCTCAGGAAACCATATCAACACCTACCTGTCAACAGGAAGTGGTTAACTATAGCTGCTACTGTTCACTTCCACCTTAAAGGAGGTAACACAGAAACACTCCTCTTTGTTCTCATAAGCAGGGGCCTGTTTCATTTTCATAATAGTGGAATTTCCTGCTTGGGTTTCCCCCCCCCCCCCCCCCCATTTTCTACCTAGTTTCTAATTCACTGTTCTGACTTCACCACAATCGAGTGTGAGTGCTAATAACGAAAATCTATTTTCATCTCTTCTGACTTAGAAAAATTAGTAGAAAAATCAATCGCCTGGCCTTACAGCAGACCAGCATAATAAGAGGTGATTAGATATTTGAGTGGAAATCACCTTAAAGGAACCGGGGATGGTTTCCACTGTTGGCCAAGGGAGCTGCTGCAAAGTAACATGCCCACCTCCACTGTCAATATGCCTTCATTCACCATGATAAAAATGAACAAACTTCACGGCAGGTAAATTATTAGTGCCTTGTTCTTCTTACAGTGTATAAGTAAAGGTTAAAAACTTGACAGAGAATGTGAACCTTCTGTAATGTAGCCCAAAAAACAAACATGGATTGATTGCAGAATACAAAATATAATTACAAAAACGTCCCAAGACACAATCAAACCTCCAAAGAAGGACAGCAAATTAATCTATTAATAGTAGCCTACAGAATGACCTGCACTGCAATAAGGGGACAGAACAGGATAGGGTACAGGACACTAAGAGTAAACTGATTGGGCTCATTTCAAGAGCAGCTCACGTGTTTAAAGCTCCTATTGTTCTTTCCTGCTATGCTGAGGGGGTTGTATGCAGACAGGACTTACCACTGGTCATGTGGGAGACTTTGGCCAGCTTCTTCATGACGTTGTCCAGCCGGGATTGGGTGTTGTCCATATCGTGAGTGAAGTCGTCAAGCATCCTGCAGGAGATGGGAAGGAGATGAAGTAAGGCCCCAAGTGCATTAACTGAGCACTGAAGTACCTTGGAACCCCCCCTGGAAAACTGTGATTTCCGGAATCTCTATTTCCTGTATTAGCAGTTTATATAAACATGCATGTGCACTCACACACCGGTATCAAGTTACACTCAAAGTTTTCAGCTTATGATACATCATATGACCTTTGAGGCCAGTGGGTGAACTCGTTGCATCCAGCTGGAGTTCTTGCTATGAGGAGCTAGCAAGCGAAACTGCAAAACTATTTTCAGCTCTATCTATGACAGTGGCTCCCAGATTAAAGATGACCCTAAAATGCCACAGCCCGTCACAGAGGACTCTGTGCTTATTTTTATTAAGAACACCTGAGCCCATACACAGACACGGAATAATTAGTCCAAGTCATCATGAATACAAATCACCACTGTTCTTCAGCATTTCCTGTGGAGCACATCTTAATTTTTCTGCTTTTACTCTTTTCCCCCTTCCTGAAACTCTTCAGAGTCTGCTGGGAACAGTGTTCAGTTTTTTTCTAAACCACGATATAAATAGTTTTCTGTGCTTTTCACATTATTTGCATACTACAAACACTGTTGGCTGCCTGCTGGTGTGAAGCATTGTTTATTAAGAGTACACCTGGCCACATACAGTAGTAAGTATGTCATCTGGCTTCCCAACACTCTTCCAATCTAATTTTATTCCCATGTTGTCATTCATTACATTTTTCATCCAGTTACGGTTTTCTTTTAAAAAAAAAAAAAAAAAAAAAAAAAAAATCTATCTTGTTTGGATAGCATAACAGAATTAACCACGAGATCACAACAGACAGGCCTTTCCTTATGTACAAAGTGAGTTAAGGATTACATTAAACTAATCCATTGATACATTAAGGAAAAATGTCCAGCTCTACCAGGCACAAGAGACATTTCTCACAGGGTCTCATCTGTTTTGGGTAAATCTGTGGTTCTATGTATTAACAACATCTGGCTAGGTCCCTTTTCTTCCCCCTATGAAAATAGACTTCTACCAGTGATTTTAAGTGGAGAAAAGCCATATCCCTGTCCACTGAAATAAAAAAAAGCCATCGTCTTTGAGAACTTTACTTCACCTGCCAGCTCGTAAAATCTCATTGGCAAGTCCAATAAATTCAAAACTGACACATACATAACCACACATTAAAGGCCTGCTAACTATGTACTGTATACATCATCTAATCACAGCTGCCGTGTTTACCGTTAATTTAGAGAGAATCATTTTTCAGTTGTAAAAACTTTCCACAGGTGAAATACAGCCAGGTCCACCATAAAGTGGTTTTGAACTTTAAAAAGCTACATCAACACATGAGACTGAGACAGAGCTGTAATTGAATGGCTACTTATGAAATCAGCTCCATGCCTGACAAACACTTAAGAACAATATTCTTAGGAGACAGATGCACCATTCCTCTCCCTTGACCACACATTCTAGCACTGGGTAGCAGACACAGTCCAAGCTAGGAATGGAATATGAAGCAGTGGGGTGAATGGAACTAAAAGTATGTAAATTAAAGCGACCGCTCACGTTAGCTTAAGGAACTGCCTACCACACAGTGTGGTGTTTGAGGAATTCAAAAAGGGGGACGAGAGTTATTCTGGGCCCCTTCCGAGCCAGTTATGCATCCTAATATAGAACAACCATTCTGTGGAATAATTCTATGGTCTCACAAGTTGCTTACACCTCAGAGATGCCCACCAGCAAGACAACAGCTGCACCGCCCCCCCGGCCCGGGCACAGCCTTTTCCAGCACTTGTGGGGTTGTGCATTACTTACACAGCCTGCTCCTCCAGCTCCTGGCCAATGCGCTGCGACATGTTCTTCAGTACGCCGATGCTGCCCGATACCAGCTCCAGCTGATCATCCTGCTGCTCTGCGATGAGCTGAGATCACAATAACCTACATCAGCACCACAACTCACACATGTACACACACACACAAGTCCTGGAACATTCTCTCACAAGGCTACAACCTGCAACAGGAGCCACTGTATTATTTATTTATTTATTTATTGGCAGACACCACAAGCATTACTAAAGTGCACCAGTACAATTCAACACAAAATGTGTTTGCTTACATAGAAACGCACAATTTCAGAATTACAAAAGTGCAGAAGTACACTTAAAAAATACAAAGCAAATATCCTAGTTCAAAGAGGTGAGAAGTGAAGATGTGATGCACTGAGGTAACAGCTAAGGGAGGGGGTGAGAAATCACAGTGAACAACAGGAGATCTAACAATGTATAAGTAAGCAGGAGCATAAAGAAGCATAGTAAAACAGGCATGCACACAAGTCTGCACATTTTTGTTTATAACTCACTCAAAATTTAAATCATTCATTACACTACAATAAAGAGAAACGTGGCAATAATGTCATGAAAAGAAATGCCACAATACAAATAAGCACTTATAAATGGGAAACGTCTGCTGCAATCAATAAGGACCTTGACCCTTGACCTTCCTGTGACTACAGAAGGAGAGCTGTCTGATGTTTCCTTTGTTAGCAAGCATCCAAAGTATGCAGACAATGACACCAGCTAGAGATCGCCTGAGAAAATCTGCAGGGTTCATGTTGGTACAGTGATTGAGAACAGAGCTTCGAAGAAAAAGCTTAGAAAGAAAAGTTCTGTACTGATCAATAGCTTCACAGGGGATACAGTGGATTTAAGAGGTTGAACCAAAGGCCGAACATTTAGGCCTAAATGACATCATACTCAATATAAAACAAAAACAATAACAGATCTGATAAGTTGTTATTATTATTATATCTCTTAGCAGACACCATTTTCTAGGGGGACTTAATTGTTACAATATCACATTATTGTTAGATACAATTACAGCCCTATCCCATAGGTTCTAGGACTTAAAGGGGAGGGGTCCTAACGGAGTTCTTCACTGTAAAGAGAGAACTGGGAAAGGTAGTTATCAGCATTCATTCTTCCTGTGTTTTTCTCCTGTGGACTTTGCAACTGTGGGATGTTTGAACTGCTGGGTGTTCCTACCTGTTGTTGAGCCTGCTGGTCATCTATGAACTGGGAGTTGGCAGATTGTAGCTCGCGGTCCAGCCGTGTGTATTTGTTCCCCCCAGCCTGCCATCCTGGAGCTTGAGTCATGTTGCCTCCCAACAGAGCCTAGGGGCCAGAAAGCGACATTAAGAAAACTGGGCAAGCCCCTGAGCTAAAGCATAAAAATCTCCGCAGCCATAACAACACTGAAGGAGTGTTTAAAAAAAAAAAAAAAATCAATATGCAGTTTCTGCACCTTGACGAAATAGAAATGAAGAGGTCTTCTTACATAAAACCCCCAAGTTAATATTTTTCCCCTTTTCAAAATCATGCTGTAAGTGTCCATAGTACCAGTGCAATGTTCCTATTCCTATGTGTATTTGCATGAGATTAACAAGCAGTTATTCATGCTGTGTAAAGAATAACAGTACAGCACCCGATAAGACATTAGTTTATCAATATTTTCTATTTCTTATGAATGATTTAATTAACTGACAGTAACCAGGCTCCTCCAGGCCAATTTTAAATACATGGTATTAAGACTAAATGAGGACTCTCAAGAGATAATCTCATTAATAAACCTACAGAGCCTGCCAAAGTCTTCTGAGACTTGTGCAGGACACTGCCACTAACACTTAAGGAAGACATTGTAAATACTGAGGGGGGAAAAAATATTTATATAAAACATTTTATTGTTAATAATTTCAATTTCAAAGCTAAAAAAATCATGGGTATGAAGCAGTATGTTAGAACCCATTACACGGTCTGCAGTGCAGTGTGTCAAAGTAGGCCACAGTAACTGCAACTCTATAGAGTCACTTCAAAGCTCAAGTGCTCGAGGTGTGATCAGAAATTATAATAAACAAGCAGAAAAAGCATCCTCTAAACACAAAGAAATGTGGATATACAATTTGTAATTTAAAATAATTGATATAAGCTAGGAATCAGTTACTTAGTGTGATTACAGTGGGCAAAACCAGTTCCTTCCCTGACTGAACTGTGGCATCTTTCTCTTGAATAAAACCAAACATTAAAAGGAAAGTCGTTTGTTCAGTACTCTCTATGATGTTCGAAAACTGGACAGTATGTAAACAATGTTGACCAAAACTATATGCATGACAACCTCTACTTCGCCAGCTGTTATAACAGAAGCTGCTGACATGGTCAAAAAGGGCTTGACCGTGAATTCAAATTACCCTTCAGAAGCACAGACCAATACTCGAGAGAGAGAGAGAGAGAGAGAGAGAGCTGTGACAATGTTGGATAGACCAACACAGTGGCAGATGAGCACACATCTTATTGCCTATGACCACTGTTTGAGTAATTTAACCTATACCACAATGTCAGACCACAAGATATCTGAAACTGGGAGTCAGGTGAACAAGTGTGACAAACACTTCAACATCTGTTAAGCTCTGTAGCAAATTTGTATTGTTATAATGCATAAATCAAAACCACATCTTGGGCATAAGGCTGTTTTGTGTGCATTTCCCTACACTCTGCCACTAAAAGAGACACACACAACAGCCACGAGAATATGAATGAACTTCTCAGCGATCAAATATTCAAGATGAGATTTCAGCTAAACCCATGTCAGTTAATCTGGCCCGAGGTTCATTCATAATTCTCCTAATTGGGGATTCTACAGTTGCTTTGAAGATATTTCTGGATTTAGCTTTACAAAGCAAATTAAACAAACGCAACACACAGAATTAAACATTCCCGGCAACCTAACCAAAACAGCCCACCTACCTGTCTGTTTTTACGCTCTGACATCGCCTGTGCCATAGGGCTAGACATATGGTCCTTCATTTCCTGAAAAGGAAAATTACATAGAGATTATTCATAAATACTAAATTACAAAACCAAGTTCTGGTATTATTGTTCATCGTTTCATTAATGCTAACACTGATAATAAGGATGACACATTCATTACATTCAAACAATCCACAGACACTTGGCACAGCTGTGGTACTGCAGTTATGAGTCACTCACAATCTCTTTGGGGGAACAGCATTGCACATCAAAGCTGATGTTTTCCCACAGCACAGACGGCAGGCTTTTATGATGTACCAAGGAAGAACAAAAGTCAATTGACAAAACAATGTCAAAATGTCATGTGGCGCCCACAGCAGAACATGGAGGTGGTTCAGATGGGGGGTTGGGAATGTTTTGCAGGAGATCCAGCACAGACACTGCATCATTTCTCCAGCCCTCAGCTTCATACAAGGTGACTTATGGGCAGATATGGCAAAAATTTATATGATATGGGCCACATTTAGTGTAACTTAAGTGTATCAGAGGGAACCGCAGAGCATATTGAATTGATGTGCAGGACTTACAAGTGATATGAAAGGAGCTTCAATAAACAGACAATAGTTGACAGTATTACACTGCTAAAGCATGACAATAGCCAGAGCATCAAATGGTATCCTGTACAGCAATAGTAAACATGCCTTCTATTGGATTCTCTTAACAAGATTTAACACCTTTTCATGGGAATACATTTTCTTCTGATTGTTAAGTCTGGTTGTAAATATGAAAGTTGAGATCCCTTAACACTGACTACCAATAATAAAGCAAATTGTCACTAAGTCCTGTCACCAGGTTTTAAGAGCAGCAATGGCAGTTAAAGAGATCGCAGAAATATTTTGATCCATGCAGTGAAAGGACGCATACTGAATCTCAGAAACAAAGCAAACACCTTCCCCAAAAAGCCCTTACGAGCAGTTACAACCGCCACCCTTACCTTCACAATCTGCCGTGTACTGGTGATAAAGGCTTTCCTCTTTGTCAGCTCCACGGTGTCCAGGTTGAATTTCCTTGGGTTGGACTCCACTATACTTACACCAGATTTAAGGAAGACACCTTGACTTTTCTGGGGTTATAATGAGTCATTTTGCAAATATTTTCAACAGAACCTCCAGGTTTGCATCGAAATTTGTTTGTTTTTACATATTTGTCTGAACAAATTTCAGTCAATGTTCGGCCAATAAATTACAACTGTAAATTACCACTGTATACAAGCATTGGGATGAGAAGGTTGGTCCAAATTTTGTTTGAATACAGGGATGCTCTGTGCATCATCAATCATGAAAGGTCTCTTTCAAGGTACAAAGGAAAGGCAAATGACCTCAGCTGCAATTTCATTTTATCAGTGGAAGATGTTATATGTCTATCAGTCTTGTTTAAGCTCTGAATTGAAGACCGGAGCAGGGGGGACCTGACTAGCCATATGATAATACCCAACTGTACAGCATTTGAAACGGCCCTTACTACAATAAGGCTTACAAAAGATTACCACTGGACAATGACTACAAATAATCCAGCACAGGTATGTGATGCTTAGATTTCACTGCTGCACCAGGTGTGGCCACACTCTGGCTCTTGACAGCTGCAACTGTTTTTAGATAGTTAACTAACAGTGCATCTTTCCCAGGTCTTCAGCACTGCATATATACCTTCCAAGTTCAAATGTACTTGCCTAACAACACAACACAATGTAAAAAGAACTTGAAACAAGTAGCTGGAAATAAAAATAAAAACTATTAAGAAATGCCCCTTAGTGTGCAATGCACAGTCCCCATCACCACAATCCTCCTCACTGATCGCTTCTGCCTCATGTCACCCTGCCTGTCACGTAGCCCCCCACTCCGTTTCTCACTCAACATCAGTCAGGGAATCACCCTGTGCAGTCAGAGAGGAGCTAATACAAATTGCAGCCCTTCAATTTCATTACAGCTGATCAGCATGGGACCTGAATATCAAGGCACTGAGTTAGAAACAAAGGAATCCATCTTAAAATATTTCAAAAACACATTTATCTACTCCTTTTATTTGGCAAACAGGGCTCCGATACACGTTCCAACACGTTCCTTAACAGAAGAGCTTAACCGACAGAGTCCGTCATGGTGTGCGCACAGCCCAGAGCTGTCTGAAGACAGGAGTAATCAGATAATCCCATCTCTTTGAAACCAGATATTCTTCCCTGCAACTCACATCGCCCAAGCACTTGTTCCGTTTACCCCTATACTCCTGTATTCCCACGGTCATTTGTCCAACACCACCTATTACTATGCTCAGTCCCCCACCGCCGACTGCCTGATGACAGGACACACAGCAAGAGGATATTGATGGTTTCATCTAGGTCCTCCAGGTCCCACTCAATGGAGCGCAGGCTGTTGCGGAGCTCGTTGGTGGTCCAGTCCACCTCCTCCTTGGTGGCTCCACTGGGGTCCTGCAGGAGCTCGCTCCATCGCTGGTACAGCCCCTGTGCAGTGTTCACTGCCTTCTGCACCTCCCTGCCAAAACACACCAACAATGCAAGCGTCCTTTAGACCATCAGCCCAGCCTGGAACACTCCAATAAGATTAACATTCTATAGCTGTGGTCCTCAAAATGATGCATACGTGCCGTTGAGCCCAAACAGCCTAGCCACCACAAGCTTGTTGTTTTTATACATTTTGGGAATCTACGATCAGTAAGATGTGGGGTTTGCTATAACATGTATTTTTCAATTTCTGTGTTCATCAGGGACATGACTGATACACTGGTGGAATGAGCTGTCCATGAGCATTCAAAGTGAACATTGTCTTGCCTCCTTTTGACAACGTGTGTTTAGACAACAGCTGGACACCACTCTAATATCTTCATTTAAGTCACTGTAATGTGTAGTGTTTTAAATTGGAATGTTATTTCCCCTTCTATATTTGTGACGGCATAGAAAATTTTAAAGTGTCCAAGTCTGAAAGTTCAGACACAAACCAACCCCGCAAAAGGCTGGCATGCCTCTCCTCCGCAAACAATGCTGCTGCTATTGTCAGGAGTATTGGAAGCATTAAAATGGCTCCGTACAGATTTCTCAAAACTGGTGGCATAAAACTGAACAAGGGAAGCAAATTTGTATTGTATGATGCGAAGTTAGGTAGCCCATTTGGGAAATCGTATACATTTTCACTCGTTCAAAAACGGTCTACATCCTGATGTTGTTGAATTAATTTCATTGTAAATATACAACAGGGAACACCCTACCATGTCCGTTATGAAGGACTGTTGAAAGGCAAAAATGTATTATATGTTTAGTTTGATGGGATAAAGGAACAAAGATTAAGATCTTACAATGGGGTTGATGGGCAACTCCCTCCTGATATTAATCAGTGTTTCACTCAAACATTTGCTCTTTTCTTGGGAAATGTCTGGCAAATAAGAGAAAGAACATCTATTCTTTATTCCCCAGATACAACCTTGAAGGTTACACAGGTGAAGTCAAACTTTTACAATGGATGTGTGCCTTAAAGATGGTTTAGTCTATATTGACTAAGGGCTGTACAAAATCAAAACTTTGATTCGCAAATTACAAAACTGTACCCTGTTGCGTTTTGATATAGGCTATCAATAGTATCAAATGCCTTCTAACAATACATTTAACCATGATAGGGTACAGATTTGTATGTTGCGATTCCCGGGCATAATTTATATCCCAGATATTGCTGAATCTTTAAAGACTGAAGGAGGGCTTTTCATAAGTTTTTTTTTTTTTTTCCTCGACTGTAAGAACAAAACCCTTCATTAAATAACCTCTGGAAACAACACCATGAATTCAAGCAATTCACAAGTAAAAGGATAGGGAATAACAGGACAGACCTAAAAAAGCAATAGTAAAGTACACATTACAGGAACTGCTGTTTAATAATTGCTTTCATTCTACACAGTTAAGGAATAAGTGGTTTTCATGATTGAGCTCTGGACTGATTTGCCTCAGTTATGTACCAATTAACCTCAGGTGTTTATCAGTGATTACCCACCCTAGCTGATTCTGCACCTAGCCTGCCGAAAGGTAGCACCTTGCTAAACAAGCTAAACTCCATATCGAAATTAGCATTCTGCTAACATATGCATGCAACTATGCTAAAGTCATTTAATATAACACCATATATTTTTCTAAAGAACAGTTTTAAGTTCAGGTGCAAAAACTGAGGCAAGTGTATGTAAATAAACACATTCCTAACTATATTAATCACCTGGGCCCTGTTCCTCGTACCTGGTTTAACTAATTCAGGAAAATTAGCCTGATTAAATTAATACGATAATTTAAGTTTCCTATGGTAATTTACTCAGCTGGACTTAAACTTGCTTTGAGGAACTGAAAAGGCAGACAAGGAACAGGGCTCTGGGCTCTAAAAATGGTATGCCTTGAACGACGTTGCTTGAAAATAGCAGTTAACAGAATCTCAACGCACCTGCAGCAGAGGTGGATGACGGGTTCTCTATAAATAGCGATCAGGGCCTACAGATTGTGAGGCCTTGGATGGATTTCAGTCTTGGTGATTTCCCATGTAATTCCCATAGGATGCATTTGCAATCTGCAGCGATAACTTTTTTTTTTTTTTGTATGCAGTAATACTTAATCATTCTAAATCAAAATCATTCCATCCACCAAGGCAAGAAAGAAGCCAATGAGGAACACCCTGCAATTAAATAACCATTCACTGTATCTGCAAATTACATCTCCTGTCCCACTTACACCAGAGCTACATATAAGGTTTCCATTCAATACAGGCAATGGTGTATGTATAGAACTCAACCTATTGAATCACTACAATTGAATGATTAAGAACTGGAAGTAAATGGGGAGGAAGGGAGGGAATCAAAGTGGAGCCATTGATTCTGGCCTGATCTATGAACTGATTAAAATCCCAAATTGGTACCCCTTTCAGAGTTTAAAGTAAAAAGAAAAAATCCCATCTACTAATAAAACCATAAACATTTCTGATTAATAAAACTAGGACAACACTGCATGAAATTAACCAGGTTCTCATCGTTTATTAATTTCTTTGTATGACATTTGCCCATTGGCCCAGGGCTGCAATTATCCTGCAACACACAAAATACACCATTTGCTACCTGAATCAGAGTGTTTTACTTAAGGTTGATAGAAGTCTCATATAGTACAAATACATAGCGATGTATACATAAATAAGATAGGTTTCAATCAGAATTCTCTAAATGTCAATTAAATAACTTAAATCAAACTAAACAATTACGGACCAAATCAACACTTGACTACGCAGATCATAAAATACGTCCTTCTACATTGATGGGCTGGGGTAAAGATGTAATCCGATAAACATAAAACTACAGCAGATGGTGCAATGTTGTCTTTGAAGGGGGAAAAAACAGCAGAAGGGAAAAAGACAAAAGAGGGCATCTATACATTTGTTTGCTTTTTTGAACAGATTACTTTCACTGTGCTAATCTCCCTGGGAAAAACAATACAAAAAAACAACAGACAAACCAAAGCCAAGTTGATCTATCAGACATGTGGTTAACTGTGTATGTGTGTGTGTTGTGTGTGTGTGGTACTGTAAAATGTTTACACAGCTTTGATGGGCATTTTCATAAAGCCCATATATTATTACAATGCACTAGTAGTATAGTGTAGGGAAAGTTTGTATCTGATACAGTGTTAGATTGAGGGTATTGTTCATCACAGGTTGTGAAGTAAAAATTAAAAAAATAAACATCTGTGGTAAACTGTGATTTCAAAATATTTTATCAGTGTTTATTTTGCATTAGTCAAATGGATTATAGGCTTCCCCCCCTTTGTCATCCTTGTATGTGTGTATTTTCAACACACACATCTCCCTTTTGTTTAGCTAATACTTCTAATGCAGTTAACACTATGTTTAACAATTAAACGAGACTTATTCACTGAAAACATTGTATTACATAAACAAGCAGAAGAAAGTTAAGTTTAGCCACAGTGTTAATTCCTTTCTATATATGCATGCTGGTTTAAGTATGTGTATAAGCAACTAAAATTTTTGCCAGCCACCTTACCCCCCATTGTTTTTTTTTTGTTTTTTTTAAACACTATATTGAAAACCATGAGTATCGTCCAATTAAATGGGTGCTATTTATTTCGAGAGCTAACAGAGCAGAGTGATTGAGTAATTTAATTGAAACTAGGTGTTATCCAAATTAAAATGTCAATTACTTGTATGACACTGAAAGACGTTTAATTCGACACTTTCAATCAGGCGATCTGGATTGAAACATTTTCTTAAATTGTTTTGTCTATTCAGATTTGTCCTAAGCAAGACTGACAAGAAAACTTAGTTAAACCAAGCTTGGCATCTACTCGCTTATGGTAGTACCCATGTTAACATGTATAGGTGGGCATCAGCAGTAGTTCAACCCGTTACTTCTATTTGCGACACTGGACAACATAACCGAACATTTAAACGATGTATACGTGGTTTTAATGTTGTATGTATTGTATGAAAATACAACTTTAAGGCGACACCGAGACGATTCAGCCGTCTAGACATGGGCTCTGGCGACGCGGTTAACGAGCCCTCGGCTGCTCTAGGTTTGATAACAATCCACCATTGTTCCAGCTCAGCACAGCAGCCTGCATCCTCACCCCTTCACCACGAAAAACGGGTCCTCCATCGACATGCTGCAGCTGTGGTCGTGCTCATCAAAGTCTGGGCTCCCTCATACTCCAGTAATCACTCGGTAACAATAATGATGAGGTCTAGATGGTATTTTCTGTTGAGGTGCAGAAACTCGACGCCTTCCCCTCTATCGCCATTGCTGATTTGATCTCCATCCGGGTCGGAGGTTGCGGAGTGGGCTACGCATGCGTGTGTGTGAGCCGGGCGGCCGCGGAGGATTGTTGTGCGACGCGGGGGGTCGTGACGAGGCTGAGTCGGCGCTTCCAGATCTTGGCTCGGTGAAGTGAAACGGACGTGATGTGTAAGTAGCTGTTTTCATGTTCACATATTTGAAGACGCTAAACCATTCGGTGGTGCAAAGTGCTTTCCAAATATACTACCTTCCTTATATTAAATGTCCTGTGTAAGTTTCAATGTAAGATTATTGTAGGGAAGGTACACTTCATTGTGAAAAGAGTGTTCCATTATAAAGAAGTGAATGGCTCTTAAGCATTAGAATTTCAGCTAATATATATACACATCAATCCTGTAAATACATGACTCCAACTGTTCAGCAAACACCCCCCTCCACCTTGTATTGTGAAGCTTCAGACTGTTTGGCAATCAGGAAAACACAGCAAAGTAGAAAAACATGATCAAGCCATCATTTAGGCTATATGATCAATACACAGGGGAGATTTTTTTGTAAGCTTTTATCTCTGTTTTAGTTGTAATTACAGTTGGATGTTCTCTATCTCAACCTCAGAACCCTTTTGCCAAAGACCTATCTTGCACTTGCATAATACTCCCCCTTGTATTTGCATGAGTATAATTAGTAAAATTATATAAATACTTTCACTGAAAATATTACAGAAGCTATTAAATACCCTCACAACTGACAGTTTCTATTTGCCACTGGTAGATTTTCTCTCTCTCTGGCTATATATAGAAGTGTGAAATATGTTTGCATTATATATGCTTTATACAGTGGCTATACCTGTTATACATGATACTGGTCTGCTCACTATGGAGCACATCAATCAGAAATGTCTCGTGCACATTCCACTGCAGTCAGTCCCCTTCTCTGCCCTTGTGAACGTTTCAGTAGATTTCACCCCCCACCCCCATCCATATCTACGCATTATGAGAGTGTGTCCTGTGAACGTTTACATAACCATCCTAGCGGTGCCTGGGGATCGTCATAGAGAACACAGGAATTGCCTGTCTGTGCTCTGAGTCTTCCCCTAATGGCTCTACTGTGATTATTAATGCCTTCACGGCCAGACAGAACAATGACTTTCTGCTGCCACTATGGTGTGAGGCTGTATCTCTTGCTCACTGTATTGACTTCCTCCTGATGGTGGTTCCATGAAATATTAATGCTTCCTCCTAATTAGAAGCAAACAGTGGGGGTGCATTCCTATGTGTCAGTTTTCTCCATACCCTCTAAGTGTCTATAGGGCTAGAACAGCTATATTTCTTCCTAGGTGTAACTGTGGGGGTCATGCACCATTCAATTAAAGTCACTCTAGTCCAGGCATGTGGACAAAAATATAATTTTAAGTGCAATATAGTGTTAATCACAAAGGCAATGAGTGGAGCTCCCTGGATGGTATCAGATAGTTAAGGCTAAACACCTTATCAGTTAGGAAAGAGGGTGACTGAATATGAGGAAGAGGAGCTAAGTAAGTCGCACCATGCAGTCCAAGAAAACTCTCTCTCGAAGGTTTTGGCACATTCTGTATATAACTCTTTATTAGATGTACAGTAATCCTATGAATAATAGATAATTAGACAATCATATTACCAATCCTGATAATTGTGTGGTTAACGTGATCTGCAAGCGTGATGCTGTTTGTTACTAGTCTTCTGAAAGAGGGTGTAGCTGATGTTTTTTAAAATTATTATTATAAGGTTCAGGGATATATCCAAATGGGTTTTGATTTGAACAATCTAGGTAAAGTACCCTGGTCAACAGTACAATAATGGCTTCTCTCACCCAGGATTTGAACCCACCCACCTTTGGATACAATTCCAGAACCTTAATCACACGGCTCTCCATTACATTTTTAATTATATAATTTTGGTGTCCAATAGAAACACCGCAGTCTGTCCATACTGGAAAACAAATCTCTGTCAAATTCACAATTAACTTAAGCATTGTCTGAAGGATTTTCTTGGCACCCACTAGTGCAGTGCCAGGCCATTTCCATTGTCAATTCAAGACCCTGAGCAAGAAATCTTGGCCATGATTCTTAAATAGACCTAAAAGGAGTTCAGGTGGCAATTTTACAACATTGTATTTGGAAATTCAAGGCAGTGTGAGACTGAACTTCTCTCCACTTCATTAGAGCAAGGCTGTAAACACCCTTTGGGCCACAATCAAAGCTCCACAGAAGAACCTGAGTCTCATGTTCTTCATCGTTAGTTAATTGCCATTAATTATTTAGACAGCTGCTGTTGGAAGCTGAAGAACAACAGGGGTGATGGGGTGTGATGCCTGCCACAGAGTGTAAAGAGATACACAGTAGAATAAAACTCCAAGCCCAGGATGCTAACAATTTCAGCAGGTTCATTTGGAATAGCACATTTACTGACCAATAAAGATGCAGGCATTTTCTTGTTATTAATGAACACTGAACAGTATTATTGATAAGCAGAAAAATACAGAAATGGAAAAGTATCTATCAGTCAGCTGGTTTTGCTTTTGTATTTCTCCTTCCAACCTAATCTGGCCTATAAACCTTGGTCTAAATTAATTAATTAAAATAAGAAAATTGACTCTTGTATTTTCCCAATGGATCTGATATCATTCTATATTATTACATCCAAGTAGAACCTCATTGCAAATCAGATAGTATGGACACAGAGCTACATCGCTCTACCTCTGTGTGGCTAAACAATCATTCTTTACATTATATAGGAGCCATGAGCATACTTCCAGTGTGAATGCTGACAAGATTCAGATTTATTAAATTGGAAGAAAATGAAACTCTGACAGAAGGAATAGTGTGATGAAAGTAAATGGCTTTCTGCACATCAATCCCTAGTCTGTTTGGCAATTTTTCAATCTTCCTTGTTTCATAAAACCCACTGTTTGCTACATCATTATTAGCTTTGAAAGTTAATATCATACTAAAAAGAAACAAAGAGCCACTCATATAGTCACACTAGAGACACTTTTTCGATTTCAGTGGAAAAAGACTGTCCTGGAATCAGAAATTAAAACATAACGCTTTTAACATCTACAACTATTGTACTCATCCCAAAGATAAGTTATAAAGCTATACCTAACTGACCTACAAAGAAACATATCCAAATTAATGACATTCACAAATGTTCTCTCTTTTTGGAATGTATTCTGTTAGCCTGTGAATTAGGTTAAATGCTAAAAGATGCATGTTCTTCAAAAATACAGCTAGATACAGCTTGACCTCATTCCGGCGCTTACTCAAGACGCATCTTTTCCGACAGTACTTGTAATATTAGTCCTTTTATCCCCGCTAGATAGCACTTCACAGTTTTATTATGCTTCTTGTGTTTTCGATTTGTTTTCCTCCTTGCTCCCTTTCCCGTAGCCCTTGACTGTGACCCTACATCTTGACAGCACTTAGCTTTTACCGTCCAGGATGTAGGACCTCACTTACTGTACTTGCCTGTGTAAATTGTAAATTGGAATTTGTAAAATGTATTATATTTTGAATTGCTATGTTTTAGTTAAATTAAATTTGTAATGATTGATGCCTTTTACTTAACTGTATTTTTTCACTTTGTTTTGCACTTATGTTGTAAGTCGCCCTGGATAAGGGCGTCTGCCAAGAAATAAAAATAATAATAATAATAATAATAATAATAATAATAATAATAATAATGCTCATGTCAAAAATGTTAACTGAATTGCCCATAGAAGTCTAGCAACATAGTGGAAAGTGTGTTGAAAGCTGAAGTTGTCAGTTAGTGACATCGTAGTTTTTTTCTCGCTAATCTGTTACACAGGGTTAACAATTGCTCTGTGACCTTTGGACATGACCGGTTTTAGATACTTGCATTTACTATACACCATTAACTTTCCCTCGGTGATTTGTTTATATATGAGGGCTTTCTCACTTTGAGATGAGATAATGTGAATGCATGTGGTCATAGGTCAAAGGTGAAATGTTTTGAATTAAGTTACTTATTATTGAATTTGCTGAATATGCAGGTTGTTTAAGATTGTAAACCGTAAACTGTAGAAAAAGCAGTACAGATTGAGGTCTGGAATACCGCCGCCCACGCCCCCCCCCAGTGCCAGTGCTTTTACATTAATTTCCAAGAATGTCTGGAATCTGAGCGTTTGCATGTGACTCATGTAAGAGAATCAGTGCACAATGTGGACAATACATATTGTAGAATTATATGATAAAAACATTAGAATATAAGACCAATATTAAATAGAGGAGCTAATTTTCATTATATGAGATCACAAGTACAGTCAGAGTGGTGAAGGAAAATAGTGCCCTTGAATATCGAGCATATAAAATCAAAAATGTAAAAATGCGCTCTGTGATCTGACGTTCGCGTTCCTTGTCTGCTTGGATCCGCAATTGCAGTTTGTTGGAAAATTACTGTTTCCCAGAAAATGGGGAGGGGGGGGGGGGTAAAGCAAACTAATGTGTACTTGAAATCAGACCAATTGTCTCATGATGCACCAATATGTTTGTGTTATGCGAAGCTTGTTGTCTGGCCGATTTGTTTTCTATCATTGATATATCGGAAATGCAAGAGTTAACAGAGCTGCTGTTAATTGGGCAGATAAAAAAAAGATCAACAAAGCAACTCCCTGTGTCGATAGATTCAGATTGCTTCCTGCCCTTTTGCTTCACTCCGATTCCCTCCTAAACGGGTATTTGAGAGTGTGGCTGTGACGTCACCTTTCGGCACTCCCAGTGTTTTTATTTTGTTATTCAAACATCAGTTTCCACGTTTACCATCCTGGTATCCTCCTCCTCCTCCTCCTCCTCCTCCTCCGCCTGCCCATCCAAAATACGCGATCGCACCCCTCTCACGCCACGGGGTTAATTTGGGTAAAGCATTTCACTGATGCTTTAATGGCTCACAGTTGTCTGCCGCTTCGGAAAATCTTCCCAGACCGATTTCATCACACCATCAGGAAGATTGGATTTCAAGCCGCCCATCCCCCCACTCGTACACTACAGCCTGGCGGTAACACAACACCCCTCCCCCTGCAACCGCTCCATTCATCTACACGGCCCAGACTCCTGATCTGTGTCTCATTTGCACAAAAGCCTCATGTGACTCGCCCGAAACAGACGAGCCATTACATCAGCCCAAGCAAGCGGCACCAAAATACAGCTACTCTTAAAAGGGCAAGCCCACAAGGGAATGTACATTCATATAAGTTTGCTTACACACACTCCCATGTATCCATGTACATATATGTCTCATACATATGACAGGGCTCATATATATATTTAATAGGCTATCGCTAAATATTGCGTTTTACTTGTTTCCATTGATGGTATGCTCTGATACAACGATCATTGATTGCATGGTTCAGTACTGGATACAATTCATAGTTTGCATACATCTGAAATTAGCTCAGATGTTAAAGTTGCAGCCTAGTGGTTTATTAAATGTGAAACCCGATAATTACCATTTTCACCAGTGATTTAAGAAGCTATTAGAGTATATATTGTGACTGCTACACGATTGCGAAAGTTTCGCGCCTGTTGGAAAACGCGTTGCCGATTTAAGGAAGTCTCCCACGTTAGAATTTCAATCCGGCCGGTCTCCACCCCGGCAGCCCATTGGTCAATCCAGACTTGGCGGGGCGGGATTCGTCACGTTTGTAAGTGAAGCTCCGTGTTTTTATTGGCTGCCGCTCACATCACGCCGGGGTATATATACGGGTTATAAATAGCCACAGCCTCATTTCCTCAGAAGAGCGCGTTACTACAAAGTGATCACATGCGAAGGTCGTGTTTATTTTGTTAAGTTTTACTAAGCGAAGATCGCCCTTCACATTATAAGCCACTACAGTACTTTTTGTGCCAAGGGTGTTTGTTTTAATTGATAAATTCATATTAACCGCCGAAATTGCCGAACCTACGGTTTAGCTACAGCGTTGCAAAAAAAAAAAAAAAGTTTTGCACCTTATGTACTCAGTACTTAAGAAACCCAGGCAATCCTACGAGTAGGGGGTTTGGTTTTCATTGAACTCAAGGCCCGGTTCTCTGCACGGCGAGGAAAGGAGAGGGATCGATACGGGAGAAAGGGTCACCTTTGTTCCGGCAAACGCACGACATGGAATATAAAGTGGAGGCGCACCGGATTATGAGCATTTCGCTGGGGAAGATTTACAACTCCAGGGTGCAGAGAGGTGGGATCAAGCTGCACAAGAACCTGCTGGTGTCTCTGGTGTTGCGGAGCGCCCGGCAGGTCTACCTCAGTGACTACTACCAGGGTGTCTGCTTAAACGCCCAGCAGTGGACAGAGGGGGAGATCATGGACTCGGATCAGGACAAAACAGCCGAGACGACGGGGAGCTTCCGCGGGTCGGCGGACAGCGAGGCGCCGCTGCTCACGGAGAGTCCCCCGCTCCTTCCAGCCGCGGAAAGCCCCGCCACTGACCGCCAAGACGCGGCCGCGGAGATCGGCGAGCAGAGCGCTGAAACCGAGGGCCCCGTTAAAGACTGCTGCTGCCCGGTGTCCCGTCGAGTGGAGGGGGAGACCAGTAGTGAGACGGTGGACGTGAGCTGCGCTAAGGACGTGTCCAAGCCGGCGCAGTGTTCGGGGACAGAAGCGCAACCCGGGAAGGCACCGAAAGCGCCCGGAGACCGCGAGGGCGGCTGCGGGGAAGCAGAAGTCCGGGGTGGCGAGTGTGACTCATCCGAAGCCACATTAAACCACTCGGCGGCTTCCTGTTGTAGGAAAAGAAGCGCGGAGAAGACCTCCCACGCAGAGTCCCCCGTCAAGAAAACCAAGCGGGCCTCCGCCGCCAGCGACGCCGACAAAGAGGAGGAGATGGACACGGGCAACGTCTCCAGCCTCATCACCATCTTCGGCTCCAGTTTCTCGGGACTTCTGAGCAAGGACGGCGCGCAGGCGGAGCCCGAGGCGGGGGACGCGGACTCCAGCTCGGGGCAGATCTGCTGCGATCAAGTGCTCAAAAACATTAACTCCTGGAGTACCGCGATCGTGGCGTTTTAAACTTGAACACGTTTTGAGAACAGTTAGTTGTGAAAGGGGATCTTCTAAAAGCTGTAATGAAGTGGTGAGACCAGAAGACCACCTGCCCACCCAGCCCCCACCTTAAGGCTGGGCCTGTAGGTGCGCCCAACCACGTGGAGCGCAGACGGGGCTTCCCCTGCGCCGGGAAACTTATGCCGAGTCCGGGCTCCGTGCGCTATGTCGGGGCATGTCTCTGATCAGGGATTCATATGAAAACATGGTGGTATTACACAGGATCATAAGCTTAACACGACCTACAATGGGATGAATAATTTTAATTAGAGGTGCTGAAGGAACGTTTTGTTTTAGCTCAAAGTTGTTAAATACTACCTTCTACGTTTCCTTTGTTGGTAATATTTTGCACTTTTATGACTCCATGCACATTTGGATTGAATCAAGGCAACGGTATATTGTGTTGTGTGTATCTGTATCTAGATACACACGAACACAACAGACTCGTTAGAAGCTGGTTTTAAGTTTTGACCAATGCAATGTTCCTGTCTCACATGTAATACTCAAAGAGTCGGTGCTAAAGCCAGTTGTAGCCACGTCTTGAGACCGGGTCGCAATGATCTTTGAACAATGATGTCTTTGTTTTATAAAGACTTGTATATTTGTATGCATCTGTACAGAATGTTTCTCCCTTAAATCTCTGTATTTTGGTATTTGAGCTCTTATGACATTGTTTGTTTTTTGCGTGTTCTACACGTATTAAACGTTTATGAAAATGACGTCCTGCTCTCTACTCTGGTTTTTATAATCCTTTGAATTGA
The DNA here is from genome assembly GCF_036373705.1 of Amia ocellicauda. Lineage (NCBI taxonomy): Eukaryota > Metazoa > Chordata > Actinopteri > Amiiformes > Amiidae > Amia > Amia ocellicauda. Next base: position 7,913,497 of record NC_089868.1, read on the forward strand.
AGTGTAACCTACCATTGTCGTTACGTGCTGCGGTCTGGAATGTGGTTTCCTGGTGGGGGTGGGGGGGGCTCCCTCCTGAGAGCCGTGAAGTTGAACCCCCCCAGATAACACACTGATGCGGCACAAATGATCATTTGATTTGTGCGGTCATGGTTTTGAAGCTATTGTTTATTTTAGACTAGTGACGTCATACACCCCCCCACACAACAAGCGAAGCAAAGTACTAATTAATTACGGTGACCAGTTGTGTGTTCGGGGCATTGAAACCTTTCATTACAACGTCTATTAATACTAATAAACATTAATAACCTTGTATGCTTTTAACTGGATTTTGTACAGATTTTTCATCAATGGAATGCATTTTAACAACTGAAGCATTAAGAGTTGTTTCCCATACACTACTACTGTTTACCACACTTGCTTGTACTAACCCATTGTACATACGAGCAAAATCAACATTGTACAAATAGGATGTTACATATGGCCTACAGTTTAAACAGCCATGTGCTTTAATGTGTGAGTTAAAACTATTTTATCTAAAAAAAAAAAAAAACATTGATAGTGTTTGCACAATTGTTTGCTTTAATCTTGCATTTTCTGGAAGCAGACCCCAAGTCGAAGTGTTATCTCAGTGCCTTACCTCTATATGCTTGTCCATTTACTGGGCTCTGAGTAAAAGAAAATGTGTAGTAATTCTACATAAGCTGTCAAAGATGAGCAGAGGTTTATTTCAATACATACTCATTTCATACATCATAAAAGGCACCAAAACCCACAATTTTAACTGCCAAATATAAGAAGGTTGGCCATTGTTAGTAGGTGTTGCAGTCAGGCCACATGTTGCACACAATACCCCAATGCTGACAATTTCTGCCCTGTTGATGTTTACACCCCCTGTCCCAACATATGCTTCTTTACTTAAGGGATGCTGTAGGAAGACGTCATAGCTAGTCTCTAAATAGCACTACAATTAGATGTAAGCCTATATAAGGAATTCTCAAATCATGTTGTAATATTGCATAGATACACTATAAAAGGAAAAAAGAACACTGCAGTAAACTTGTTGATTTGAAATATTAGCATTAAAATGTATTACACACTTTTCAACAGCCCTATTCCCGTGTATACAAGAGTCTCTAGGGCCCTATGGGGTTTGTTATTCATAGGAGTTTCAGCAAAAATCAATGTCGTTACACCTTTAAAACTAGAATGGATGGAGCATTGGCTTCACTGGCATACACGAAAAACAAGCGTAAAGAGACGAATTTGTTTTGATTTGTGACGTCACTCTCCTAAAATAAATACACGTTAATATATTCAAAAGCATAATAGCACAAACATGGCACATGCGTCTCAATAATCAATAATCTTGTGTGTGTGTGAACAGAAGTGCCAAATGTAGTGGCTTTATCGTGTGAGGGCAAAGGTCACGCTGCCGCCGAGCTCTACGTTCTGTACGTGCCAACGTATGCTAATGAGGAGGACAGCGAGCAGAGGGAGATTGCCGGAGGACTACGTCAATGGTGTACGTTTGTAAGGGTTGCAAGTCTTCAGTAAAAGGCCTCAAACACAACGAGGTGTAGGTTATCTATTTAAATCGTTGGAATATATCGCCTAAAACAATAAAAAGTAGTTTTCTAGAAATGCCAACAGTGTAAGAGAAACGTTTGTCAATCGAACTTGCACTAGGACATTTGCAAAATTAAAGCATATTGAAAAGGGGTTGATTGATTTCAAACATGTAATTTATACAAGGTCAGGAATGCCATGTGTTTCTGTTAACGATAATCCCAGACTCTCCTATACATATTAATGTGTTCTATTGAAGCACTTTAGTAGATTCATAAATGCTTGATGAGAGCGCTTCTTGCGTTTTTCAGGCAGAGTATAAAAATAGCCTTGTCTGGACGCCTTGCTTCTCTTGTTTTTATTGGCTGGGAAGAACTGACAGTGAATTAATTAATCACTAGATTTTTTTTCTTCCTTGTGCTGCTACGTCTAAATGCTGTAAGGGCGACAGTGAGAAACGATCTGCTCTCTGTGACGTCATTGCGAAAGGCTTTTTTTCAGTTAATTGATAAATATAATCTATTAACATGTCTATTTTTGAAAGCATTCTTACTTTACAGCATTTTTTCACACCTGCCTAACACTTTTGCACAGTACTGTGTATATATATATACACACACACAGACCTAGGGGATCCTTTTGCATATAGTTGATTTGAAATTCTAAAATGCAAAGGTGCCATGTGTGAACTGCAGCTTTAGTGGAAGTGAGGTTAAGTCACATGGCACGTCTGTGCCACAAAGACTGAAAGTGAAAATGAATCCACACCAGGTAATATTTGTTCCCCACTTTCCCAAAGTTGTTTATTTGCTATTGGCATTCATCAGTGGTGTAGATGTAGGTGCACCCATAACTTCAACTGACTGAAGCCCTCACTGCTGTCAATGGTTAGTGCAATCAGTTACTGTAAAACCAAAGAGCAGTCTAGAAATGGAACCGTTCAAATGTGTGTATGTGTGAATACGTTCTAAGTAATCTTCAAGTTTGTGAGCACAAGGCTTTCGCAAGCCTTGCTATGATTTCCCCTTTGAAGACTGTTGATAGATACAGCAGAGCAAGATGGAGTGTGGTGCCAATTAGATTTGACACACATGCACATATGATGTGGAAAAATGGCTGAAAGATGAAAAATAATTTAAAAAAAAGGACTTTCAAGTGAGTCAACACTCTTATCTAACTGTGTCAATCCCTCTCTCCACCTACTGAGAGCCGTTTACAATGACTAGATGATTGGAACCTGTCTGTGTTTAAAGTGCAGCAACATTTCTGTTTTTCTAGTGTTTACCTACATGAGTCAACTGGTTTTAACTGCCACGTCACCCTCGCCTCACTGGACATGTATTGTAAACTATAAGAAGGTCACAGACTTGCACAACAGCTTCATCTGAGTGAGATGTCCCACATTATCTTATTTCTCAGTGGTTTCATTCACTAAAGTAAGCCTTTATGCTTAATATAGGTAAGTATTCATATGCATTTTACCAATGCTTAATTATAGAATTTGGCTAAATTAATAAATGGTCATAACTGTAATTCTGTCTTTATACCTTCAACTCAATCTTTGAGAGCAGGGTATTAACCCATTACATGTTTCTGCTTATTGGTCACAGCATTTTACTTGCAGTTCAGTTTGCTCTGTTTTTTCTGGAAAAAATATTTGGGAGAAAAATATTGTTACTTATGGGGTTAGCATCTTTTACTTTTTATAGTTATTTTTACATCATTTTGACATATTATTATTTGTGTTAGATGCCCTTATCTATGGCAACTTACAGGTTACACAATCATTACAAAAGTGCAGTAATACAATTCAATTAAATTTAAGCTTTAATACAAAGTACAAGTTAAGAATACAGAAGTGTAGAAGTACAGTTAATAAAAGCATACAAAGAGATCAAAGAGGCCAGAGTGCAGACATGATGCAGTGAAGTCATTGATAAAAGCTAACAATGTAAGCAGGAGCATAAGTTAGCATAGTTACATACAATGCAAAATTACAGTTACAAAAAATGAGTGCTGAACAGCTCGGTACAGTCTGAACAAATGTGTCTTGAGTAATCATCAGAAAATGGTCAGGGACTGTGCTGTCCTGACCTCAGTGGGAAAGCCGTACCACCACTTAGGGGCCAGGGTTGAAAAAGGGCAGACTCTGGAGGAAGGGGAGCGGAGAGGGGCAAAGTTAGTCTTCTGGTGCAGGAGGACCGGAGAGGTCTGGAGTGAGTGTATGGCAAGACAAGGGTCTGAAGGTAGCTTGGTGCAGTTTGATCGAGACAACGGTAGGTAAGAGTCAAAGTCTTGATCTGGATGTGAGCCAAGATTGGGAGCCAGTGAAGGGAGCAGAGTAGTGGTATAATGTGCAAATCGGGGCAGAGAGAACACCAGATGAGCAGACGAGTTCTGGATGAGCTGGAGCAGGCAGGTAGTAGTTGCAGGCATGCCAGCCAGGAGGGAGTTGTAGTTATCCAGGCGGGAGAGGACCTGGTTCTGGACGAGCAAATGAATCGAGTAGTCTGTGATGAAGGGTTGGATTCGGCGTATGTTGCTAAGGAAGAATCTGCAGGTGTGTGTCCTAGATTCTTAGTGGAAGGAGAGGGGGAGAGTGTGTAGATTCCAAGGGTATTGAGATGGAGAGATCAGTAGAGAACAGGAATCGATAACACAAACATTTTCTTATTCAGCAGAGCCATGAATACATACATACATGTATACATCCATTAACAAAAGGTATTCTCAATGTACTTATGGACATTTAGCTATTGGCCAAAGAAAACCAATCAAATGTGAATGAAAAACACATAGAAATAAATGGCTGTTCAGTTTGATCATGTTATTTGACAAAAGCTATATAGACAGTTAGCCCATTCAAATTGCCAGGTGCAACAGCATGCAAATGACTGATAGACCCATCTGTTTGGAGCTCTTATTGATCAATATCAACTCCCTTTGGTACTTAATATCCTCCACTCCATAAGTGTAAATTGAGAAAGCTTGCAATCGTCTGTGCAGTATACTGGTAAAGGACACTAAATATATTGTTTTATGCTCTGTTTTTACATTGTATATTTTGGTTAGAACACTAACTGCAATGGTAACCATTGTCACAGAATCTGCACCTGGTGCATTTGTCCAAGTGTAAGACCTGTATTGTTGGTACCAGAATAAAAAAAAAAACTCTACTGACCTCTGTTAAACGGCTACATGTTCTGTTGAGATGAACTACAGTGCTCTGTATTTGTTACAAGAGACATTTTCAATGAACAATTGAAGTATGATTTACCTCATCTTAAGACATGTGGTACATTATTAAAGCTGCTGAATGAGTAAAGTAATTCAGGCTACAAAAAAATGGTGTCGGGGAGACAATGATATGTATTGGTGAAATGGAAGATTTCAAACTGTCAGATGTACAAAATATTGTAGCATCCTGGGGGTTCTGGTCACAGCGAAATTCGATCCCCGGTTTCCTGCGCCACCGAGCAGTGACCTTACCACATAACTAAAAGGCCCAGACCCCTTAGTGCGGCCTCAGGATCGCTACACAATTATCATATCCTAAATAAGTGATATAATGTTACCTTTATGCACTAAGGGGAAATTATTTTTTTCCTTTGTTTTTTGACAAGGGAACACTTCACTATTTCATCAAAGCTTAGACCACAGCTGTGAAAAGCTACATTCCTTCTGTGATCAGTGAAAAACATACTTGCCCACACGTTAGAATTTCAAGTTTTTGCTTAAGAGAAAAACAGACGCAGAATGCATTCGAAGACCTGCACAAAACAATGAATTTGGGACACACTTCTCACCTGAGCTCCTCAACACCTTGAGGCTGTTATAAGCATATTCTGAAACTGCACAGTCAAAGGAATTTCAGACAGAAACATTCCTACCATTGCCCCTCCCTAAAAAAACAGCTAATCCACTCTGCAAAAGCTACTCCTGTCCAGTCTATATATGAAGTAAAAGCAAAGGAGAGAACATAATAAAGGTAGGGGGTGAGGGGAAGGTGTTTAAGGCAGGAATCCAGGCTGCCTTCCAGGCAAAAAAAAAAAAAAAAAAAAAATGCCATCACCAAGCAAAATAGAACAGTATCCTCCTTTTTGATGGTGTTTTCCATGAAGCATGAGTCACTGAGCTCTGGGGCATGCAAGGCCATACCACGGGGTTTGTGTAAAACTTTTGCACTTTGACTAAAGGCCATCAAACAGTTGTCTGCAAATTTCTCTTCTCGTTTGACAGGTTTTACTTGCCTCATTAAAGAGCGCTTTGGATGTTACAAAACAAAATCTTTACCTGCACTTAGTGACCCAGGAACTGGAGGTGCCTGAAGTAATTGAGGGAATTTTAAGTATGCATTTCCCTGAAGTTTCTATGGAAAAATAGGGTAAATTTAATAATAGTAAATATTAGCTTACTGACTAGGTAAGATGAGGTGAAATTAATGCCTACTGCTTAACAGCTAATACTGTACAGTGATCCCTCATTGAACTTAAAGGTAGAATCATTTGACCTTTGTAAACATCAATTCATTGTTGGTCTGTGGAAATTTCCATCATTCTGGACTAAACAGTTGTGTGATAGATGCTTCTTTGCATCATTCCATGCCAGCAAAGAGAATGTGGCAAAGTGGATTTAGGGGCTTGCTTGGGGTGAGTATCCATAGCAACTGTGACAGGAAAGCAAATACAGATAATTATCCATTTGTTGCAACACTCGATCACAAAAGAAAAGGAAAAGTAAAAATTTTCAATGCCTGAAGAACATTTTGACATTGGTCTTTCTCAGCGCGAAGAGCAGGGGCTTACAGAAGATCAATCTGACATAATGGCTGCCCCACTAACGTACGTTTTCTTTGTTTGTAGACAAATGGACAATTCACAGACTCAACACCACTTACTCCACTATCAAGTCTTTATACCTTAGTGTAGACCGGGAGTTTCCTTACAAGACAGAGAATTAGTGTTGGTTTAAAGATAATTTCCTGTAAAGGAAAAAGATGGTGAGAACCAGCTTTTCTTGTCAGTCTTCCAGTTTAGAAATTCCTTATTTTAGGTATTACCTGTTGGGCAGGTATGAGGTGATTCTTTGTGACAAAAAGAGCAGTTAACAAATGTTATCATTCAATGCATTTATTCTGTATATTGTATTAGGGGAGTGGTTTTGGGATGGCAGGTATATACAGTGAGGGAAAAAAATATTTGATCCTCTGTTGATTTTGTACATTTGCCCACTGACAAAGAAATGATCAGTCTGTAATTTTAATGGTAGGTGTATTTTAACAGTGAGAGACAGAATAACAACAAAAAAATCCAGAAAAACTCATTTCAAAAAAGTTATAAATTGATTTGCATAACAGCAAATACTTATTTCCCTCATTAACATGCAAATCAATTTATAGCTTTTTTTAAATGCATTTTTCTGGATTTTTTTGTTGTTATTCTGTCTCTCACTGTTAAAATAAACCTACCATTAAAATTATAGAATGATCATTTCTTTGTCAGTGGGCAAACGTACAAAATCACTGTACATGACACACACCACCCGCCTTCTCCTGGACTTCCCCTATATGCATATTGAAAAGTACTTGCACTCACACACCACCACCTGGATTCAGATAGGTGGACCCAGCTGAGGTTCGTCAGACAAGTGTACAAAAGCGATACACACACAGTGATTCAGTGTATTGTACCTACAAAGGAAGTGCAAAAGAGTGAAGGTGAGCTTTAAAGCATGGCAAAGAGTGTGCATGGTGATTTGGCGAATATCCCCTGCTTGGACTTTGATTAATCCATTTGTATAAGGACCCCCACACTGGAAATGGCTTCATGCACTGGAGAGCCTTCTGATCTAACTGGTCTGGGAAACGGATGAGTGGCCCGAAAGAAGCCATGGAAAATGGAAGAAAAGTGGTAGTAAGCACCTTCACCGGGGCTAGGTATTATTTTCTTATTTTCCACCCATATCAAGGTGAACCCTGCCTCTGGCTCCTAAACAGAGTCATAGTATCTGTGGCTTCCATCCCAGATCCCCACACACCCGTCCCACACCCCACACTCCCCCCACACGATATATACATGTAACGATCGCATGACTAACAGATAGCCTATGTCTTGTTTTCTAATTCTTTTTTTTTTTTTTTAACTTTTCTCCTTCAGTCATGTATGAATTAGTCTTAAAGTGCTAATTAAGCACAAATTAGTCATACGTAACTAATGGGCACATGGAGGGGATCACGATTTGGGAAGTGCCAGGTGATCACTTGTAACATTTGAAACATGCCTTACGTGTGTGAAACATGTCTTGTGGGGTGCTGCTGAAAATAGTTTAAACTGTCACGTCTCTTTCCATAATTTATCATCTGTATGGCATTGTGTGGGCTTGGGAGCTAGGAGTCGGAGCCAGCAAAGCAGTATCAATTTATAAACCTTTTAAAATGTGAATTTCTAGTGACACACCATGCAGAAGGCATCAACTGGACCAAGTGCCTGGTCAGTGTGGCCTCCCAGTGACACTGTTTACCAAGAAAGTTACCCTGGATTAAACGTACTGTACAGCTTGGTTTTTGATTCGACCTGAACCTGAGTTTTACAAGGGAAGTTTTGTCGGATGAAATCAGGGGAGTTACTGAAGGTCTGTTGAGTGCTGGCTGTGAATGTTCTTTAAAAGAGATTAAAACACATCTGAAATAAATCCAAATATCTTTTATGCCTTCACTGGCCTTCACCATGATTTTCCACAGTGAGCATTTGTAGAGGTGAAAGGTTACTTCATAATTTAGGACTTTTTGAAAGGTCTAGTTTACCAGTGCACAGAAATCATGACATCAAAATACCCTAGTGTTTCCAGGGGGGCATACAGGAACTGGTCCATTATTGACACAAGGTGTGAAAAACACTATGGACAAACACTGTGACTAAATCCAAAATTTTGAATTTGCCTGCTGATCGCAGATTTCAAACCCAGCTCCTGTTGGTGGCTTCTTGTGTTCACCCTATGGGCTTAGAAGAATTTGGCACGGGCTGGTGTCTGAGGTTTTGGCTGAATCACACCAATTAGGCAGCCACTCTTCTGCACAGAGCTTTGGCAGGCTTTGGCAGGAAGGTCTGATTTATAGGCGGCCTGGAGGAATGCAGACGCCCCCGTGACCCTGGCTGGTTCCTCTCTCTCGCTGCTTTGCTCTTTCACATCTGCATCCTCTGACCAATCTGCACTGACATACAGCAGCCAGGGAGGCCAGCGACGCCTCCAGCACTCTTACCTTCAGGGAAGTCTGGCTGGAGCATATCTCTTCATAAGCAAGCCTCCATCCTTCCTTTCTCACACACTTTTGTTCGCAGACAGCCATGTCTTCAGGGCGCCTGCTTTCTGAACTGGGAAATATGAAGCCCTGTTAAGAATAATAAAAAAACAAACAAGCAGTAAAGCAGTTCATCCACCACTCTTCCATCTGAAAATCATTCCATCACATAAACACATTCTCAGCCCAGGATATTAGCTAGGGCTAGTGGGTGTACCTGAATGTACATGCATACACTTTTCACAGTTGGACAGTCTGGTCATGCTTTTATGAGGCCGTTTGGTCTCCAGATTATTGTAAAGTGTGCATTGCTCTTGGCTGCACTAGGCCCTAAAAGTGTGCCAAATATAATATAAATAAAAGTGAGTCACATTGTCATTTTACAATAGGTAAAGGTGACAAATGTGACAAAACACATCTGGATGTGGAAGTGTGGCTTTTGCCATCAGGATATTTCCTTGCAGACTGTCACTCAGAGAACTGACACTTCCCAGTTCTCCTGAGTGCTTTTACTTTACTTTTTATTGTCTTTTTATCACATGCAGATGCAGTTTAGTAATGTCGCTGGCATTGTCACTTATTGCTTTTCACCGAGTTTTCTATCTGCCTCTTCCCCCATGCAGCTGCTCTTCTTATGACTTTTCCCTGGCTACTTGTCTGTGGTTCACACCATCCATCTTTAATGGCTCTTTTCTCCCTGTATCCCCTTTCATCCTCTCTTCACTCTCTGTGCTGGCCGTTTGGTTGTACGTTGTCCTGCACGTTCTCTTTCCTTGGCCCACAGTGGTGGAACCAGATGTATAGAAACAAACGGACTGGACTATCTCTTCCTGCCTTCCCACATCCTGAAAACATTTATAACAAAGACCAGATTGAGCCTAACCATGTTAATTGAAAAATCTGAGATCAATTTGGAAAAGGGAGAAAATGTGTTCATAAATATGTATTGAAAGATCTAAATAAAGGGGGAGATCTGACTAGCAAGATGAATAAGTGAACAATGGTGTGAAGAGCTGTGTCGTTTCAGTTGTGCAATCCAATTCATTTCACCAAACTGTGGGAGGGAAACACTTATTTTGATCTCTGTGTGAAATAGGTGCTTATGCAGGATTGTCCTCACTACTGAGAGTTCTTCACGTTTTGGACTTGGCCTTGCTGCTGTTGGCAGGTTCGAGAGCAATGGTCATTCTTAAGATGTCTGTAAGGCAACGGACACAGATTCATCAAATCGCTCGGTACTGCTTTCTGTAAAATGGATTTGCTGTCTACCGACTACGTCCTGCTGCATTCTTTCACACAGCTATTGATGTTATTTATAGTTACGCTCCTTGGATACAGGCCAGCACGCTAAAGCTGACAGATCTCTCCTGTTTGTGTGAAAAATGTGGGTCACCCAGATTCAAGCCTTCCGTGGCAAGGGCAGGGTCAGCTGACTGCGAGGGTGCTGAAGCATGACAGAGCAGCAGGGGGTGGTGGGGGTGTTGATGGTGGAGGGGGGTAGAAGCGAATGATCCTTCATAGGATAATGACGCTGTACGTAAGCCTATAACCCTCTCAGCTTGTCTCTGTCTGCTCCTCTCCACAGTAAACATGGTTCTCATAGAGGTTTCCCTAATGCAATGCCATGTAGGCCTACAAGCAGTGAAGCCTTTTTATGAGCCCTAGATCCACACAGATGCTTTGATGTTTTATCATCTAAAAGCAAGCCATTGCTTTAACTCTTTGAGACAATATCACAGTAATCCACCAGGAATCCCCTTTAAGTAAATGTTTTGATTGCTGTACTTTCCTTTTAGCTCCTCACCAGCCCATATTTGCATCTCGAGTGATACTCAACAGGAGGTTGTTAAGGTTGAGAAGGTTTTTCAGATTAATAAGCCATCCACAACAACAGCAACACACATGGAGCTAATATAAGTGCTACTATTATGACGTGAAATACTACTTGAAGGCATATAATAAGCACACAGTAGACTTATACCAGAGTTTAACCCACATCTTTCTGGATTTAACTGAAAAGTCCCTGAATGGAATGTCAATATATTTGTCAGGAAAAATATAGTTTTCCTTTAAAAATAAAAGTGGACTTAAAATTAGTAAAAATGCTTTAAGAATATGCCCCATGTTTTTGTTTGATGAAATGTGACCTGTAGTTAATTGCAAGACCGTAAATACATAATTCTACAAGTTGCATATTTCTCTATTTCAGATGACAACAGCCTTCAGGAAGTGATGAAAGGAGAGTGAGCCCTTAGAAGTGAGTCCCGAGGAGGCTTCCTGCAGTGAATTGTTATACTTTGGTTCTTACAGTGTCAAAGTGATGTCTTGTTTAAAAATCATAATCTCCTCCAAATTACCCTCTATGGGGTGATCAGTAACCTTTCCAGTTAAAATGACTCCTGTTGCAAACCAAAATACACTCAATGCAGCATATTGAAACTGGAAACATACACCTCAAGGGGGCATAATTGATGTCCAGAATAGTTTAATGTAGTGCCCTCACTATTAACAGAACGAGACATTATAAAACAGTAGGCTGGAGATACTAGTCCTACAGGTTTTTAAGACCCAAAGCTGGTTCGCTTATGTAACTGAGAGCTCAGTTGGTATGAAAGCCAGAAGACCTTGTTACTCTCCAAGACCAGAGGCTGATGACCCCTGATTTTAAAGGATGCTTGCTTTCTTCTCAAGCTGGGATCTCAAAGATATGGACAGCTTGTGAAAACATGCTTGAAACACACACTCAAAAGTTAATCTGAAGAAAGCCATGGATATCGAAAAAAGAACAAAGGGGGCTCGTGAGAAAAATGATTTAAGGTTGTAATTGGTAAGGGTGCCATTAAAAAAATATTTTTGGAAGATGAGCACACAGGCACAGACTGAGCAGTCCACTTATTTGCACAACTTCTCATATGTTCCAAACTACTGGAGCTCCCTGCTAACAAATAAGCAGTGAAAAGGAACAAACAAACTCCATGCTGTGTGAGCAAGCCTGTGCCGAGAGTGGGCCGATGCAGCTGTGAGCTGGCTGCTCAATTCCCAGGTGCCTGCCTTCCGATGGATTGACTCCCGAGAAGAGGAGAAAGCAGTTATGAAACCATTTCCTGGCCATCCGTTCTTTACGCAGTGAGAATGCAATATGTTGTAGTGTTTAACTGAAGGTGGCCAATGCAGGCAGGGGAATAGTTATTATTGTAAGTCACCCTGGATAAGGGTGTCTGCTAAGAAATCGAGTAATAATAATAAATAATAATTAGTTGTTGTTGCTTTCCTTTTGTTATTTGGAGTAAAAGAATCTGGTAGGCTGCTGTAGAAATGTCTAATGCTTCAGTCATGCTGTGAGCTTTAAGCAAAGGCAGACTATTGGTTGGGAAGTGTACAGGGGCTCCCCTCAACACCTGGGGGTATAGAAGAGTGTGTTCAATAGCAACACAGCATAAACCAACACAATTGTACTTTCTGAAGGAGTTGAATGTAATGTTCTCCATGGTGGCAATCTTCTCCCCCAAATTAATATAACTAAATTCTAGACACTTTGACTGCAGTCCTCCTCGGGGTCGGGGTGGGGGTTACACAAAAAGCTGTTGCAATTAACAGAGATTAGAACTGCAAAATACTTTTCTTCATCTGTAAATTAAGTTACGCTCGGTTGTAGTTTAAATGATCCCTACTGGAAAGGAGCGGGCTTCAATTACAGTACAGTTATAGCCTTGGAAAGTAAGGCTGTTACTAATTAAATAAATGAATTAACTAGCATTTATCAGCATTAGGGGCAGAACACACAGAGTAGCCACACTGCCGTCTCCCCCCACACACTGAACCTTCTGTGCCTCATGCTGCAGACACCCTCTGTTTAGCCCCTCAGGCTCCTTAATCTTTGGTCTCTCATCTTGTGCTTCTAAGGTGCCAAGTTAGACACATGACACGTGTTCATTTATTTACACTGTTATTGCCAGGAATGATTCTGGGACTCGCTTTGTAGATGGAGATGAGGGAAATCAGGCAGAAATACCCAGACACGTTTCAACAGCCCAATAATCATAGTAGAATACCACTATCGATCCATGAGTATAGAGGTACAACGCAATACAAGAAACCTATGCAAGATAATGCAAAACCTAAAGTTCTTATCTCTGGATGTTGATTACCTGGACAAGAAATAAATAATAATAATTAATGAATATTGCTTGTGAAGCTGAAGGCTAGAGCCCATAATTTTATTTATGCATGTTAGAACTAAGCCTGCAAACTGCTTGGATTGTATGATGCAGTGATTTATTCTTTGTTGTGGTTGGTTCCTTTTTCCTTTCAGTAGTACCTTACTGGCAATCGGACACTCTATAAAATTATTGGGGACAGTGGACTGTAATCTTATTCACTTCATCTTATACTGACAGTCTATTTACATGTGGCAGAGCTACATTCCTTGCAGTACTAACCCAGCTAGGACCAACCAGCGCACTGTTCCTCTCCATTCACTCTGTACTGCCTTCCCCACCATTTGTTTTGGATTGACTGCACCTCAGACCTTTTGTGAGATCACCACAGCCCCCCCTCCCAAGAAAAAAGGAAAAGCATGATTACCACTGATATAAGCAAAACAGTCGGGCTTGACTCGTTAAGGCAAAGCTCAAGCACGAATGCACCTTCACTGTCTGAGAGCAAACCCAGCCTCCCCCCTCTCCCCTCTGCCCTTACTTGACCAATAACCACATGCATATTTAATACTTACAAAGGGCAACATTAACATTTACTTTTTATTGTATATGGTTTTAGAAACAAGTTTACACCTCCCCCGTCTCGGATTCTCCTCCGACCTCTAGGGAATTGAAACTAGTCTCTAGGTTCCTGTTGTAAAACCCCCATGAAGATAACATATTTGTAGTTTGTTTATAAAAGGAGGCATTGATTTACTGACGTTACAAAGAGCAAATTTCCTGTTTTTTTTATTAATTATAATACTGTGTCACAATGAAGACCGCATCAGATTAGTGGAGGACAAATGAGTAAGCACACAGAGCAGCTAATCATCCAGTTACATGAATAAGGAAAAAACAAACAAATCGCAGGCGTTTTATCTTACTCAAGATGTCATATAGCCCAGGGAAGGAACAATTTAGACAGTCTTCAGGACATGACATGACATTTTGCACTGGTGCAGATAGTTGCAATAATTCAAACACAAGAGACACAGTAAAAAACAAACCAAAAATAAACAACTCTAAAAGCAAAAGTAAGAGTATAAGTTTTGCAAGTGTTTAAATGCCTCGTGGATCCACTGCCAAATTAAACTACTTTTGCATACTTTCCAAAACTAATGAGCTTTAAACAGATTTTCAAATGGGGGGGGGGGGTGTTGCTATTGATGCTCTGTATTACTAATCAAATCTGGTTTGCAGAGTACTCTGCCTGCTCCAAAACCCCTTGTTCTCCCCCAGTATATCCATCCATGCTTGCTTCTTTTTCCGCAGCCAGGCTCCTCTCTGTCACATTTTGATTTATCACCTCCTTATCCTTCGCTGCATTATACCTCATCTAACCCCCCTCCTCAACTGGACACATTCAGCCCCCTGCCTGGCAGTCTCTCTCTCTCTCTCTCGCTATCTCGCTATCTGCTCCCAATCTGCCACACCTCCCCTTTTCCCCCTCTCCCAAAACTCTCCTTTTAGATGGCTTGCTTTCCTTTGATCATCCGTTCTGCAGCAGCACCAGTTTGCGTCCCACACTGATTAGGCTTCTCAAACGAGGATGGAGCTGCTCTTCTGGATTCTCCCTTAACCCTGACTCCTTTTACTGTATCTGCGTGAGAATGGCCCCACAATTGATTCCCATTTCTCCCCTTTTTTATGTTTATTTTTGCAGCTTCTTGTAAATTGAGTAAATCCTTGTATTTTGAGTGGACTGTATTTCTTAAAAAATATATTTAAATCACAAATTCATATGCATGAGATGAGGATGGTTCAAAACATCTGGAAGCTGAGGCAGAAGGAAACGGGGAAACTATTACGGTTAGACGGATAGACTGGCAAAAATCAAATGACGGCATGATGCGTGATTGCTTTAAGCATCTTCTGATTTACAAATAAGAAACGGAAAAGCTGAATACGGTACTGTGATTAAGCTGTTTATTTATATATATATATATATATATATATATATATATATATATATGAAGACTTAGAATGAGATGACATTAAAGATGGGAAGAAGAAAGAAGATGTGTGTGACCTGGAAAAGAGACGCTGTACTCTGAAACAAGTGGAAACACCTGGGGGAGGCATTCATTCAGCAGTGGATTGATAAAGGTTGCTGCTGATATATATATTCACACACATATCCATATATATGTGTATACACACACATTCCACTGCAGTAGCTGGAGATATATGTAGGAAGTAGTTTCTCTCTCTCTCTCTCTCTCTCTCTCTGTGTGAGAGTTAGTTAGTAAGCTATATATATATATATATATATACATACTCACCTAAAGGATTATTAGGAACACCTGTTCAATTTCTCATTAATGCAATTATCTAACCAACCAATTGCATGGCAGTTGCTTCAATGCATTTAGGGGTGTGGTCCTGGTCAAGACAATCTCCTGAACTCCAAACTGAATGTCTGAATGGGAAAGAAAAGTGATTTAAGCAATTTTGAGCGTGGCATGGTTGTTGGTGCCAGACGGGCTGGTCTGAGTATTTCACAATCTGCTCAGTTACTGGGATTTTCACGCACAACCATTTCTAGGGTTTCCAAAGAATGGTGTGAAAAGGGAAAAACATCCAGTATGCGGCAGTCCTGTGGGCGAAAATGCCTTGTTGATGCTAGAGGCCAGAGGGGAATGGGCCGACTGATTCAAGCTGATAGAAGAGCAACTTTGACTGAAATAACCACTCGTTACAACCGAGGTATGCAGCAAAGCATTTGTGAAGCCACAACACGTACAACCTTGAGGCGGATGGGCTACAACAGCAGAAGCCCCACCGGGTACCACTCATCTCCACTACAAATAGGAAAAAGAGGCTACAATTTGCACAAGCTCACCAAAATTGGACAGTTGAAGACTGGAAAAATGTTGCCTGGTCTGATGAGTCTCGATTTCTGTTGAGACATTCAGATGGTAGAGTCAGAATTTGGCGTAAACAGAATGAGAACATGGATCCATCATGCCCTGTTACCACTGTGCAGGCTGCTGGTGGTGGTGTAATGGTGTGGGGGATGTTTTCTTGGCACACTTTAGGCCTCTTAGTGCCAATTGGGCATCGTTTAAATGCCACGGCCTACCTGAGCATTGTTTCTGACCATGTCCATCCCTTTATGACCACCATGTACCCATCCTCTGATGGCTACTTCCAGCAGGATAATGCACCATGTCACAAAGGTCGAATCATTTCAAATTGGTTTCTTGAACATGACAATGAGTTCACTGTACTAAACTGGCCCCCACAGTCACCAGATCTCAACCCAATAGAGCATCTTTGGGATGTGGTGGAACGCGAGCTTCGTGCCCTGGATGTGCATCCCACAAATCTCCATCAACTGCAAGATGCTATCCTATCGATATGGGCCAACATTTCTAAAGAATGCTTTCAGCACCTTGTTGAATCAATGCCACGTAGAATTAAGGCAGTTCTGAAGGCGAAAGGGGGTCAAACACAGTATTAGTATGGTGTTCCTAATAATCATTTAGGTGAGTGTGTATATATATATATATATATATATAAGAGAGAAAGAGACAGGGAGGGGAGAAATAAAGGAAGACAGTCCATTTAAGTCGACATTACTGACAGGTATACAACACAGCCTCTGCCCCACCCCCCTCCACCCTCACAAAGACAATTCTGCTGTCCTTTCTTTGGCTGCTATTCATGCCGCTGACCCCCACAGGCATGGCAAGACACTGGGGCCTTTGTTTATCTTGGGAACCGGCTGACGGCAGGGAGGCTACAAAGGAAAGAGTCGGGAAGGGGAGCAGGAGGGAGGGGGGTTGGGGTTGGGGCAGCCTGGGAAAAATGCCAGCATGGGATCAGTGACAGGGCCTGGCTTCCTGCAACAGGAGCTGAGGGGCAGTGGAGGTGAAAGGTGATAGCCCACACCGCCATCCACAGTCCTGGCTCACACAGCCGCCCGGGCTCTCTGCTGCGCACCAACGCCTTTACCTCATGACAGCACTCCTCCATCAGACTGTCCACACTGAGGGCTGCCAGCGCGGTCATGGGAAACGCACACGTATACAGATACTAGGGACTTACTTGGTAGGCTGCTGATGTTTAATGAACTGCTGAGTGACCACTTCTTCTGAATTAAAAAAAGAGAGAAGACAACAAATAAACCTCACCCCTTCTTCATATGTTTACGAAAATCAGCTGTTGGTTTTTGATTTAGTTTTTCTCCTATGATTAATACCAAGCTACTAATATCCCTAAAGTACACATACGCACACATATTTATGAGAGAGAGAGACTAACCATATGAATTATTGCTTAGCAGATGCCCTTATCCAG
Source organism: Amia ocellicauda (assembly GCF_036373705.1). Lineage (NCBI taxonomy): Eukaryota > Metazoa > Chordata > Actinopteri > Amiiformes > Amiidae > Amia > Amia ocellicauda. The sequence goes on from NC_089868.1 coordinate 7,930,864, forward strand.
GGTGACTTACAGTTTACACAAGAAACATGTCAAAGCATCATTACAAATATGATAACATTTAGCTAACAATGCTTACCATAGGCCAATGAGCACCAGAAAACACTGTAAAAGTAATAAATAAATACATAGATGCATAAAATACCGGTCATGTTTCACAGGATTCTGGTAATGTGTTTGGGGCTTGGCATTGTGTCACGTTCATCATTTATCACCTAATTTGTATATGGCAGTGCCTTGTCTTGAAGTCTGACAACAGAATCATCGTAAACACAAGGGTGATGGTATTTGAATAAGTATTTTGCTTGTACAGGATGTTGGATCATTGCCATGGCATGTGATGGAATTGGAAAGATACTGATAGCTTCAAGGGGAGCTTTTCAGATTTATATGTGCTAAGCAGGGCCAGTAAAGTTCTCCTCTTTAACAGAGTCCCACAGGGAGGGGATGGGAGGTAGGGAATCCAGCAGTGTATGAGGAATCCAATACCTTCTTAATATTTTTGGAACACCAAATAAATGTAAATTATTTAATCAGTCTATGCTTTAGTGCTGTACCAAGTTACAAACTTAAAGCAGTTCTTTATGCTTTTGAAGCCTCTGTATTCCTTTGTGGAATTGGAACATCACCTTAATAACTATTATGGAAGACGTCAAGTCACAGAGATGACGGCTCTGAGAAATCACACACCAGCGGGGGAATCAAAGAGCACAGAGCAAATCCCTGCTCCCAGCGAGCTGCTCCCTGGAGGGCCGGGGTGGTTTCAGATTTCTCCTAATGAGGGACTCTCGTGTGTACCCTGCAGGTAGGGACCCGTTCAAAGAAAGCGGAAGAGTGCGAGCAAGAGAGAGACAATGCTTTTGACTTTGATGTCAGCCACCCGTCTTGAGTCGCCAGGGGAGAACAGTAGTGTTTAGTCTACACAAATCATGTCTGGGTGTGCCCCAGGAAAGCCACTGCCCCACATTCCAGAGGCCTGGGCTACTGTCTGCACAGTCCTCTCAGGAAGACAGAAACAATGGGCCTCCGTACTCTGACTCGCTTGACTACCAGCAGTTTCCTGAGTGGACAGGTAGAGAAATTACATCATAATGAAAAGGGGCTTACTCACTCACTATGGCAGACTCTGTCAAAGGCATGCTTCTTAAGGGCACACAGAATTACTAGTTTTTCTTTTCTCTGATTTACTTTAGTCAATAAACCCCTCCCCTATCTTTTATACTCATACATTTACGGTTTTCCTCCGTTTATACCCATTTAGAGCCGCGTTAACCCCACTCGCATCAGAGAGAAGACGACCACTGACGCATCTCCATGTGTCCACATCCTGGGTGCTCCTGACTACAGTCAACTAATGACAAGGTAGTTCTATTTAAACCCTGTTTCAATCTGCTGTCCTGCACTGACCTCGGCAAGCCAGGGACACAGAGTAGGCATGCAAGGCATTAGCTGAAAGGCTGAGTGCTTCTTTTTGCAATGGAACAGAAACAGTACAGGATGGACAGCATCTACATCTAGAGAAGCCAAACCCAGAGCAAATACGTAGATTGAATTGAAGGTAATACAAATTTAAAATAAATCAAGAAAAATGTCATCCAAAAAACTCTGCTTCCCTTTCCTTGTTTAGCTATGAAGTGCTTTGATCACTTTATATATGTATATACATAGTATATATCATTTATATATTGTATTTCCCCTCCCCCTTTTTGAGGAAAGCCCTCTTCTAAATTCATGCCAGCTTTCCTGACAATGGAACTGCAATCAGACGGGTGTCCTCCTTGCCAGATCGTCTTTGGACGGAACTTAATCAGTTCAAGTCGAGGAGCTGCTTCCTGAGCTTTGAGTGTCTGAGCAGAGCTGGAGAAACACCCATCCCCCACCCCCCTTGGCTGGCCTCTCCAGGTGCCTCCCCAAGTAAGAATCTCTGTAGCGTGATCAGGCAAAGCACTCCAAGCAACTCTGCCCTCCCCTGGGACTACAGATGTCAGGAGTGCTTTCCTTAACAGCCCTCAACAAAGAACACTCTTTCTTCACTGCCACAGAAACTTTGCACTTGGCTGAGAGCCAGCCTATTCATCTGATCCACTCCACCAATGCAGTCACATTGGAGCCCAGCCCAGTACACCACACCACACCGGCATATCCCTTCCACAAGCTAAAGAGCCTTTACCACACATTTTACATTTAGAAAAAACTGCAATGCACCAGAAGTTACTGTAATATTTTTTGTTTATTCACCCAGATTCCAGTTCACATAGTCAAATTATGTAATTTCAATGCAACGGTTTCTAGAACAGGCATAACAATAACCTGTCCCAGCTTCCCAAGCCAGGAACCAAAGGGACTTTTCTATGCAATTTAAATTTAGCAGCAATTACGATGTACCAAAACTGGTTTACACATGAGTTAATGGACTGTGTAGTTTTCTTTATGGCTGCCAAAATATATTAGTTTTTGACAAACCGTATAACCACTGAGGGAGATTTATAATAAGGTATTACATATCTACCAGTATGACAACATTGTGTGGCAAAGATGTGAATATAACACTGGTTCAAGAAGTCTGGAATTGGAATTGGTTTTAAATTGAAAAGGGAACAGGCAAAACTTTTTTTAAGGTCCCAGTCGCGCAGGATGTTTTGTTATTTTTCCCCATCAGAAGATAAATCAGTACACAGCAGATTGAAACTGCTGTTTTTCTTTTTTGATCAGCAACATCACTGTACCCCACACAAACTGAGCTGTCTGAATAAGTGAATAATAAATGACATCCTTGGAATATTTTACAAAGATGCAGGGAAGAAAGTAATAGCAATCCTTGTTCATACGTGATACTGTCCAGAAGTTTGTTTTAACATACATATTTCTTCAGAAAATTCTGAGAATTGCACAGTGTTTTATAAATATATTCACCCAGCAAAACAGACCACACACTATCCAAGGGCTTTCAAAATGTAATGCGTAAAATCTTTTCCTTCTTTGTGTGCAACACACCTGTTTAGAGCACCTGCACTGTATATGTGCTCCTAAGGGTACATACAAGAGCATATGACATTATTGAAGACACTTAAATGGCACTGGATATGGAGAGACCAGAGCAGGAATGGATCATTCATTGAAAGAAAAAATTGGAAGAGAGGAAGCCAAGAGACAACCAAGAAGGCCCAAAACAACCAAGAAGACTCAAAGATGGTAATTTTGAAATTAAAGAAGTGTGCAGGGCCATGCTGGATGAGGATAACAGAAGGCCAACAGTTTATGGAAGAATCTTTTTGAGAAGGCCTTCATCCAGTAGCACATCAAGAAGGACTTAAGATGAAGACGACTGTTGTCTCAATGTCGAGTCAATCTGCACACGTGTCAGCAAATGTTACGAATTCTAATTTAAAATGACATCTACCTCAATCCCCTAAGTCTGGACGATAGGGCTTTTCAAGGCAAATAAACTATGGAGGATGGCTCAGATCAGGGGTGTATGACTGTGCACTTGCAATTGACAGAGAGCCTCTTTCTTCCCTATTGTGCAAAATGTTAACTATAGTCTAAGGATCAGGCACAGCAGGAGAATAATCAGTTGTTAATTGGTATTTACTGATCGCTTACTAAATCCACCTCGTTTGACGTGGCTGCTGAGGAGTAAAGCAGCTGCTGTCTAATACCTGAGAGATTCCCATCAGACACTCTCCTCTCCAGGTGCACCACTGATCTAAGCCATTAAGCTATCACAATAGCAGATTCACCCGGATTCCCCTACATGCAGCCTTTAAACAACCTATTTTCTCATGTCTTCAGAACAGACATTTTAGGATACCATTGAGAATTTCGCATAGCCCATACAAAAAACTGTTTGACACAAAAGGTTAAAAACATGTTGGATGTCAACAATGGAATGAAAATGGCAGAACAAGTGGTGAAGCATAACCCCATATTTTTCAGTACTCCCTAAGGTTGTAATCTGTCATAGCAACTTGTCAAGCAAGACGCAGTAAAGGAACATCATTCAGCTCCTAACAAGGACGTTTCCAAACCTTGAGTATGCAACATCTACAGTTCAAAGCAATGCAACCTTAGGGCTGGGCATGGGTTAAGTTGTTAAAAGCGAATAAGGGTGGGGTCCGTTTGTTGGGCTATTCACCCCCCCCACCCCCACCCCCTGCATGCACTGACCTACATTGTAGCCAGGGAACATAGAAGTCAGTTTACAGCATAGAAGTCATGAGTCACTGTGGTATTCTGAGGTGAACAGATAGCATTATTTTGTTTTTTGTTCCTCCCTTCAACATGGGTGTTTCTTGCCTTGTCTTTTTCTCATCATGTGTTCCTGATTATCACGCATGCTCAGGCTTGGCGGTTTAGGCTTCTGACATTGTAAGTCCTCCCCAGCCCTATTTTCATTCTATTTCATAGCTAAATGGAAAACACTGGCAACATCATCCATGAAGCATCCTATCCTTGCTGGGCTGCAGCACAAAGTAACGCACAGTGGAGAATTCGAGGCAAGATTACAGTAAGCACGGCCCAATGCGGAAGAATTAGGAGGACAAAGGATCAGAGCGACAAGATTAACGGCTGCTGTCAGAGAGTTCACCCGAAGCGGATACATCACAAGGGGGACACTAAAATAAAATAATAATAATAATAATAATAATAAATAAAAAGAAACACTGAAGAGAGGAAGGAACAAAGAATTTGGGCAGCAGAAATCATAAGCTTCTCTCCCCTGGTTGTTTGAGACTGAATCTGTTGCCATGGAGACAAAACAAACCTGGAACACCCGATGGCGTTGCCAATTGCCGGAGAGGAATGGCCTAGTAACGCAAGGCAGTGGCGGCAACCACAATAACAACAGCAATTCCTTTTAAATACATTTACCTCCCCCCTCCACTCCCCTCCCAACACAAACACACACACACACACACTGACATACTCACACTCATACACCATTTCTACAGCTGTTTTTGGTATGTTTTGTTTTGAATCTTTTCTCACTCCTACAAGAAGATTCCCAGGAAGTACAGATTTTTCAGCTCTAACACTGGGAGGGGGGCTCTCGGGGCTCAGAAACAAAACACATCTTTCCAAATCTGAGCCTTTGAAGTGGATATGAGAACAGTGAGAGAAAATCTGCATGGAATTGGCAGTGGATGAGTGGGGGGTTGGGAGGAAGAGACGGGGTTGGGGAGAAGGCGGGGGAGTGGGCGTCTAACGTAAGGCGGGCTGCCTGGCCAGCCTCCCACTCCAACGTGTCGTCGACAAACTCTAATTAGAGATGTGTGATGAGAAGCTGAGGGAGAGTGACAGAGAGAGAGAGGGAGAGTGAATGAGAGAGCACAGTGCACTTTCACTTGCATTTTACACTGAACTGTCAATTAGCATTTGTTGCACTGCTTTTTTGCGTCTCCTCTGCGTGTCAAACCTCAGGCAATCAAGGAGTCAGGTTATTTTTATCGCTGTTGTTAGCAGAACAGGGAGCGATCGAAGGCGTCATCAATCGTTGTGCGAGATGCTCACATTCCCCTATAAAACTGCCACGGTTCTTTCCCCACGGCAGCTGTGTCTTTTCCTGGTACTGGTAACAGCAGATCTCTCTTGGCTCCTTTCACAATGCTTTCAGAAGAACAATGCGCATGCAAGCCGCTGAGGTAGGTATGAGGTTTTCAGCAAATGAAGGGACATGCCGTTCGCCTGAAAATGCGCGGTTGCCGAATGGGAATCTTCGGTTCACTGCTTGTGCCTCTGACTGTCGGTTTAAACAAACACACTGTGCTAAGCTGTCGCACCTGGGCCTCTTAAACCTGTCACTGGAGAGGAGTGAGAGGCTTCACCTCCACTCTGACTCAAAGCCCCGCTACTTAGCAACCACAGTGTACTGACAACTGGCCCTGAAGGGTACATGCCATCGTCAAGAGAGGTTTGTCAGTGTTCCCCTTGCCAGTGCCAGTTCATAAATTGCCCATCTGCGACCTTTCCCGTGCTGGAGTAATGGATCCTATGGTGTCAGCCACCTTGTGTTGACAAACAACCAATTCCGAGGAGGAGCGCCTTACAATTTTTGGCAAGGCGTCCCTGTTTTGGAGAAGTGGTGTGGTGATGTAATGCAGACAGATTGACCCCGTTACCAGAGCCATCCGGAGAGCCAACAAGTACAAAATTGTACTGCTCAGCTGGGACAGACGTTTTGGATTAAATTGTTAAAAATGTTTGTAATATGTTATGCCTTGTACTGCACTGTATTTTTGCACTTTGTATTGCGCTTATATTTTGTAAGTCACCCTGGATAAGGGCGTCTGCTAATAAATAAATAATAATAATAATAATAATAATAATAATAATAATAATAATAATAAAAATCATCATCATCATTATCATAATGATATCAGCTTTATAGATTTACCCATAAGTAGACTCTACTGTATTGATAAGATCGCAGGTCAGGCTGGTGGAGGCGTTCTTGTGCTTGGCAGCTACAAAGCCTTAACATCCTTTATCCTGAAGACCAGTTAGACAGCAGGACAAATAGTGCAAACATACGATACAAATGATAATTTTGGAGGCAGTCTGCTCACGATCAAAGCAAAATGACTGATGTGAAAGGAGGCTGAGCTCCTCTCTCTACTGCTCCCTGGATTTTTATGGGGTAACCCAGGGGGGAAAATTCCACATTGACATTCATATGCTTCACCGATGCTCTGGCTAGACTGCCCTAACTACTGCCATCCATCTAACGCCCCTTCCACCCGCTAATTTTTTTTTTTTTTTTTTTTTAATCACTTGTTATTCAGTACTGCATAACATGTTCATGTTCACCATTACTCTTTCGGCTGCTGTAGCCAGATGTGAGAAGGGCAAATCATCTGACACATTACTGCAGCTCTCTGATGACTTCTTTCTCTGAGATTGGCCTAATCATTATCCCCCATCATCTTCTTAGCTTCTACATCCTCTCCATGGTCTCTATCTTGCCAGGATGCATGAAGAAGATCCAGAAGAGTCCAGTACTTTTGAAAAGCACATCCATATAGGCAGGGCTGTCGGAAGATAGGTGTGGGGCCCAAGGCGAATCTGACTTGTCGGGGCCCTACGAATTATGGGTACATTTAGCGTAACCCATGTTAACCAATGAACATCCAAATCACTGACATCAGACTGACTGTAAAAAAAGGACTATATTGCATTGGGCAAAGTAAATAAATAAAATAAAATAAAATAATAGCCTAACTCACCAAAGTTGAGCAGTATCAGTGCATGAAATTAATCTTCCTGGCCTCTCTAGAAGCAAACTCTTACATCAAATGTGAGTAGTTCAAAGTCGCTGCCAAGTCCTTTTCAATGGATAAAATCGAAAGTTCACATAATCTTTCCTGCAACATTGTTGTTGTCAATTTTTTTTTGTTAATTTTAGCTTGGAAAAACTGTGCTACCCCAATGCAACTGTGTGGTCAGAAGAATTCGTAATGAGATTCCTGTCTTCAGAAAAGTGACCTCAACACTTATATTGCAGATGTAGTCCCTTTAGGAATAATTTCATGAAGAAACCTTAGCTCAGTATAGAGATCCTCACTATTTATATCCTGAAATTTTCTGTAAGACAGTTCATCAATCAAGTTCATGCAACGCATTCCCATATCTCCATCTGCCATGTCACGTAATTCAAATATCAGAGAACTCCTGAAGACGAAAGGTCATTGACATGAGTGCTTGATCCACTATGCCCAAAAATATATTAATTTTCAAAAAGACTCTGGGTCATAGTGTTCTGTTTTGTGCTTCATTCGTGGCGTTTTGAATGTAGGCTCGATGTCCATTTCAGAAGCTATTTCAGTTGCAGGGCTTTTTGCAGAAGCAAATGCTGTATCTATGTATTTTTGAATACAGTTGGGTACTCCTTTTATCAGTGTCAAAGCCACATCAAACTGCATATCTTTCGACTGGAGACTATTACTTACACAGTTCACAGCGAACAAGATATCACACCATATCATATACAGTGAGGGAAAAAAGTATTTGATCCCCTGCTGATTTTGTACGTTTGCCCACCGACAAAGAAATGATCAGTCTATAATTTTAATGGTAGGTGTATTTTAACAGTGAGAGACAGAATAACAACAAAAAAAACAGAAAAACAAAAAAGTTATAAATTGATTTGCATGTTAATGAGGGAAATAAGTATTTGACACCTTCGACTTAGTACTTGGTGGCAAAACCCTTGTTGGCAATCACAGAGGTCAGATGTTTCTTGTAGTTGGCCACCAGGTTTGCACACATCTCAGGAGGGATTTTGTCCCACTCCTCTTTACAGATCCTCTCCAAGTCATTAAGTCATTGACGTTTGGCAACTCGAACCTTCAGCTCCCTCCACAGATTTTCTATGGGATTAAGGTCTGGAGACTGGCTAGGCCACTCCAGGACCTTAATGTGCTTCTTCTTGAGCCACTCCTTTGTTGCCTTGGCTGTGTGTTTTGGGTCATTGTCATGCTGGAATACCCATCCACGACCCATTTTCAATGCCCTAGCTGAGGGAAGGAGGTTCTCACCCAAGATTTGACGGTACATGGCCCCGTCCATCGTCCCTTTGATGCGGTGCAGTTGTCCTGTCCCCTTAGCAGAAAGACACCCCCAAAGCATAATGTTTCCACCTCCATGTTTGACGGTGGGGATGGTGTTCTTGGGGTCATTCCTCCTCCTCCAAACACGGCGAGTTGAGTTGATGCCAAAGAGCTTGATTTTGGTCTCATCTGACCACAACACTTTCACCCAGTTCTCCTCTGAATCATTCAGATGTTCATTGGCAAACTTCAGACGGGCCTGTACTTGTGCTTTCTTGAGCAGGGGGGCCTTGCGGGCGCTGCAGGATTTCAGTCCTTCACGGCGTAGTGTTACCAATTGTTTTCTTGGTGACTATGGTCTTTGCTGCATGGGGGCCCAAGACGGTCGCCTTGGTTCACCCCCCTATAATGGTGGCCATGCATATAGGTTTGTAATATTTGAACTCCTGGTGGCTTACATTTCTGTCAGTCCGACAGGCCATGTTATTATTGTAGCATATCACTCCATTTCCACGAACAAGGTGATAATGAATGCATATTAACACCCCTGACAGAGATCTGAATTTCACATTAACATCTCTTCACCGGGAAAGTGTGGTTCAAAAGCCAGTTAAAGTTAAGTTACAACAGAAAACGTTGTACATGCAGAGGTATGAGATATGTTTTGTACTTTATTTTACATTTTTCTCTGACTTTCTCTTAATTAAGGAGCTGTTTAGATCAACTATTAAGATCTCCCAGATTTGAAGGCATTATATCAATGGCTCTTATTGAATGAGAACATAAAATCGAAATGTATTTACAAAGCAATAGGCAAGATTGCCTTATGATCTACACACGGATAGTTTCCTTCCTCACAAAAAGACTCAGGAGGTCTTCTGTCTTCATTAACTTCAAACAATCAAACCTGCCTGCCTGCCAAATGCCAAGAACTAATTAGTTGATTGGCAGGATGTTGGCAGCGGAGTGTGAATGCAGCTAAGGGTCTAAGTGAGTGTGAAGCCACAAGCAGAGGCTGTAAATACAATCAGCATGTTTGCTTCGTCTGTGGCAGGTTTGCATGTAGTCCTTCCAGCAACGATAATTCCATCACCTCTCTGGGTGTTAGAATGAATCAGCTGTTGTTGATTGTTCAGGTAATATAATGTCCCCTGTCTTTTTGCTTTCTTCTCCACCTTTGCCAAGGCTCTTACTGTATTGTACCACAGTGATATTTTACATTGCACTCCATGGAGTATCCTGGATTTCAAATGCTCATTCTGCACAAACGATACGAGATGATCTTTGGCTCACCAGACAATGTGCTGTGTGAGTGCTTTGTTGTGCAGAGTGTTGTATTATCTTATCAACAGCAGTGACCAGGCTGCCACCAATGAGGTGCATTATAACAGCAGAGGTAATAACTAATATGTTTCCTTCAGATGGGTTCCTACCTGGCTAGACCAGCCCCAGCCCATCTAGATGGAGGCTGTTCTTGCTGAAACATCTGGTTGGATGACGACTTTCAGCGCGACATATGGGAATTGTGAAGATAGCTTGAGAGTAGATAACATAGTGCATCTGTAGACATCTATTTACTTTAATAATTAAAGTCTTCATTCCAATCCCACGCTGTAAACAGAATGCAGTTTTCAGGGATCCCACTCTGAGTTAAATGACACTTTTCATGTAAGCACAACTAAAAGAAATGCAGCACAGCTTGGGTCCTCCAGAGTCCCAATTCTGCAGGAATTAAAGGAGGTCAAGTGGGCCTTGAGGACTGGAGACATGCACATATTTCAGCCTTGATTCATCTTCCATATATAGCTTCAATAACAACTGCTGGGTGTGCTTTTTACTGTGCCAGGATGTTCTCATGTTAGCTGTGCAATAAAGCCAAAAAAAATGGAATTTGAATGGAGCTTTTGCGATCGGTGCATTTGACATCTGTGACCGGAGCGCGTGCTCTCTCGGTCAAAAACCTAAAGTTCGTGATGATATCCCTGTCAAGAATGGTCAGACACACTGGATACATTTAAAAAGCCCAAGTACACATTTATTCCGACTCAGTATGGGTTCTCCATAAAATTGCATTTCTTAAAACAAAACACTTGGTCCCCTCCTTCACTGTCTCTGGATTCAGACAAACACAGGCCCAAAACAAAACACCCCCCATTGTTCTCCTCACTCTGGATATACACATTAGGCCCCTCCCTCAACTAAGCCCAGGTAATTTTTGTATAAAATCAAGATGTATATGGCACCTCAATGCTATTCATCTCTTATTTGTTTAGAATGTACCAATATGTTGAGCCTTTCCCAACCCTACCAGAAATCTCGTACACCATGATGGAGTAATTGATTCAAACAGATCTGCTGCACAGTTGTCTTTGGTGCGCAGCTAAGAGGTGAGCTGCTGACCGGGTAAAGTTTCCGGTTTAGTGTTCTAGTTAGAGGGCTCTTGAGCTGACAAAGAAACAGATGCTTAACGAGACTATGAGATTTGTAGGAGCACAGACATGCTACAAGATGAGTGGGTAGAACTTGCGGTGCTAAATCTGGCTTCCTGGGGAGGATCAATTATGTGCCAGTAAGGCAGCACTTCCAAAATAAATAAAGAGCAGACAACAATCCTGTAACACTGTATGACAAGCTCTACAAATAGCCACTTTAATCAACTCTAAGTATATATGATGACAGATAAAACAATGAGAAAGTAATCAGACTGTAGGCTATCAATGGGTGATGTGCCATCATTTCTGTTAACTGATTAAAAGGACGTTACAATAACAGTCTACTAAATATCTGTGCTGTAAGTGAACAGTATTTAATAATAATTTAATGAGTGCTGTAGGCGCTTCTTTTTATGCATTTTGCCAAAATACACATACAGAAATGTACTGTGCATATACAGAACAGAGGGGGGGCTACGAGAGGTGACCCTGCCTTCTGTGGTGCTCTGTCACTATGGTCTGGGTCATCACTCTGCAACACTGGGTTTGCTATCACAGCACAGCCAGACTGGCTGCTGGGACAGGCCATTTATCATGGGTCCCTGCTAGACAGGGAGCATCAATTCATACTGGCACAAAATATGAATACAGAAACTTTCTTGTTTTCTGTATTTATGTATATTTCTCGATTGTTGATTTTAGAAAGCTATATATTGTATAGTAGGAAAATAAGCTCCTTAAAGATAATTATACGCAGGTATGGAGACAGAGATGAACAAGTAGACAGAACCATAGACAGACTGACATATTTAGCAAAGTAATAGAAATGCACTGGTTTTGGTTTCTGCAGACAGCTGAAAGGATGTAAAGTCTGATGACTTCCAAAAGGGAAACCTGCTGAGGTCAATAAATAATCAGCAGGGATAACAGGAGGCTCTCTCAGAACAGGAGCTGCAAGATCAAATCCAGTTCAGTTCACATGCGGCACAGTCCGTTCGGGCTTGTGGGGGACAGTGGGATTTTGCGAACAAAACTTGTCTCAATTAGCCCAGCATTAGAGTGGTATGAAAATTGTCCAAACCCCACACGTTGGGGTACAAACACAACTGACAGGCCTGTGGAGGCCCTACTTTGTTCTCTAGTCCTTCAGCCCAGCCTCTCCGTGGAATATCTTTGAGGAGCTCTTTTAAATCTCAACAGTAAAACAAAAAATGCAATCAAATAAAAACGTGCGGACACAACGCTGATGAATGACAGCTGGAGGAAGAGACACAGAAGAAACAAAGGACAAGTGGGACGTTGATGAGGTAGAGGTGAGAGAGGCGGGGGAGTGACAGATGTTGTCCCAGCATGACTCCAGTGAATCTGTACGAGCTGCAGGAAGAGGGCGGGTGGGGGGGAGTGGGAGGAAAAGGGGAGGCCTATGTTTGGCAATTCTTGCGTATGTCTGAGTGTGGGAGTGGGCCTGCGAGTATGCCTGTGCAAGTACAGACTCTGGGGTTAGTCTCTAGCATGTCCTTTCCTCTCTTCCTCTTCAACACAAACACACACAAACACGCGCACGCACGCACACACACACACACACACCCTCCCACTCACCCGAGGTGACAGTCTCACGCTGTGACAGCTAGCCTGCTGAGACTGCATGCTGCTATCCTGAGGTCGCAGTCCATTAATCTGCCTCCCCCCTCCACCCAAAAAAACAAAAAACAGCAAATGGCCTTAACTCCTGCATTCCTGGCCATGCAGTGATTGCAGCTAGAACAATAGCCAGACACAGAGACAGCTCCTCACGACTCATCCGTCATCCCCAAGACAGGCCTTCACAATGCTTCCCGAGCCCTGGGCTTTTTCTTTTTTTTTTTTTTTTTTTGCTTAGCCTGCTATTACAGCTCAATACACCTCACCCTTCCTCCTCTCCTCTACTTCCCTGCTTCCTGGGACAAGGCTGCTTAATTTGTCATGAGAGGAAGACAGATTGTACCGACTTCACATGGCTGACCTCTCACTGTTATAATACCACGGACCTCAGATGTTAAGCTGTGCTGGATGGCCATGAAAAGCCTTCTCTGGGTCAGTGGTTAATTGGTGGAGAAGGCAGGGAGGGTGCTTATGGAGGAAGGGAGTCAGTCTTCACTCGCTGACAGACTTATTTTCTCAAGCACTATCACTCTCTATATATACTCTGTGGAAACAAAGTCCCTTTCCCACTTCTTTTCTTGAAACTGTCGACAACAGGCTCAACACTGCGCAGCAGACACGCCGTGGAGACCAAAGAGCGTTACAACAGCAAGGGTATTTTAAAGTCACTAATCTAAGGCAGGAGCGTGCCACATCGAGTTAGCCCCTGAAATAATGTTACGCGTTTTCCGCCAGCTCCCGCTACGGGCTCACTGAGAAGAGCAGCACTGCAGTTATATGAAGGACAGCCACGGCGGACGCTGCAGTGAGCAGCATACTCGACCATCACAAAACAAATTGCAAAATGAGTCTCTGGAATACTACTGTGCTTCAGCAATATGGAGACAAAATTGGGCTGATTGAATTGACGTCAAGTCTACATTTTTCAGTGCGTTGATACCCAAAAACAAAGATAGCGCCAGTATTACTCAATTACCTCATTGATGGTAGTTCACTTGGGGATTTCTTGTGTTCTCATTGTTCTCATCAATTCTTGTTGCATGAGAATCTTTCACCAAGTATGCACTCCACTCACATACACAGTCATAACGTGGGTTTCTCATGGTGATCTTTTAACATGACTGCAGTTGGTGTTTTGTAGGGGGCTTTTTCTCACATCACAACGTGACACGATCATTTTCATGACCAGCCTACGACCCCTGTTCTCCAAAACAACAGCTGTGATTCATCCATAAGGTAACAGTTTTCACAAAACGTGCAGGAAATAGTATGTTTAAAGAGCCTGTCAAAGAAAAGTCTCAAGTGATGCCATGATAACTGTAGTACAGAATTTATCAGAGCAAACACACCACCGCCGGCATTCTACAGTTCCACAAAACAAATTATCCATTTTATTAAATTGAAATAAAGAGTGGGTAAGTTACAAACCAGGACATTTTGACTCCATGTAACAAATCCCATTCCACTCCTAAGTAAAAAGCAAACATTAGGATTACAAGCTTACAGCATCCTTAGTGAAACACTTTTGATTGGAGGGGAATTCATGGTCACTGCTGCATTAAAAAGTATGGCAGAGAGTACAATTGTGTCATGATAAAAGTCACAGCACTGGAAAATAACATACGGCCCAAATAGCTCAGTAAATCTCAGTGCGACATAGATCTTAAATCTGTTCTCTAACATAAGTCCCAATCTTTGCATGTACATTATTGTACACTGCTTGCTGATCTCTTACAAAATGACAAAAGAGTAATGTTGCATTATTTTATTATAGTTGATCACATACATGCTTTGCCACAAAGAAGGTGTTATTCCCTTCCAGAATAATTAATCATTTAGAGGCATCCATGTATGAGTGAATTCTATTCCTATTACACTCTAAATGATGCAGGACATTCAGACGCATGATACAATTTCGCAAAAAGTATGACCCTCTATTCACTGGAAACAGTTGTTGTGATCTTGATAAGATGTGCATATTTCAAAAGCTGGCAGATTTTTAACTTTAACTTTCCCCACTCTCAAGGAATGTAACCTAGTAGCTTTTTGTAAACTAGTGTAAACTAGTAGTAGAAAATGCACATAGTAAGTATCCTCGCAATGCCAATAGACACGGAAGACATATAAATAGAATCATGTGTTGTCAAACAATACAGCTTAATCTACAGATCTCTGTTAAAGGATAAAGCAGTATAAAGGAAATGTTTGTGTAGTATATTTGCCTAGTGGTTACAAATTGAAAGTCATTAAATACAATTTGTAACTGTGTGACCTTGAATAATTTGCAGGCAGTGTCATAATAATCCAGTTGATTTTGATCATTTCCTCCTGTGATTATTGTGGTACTGTAATTTATATCATGATAAAACTACTCTTGTCCCAACCTCACAAGAAATCTGTATTTCCTACAGCATGGTGTTTGGATTCCCTTCCTCTAGAGAGGCAGCTAAAACACACAGGGATCCCACAGGAGTATCCAGAGTGGCCTAAACTAAGGAAATTACATTCATTTTCCAGTTCTCTCTTGCTTTAGTATATCTGAGCAATTGCACCACTCTTTTCCCATTTGCTCTGATGCAGTATATAAGCCCCATGCATTGCTTCAGCATACAGACACTCTTGCTTTGAACAAGTGAAGAAGAACACTGAACTACAGAAAAGTAAAATACAGGACCTGCACTCCTACAAATGCACAAATATGAGTAATCATGCCAATTGGCCTGATTTTCCTAAGTTATAGCAAGGGCAAGTTAAAAGCCTGTCAAGGCATTTTCAGAGGTGTGTCATTTCCAAAGCTCTGGTCTTACAGGAAACTCCAGAGGGTTAACATTGCCTAAAGCAGGCCTCACTTCCTCTTCAGTTTGCAATGTGCCACCACTTACTCTGAGAATACTCTTACAGGAGTGACACATAAGCCAGCTCACACCCTTTTTTTAATGTTGGTGCTAAACACAGAGGACACTTTATAATGTCAAGTTGTAGTGTTGAGTAACTATATGTCTTGGATATGCCCTATTTCTTTTCCCTCCACCACCAAGAAAGAATAAAAGATCCCAAACATGATCCCAGTTTCATGAACCATGAAACCCAGTTTCAGAGAGACAAACGGAAAGATCTGAAAATAAACATGGAAACTGAGAATTAAGCACTGAAGTGTATCATCAGTTTTTAGGGAGAACGGTAGTAATAAAAGAACCAAGTATGAACTAGTCTCTCCACAAACTGTGAGGGATCAGGAAGCTATTGTATGGCAGATCATCAACAGAGAAACTCTTTATCATGACCCTTGGATGCAGGGTGATTCTGTTAAGTTACCTTCCTGGTTTCAATGACAAAAACAATACAAAATATTTTGAAGGTGTGTTCCCACAAGAGTAATAAATATCAAACTGGTTGGGCTGGTGAGTCACGCTGATCATAGCGTCATTCCTACAGGTGATTCAGCTGACTCACTCTTGGGTTATGCAGAGGCATTTATTATGAATAATAGGACTCATATCCCAGAGCCCTGTTCTGTTTATCAACTCACTGCCAGTGTTTGTGCAATACACCACACGCCACACAACCCTGCCCCCTTGCTACTCACACCTTTTCTCACACCACCTGAAAACATACAAGCTGTTCAGAGGTGCTTGTTTGCTCAAATGGAGTGCGTGTTTATGTTGAACATTTCGTGGGAAGCTTTCTGACATTACGGATGGCAGAGATCCTTCAGTGAGGAATTGTGTTTTCGTGATTAAGTCATAACCATTAATGCTCAGCAAGCCATAGCTTCCAGTGCTTAGCTATTCAGCATGTCTGGCAACAGTCCCTGAACTGTCTGTGACTAACTCAGAGCGAAACTGATTTGGAATGAGGAGAAGTGGGCCAAGGGTGACATTGGTGGAATGTACCACATGGGAATGGAAAACGGGGGAGAGGGCAGTCATGGATTAGGCTAAAGGGAGGGAGGAGGGGGGGTGCTGTCTCACAGGAAGGGGAGATTAAGTTTGCTCAAGCTCTACCAGAGTGGTTAACTAATACTTCAGCAACTGCACCATGTTCACTGTTTTCCGTAACAGATGAAGGGTGACATCATTGACATTATATTATGAACTGATTGACCCTCACAAAGGCAAAGCAGCCCTGAAGGTAAATGTAATGGCATCAGAAAGTGGAAGTGTTCAACCTGATGACACTCTGACAGGATGATGGATTTAGTTATAATTGCTGCATGTCCAAAAGGCATTGGTAGAACTCTTATAATAGGGGACTAAGTAAGGGACTAAGTAAGAGAGAGGGAAGGAGAGAGAGAGACAGAGTCTTCATGTGCACACTGGAACTTGGATGTGGAAAACTTCAGAGAGAGAGAGTGAAGGCAGAGAAAAGAAAAAGGTTCACACATTCTGAAGTAGGTCTCAGCGTCTCCATGCATCAACAATATACTGGGAACAAAACGTGAAGGCACTTGGCAAATATGGGGGGCACCAAAAAAGTAAAAAAAAAGCCAGCCTGGCAAAGACAAACACATACATAAACAAGCAGACAGACAGATAAACACATGGGCGGGTGAGAAGGTGATTGATATAGTGCTTCTTAAAAGGCAGTCCATCAAACATTACCTACAAACCGTAAACATGCAATTTAACAAAGAGCAGTGGCTCGTAAGAATTAGGCGCACGCCAAAGCCCACCTCCATCCAATTTAATTTAATAACCCTTGCAATTCAGACTGATACATTTGCCAAGAGATGCTGTTGAAGGTGTGTGTGTGTGTGTGTGTGTGTGTGGAGGGCTTGTAATGCAGAATGATTTCCACTAGGGCAAGGGGCCAAACAGATGCATCACTGCTGACATAAAACAGACTTTCACAGAGATGTCCAGACTGGCCCCACCTTGAGGAAGCAGACAGAGGTTGTAAGCATTTGTCGGGGGGTGGGGTTCAGACCGAAAAATCTAACACTGGAGACACTGGCTGCAAGTAATATCCCTATAGTAATTATTATTTTTATTTAATTTACTATTTTGAATTTCCAGCTTTGGCCTGGAGTTTTATCAATGAAGGGCTGGCACAAAATGTTCACTAGTGTCGCTGTATCTCAAAATACAAAGAAGAAGACTGAATAAAGGTCTCTGGGTGTCTGAAATGATCATTCATATTCGACAACATATGGCAATTGTGTGGTTTGTGCAAGGTGGAGTTGGTAGGTGTTCGTTTTTTGGAAAGATAATCACCGGGAGGAGGAGGTTGGGGGGACAGTTGGGCGGTTTAGTACAAAGCACCTTTGTTTATGACATCTGATATCTTGGCCACTCTGGTTTGCAATCTCAAGGTGGGTTGTGCAAGTGCCACCACTGCAGCCTGTTCTTGGAGAAACACAGCCACCTACAGGAGTATGTGGATTCTGTCTGAAGAGCACTCTGTGTCAATTAAAACATATGTCTGTTCACAGCAAGGGACAAGACTCTAGTGATGTGAGGTCTGGATAATTTATAAAAAATTGAGATTAAAAAAAAAAAAAAAAAGACTTGAAGTCTACCAATATGAAAGGTACAGGTATCACTGAATACCAAAAAGGCACAAACAAGAGTTGCTGTCTGCTAATAAGAACTAATTTAATCACCCATTTATTTATGTATAAGTCAGTTGTACAATTTCAGTGAATACGGTATTATAAAGAGTGCATGCAAACATTCCACCAGCTAAGACAATTGCAGTCCAAGTCACAAATCCTTCCTGTCAGTCCAAAGGCCATGCTGCCAAAGCTATCACCTTAAGTCTTAAAAATCAACACTTTTCACAGCTGCCAGGGAGGCCAGCATGAAATAACAATAGCTTTTCTGTTGACAGTGCTTAGCAGAGGTAAACAAGGCTTTTGTTGGGTGGGTCAATGTCAACGTGCTTGGACTCTGATAAAAGTGGTTTATCTATTGAAACAACAGGTGGCTTTACAATCTGGGAACCAAAGAATGAGTGATTTATGACCAATGACAGGCAAGTACAATGTTCTTCTATGTCATCATCAGCAGGCTACGAGTGCAGTAATCTTCAACATCCTGACAGGAACTATCAGGAGTCACACTGAGCCCTGACTTCCAGCCTGCCACAGCTAGGGAACTAAAGCAGAGAGCCAAACCAGGAATTCGAAACTGATGCCAGGGGGACACTGCTATACACAGAATGACTGGACCAGGTGGTGAATTCTACCCATCAGGGGCTCTCAAGCTTAAATTGGAGGCAGTTTTTGGATCAATGAAAGCATAGGATTAGCATTGCAAGGGGCTCTGAATGACAATATAATATTTTGCTCAGTATCACACTCTTGAAATTTTGTTTTCTGTTGTTGACTGTAGGAAAAACATAAAGAGCAATAAGAAATTCTAGGTTTTTGTATATACTATATTGGGATATTGGGAATTTAATATATAGGGAGCACTAATAGAGTTCAGTTTAAATGGTGTATTGTGTGATAAGGACTTTTATATAATAGAATAATTCCTGAATAATCTAGATTATTACTAGGCCTTCATCTTCAATTCATTTTCTGCTTTCAGGGCTGTGAAGACTGGAGCCCTTGGCCATGGACAAGTCTCTGTTCTGTGTACCTTTTTATGCAGGTTCTTTGAAGATAGGAATGAACCTCAAAGAATCAAACCTCCCATCCACAACAAAATCATCTTAAAACTGGGCACCTCTCAGGCCTTAAACTTGTTTTATGGCCCTATGAGTACTTCATTCATAGGGCCCATTAAGGAGTTATTGTCTTGTTAATCACAGAAAAACAAATCAGAAGCCAGCCAAGGATAACTCCTTTCTTCCCCCTCCCCTCACCTCTCACCTCCCCACCCCCCCAACCCCCATTTCCCTGGCCTCATAGCTGCCTGTCCCAGACCTGTTA
This sequence comes from Amia ocellicauda, assembly GCF_036373705.1. Lineage (NCBI taxonomy): Eukaryota > Metazoa > Chordata > Actinopteri > Amiiformes > Amiidae > Amia > Amia ocellicauda. Next base: position 7,950,357 of record NC_089868.1, read on the forward strand.
ATTAGTGGTCTGTAGGGGGGCTGAGACAGTTGTATGGGGGGAAGGGTATATGGAGGGGAGGTCCTCCCAAATGGAATTCCTAGACCAGTTCTTTGTGTATGTTCTTTGGAGATTAACTTTACCCCTAGGACACCACCCTCTGTATCTCCTAACAGCCCCCACCCACCCATCAAGGCAGTGTGTGGCCCATCCCATAGTCTTCATTTGTGTGGGCTGGTCTGTTTGCATGTTGTTTTAGGGGGGGGGCAAAGAAAATATGTCAGAGGCAGTTGAGAATGTCTTTTTGAGGGGGTTGCACAGGATTAGGCTGGGAGACCAGGTGTTAATTCTGTGTGTTAATTGGTGCCTTTTCATATGCCCAGCGGTTGATTAAATGGTATTTGTGTCCCTCGTTTGCACTGGTGCTGAGCCACAGTTTATCCAGGAAGCACTGCCTGAGACAAGATATCAGGTGTCCATCTCTCAGTCTGGTATCTCAGCTGAATCTCATTGAGAGCAGAGGGTTACAGACTTGAAAAACGACATAACAAGACCCATGGGCATTGAACAGTTTACACACTTTAATTATGGCAGTTAAGGTGGACGGTCTCACTCTCCGATACATAATGTAATTAAATTCAATCTCTAGATTGTGCTCCCAGTTTTAAGGCATTGCCGATTGCTATTTAGTTTGCAATATGCAGGTTTATTGAAATATAGCAGAGAGCGCCACAGCAGGTAAACTGACGAGTTGTAAACACCTCATCTCCGTCTTTTGAGACGGAGCCGACAGCTCAGTCCTAATTATCCCCAGAGGAGGTTGAAAACGAGGCCTTTGGATGCTTGATGGAACACCTGATATCTGTGCACTTTGCCTGTGGATATTGTGGCCCGCAGCCATGTTTCAATATTCTTCCTTGCTGTAATCGCTAACACTGGCACACACGGAAAAGATAAATGAGTTAGAATGAGCTCTTTTGGTCTTACCATCACAACAGCTGATTGTGTTGAAACATACTTGATATCAATACACTGGTTAAGCCCTGATGCCCCCATGACCAGACCAGGATCCAGCTTAAGAGCGATGCTGGGCTTAAACTGCTTGGATGCCTTTATTTTAGATTTCAGCTTCAAATACTGCATTGCTTCAAGTTCAATATTTTTTATTGTTCTCCACATATTTTCAGCGCGCCCATGTTTCACTTGCAGTTGTGATCCTGTTTTCATCACAGAACCTCGAGATGCCCTCATTTTGAAGGTTCCTAATTAATAAAACAATGCCTGCCGTGCCAAAGCCCAAATATAGCAGCCTATTAATAGCAGGCAGAAGCAGACTGTTTTGCCCAGAGCTATCTGAATCACAGACAAGCTTCGTGTGATGTAAAAGAGCATGTCTAGAAAGACATCTCCACAGAGAGCTGGCCTCTCTTTTTCTCTCCAGTAGATTTAAAGGGATATCTCTCTGTATTCACTAATTCTTTGTTAGAGCCGGATGAATTCTACAACTGGGTTCAAGTTGCTGCTGGGCCCAGGGGGTCTCAAACTCTGCTGCAGTAGAGATAAAACAGATAGGATCTTCTTGGTTCTCATTCTAGCCATGCTTAATTTAACCAACCAATCAACTGAACCACTTATTGGCCTCACTAGTCCAAATGAATAAAGACTTTTCTCAGTCATACAGGACACCTACACTGCCTGAGGGACCAGGGTCCTCTGAGACAAGAGCTTCAGACCACTTTGCTGTGCCAGTACACCAAGGACGATCAATGGTCCCATCAATGGGCTAGAGCAGGGGTAGGCAACCCTGGTCCTGGAGTGCTATAATCCTGCAGCTTTTGTAAATGCCTGGAACAAACGGTAATTGCGACCAATTCAGCTCAGCATGAAATCGATTCATTTATCAAGGGTTGTGGGTAAGACAAAAACCAGATGTGTCTTTGGCACTCCAGGACCAGGGTGGCATACCTATGTGCTAGAGCAGGGGTGGCTAATCTGGTTCTGGAGTGCTGCAATCCTGCAGGATTTCCAGGTCTCTCTTAATTACCAATCAATGGATATCTTGAACACAGGGACATTTTGCATAATTAAGACCCATAATTGGTTCAATTAAGCAGTTAACGATCTGGATAAAACAAAAACCTGCAGACCTGCGGCTCTCCAGGACCAGGTTTAGCCACCCCTGTGCTAGATTATGGTCAGGACAGAATTGGGTTTGGTATGGAGAAACTTGCAATATAACTCAAAAGCAGCTAGGTAGAATGCAAAAGATGACAACTCTGCTCTTCTCCACTGACAGACTTGGGTCTTGGCTGTACACACTAATTTTGCTTCGAGCTCAGAGCTAAAAAATGCCCTTGGCCCGACACGTGGCATGCCGCTGCAGCTTCCGCAACACATGATCTCACTGTGCATGTGGGCTACTGTCGGCCTTGCCTGGTACATTTACAAACCTCACCACAGAGTCTGAGTACCCTCAAAGAGTGGATTTACTCCTTTTCCCAGTTAGTTCAAAAGGATCCATGCCACACAAGTGCTGCCCTTCTCTGTTTTAACAAAACATGAACTCCTTTAGTCACATGTTAAACTCTGCAAGACACCCAGTGACACCCAGAAATGTTGATTGTAAAAACAAAACAAAACAATTATAACAAAGGGAGACATTACACAGCTCAGGGTTCCCACTGTTTCCAAATGCGAGACTGTGACCAGCTGAACTTGGGTTTCATGTCATTTTCCTCGCAGGCTATCTATCTGAGGGAGTTCCAGGAAATCGGACACTTTTGTAGGGTTCAGGACAGGATTGTTCGATGGTGTTTGTGTAACCATCTGGAAGTTGGCTTAACTCACCCCTCCAACCCTTATACCAGCACAGGAAAGCAATACGTACATACCTCTGACATGTGCACCATCACCCCATCCACTTCTTTGCCCTCTGCAGGACCACTGTGCAAACTGAAGACATTCTTGTCAGGTGGAGGACTGACACAGGTTTGATTGTACAGTACAGGTGCCCAAATGGAGCCACATAAATCAGTGCTGAAACCCTGGCCCATTTATAGTGGTTGAAAGTTTGAAGAATCTTACATTACAAGAATATTACAGTCAAGTCTCTCTATATGCATAGCTGAAAGTGGAGAAGCATTTTGACTGTCATGCCATAATGTTTATTCTTGCCTATATCCTACCACACTGAAAATGCAGGAATCTGAAAGAAAATAATGTGAAAATAAATGGCACCCAAAACCCAGCTTTCTCCTGACTCTACTCTTCACTTTGGTAGAGGGTGACATCTTGTGGCCAATTGGGAAACACAAAAACATATTTAGAAGGTATGCAACCTCAATTAAATTGTGAAATACAGTAAAACTACAGCTTGCAACACTGTAACGGTTTTATTTCGGTACTGGATTTTACTTGAGACTATGGCTCAAAAAATTAGGAGACAAATGAAAATGATACCAAACTTTTTTGAATACACAAAACTGGATTATAAAATTAAAAACCAAAGAGAAAAGGAAGAATCAAGAAGCAAGTAAACTGTTGATCTTCAGGCTTTCGGTTACTAATCTCCAGAGTGGTCAAGTTCTTAAAACCAGGACCTTTATCCTACCATGTAAGTCTTCTGGTGATCAATGATTGCTCAGCCATCACTAAAAGGACACTAGAATGAATCCTATGAAGACCAACAAGACTAGTTCCAAACAACCAAGACAAGGGTACGTTGACAACTTCTCAGTCGTTAATATTCACCAACAGCCAGTCGAAACATACCGTACAGATGTACCTGTTTTCAATGTGATCTCAACTTAAATCGTTATACTGTTCACCCCCCATGTCTGAACATCTCTTAAACAATTACCGATTGATAAGCTACTGACAAGTACACATTCCCATAACATCCATAACGTACTTCCTTGTTTTGTTGCGTGGACCCAATTGCTTAAATTCCTGAAGATTTATCTTTCAAACTCCACCTAATCCAACTGAGTTAAGTGTAAATGCAGATTTTTAAGCCTGACCTACATTTTAATGTGTGCAAACAGTTAAGAACAGCATAAGCAGGTGCAGTGCCTCAGATCCCCGTTCGGATTGCACTGCCATCTCAGGCTCACCTCCAGGTGCCCACTCCACACAGAAGAGAGGCAGAACCTGCAGTGCCAGAAACCCTCTGTGCCAAAAGACTGGTCTGGTGTGAGGGCAGGTTGAGTGCTCTACCCAGTTTAGGGATGTGATCACTGTAACAAGCTCATATGTGTCACCACAAGCACATAGTTAAATAGGCTTACATTTCTGAATTAAGAGTTGCAAAGGGAACTAAGAATCCCAGAGGTAGTTGCATTCAAACTCGTTTTCTCTTTAAGGGCTTCTTAACTTTAAGGGCGTTTCAGAAATAGTTTGATTTTCAATGCTACATGCAGGTGTAAATCAACAGACAGGAATCAGGAGTTTGGGGCTTGTGCAGTTTTTAAAATATCAAGCCGCAAGTCCCTTGACACATTCCAGTCAATTCACTAATTAAGGGAACAGCTGCTAGATTTTGCAGGTTATTCAATACTTAAGAGGTTTTATACCTCATTACCCTGAACACAAAGCACGGAGTGAATCCAGGACGAAAGCCTGGAAGAGTTTGGAAGAAAATAAGAAACATCATTATGCATGCATGCATATACACTCACCTAAAGGATTATTAGGAACACCTGTTCAATTTCTCATGAATGCAATTATCTAACCAACCAATCACATGGCAGTTGCTTCAATGCATTTAGGGGTGTGGTCCTGGTCAAGACAATCTCCTGAACTCCAAACTGAATGTCTGAATGGGAAAGAAAAGTGATTTAAGCAATTTTGAGCGTGGCATGGTTGTCGGTGCCAGACGGGCCGGTCTGAGTATTTCACAATCTGCTCAGTTACTGGGATTTTCACGCACCACCATTTCTAGGGTTTACAAAGAATGGTGTGAAAAGGGAAAAACATCCAATATGCGGCAGTCCTGTGGGCGAAAATGCCTTGTTGATGCTAGAGGTCAGAGGAGAATGGGCTGACTGATTCAAGCTGATAGAAGAGCAACTTTGACTGAAATAACCACTCGTTACAACCGAGGTATGCAGCAAAGCATTTGTGAAGCCACAACACGTACAACCTTGAGGCGGATGGGCTACAACAGCAGAAGACCCCACCGGGTACCACTCATCTCCACTACAAATAGGAAAAAGAGGCTACAATTTGCACAAGCTCACAAAAATTGGACAGTTGAAGACTGGAAAAATGTTGCCTGGTCTGATGAGTCTCGATTTCTGTTGAGACATTCAGATGGTAGAGTCAGAATTTGGCGTAAACAGAATGAGAACATGGATCCATCATGCCTTGTTACCACTGTGCAGGCTGGTGGTGGTGGTGTAATGGTGTGGGGGATGTTTTCTTGGCACACTTTAGGCCCCTTAGTGCCAATTGGGCATCGTTTAAATGCCACGGCCTACCTGAGCATTGTTTCTGACCATGTCCATCCCTTTATGACCACCATGTACCCATCCTCTGATGGCTACTTCCAGCAGGATAATGCACCATGTCACAAAGGTCGAATCATTTCAAATTGGTTTCTTGAACATGACAATGAGTTCACTGTACTAAACTGGCCCCCACAGTCACCAGATCACAACCCAATAGAGCATCTTTGGGATGTGGTGGAACGGGAGCTTCGTGCCCTGGATGTGCATCCCACAAATCTCCATCAACTGCAAGATGCTATCCTATCAATATGGGCCAACATTTCTAAAGAATGCTTTCAGCACCTTGTTGAATCAATGCCACGTAGAATTAAGGCAGTTCTGAAGGCGAAAGGGGGTCAAACACAGTATTAGTATTGTGTTCCTAATAATCCTTTAGGTGAGTGTATATATATACACTGATCAGCCATAACATTATGACCACTGACAGGTGAAGTGAATAACACTGATAATCTCGTTATCATGGCACCTGTCAGTGGGTGGGATATATTAGGCAGCAAGAGAATATTTTGTGCTCAAAGTTGATGTGTTAGAAGCAGGAAAAATGGGAAAGCGTAAGGATCTGAGCAACTTTGACAAGGGCCACATTGTGATGGCTAGACGACTGGGTCAGAGCATCTCCAAAACTGCAGCTCTTGTGGGGTGTTCCCGGTCTGCAGTGGTCAGTACCTATCAAAAGTGGTCCAAGGAATGAAAAGCGGTAGGGTCATGGGCGGCCAAGGCTCATTGATGCACGTGGGGAGCGAAGGCTGACCCGTGTGGTCCGATCCAACAGACGAGTTACTGTATCTCAGATTGCTGAAAAAGTTCATGCTGGTTCTGATAGAAAGGTGTCAGAACACACAGTGCATCACAGTTTGTTGCGTATGGGGCTGCGTAGCCGCAGACCAGTCAGGGTGCCCATGCTGACCCCTGTCCACTGCCGAAAGCACCTACAATGGGCACGTGAGCATCAGAACTGGACCGCGGAGCAATGGAAGAAGGTGGCCTGGTCTGATGAATCACGAGTTCAAGGTGTTGACTTGACCTCCAAATTCCCCAGATCTCAATCCAATCGAGCATCTGTGGGATGTGCTGGACAAACAAGTCCAATCCATGGAGGCCCCACCTCGCAACTTACAGGACTTAAAGGATCTGCTGCTAACGTCTTGGTGCCAGATACCACAGCACACCTTCAGAGGTCTAGTGGAGTCCAGGCCTCGACGGGTCAGGGCTGTTTTGGTGGCAAAAGGGGGACCTACACAATATTAGGCAGGTGGTCTTAATGTTATGGCTGATCGGTGTGTATATATATATATATATATATATATATATATATATATATAACCAGTCCTCTGTAGGACAAGCTGAAGTCTGAAGTCAATGTGACGGTCAGGATGGAGGAGTCAGCCTCCTCTGACACCAGACTTTTCGAACACTCTGTTAAGGCTCATGTTACGGACTGCATTGGGTTTATAAAGTAGGACACAAAAACAACAGCAGCAAACACCATCTCCTTATATAATGGTATTTGCAAGGCCTAACCGCACAGCTGTCACTGCAGGGTTATTGAAGGTTAGAGTTAAAATATGAATGCTAAAACATGTCTGTTTCCACATGTTATTATAGTGCATGACATTTGTCCGGAAATATTGCTTTCTAGGTTGCAGTGAAGAAGATTGTATAAATAAGCGAGGGAATCATTTTCAAAAAACCACAATGCCAATATCTGTTGAGAGAGACACCAACAGAAAGGCTGGTGTCAATTCATTGCAGACATGCCATACACTGGCACTCAAAGGAAAAAGCATTCTAAACATTTGAGATAACTGGACTATGGGGACATTTCCAATAGACCCACAGATAGAGAGTTAAACAATCCACAATATTTGAATTTAATTGAATTACACTAGGATTAAAATGAACAAGTTCAAAATGCAGTCATGAGTCATTATATATAAAAATGGTCAGTAGTTCTAGCTTGGATTTTTGACTTTTTAAACAAAAAATTATACCCATGATTAAATTTACAGGTAGTAATAGTGCATAGGGGACAGTAGGGCAGGGTTCACTGGCACTGGAGAGAGAGATTTTATACAACCTCAGTCTTAAGCAAGGTGGTCTTTTGTTTTGTTTAGGCCAACCTCATTCAGACCCTTTGGTGTAACCTGTGAATATAAGCTTCAGTAAGCTTCAGTGAAAACTGTATTGTTTAACTGTCAATTAAAAAGGAGTGTGTGGGTGCTTACGTAATATTGCTAATCTTAAAAATCTGCAGAAAGCTAAAACTGAGCAGAGGGAAATCTTTCAGATATCAAACAAATACATAATTAAAATATGAAAATAAATTCAGCACAGGAACCTGTAAAAAGGATGTAACTGTACTAAAGAGATACAATCTTGTGAACTGTGCAGCAGTACCATCAACTGCACTATATAAGAACATAAGAAAGTTTACAATCGAGAGAAGGCCATTCGACCAATCGTGTTCGTTTGGTGTCCATTAATAACTAAGTGATCCAAGGATCCTATCCAGTCTATTTTTAAATGTTCCCAAATTTTCACTTCAACCACATCACTGGGGAGTTTGTTCCAGGTTGTAACAACTCTCTGTGTGAAGAAGTGTCTCCCGTTTTCTGTCTTGAATGCCCTGAAGAACAATTTTCACTATGTCTTCTCTGTTCAAGAGTGAAAAGGTTCAGTTCCCTCAGTCTCTCAGTAGGACATTCCCTTCAGACCTGGAATAAGTCTGGTTGCTTCCTCTGAACTGCCTCTAGAGCAGCAATATCTTTCTTGAAGTGTAGATCCCAGAACTGTACACAGTATTGTGGATGAGCTCTAACTAGTGCGTCTTAACATTACTTACTTTTTTTTATTCTACAGTTTTGACAATATACCCTAGCATTTTGTTTGCCTTTTTTATTGCTTCCCCACATTCCCCATATTTTAGTATCATCTGCAAATTTGACAAGTTTGCTAACTATCCCAGAGTCCAGATCATTAATATAATTAGATAAAGCAAAGGCCCTAGTACTGATCCCTGTGGAACTCCACTAACAACCTCGCTCCAGTTAGAAGCAACTCCTCTAATCTGTTTCCTATACATCAACCAGTTCATCATCCATCTACTTACATTATCCTGAATGCCTACAGCTTCCAATTTGAGGATCAGTCTTTAGTGTGGAACCTTATCAAAAGCTTTCTGAAAATCTAAGTATATCATATCATATGCTTTCACATGCTCTACAGCTGCAGATGCATGTTAAAAAAACCTCTTATAAATTAATAAGACATGATCTGCCTCGTCTAAACCCATGTTGACTATCTCCAAGAATATGGTTTTCATTAAGATGCTCCTCTATTTTCTGTCTAATATATATATTTTTTAACAATTAATGAAGGTGACACTGCTTGGTCTGTATTTTCCTGGCTCAGTTTTGTCCCAGATTTCCAATCAGTTGGCACATCCCCTGTTCTTAGTGTCATTTTGGATATTTTAGTTAGCGGCCTATAAATCATTTCACTCATTTATTTAAGTACTGTAGGAAATATACCATCTAGCCCAGGTGATTTGTTTGTTTTTAATTCTGCTAGTCCCTTTAGTACCTCCTCTTCATTTATCCTGATCTCTCAGGGTTTGACTGGACTGATTGTTAACCTGTGGCATGTTATCTGTTTTTTCTTTGGTAAACACCTCTGTAAAATACACATTTAGAACATTTGCCATGCTTTGTTTGTTTTCTAAGATACTTCAGTTTTTAGCCTTTACCCATTTCATATCCTCCTTTATTGACCTCTTGCTTTTATAGTATTGAAAAATGCTATTTGCATTAGTTTTAGCTCCAAGAGCTATGTTTCTTTCTATTTCCCTCTTTGCTTTCCTGATCCCTTTCTTAACATCTCTTTGTAATTCTATACATTCTTTATGTTTTGTTTCATCTCCATCCCTTTTGTACGCACTATACAAAATTGTATTTATCTTTTTGCATTCTTCTATTAAACCATTTTGGCCAATGTTTTTTGGTCCTCAGTTTGCTAAGTTTTGGTATAAATTTCTCCTGAGCTGGGTGGTCTGTAACACACTCCTACCACTAATCATCCAGATCTTTTATTCAGAAGTTTAACCCACAATGATTCTGTTTCATTAGCAGGATCTAATTTGAGTTATTCTGCCTCAATGTCATTTCTGATATATAATAAACTGTGTGTATCCTTTCAACTTGTATTCATCCCCATCATTTTCTGTAAGCCATGTTTCTGTCACTCCTACAACATCATAGTCACACGCCAGCACTGTAGCTTCTAGGTCTAACATCTTGATCCTTATACTCCTGGCATTGAGGTACAAGCATTTCAGGACTTTCCTACTAGCAGTTTCCCTTTGTTTTATTTCCTTAGTGGAACATCTCCCATTGTCAGAGCTCCCTTCCCCCCCTGGTCCCTAGTTTAAATGATTCTCAATTTCACTGCACATACGCTCTCCCAATGCGTTAGCCCCCCTTCTGTATAGCAGTAAACACTGGGAGGGAGAGACTGGAACACACACAGGAAACTGCGGTTCAAATACAAGGACCTTGTTTGAATAAGAACACAGCAGTTCAGGGGATCAGTATCAATTTTCAATTAATTTCTTCAAGGCACTTTTGACACCACTTCAGTATATGGGGGATATTACAATTGCTCCTGTTGATGTTAAAACTGGAATACTGAGATATTATTTTCCTTCTAAAATCTGTGTTTATTTCCTGGGAAGGTAGATTGCAGCAGCTCTACCCTGGTAAAACTACAGTCTCCAGGCTTTCATACCCTTGTAGATGATATTAAGATTTAATTCAGATTAGAACATTAGAGTTGTCCTTACATTACACTTTTAATCTCCTGTAGATTGATTATTTGAATATCTTTGTGCTGGTGTTTTTTCAAATTGAGTAATTTATCCAAGATAACCTTACATGGGTTTTATAGACACTTACATAGGGGAACATGTCTGATTCCAAAAATTATGGTTTTATGCATCTTTACATGTTGCCATAGTGTTTTGTTTTCAATTAGAAATTTTAAAAAGTTGCTTATATAATAGAATCAAACTGGAAAAGTGCTATACAACTTAATAATACACAGCAACACGTAAAGATGCATACAGCCATAATTTTAAGAGTATCCCCCTTGAAGTGTTTTCAAAATGCTAAAAAATGCCAAGGGTAATAACTTCATTATAAACATGCTTTCACTCATTACGGTGTATTATGGTCTACAGGTGTAATCTAAATATAAGTGTCTTACTGAAGTTGTCATGCAGTCCTAATGCTCATGGACAGCTCATTCTACCAGGGTGGGGCAACAGAGGAGAAAGAGCCAACCCAGTCTGTTGGGACCTGGTTGGACAACTTGACTTGAGGAACAGGAACAGAGAGGGTCTGAGGGGATAAAGGGAGAGATATGAGACTGGAGGTAGGAAGAGGCAGGCTGGGGAAGAGATAGTATGGTAAGGACAAGGAATCTGGAACTGAGTGTGAACTAAGACAGGAAGACAGAGTCCAGTAGGAAACAGGAGAAGCAGGAGAGACATGAGGCAGAGAGAACACATGGCAAGCTTTAAAATTCAAGAGAATCAATGGTAGAGGCAGGAGGGCCAGCCAGAAGATAACTGCAGTAGTCCAAGCTGAGCAGATTATTCAGAAAATAACACATTCTGTAAATGTTGCTCAGTAAGAAATTTTGAAGTAAAATAAAAGACAGTTTGCATCCTCATCATCACCTAAACAGACCATTCGGTATTCACTTGGTTTATGCAAGCTTATTGTGTTTTCTCTAAGACCTGGCTGCACAAAATGGGAACTTTGTCTTCAGCACGACAGCACTGGAATGCCCTGATGGGAAAGCCCCTGGAGACTGCAGTGACTGTTCACAAAATATATGACTGGACACCGAATTTGTGTGCCGTTCCATTTTTTAAACATGCTTTTGTTTTATTCTTGTTGTAATTGTGACATCCATATTTTGTGCTGTAGAGACATGCTTTGAGTGTAGTGCAGAGAAGTGTTGGTCTGTGTGTGTGTGGGGAGGCAGGGGAAGTCTGATAGTTCAGCTCTATAAATACCTCAGCTTGTTATTATTATTAACACTGTTGGTGATGTTGGTACAGTGCCAGTGATCAGCCTAGGGGCACAGCAATTATGTTTGCTCTATAAAAGATGTTTGATTGCACCTGCTTACCTCTAACATTACAGCGCTGAGACAAAAATACTTGAAATTATTTGTTGTTGTTGCTGCTGCTTAAGCACACTGGTTCTGCAATTTTCACTGAAAAGGAATTGGGTACACCTATTTCATGGTCACATTATGGAGGTATGAACTTTTTTGAGGTGTGGTGTTTATTATCAGAACACAACCCTCTAAATAACGCTAATGGCCTAGATTTTTCTTTTTGGGACTTAAAAAGAAAACTAAAGTCTGCAGGATCTCGTACTGCAAACCCATAGCTCATGAAAGCTGATATAGACTACTTACAAAGTGACATGTTGGTAGAGCACAAGATGTGGAATTCTTCCAAGGCACCAATTATTATTATTAATAATCATCATCATTATCATCTTCATCGTTATTTTGGCAGATGCCTTTATCCAAGGTGACTTACACAGTTCACAGAAATTCTACATCAATCAACATACAAATTTATCTAGCTCTCTACAAGAATGCATTATAGTATTTTGACTCCCCTTAAATCCTTGTGTCAGGGCTGTGTAGCAGGGTTAGGCAAGGGTGTACAGGATCCAAGTGTGGAGCACAGGAGAGTGGACAGGAACAGGTTTGTGTTCTATAAACAACAAAGTGAACAAAGTAGAGGGACAAGGCTTGAAGCGTGGTCGGGGTCATGAGCAGGAAGTCTAATGATCAGGCTACAAGAGTGTCAATGGGAATTCCAAAAGGCAAAGGTACAAAAAACAAGTGAGGGCCAGCAGCACAGGAGATCTATAACAATGGCGAATGCTCAGAAACATTGCTAAGGGCAAACAAGACTTCAGAATAGGTGTGGGAAACAAAGGGGTTTATATTTGGTGGATCAGAGGAAGGCAGTTGTTAGTGGGTGAAGAGTTGGACAAATGAGAGACTGGGAATGCTGGAATTCTTGCACATGGTGGTGAGGAATGGAATGTCTGGAAGGCTGTTCAGAATTCTGGAGATAATGAGCGAAACAGGGAAGTGTGAGGTGAAGGTATTACACCTTGTATTTCAATAGCACTCTCTTTGTTTACTCAATTTCATTCAATTTTTTGATACATAGATCCATATACAAAATTGACATTTAGTCTTGATTTAAACTCAACCTGGGTGAAATAAACATTTGTTCATAATCTTTGCATTTAAAAATAATAATATTAATAATATTAATAATAATAATAATAATAATAATAATAATAATAATAATAATAATAATGTTTAGAATTTCTGAAATAAAAGTGTAATGTCTCAATGCTTCCGTATTCTGTTTATCTGATGACACGATCTAACAATGAAAAGAACAATAATAATACATAAATAAATAAATAAGAATATACTCTCCAGCAATGAAGCCAATGAGAGAAGATAATAAAAAGGAAAGAATTCTGTTCGTCCTTGTTTCTTAAATACTGCTTTAATAAGACTCAGTAAACAGACCCAGTCACCTTATCATCACTCTGGACTATTTCCTGAACTGTCACATCCACAGCAGTTCCTCTGGTGCTCTTTGATCCGCTGACTGCTTACGTTTCTATTCAGGAGACCAACTGCTGGGACTCTGGCATCTGCGTTACTTTGGGGCCTTAAAAAGAATGACTGCTTTCTGGTACTGATGTCCAAAAGTGTTGTGCATGATTCCTGTGAAAGCCTTTATTATTGTTTACCACTGTATGTTTGAATGTTAGAAGTGCAAGGCTCCCCCCCCCTAATTGGCTTCTGTATGCGTTTACTCTGCTTTATGTATACCACAGGAAGCTGTGGTCCTGCATGATTTCACCCTATGACCTGCCATACACTGACAATTTTGTCATAATACGCAAATATAGCACAGCTGGTCTTACAAGGCAGGTGAGTATTTAAATGGTTGGTGTTTAACTGCTTTTAAAAAAAAGATTATTACACTGATTGCTATGCAAGTCAAATATCTCAAATGTTGCTACAAGCCACTGTTCTGCAGGAAGATGCAAACTCTGAAAGTGACTCCTCTTACACCAATCTCCCATACTAAATAGACTGCACTCATATTTCTGATTGTCACAGGGCTCAGAAGTTTTACAAGCTTTGTAAATGTACGTTTCATTCAAACATATGCATTTGCAAAGTGTTTCATTTGGGTCGATTTCTAAATGGTGGTATTTGCCAATGTAATTATACTGACTGGTTTCTTTCTGACACTGGAGCAACACTAAGAACTATTTTGTCTTTAAAAACAATATGGTAAACGGACGCCAGGCGGAGCCAAAATATTACAAAACCGCAAACACCAGTTTGTGGACATTTAAATTACGTGAATAAAACATGATGCGTTGCTTATATAATGATTTGATCCAGTACCCGTGAAAGTGCAAATAATTTATGACATAAATAATATAAAAAAATACCTATGTCAAGATGACAAAATAACGAACGTGTCAAATTATGATTATGACGATGATATTATTATTATTATATGGTGTATTTTCTTCTAATAATAATAATAATAATAATAATAATAATAATAATAATAATAATTATTATTATTATTATTATTATTATTATTATTATTATTATTATTATAATTACACAAAACTTTGTGGATCACAAGCTCTATCTGCTGGTTTTGTCTGTGGAAATATCAGAGTAGACTGCATGTTTGCGCAATTAAAAGTGCTATATTGGCACAAGTGTGGTGCGCAATGCACTGTGGGGCTTTGGTGGTACAGTTCTAGAATAGAACATATTAGTGCCAAAGTGACTGTAAAAGCATTGGTGCACTCTGAGGTAATTATGGTATTGTTGTATTAATGTGGATTACAGTGATATTTGTAACCAGTATTCAGTGAAGCGTGAGAGGTGATAATCTGGTTTTGGACACAGTTTCCATATATCGCTCCTGCACTAACACAAAGCTGTGAAACCACACGGCTCTCTCCCACCCAGCAAACACTATAGACACGCTACTACAAAAAGTGCGCCGATATTGGCACCATCCATTTCATTCCTACGTCGCCTCCCTCTTGCTGGTTTCCTGCCGGCCTGACGACACACTTGCAGCAGAGGGGGATTTGGTGGGGCTGATCTCACTCCTGATACTGACCTCCTACCCGGGGGGTTGGTCGTGACCGGAAAAGGACGGCTTAAACGTCGTGACCAAAGTCAAATGTCCTAAATACATATTGACCTATTTACACTGCAAGCTTGATCTTAAAAAAGTAAACCTACTACAAAATAGTAATACTACTTCATATTTTTATAGTTGCATGCAATTAACCAGACTGGGGAAAAAAATCAACTCCTACTTAATAACCTAAACAAAGTAGTTGTCTCTTCTTCTATTCTCTTCTTCTTAAAAAAAAACTGCTTAGCCCAGACTACTCTGTCCAGTACACTCTCTACATATCCACCACTTACCCAAAGGGATACAAAAAGACAGGAGGCTGAAACTAGGGGCTGACAGACAGACAGACAGACAGACAGACACTATTGAAACAGGAGCACTGCCACACTAACACAACTCACCACCAAATACCTACAGACTAAATGAGGATATGAGAATTATGTCTCAGGTTACACAGAAATTCAGCCTTCTTTCTGAATGGGAGAGACGTGTGTTGGATGAGACGGGACCTGAGATTGATGAAGAAGTGTTCAATGTGGTCTTGGGACTCAAAGCAGAGTCATTGTTTGTGATCAAAGTCTCAAACGACGAGGGTAAGTGTGGCGGACAGATGTGTATTAAATCTTTTAGAATGTGTTGTTTTTATTGTAAGCCATGTTAATTTAACAAGATCAATTTATATTTATTTTATTTTGTGGTAAGCTTTCAAGAACAGGTAGACTTAAATTGTGACATGGGCTTAATAATGTGCACCATGATTTATATCTATCAGTTCTTTTGCTATGTTATCAACTGTGGTGACACTGAAGTTTTTATTGGAGCATTTGCATTAACATTGTATTATTCGTATGATTTCAGGTTGTCCTCTTGCATGCTCATCTCCAAGCACACACACAGATACACTCTCATTATCTCCAGACAGTGGGCATGATTTTAACTTCTAAACAAAAAATATCACAGGTTGAAGTTGAAGGCTCTAGGGCCATCAAAGCAAAAGAGGTTAGTCTCTGTAGACATAAAACATTCCTCTAGGGCAGATGTGTACAACTCAGGCCCTCAAGATCCATTCCAGTTCAGATCTTTGCTCTAAGCAAGTCCTAAATTAGATCATTGTACCTGACTGGGATACATTTACTCAAGCCTGGTCCTGGAGGACTCTTGTCTGTGAAATATGTTAAAATAAGTGTCCATGATGCTGTTGATCATGTGATACAAATTCACACGGTATGCATTTCAGAACAGGATAATGCCTTTTTTGGTTCCTATAGCTTAATCAAATATACTTTTTCCCCTTATAAACTTGTTATTTTTATTGATATAGGAGTTGCAAGTTTGTTTAATGTTTAATTTAACATACTGTATTTTAATAATTATATCAGTTCTTTTTCTAATCAGACTAATGGGGATTTGAAAAATAACCCCCTTCTCCCTTTGGCGTGCACACACATGCACCATTGTACTGGGAAGTGCAGAAACGAATATCATGGTGGGTATAGGAGTGCCACTATTGGCAGGTGAGAGACTTGTCTCACACCCTGCCTTTCCAAGCATCACCAAGGGTTGGGAGGTCTCAAGCCAGTCAGAGCTTCATTCTTTGGAAGGCCTGCAAGTGGGGCTCATTGTGGCTTCTTGAGTGCCTGCAGATTTGGGGAATCAGCATTCCCTACCTACAGTATATATCAACTCCTCTGAACAATATCAAAGCAGCAGGATGTGCAATGCGGACCAGCGGTGTGAAAAACAGTGGATTTGGTTGGCGCAGGTTTCACTTTTAGTGACACCCAAAATTTTGTCTTCCGTTGCAGTCTTTTCTTGAGGAACACATCAGTCACATTGACAGACAACATCAACCTTATCTTCTGGCTGTGGGAACCCTGAGAAGCAACATCCAAGACTTCTACATCGTGCTGGACAGAAGTCTCATTCCATGTCAGGCAAAATCTTCAGTAGGAGCTTTTGACAAGCTTTTCAAAGCTCATTTTGTTTTTAGCAGTGTGTACACATTCCTCCAGACAACAGTCTATAACATCGATGTCGGAAGTGTTCGAGAAAATCCTAGAATAAAGGATCTGAGAGCAAGGCCTCTAAATTAGGGGTATTTTATCTGGTATTCTCCCTTGAGTGTAGAACATTGTCAGATGTTTCACTTGCAGATCATTGCAATACTGATACTAATTTTGGCATTTTAAACTGGCACATGGGTACTATGCAGGTAAAAAAAAATGCATTTAAGTCTTGCCCAGGAAGGTTGTGTTGTCAAGTTTTGTACTTTTTCTGGTTTTAGTAAACACCTCCATAATGTACACAGACATGACAGTGCAGCTTTGGTTCATAATACAAATTCTACTTCTAAGGATAGTATCTCAGACATGAAAATTAAAAATGGTTGTTCTATACAAGTGCCAGAAACCTCACAAGATTATCTTATGACAAGGGATCATACCCAGGATATGTGTGCATCCTTAATTGCAAAGGTACAGGCATCTGGTATAGCCAATAGTGTCATAATGTCTGTCATTGGAAATATGGAGGAACTTGTGACTGATTTGCATTCAAATATAAAAGATGATGTGTTGAGTGCAGTTCAATCTCATGATCCTATTAGTTCTAAATTAGAGGACCGTTTTCAATATTTTGAAAATCCATTTACAAATATAAATATTGATGCTAAATGGACAAAATATTTTAGTGAAAAATGGGGTGTAGTAGATCCTATTGAGATTCCTCTAGGTGTAAGATTTTGACAGTAGATGAAACCGGGATACAGGCACGTATGCTCAGGTTCCTGTAACTGATAAATGTATATATATCCCATTGTTGGAAACTTTAAAGTTTATATTTAGGAACTCAGAAATGTGTAAATATATTGTAAAACCTTGTGAAGAAAGTGACGTTTAAATATTTTTGTGATGGCAGCTATTATAGACATCATCCACTTTTCTCCCAACATAAAAATGCATTGCAAATCCAACTTTATTATAATGATTTCAAAACCAAAATCCATTAGGATCCAAGCATGGCATACAGTGAGGGAAAAAAGTATTTGATCCCCTGCTGATTTTGTATGTTTGCCCACTGACAAAGAAATGATCAGTCTATAATTTTAATGGTAGGTGTATTTTAACAGTGAGAGACAGATTTCAGTCCTTCATGGCGTAGTATGTTACCAATTGTTTTCTTGGTGTCTATGGTTCTAGCTGCCTTGAGTTCATTAACAAGATCCTCCCGTGTAGTTCTGGGCTGATTCCTCACCGTTCTCATAATCATTGAAACTCCACGAGGTGAGATCTTGCATGGAGCCCCAGACCGAGGGAGACTGACAGTTATTTTGTTTCTTCCATTTGCGAATAATCGCACCGACTGTTGTCACCTTCTCACCAAGCTGCTTGGTGATGGTCTTGTAGCCCATTCCAGCCTTGTGTAGGTCTACAATCTTGTCCCTGACTTCCTTGGACAGCTCTTTGGTCTTGGCCATGGTGGAGAGTTTGGAATCTGATTGATTGATTGCTTCTGTGGACAGGTGTCTTTTATACAGGTAACGAGCTGAGATTAGGAGCACTCCCTTTAAGAGAGTGCCCCTAATCTCAGCTCGTTACCTGTGTAAAAGACACATGGGAGCCAGAAATCTTGCTGATTGATAGGGGATCAAATACTTATTTCCCTCATTAACATGCAAATCAATTTATAACTTTTTTGAAATGCGTTTTACTGGATTATTTTGTCTCTCACTGTTAAAATACACCTACCATTCAAATTATAGACTGATCATTTCTTTGTCAGTGGGCAAACGTACAAAATCATCAGGGAATCAAATACTTTTTTCCCTCACTGTACATAAAATTGGATGCTTGTATTTTATTCATCGAAACCTGTCACCAAAGTTCAATTCGGCTATAATGAATATTCACCTTGTTTAACTTTTTCACTCACATAAAAAGTATGGATTTGATTGCATATTAAAGCCACTTGTAGATGACCTACAAATCTTAGAAACTACTGGAATTGAAGTCCCTTTTTCAGAAGAACCTGTCTATAGTACACTTGCTCAAGTCATGGGAGATAATTTAGGGATGCACACACTTCTTGGATATATTGAACTTTTCAAAGCAAACTTTTTCTGTAGGCTGTGCTTAGTTGAGAAGATTGTGTCTCAGTTGGTTTTCAGTGATGATGATCCAACTATAATGTTGGGTAACAGAGCCTTAAATGAGCAGCATTACAATAATCTGCTAGCAGACCTGACATTATCATCCTCCTTTGTAGTAAAGCACAATTGTTTGCTTAACAATTTACAATACTTTCATGTTTTAGATAATTTTGCTTTGGATATTATGCATGACATTCTTGAAGGAGTGGGACAATATGAAATGAAATTGCTTTTTGGGTACCTCATTGACAATGTTATATTAAAACAAGTTGTTAAATAGAATTTACTCTTTCAACTATCGGTTTTTAGAGAGGAAAAATCGTCCAACAAACCTAGATCAGCCTGGTAATCGGCTAGGACTAAATGCTATTCAGACACTGTGCTTAATTCGAAATGTTCCTTTAATATTTGGAAATGTAATAAATGAGGGAAACAAAAATTGGAGCTTGCTTCTAATATTATTAAATATCATAAATATATTTTTTTCTCCAGTCATAACTTAGGGATTGACAGTATATCTTAAGCACTTAATTATTGAGCATCACAAGCTTTTCAAGGAGTTGTACCCACAAAGCAATTTAATTCCAAAGTATCACTTCATGATTCACTATCTCAGATGGATACGAAAAATTGGTAATTTTGCTTTGGATATTCAATTTTTGCTTGAAATTTGCTTGAAATAAGTGAAAAAATCTGCCAATGGAACAAGACAAAATACAACATATTCAAGGCATATTTTCTTAGAAACAAAAGTGTTATTATCTTGCTTGTTAAGGAAATGTGTCTTATTTTAAGGATGGTTAGATTTTTTAGCCTGGAAACAAGATAAATATACTTGATAAGACTTGTATTTTTTGCAGTGTAAATGCCATTTGTTCTTATACACTGCCATATAGTTTGTTACACTGACAGGAATTACATTTAAACTAGGAGTGTTGAAAAGACTACAGTTCAATAGTGTTAATTTTATGTACAGCTGGGCAACACACACTGGCCTTTCATAAAATAATATATACATATCTCTATCTCAATTTGATAGTAATACTCCTCTATGCATTTCTAAACAACCAGAAGATTAATACAACACAGTCCTTACTGTTGTGTTAGAGGTGTGACTGCTGTTCAAGTTACACATGGGATTTGTCAGTGTTCCCCAGTGGACCACAAAATTATATTATAGAATAAATACTATACATTTTCCTAATAGTGCAGGAAGAGTCAGAACAACAGAGAGGTACTATACACAAACACGTTTGCCTAAAGTTGCTGTAGTATCATCCTACAAACTTTGCATAATCTCTCCAAACATGTCTGATGTAGTCATGCCCCAAAACACATTCAACATAAGAACTATATAGCTTCCGACGCAGAGTACTATAGAAAGCTACAGGGTTCAAACCTCAAAGTCAGAGACTGTAAGGGACTAAACCCAGATAGGCTTCAAAGTAATCTGTTGTGGCAATTTGCTGATTAGTTTGAAATCTAACCAATGCAGCAATCCAGTTTCAAAGAATGTTTCAATTAAAATTAAATCAAAAACATCCCAGTTTCAGAAGCCTGATATCAATATGAGACACCCTGCAGTGAAGGACAGCTCTCGCTAAAAGCCTGGTGGTTCGAGTGTGACGTTGACATTTTAGGTGTGGATAGAAAAAATATATATATTAAAAGGAAGGTGATAAGTTAGGTGCTCTGAAGGGATTTGACAAGCGTGCAACCTTCAAAATGAACGCAGTTACTCCTCAGTTTTACCATTTGTACATGTGTTTGATTGAATATGAACTACTGCACCATAAAAGTGTTACTGGTTACTGTTACTGGTACAATTAAAGATAGTAAGCTGGCATTTTACAGAACATATTTTCTATCAATAATATTTGCACTTGTTAGCACTGTTGGTCACCACTGTGTCATGATCTGTCATGATTCATTTGTACCCATTCAATCGCAATCTTGATTTTCACCCTGCATTCAGACTCATCCCTGGATGTATCAGTAAAGAAAAGGTCAAGGAACTGTGGATGTCACTGCATCAATTTCCAAACCTGTTGTCCTTCTTTCAAAGTAGAGAGCCACAAGTCAGTTCCCCTTGACCACTGCATGATTTAACGGAAAAGAACAATGACATTGTATAGTTGAAATTCCTTTAAATGTCTTTCCAGAACACCAGCAAACATAACCCCAAACTCTCCTATTGCCAACCTTCAGGTTTTGCGGAAGGCTCAACTCAACATTCTGACAGTCTCTCCCTTGCTTTGCAAGTCACATGACGTTTTCCATTGAAAGCTGAAAATATCAACCATTATTGAATCTGTCAGAGGCCCTTCAGTATTGCAATATTCTTCCGTCACTCACACCTTTACTATGGTGAGACAAGAGTTAAAATATCAACAGAAAGCTGAATCTTAACTAAGCACAGGTTATCATTGGATTTTGTAGGACAAAATCGGGTCATTTGTGTTTGCATAGCTACCAGTTTCTCTATATATTGGTGGATCGGTGGATCTGCACTACATTATAAAAATCCTCATGAAATACATTTCCTTGAAGTGTGATCATGGATACTCGGTTGTCTTGTTCCTTGATTTCACACTTGCTGTTGAGTCTTCCTCTCCTCTCTTTTTGGAACTCTTTTTAAAGGAACCACCAGCTGATTATCTGTGCTGGTTTGTCCAATACTCTTTCCACAGTTCCACTTATCTTTTTGCTATGCTTTACTTTATAGGCAAAATGTACCACATACTCAATTCAGATTTTTTTTTTGTTAGTAGAAAATAAGATTGCTTATAATGATAGGAAAAAAAGCTTATACCCACAAAATAGTAAATTCTAAAACTAAACTATGAAACTTGATATTCAGAAATGTTATATATCTGAATACCTCAAGATTGGTTATTTATTGATTATATGTGCACACAGAAATACAATTTCGCTCTTGTTACAAAAACTAATTCCTGAACCTTCATCTTAAACAAAAGTATTTTGAAACTAAAATTACAGTACATTTTCTGAAAGTGTACTTGAAGACAATATTCTCTCAAAATATGACATTTAGAGGGCTTCTGCTTTCTCCCCCGTGTAAAAGCATACTGAACTAAAATACTGCTTCTGTCTTTTTATGAAGATGACTGACTGGCCAATATTCTAAAAGCTCCATGCATTTATTCAGTTTGTAAAATTATAATGGCAAGTATTCCAAGTTTCTTTCTATTTTTAAATCATGTATATTAGCACAATTAAAAAATTGAAAACACACAGAAGTTACTTTTACATAATTTCCCAACCCCCCCACCCAGCAGCTATACCTCTATTTTCCCACAGTGTACTTCTGTTTCCAGCCTACAGTATAACTGAAACACATACAAAACAAACCTTATATTATATCCTATAACATGGGTTTTCAAACAGGTCCTGGAGTATCCCTGCCCTGCTGGTTTTTGTTCCAACCGAGGTCTTAATTACTTAATTGAATTGTATATTGTTTTGTTAGGTCAATTAAGGATTCAATTAAGCAATTAAGGCCTCAGTTGGAACAAAAACCAGCAGGGCAGGAGGTACTCCAGGACCGGTTTGAAAACCACTGTCCTATAATAACACATACAAACACGTATTCACATAAACTAGTGGATCTACAATACACATGACCAGGTCTATATGCGTGCTTGACAACTTGCAAAACGGAGATGCATCTATGGTGGCAAACAGATACAGTGAGATCAATTAAAACAATTTAATTAAATAAATCAAACACCACTAAATAAGATCGTAGTTCAACGCCGAAATTCTTCAGGTCTCGCGTCGTATGGGATAATATTTCTTAAGAAATGGATTACTTTTCTATTACGTTTTTAAAGCTTTATTAACAAACAAACAAACAAGCACACACACACACACACACACACACACACACACACACACACATAACCAAAAAACAAACAAACAAACAAAAACACTATACTAAACTGACAAAATAATGTAACGTAACTTTCTGGATCAGCAGTTTTCTCGATTATTTCATGTATCTCTCCGAACCTCCAAATCTCTTTTTTATTTGTGGCACTTGCTGTTCATTCACAAAAAGGGGACGTTTTTCTGTGTTGACGAGGTTTATATTTCCATTTGAATACTGAATAAAGAATAAAGAATAAAGGAATACTTATCTCATTCGATATTTGGTTTAATATATGTATTGTGTATAATTTATAAGCAGTATATATTTCATAAATCGGCAAATCAAAGTTTGATTGAAGGCAATAACAATAACAACAACATGCTGACCATGTATTACATTAATACATGCAAGGTCTTAAATTTAAAATTAATGTTCTGCATTTCCTTTAATGTAGTATACATTGACACAGGTAATTGGTAGGCTACAGAAATACCAGGCTACACTGAAAACAACAAAATTGTGGGGGTGGTGAGGGGGGAAGGAGGCTAATATGGACTATAAAGGCCGTCAGTTCAGGGATCCACAGGTAACTGTATCCCAGGGATGGGAGTTTTTTCTCCCTGCATGATTTACACAGGCTAACTGAAGGTCATAGAGAATGTGATAAAATCTTATCTCCTGGCGTAAGGGGGTCCTTTGAGGTTTGTATGAATTTTTGGTAGGTTAATTATCTTGCATAAAACATTAATGGACTGTTTATATATATATATATATATATATATATATATATATATATATATATATGTATATGTGTGTGTGTGTGTGTATTTATTTAATTACACAGTAGCCTATCCATTGCCATCACCACCTACAACAACATTAAACAACAAAAACAACAACAAGCACAATGATAATAATAATAATAATAATAATAATAATAATAATAATAATAATAATAATAATAATAAAACATTGTAATATGCTTGTTTTCCGCTGCATTTAAAACTGTTTTTCGAAAACATGTATACATTAAATTAAATTAAATGTAAGCCTAAATGGGAATATATTGTAATATGATTTTTTTTTTAATTATGAAAGTGAAACTGAAAGGTGTTATAATGGACTAATATTCCGAGGCTCTATGGAGACCGTTATGTGGGAAAACGTGTACACAATTGATTACAGGTTATCAGGCCCTATCTAATCAATTATATACATATGGATGGTTTGAGGACTGAAAAGCGCCCCTCAATCCCCATACGACACATCCCTCACACATTGCATAACCTATAATAAATTCGATTAATCGAAATTAAAAGCGCATTTTTCCTGACACAATTTAATGACCTGTTATGACATGTTCTTAATTTTCAATGCAATCCCAAACATTGGTCCTGTATTTATTTTTATGTCATTGGGATTATCTAAATAATCAAAACGCGTATTAAACGCCAAACAACACAGTAGCATTGATGTCTTTCACTTGGAAAGTCCGTTCCATATTTCCCTTTAATTAATTTGTTGAATATGAACTTCACGGAGGGAATGTAATATTTTAAATGGGCTCCATCACTGGCTATTTGCTTATTCTGAAACGCCTTTTAAAAACTATAAGCACGGGACACACACATATACATTGGTTTTAAAGGAGCTATAAGGCTATGTATTCTGAAGTTATTCCTATGCATATCCCTGCAATATTTTTCCGCTTTCCCCTCGATAAAATTGCCAAATAATAATGAATCGTTTGATAAATAATGGGTTTAGGGGCTTATCGTGGCCGAGTGGCCAGTGCTGCGCGCTTATCTCCTCTGGACACATTGCGCTGGGGTTCCGCTCTCCATACTAAGCAGCAAACTGGACGTGATGTGGGATTATATACAACCCACTTCCAACTCCACACAGCACTTTACTCCTCCAAAATATCAGACATGGATGGCCCTCCACAAAATGGCTCCACGCACGGTATAATATCCACCCATAAACGGTGAGTACAAATGGCATTTTGGAGAGGTTTGCGCATTTCTTGCGTTTTTCGATTATTTATAGATTCATTCGATTTTGTGATGCTTCCATTTGATGTTGGCTTGTTGTTTGTTATTGCAGATATAATAATGCTTTATTGGCGACTTGAGGAATAGTCGGGCCTTTTTTATTTTTAGATACAGGGAGAGAAAAACAAGATACATTAAGAATTACTTATGATCTATTCAATTAAGAATCACTCATGTTTTTTTTAGGTCAAATTAATTGCAACATTTAGTGAATTATTTGTATACATTAAATAATGGTGGCAGAATCCATGGACAATGTATTTATTCTGTCTTTACCCGTTTTCAAAATTTTATGGGCACGTTTACATACAGTAAATAAAGAATGCTAAAATTGGCTAAAAGGTATGGGCTTTTGGACAGGGATAAGTAATGCAATTCAGTTTAATTTAGATCCGAAGTTTATAAAAACAAGAAATGAAACACTATACGGGAAATAGGGATGTCTGTGTATCCTTAAACCCTTGTAAAAGGCAGAATTCACGAAACAAATCATTACAATCGAGACATTTAAAGGGGAAACGGGTGTAGAAAGCTCGCAGATTAATGGCTGTATTAAATTGGATGTATAGAAACATTTCCATAGCTTGATTAAGCGCACAATGGGAATATCCTTTAATGGAAACGGTTCAGGCTCCTCCATTGTTCAACATACATCCATGTAATGTCCAGTGTCGACAAATACAATGGATTTACACAGGCTGAAGGTTTGTTTGTTTCTAATCATTTAAAATTTGTATTGGTGAAATGAATACATGATTATGTTGATTGTGAAGCATCATCACCTGCTTTATTTGGATACTTTGTTGATATCATAAATTCTACACACTTGTACTAGTACTTACATTTCGATTAATTATAAAAATTAATTTAATAGCCTAATCATATTAATAATACTAATAATAAGTAATGCTAATCTACATACTGATGCAGATCGTGTTTTAAGCTCAGACACACAAACATGTATGTAAACTATAGGTGTGAGTGTTTAGGTACAGGGCCGATCAATCATATGTTGTATTGGACATGCAAACATTTTCCTAGAAATATTAATATGTGCAATGAAAAAGCGCAGTTTTTATTCCGTTTATAAGTAGTATGAAAGTATTGAATTATAGCTGTATGTTTTTGAAATATAGTTATGTTTTTACATTTGAGCACGATGGGTCGAATGGCCTCCTATCGTTTGTAAACTTTTTTATGTTTCTTAAATACCGCACAGAAAATAGATAGAAAACAGAAATGTATACTGATACGTATAAGAAATTGATTAATAATAGCCCACCAACCCATAGGACTATTTATAATTATTGTTACATGTAATGCAAGACAAACAAATTAATGTATTAGCTCCGTTTTTTGTTATTAGCTTACTGTGTAACACTGTGTAATACAATTAAATGCAAACTAGACTCACAATATTTCCTAAACGAATGATTACAGTTATATATATATATATATATATATATATATATATATATATATACACACACATACAAGTTTAGAACGACTATAATTAATTCAAATAATAATTTGTTCGTCTGATGTATTTTGTAGTCTTATCTTAGCATATATCAGACGGAATTCATCAGCTTTAAAGTTAATTTGAGCAATTTGTTTGATCCCGTATCAATCATAGCATACATTTAAATTTATTCATCAATGTAATCCTTTATTTATTCCAGTTGCTTGCAAAACCTGCACATTCAAATTTTAATCTACGATATTTGCATTGTGGGTGACTGAAACTCCCTTTCTACTGCATGGTATCTGCAATGTTTTATAGATTATTTTTGTTAAATGCATCAGTCAAATACATACAGATCACGAGGGATATATACACCATATAACAAGCACACGGTTTCTAAAAAGCTTTAACCCCCTTTTCTTTCCTCAATTAATTGTATTTATTTATTTATTTATTTATTTAGTTAGTTAGTTAGTTAGTTAGTTAGTTAGTTAGTTTTGTGTCTTTCACACGCATGGTACATTTGAGTTTTAGTGAGCAGTCATAGGCCAAGGTCAAGTTAAGTATAATATTGCATAAGGTTCTGCCCTTTCTTCGGGCAGCCTGATCTAAATAATCAGTGGAGCCTAAAGCTTTGCACTGTGAACATGGTCACTGCACACCTAAACAAGATACACAGATATCCATGAAAAACTATAGCCGAGCACCAGTTATGAAAATACATTGGCTGTCAATATAAAAACTAGGAAATCATGTTTTAGTGTGACACCTGTAGGCTCCTATTGCAATTATTAGTTTTTGTCCAATTAATGTACAACTTAATACGTTCTCCTATATTCTCTAATGTACGTATCAAACGTGTTGATTAATTTCTACCTCTTATTGTATTAACCTCCACCCCCCCACCCCATTCTTCAAGCGTGTTAGTTTTGCATAAAACCGCAGAATAATCTCGCCCTGAATCCTCATATCATCTCTAATTCAATGCTATAGCTGATAACCTGTCGCTGACCTTATAGGTTGTATCGGTATGAAATGCTCATTAGCTTCATACCTGACTTGAATGATTTAAATAAAGTGCAATCTCTATGTTAAATACGATTTTATTTTAATCTCATTAAAATATGAATAGCACATTTTATTAAACTGTATGAAATGAAACATTAATCCTAATTAATACAATAATTGCTATTATTATGAATCAATCTCAGAATCTTCAAATGTATTTATGTGTGTGTGTGTGTGTGTGTGTGTGTGTGTGTGTGGAAAAGAGAAGGTGAATTACCAAGCCTACGTAAGGCCTTGGTAATAAATAAAATGGGATGTGCTTTAACGAGATAGGTCAAAATATGTATGTGCACGGTGCGGGCTAGTTGTACATGTATGACAATATATGACAAACGTCAAAGTGCTGCATTTACCCCTCTTTAATCGGTTACATTAAACCATTTATTTAATTTCAGCAGACAGTTTCTTGCATTTTGTATGGAATAAATGCTGCTTTCTCTTGGACTCATCCAGGTGACTTGAAGGAAACATCTTCCTGTCTTTATAGTACCTTTTTACTGATCCTTTTATGCTGCATCATATCTTCTGCAATCCACGGGATGATGGAAAAACTGAAACCGGAGCTTTGTAAAGATAGCCCAGGGGGGTGCAAGTCCCCCCATCACGATGCACTTCAGTCGAGCGAGGCGTGTGAAAAACAGGAAAGCACGACCGAGCCGGACAGGCGGCCAGGCGAGGGGGTCCCGGGGGACCACCAAAACGGGAGCATCCTTCTTAATGGGGTTACCAAGGAAACGGCTTGCCATCCCAACGAGCTGAAGAAGGAAATGCCAGTGATAGAGTTGGCCAGGAGAGGAGGGACCTTGGATATAAAAGGCAGGGAGCAGAAAGGAGATCTCAGCCAGAAGGTGCAGACCACCGAGCTGTGCAGACCGCCGATCCCTCTGCCTCTACCTCCACGGGACCCGGTGTGCGAAACTCGGATGGTTCAGTTGAGTCCGCCCGCTTTCCCCCTTCCTGCCAGAGCGATGCTGTACAGTAACGTGGCTCAACCCCTCGCCACTATAAACAGGTAAACGTCTTTGATTTTTTTTGTACACATATATATAGGCTAAGCGATAAACAATTTTTTTAGCAGTCTAAAGCTTTAAATCATATTTGAAATGTTTCTCTCTCTCTCTCTCTCTCTCTCTCTCTCTCTCTCTCTCTCTATATATATATATATATATATATATATATATATATATATATACATATATATATATACGAACTGATTTCTAATGTATTTGATTTCTAATTTATTTAGCCTAAATTGATAGATTTTCTAAGACATTTTTATTGTATTCATATAATTGTGTGTGTGTGTGTGTGTGTATTTGCAATGCTAGCCTATAAGTGTTCAGAAACTTTTCTTAAGTCTAATGCTATTTTTTATCATATTTAAAAGGTTTAATTTTGTATTAGTTTACACACTATCACACTTTGAAGTACTAAAATGTAAGGTTACAATGAAAGTACGATGACAGATGTCTGAATTGAGAGCAACTGAAAGCTACTATTGTAACATAATAATAATAATAATAATAATAATAATAATAATAATAATAATAATAATAATAATATGTATTGTCAGACGTTACAAGAGCAATACAAAAGTGCAATAACACGATAAAAAAATCAAATAAAGCATAATTAAATTACAGAAGTGCATAGGTAAACTATATAGTTAATATAAAATACATCTTAGTTCTAATAGATAACAAGTGCAGTCATGATCCAGTGATTGATTATTATTATTATTATTATTATTATTATTATTATTAGTAGTAGTAGTAGTAGTAGTAGTAGTAGTAGTATATTTGTTGTATTTTATATTAATAAAATAATAATATTATAATACTTCCTCAATGTATTAATGTTTGGTGTATAATATATGAATAAAAAACAAAAATCCTACAAGACGGGTTGAATGTTTTGGTCTTTAGCATTTCAAAGACCCGTTAACTGATACCTGTAATGGCAGTCATTCACTGTTTACCGTTAACTCTGTTTGCCATGGAGCTATCTAGCATTTCCAGCGAGATATCCATCTGTTTTCAGAAGAAAAGTCAAAACGTTCCAATTATTATTATTATTATTATTATTATTATTATTATTATTATTATTATTATTATTATTGTTGTTGTTGTTGTTGTTGTTTTTGTTTTAAGAAAGAAAGGAACACGTCCATCAATTAGTAAAATAAAGAAAGGCGGTTAAAACGGATCATAGCGGCATTAAAACAAAAAAAAGAAAGAAAAAAGAAAAGTGCATCAGTATTTCTGTGCATAGTTAATATGCCAAACTCTTAATATAGCATGATTTGTGTTTGGGAAATTACAATTCCCTCTTACCATAGATGGATGAAAACCAAATCTACGATTTTTTTTTTTACCACTAACATAACATATAGGTTCTGGGCACAAAACAAGCAAAGACAAATACATGAATCTATATTTAACAAAATGTTATTAAAACGGACCAAGGTACTGGGGCACATATTAAAGGTGATTTCATTTATGTTCAAACATAGCTAAATAAGTTCTGTTTTTAACTACATCCAAATATTCCAAGGACTAATCAGTTTATATTTTCTTAGTTTTTTTATGTTTGAAATAAATTTAAATATTGGACATAGATACATATCATATTTGTCTCTATGCCCACTCCTTGCTAATCATTCCTCCGGTTCGCCCCCCATAGTGGTTTTGGTGGGGACCCCGACCAGTACGGCCTGTTCCCCAACAATCGGGTGAAGCGCAGACCGGCGCCCTACGAGCTGGAGATGACCGACGGTAGGCGGTTTCTTATATTTTAATACATGTTTTATATTTTAATACATGTGGCAAGTGTACCTTGCTTTGCAGTGAAAGGCTTTAGTTTCTGACCATCTATATTTGTTTTGACAGCTAGTACTGTCCAAGAAGCAATGCTTAGAGAACCTAAATAGCAGTCTATAAATGTATTTTATTTCATTTGCAATATCTCACATCTTTTCTGATCCGTCTGCTCTCATAAGTGAGCTAACAGATAGCTGCCTGGTTTTAAGACTTCTTAATTATATTCACTTTTTTAAATGGGATTCCTGGAAAGATTTTATTTTTCATATTCCAATTCTTTAAATTAAATGTTTTTACATATAATTAAAGTGAGTTTAATTAGTATATTATTATTATTATTATTATTATTATTATTATTATTATTATTATTATTATTATTATTATTATTATTATTATTTTATCTTATGAAGGCCCAAAGGCTTGTGTGGGATTTATCCTGTAAATAAAGCCAATCAGAAATGGAAGTGCCTTAGAGTCACCTGAAGGAGACAATTGTGACACAGCCAGCTTCTGTTAACTGTGTGACAGGTTACGTCATTTGCTTCCGATTGCAAATCTGTACAAGTTAATGGCCTGTTATGCACTTAAATGTACAGAAGAGATGTAATTCCACCGCATTACATTTTTCTCCATCTTTATCAAATTCAAAAACATAATAGTCTCACTTTAAAATCAGGAGGTGTGATTCCACATTAATTAATATGTGAAGACCACAGGATTAGCACACACACATAGTTCTGATGTAAATCACATGTTTAATACAGTTAGGGTTTGGTTTTATGCTTAGGGTGAGCCTTAGGGCTAGAGTTCATGTGCTCAGCTTTCAGAACTCAGATGATGTGCACGAGGTATTGATGTTTTAATCCTGTGGTGTTCATTTATTAATTCACAAGGAATCACACCACCTTATTTTAAAGTGCTACTGAAACAATTGAACACATTCTAGGAAGTACGATGGGATCTGAAATGCTTCGAGTTGAGGTTCCAAACGCCCTCCTCTCCATTACGGTCAGGGTGGCAATTGTCTATCTAGGTCTGTGTCAGTGCTGATGTTTGATTTCCCTACCCCCCCGCACCATGCCTATGGATGCCACTTTTCATTTGGGAGAAAACAGCACAGGTATGACAAGTGCTTGTGTGTTGGTGCACTCATCACTTGTGTGTATCTTAGGATGTTTACAGAAAGCCCTGTTTGAAGGCACACATACCAAATCTTGTACCCTGCACTTTGTATGACAAATTCTAAATACTGGATATCCCCTAAAGTTGACTATAATGAGCGACAACATAACTAGAAATATTTATAGCCTGATAAGACATTGGGTTTGACCTCAAAAGAAACAAAACTAAAGTGAAGTACACAGCATTCTTGTCACACGATCAAATAGTAGTTTTATAATAGACCTTTACCTTAGATACATGTGCATTTTTCCTCTGCCACAAAGTAACGGTATATCAAAGTCACACAGCAGAAGATGGCTACCTAAAACTTAAAGGGTGGGATTCCCATATATCCCGAATATCTCTGGATTAGGGTTTTGAGATAAATACTTCACTACAAAGCTGCTACATTCAAAAACAGATTCCTGATGCTATCCCAACTTGAAGGAGATGGTTGTTTTAGTTCAATATAAAACAAGGCTTTTCAAATTATTTGGTATCTGAGCTGTGCTTTATAAGTCAAACTGAAGCTAAAAATATAATCTATAAAATGGGTTAAAGAGAGGCAACACAGCAGTCTCTACTTCACAATCCATTTTGGTTGTGTGTGTGTCTACAGCCTGAGACAGCCGATATCTTGACACACAATAAGTAGAAAAATCTTGGAAGGAGAAAACGCAATCCCTAAGAAACAACCAAGATGTGAAGACACAAATTCAGCAGCAGAGTTAAATGCATGCATTCCCAGGTTCTCTAAAGTGGCCAGCATTTTTTTTTTTTTTTTCTTCCATTCAGTCTAGTTATTGAAATCCCCTTCAGTACTGTTTGTACCAGGAGAGGCAGCTTTTCACTGGGTTGGGGTGGGGGGGGAGGTTGGGGGGGCTGAGGTGCCTGTAGGAAGACATGGACAGTCAGCAGCTGGCAGAGATGGATGGTGGCTGCCCATAAAAATGCAAATGTGCTGCACTGTGCCTGCCACCGCATAGCGAGGCAGAGGATTAAGTGGAAGGTAGAGCTGAATATGGATTTATGCTAAATAAACACAGTTCTCCCGTTTCTGCTTCTTTCAGAGTTAGTTTGCATGCCATCTTCAAAATTTTATATTTGTGCATCTACACAGATATAGGGGGCTGGATTAGTGCAGGCTTTTTCTGATTCTTGTAAATGTTAATAAGTTTTGTGTGAATGCTGAGCATCTGACATACTTTGAATTGAGACGTGTCATGGAGGATATTTATGTAGATTTTGTTGTTGTATACTGCCACATATGGCTTCACGCTATACAAACTTCTCTATTAACAAGTGACCATGTTCTACGAGGATGTCTATACTGTCTTCACTGATGTAGATCTATCATTTGAGCTAATGCAGTGAAATCACTGGTTACCAATTCTGAGAGTGTATCACATACTTTGCAGGAGAATTATATACAAATGAATACATACATACATGTTTAAACATCATAAGATTGAAACGGAGTGAAAAATAAATCCTTAAAAATCTATCATAGAGTGTCATTCACAGCCTGATTTGACTAAAAAATTTACAATGCCATGATGCGCATGTAGGACTGCAGATGAGGCTTCATATAAGCTAATTAACTTGTTGCGTGCTGAGCAAGTAGTGAATCACAAACCACAGTAAATCAAAGACAATGAACTGTACTTAAATTGTGCAATGTTGTGTTATGATTTAGCATTGTGAAGTTGAAGTGTTGGCCATGGTTTTCATGTGACTTGAAATCCACCATGGTTACTTTCCCATATAGTATCAAAGTGAACTCAGATGAACAGACTGATTCTGAAAATGTCTTGAAACTGAGGCGAAGGCTCACTTTGACAGAATGCTTGGATTGATGCTCACAATGGTGATTGGTGCAGACTTGGGGTCAAATGTATTTGCAAATACATTTGCCCTTCTAATCTCAGCTCCCACCATTCAATCCAATCAGCCTTACCTGTTCCTGAGCCTCCCCACCTATGGAGGGGACAGCTGAGGAGTGGTGGAGGTGATCAGGAGCAGGCAAGTGTGAATGGCATCTGGGGGAGGGGGGGGGATGCTGGTAGAGGAGTGACGAGAAGGTCTCCCCATGATGAAATGGGGGGTGCAGGCAATCTTCATAATATTTAAAAAGAACTACAAATGTATTTGACCCCAAGCCTGGTTGTGTGGCAAGCCTAAACTACAATAAGAAAAAAGTAAATGGACAACAGCAACAAGTAAGAGGTATACAAGCATTCCCCGTGGCTCACCTCTTGGTTTCCATGTCTCTTCACTCCCATTGCAGGTCCACAGCCCAAAATTGTACGCCGGATATTCACCAACAGCCGGGAGCGCTGGCGGCAGCAGAACGTGAACGGGGCCTTCGCTGAGCTTCGCAAGCTCATCCCCACTCACCCGCCAGACAAGAAGCTCAGCAAGAACGAGATCCTGCGGCTGGCCATGAAGTACATCAACTTCCTGGCCAAGCTGCTGAACGACCAGGAGGGCGTGGACGAGGAGGGGCCACGGGGCCGGGAGGCACGAGAGGCTGGTCTGGTCAGGGAGGAGCTCCTGCAGGAGATGCTGTCGCCCAACTCCAGCTGTGGCAGCCTGCTGGACGGCGATGGCAGCCCTGAGAGCTTCACCGAGGACCAGGATTCTGTGGAGTCCCGACCCGCCACCAGGAACATGCACCACTCCCTTATGCCACTGGAGGGCAGCACCCAGCGATGATTAATGCGCCTAAAATGGGCAAAGGAGAAACAAAAACACGACAACAAAAACAACAACAGCTGTAATAAGGCGAGTCCTAACGCATTCTGTATAGATAATTTAAGTCGCTGGGCATTGTAGATAGCCTTCATGTTGGAGTGAGGACGCAGTGCTCTAGGAAAGCTGGGAATTTGCTCCAAGGCCCAGGTCAACATGTTGCTCGGGCCTGTGTTGGATATTTTTCTGTGCATAGTCCTCTGCTTTTTAGTCCCCCATCCCCTCCCCTTTCTTTCTTCTCCACCCATCTCGGAGTCCCAGTACTGTGGTACTTTAAAAAAAAATCAGGATGGGGATGCTTTGGGTTTCGGGTGGAAGGAAGATAGCGTGTGCAAAAATAGGTCACGTCTTTACCCCGGTAATATAGTAAGAGCTGAGTAACGGGTCTTTCTGCTGCTGTTCTAAGCAGATTTGGGAAGGCGGTGTGCTGGGATTTCTGGCATGTTGCCACGGGATACTAAGGGAGCTCAGAACAACCCTGGATTGGGAAATGGTACCCTTTACTTTCTTTTCTCCCAAAATGTAATTAAAAAGGTACCACTGTACAGCGAAACTGCAAGCTAGTGCTCACGAAAGAATTAGAAAAGCATGCTTTAGAGAGGAAGCCAGATTCTACATACAGATTGCTGAAGAATAGAGGAGCATATGTATAGATACATGGCCGCAGCAGGGCTTTCATGAGGTGGATGTCACCTCTTCTGTTAGAGTAGAATTAAACTCACACTGGGCTTGTAGTCACACAAAGGGTATTCCGAGCTTTTTTCAAAATTGCTTGTTGTGTTTAGATTCAATTCCTCTTCATAGATTCCAAATACATTCAGAAAGAGGGCTAAAAATACCGGTAGCACTATATTAGCAGCACCAGTTAACCAGTACCTGAGTTTGTATAGACCCTTTTGGAATTTTGTGCGGATTTGATTGTTGGCAAATACACGCATACATTAATAAATAATCAATTAAATCAATTAAAAATATATTTAATTTACTCAGCGAGAGAGCAGATTGGTCTACTGGACAATACATGTTTTTTGTTTTTCTCCTGATTTAAATCCAACCAAACCAGTTACACATTAACCAGAATTTCGAAATATACAGATGCCCCACTTAGAATAATGAATGTTTGAGGCACTCCATCTTTTCCACATTGCTCCACAATGGGTCAAACAATGTTTCTGTGAAAGATTAAAATTTCCATAGCCTTTTTGTGTAGTTTTTTCCCCCCATAAAGAATTCAATATTTCAGGACAAAGGCATACAAGTTATTTTGCTTATAGGGTAAGACCTGTATACCTCTTACCTGCATAGAACACACATTTTAGTGCTGTATAGGGAGAATCAACAATAATTCTGAACCCCTACCTATAATATTGACCTTTTATTTTGTTTGATCATTAAAAACAATATATATTACTATTATTTTTCTAACAGAATGGTCATTTGCTGCTATTACCAAATTGGCTTTCCTGTGAGTTTTCTTCCATTTCTCTTAGTATCCAACTTGTTTATCTCCCTCACCATTGGAAGCCTTTTTTAGACACAGACAAGGTCTTATAGGATCTCAGCATCCTTTAAACCAGCCCATCAATTTTGCAGACCTATGAGAAGGATCCTCAACAACAAGAATCAAGTGTTGCCTTAGTCCTTGCAGTTGATGGATTAGGTCATTATTTTCCATGTTTTGCGCTTCACATTTGATTAAATTGATTTAGGGACTGAGCAACCTGAATGAGAAATTAATTTGTGAGGAGAATATCCAGAAACACGGCTGCATGCTGGAGTGAACGCATTTTTGAAAGATTTTGTACCACATCAAAATCACATAGCAAGGCAACAGAGGACTTACTCCCTTGAAAACTCCCACTGGCCTAACAGCTGAGCATATGTGGCATTGTTGAGTCTAACCTCATCACCAAAACCTATTTCCTTTTCAAAGAGCAGTGTTTCCCCCATCATAAAAAAAGCACTCGCACTGAGTGATTCCTATTTCTGTTTACAGGTATTCGACTCCCTAAATTACTATCAGAGAAAGTCAACTTGTCTGACTTTTCTTTCTGGAGAGGAGTGTTTTCTGACTAAGAAATAACTTGTTTTGTTTTGTTTTGTTTTTAATTAAAAAAAGGCAAATAGTATCTGTATCCCCATTTCCAGTACTTTCTTTTTTTCTTTTAAGGAAAGTGATCAAAGACATCAGAGGTACAAGGAGCCCTGTCTTTCATGTACTTACATAAACTAAGATGTATGTATTTAATAATTAAATATGTCAATTTGTACTTTTTTTTTTCGTGGATTAGTATGGTACATTAAGTTAGCCACTTCCCCTCCTCCCCCACCATCTTCATCTGTGTAGAGGACCCTATAGGGCCTTTACTGTCATAGTGCACTTTCATCCAGTAAATGTTTTTACTGTATGCGATTATGTTGGTTTCTGCTTTTTTTGCAGAAGTTTGTGTAACCAATCCTGGTACATTTATCCTTTTTATGTTTAAAAAAAAATTGAAAGAAAAAAGGGGAACATTCTGATGTGCCATTTAGTAGAACACGTCTGTTGTTAAGATGATTACAAATATATCTATAAATATATGCAATGTTATATCACAGAATTTTATAAAAAATAAAAACAAAAAAGAAAACCTGAGATACTTGTTTTTTTTTATGAACTGGTAAAAATATGACTTAAACACTTATTATTGAGCTTCTTTTTAACATTTTTACAAATAATAATAATAAAAAACATTTGTTCTTATTCAAAATTGTATCTTATTTATTAACACAATACATACTGTCACAATATAACACTTCACTTGCTTTCAATATGAATCTTATTGCTGTGAATGCCATTCTTCTCCCTGATTGGTTTCTGTGGCTTCTCCCTGATCTGCTGTTCCAGTTCATCCCAAAGATGTTCTTTGAGGGGAGGACTCTGAGAAGGCAGTTGAATGTTTTCAGTTCCATTCTCCTTTAACCTCAGGGCCACTCTCCCAGATCTGTGCCACATGCTACCATGTTGGGAGATGTATATAACACTCTATCAAAGTTGGTAGTACATTATAATTTCTATATTATCAGTTTCTGGCAGTTTCCCTTGTCCCATTACTTCTGACAGGAACAGAAGTGAATAGATGTTTTATTACTTATTTAATACTGCTGATAAATTGTTAAATTGTACTGTATTTTACAAGTACAGATCTTTCCTGCCCTTTGCACTTTGATACAGCAACATTGCACTTTTGTATTCAGTAGGGTGAATACTACTTAAACATCATACCAGAAATGAAAAAAGTCATAGAAAATGCATCCACAGCATGATCTTGAAATGGGTTAAACCACATCTTTAAGACCTTTGAACAAGCAGGTGCTTAAAACAGAGCAATTACCATACCGGCCACCAGATAGCATAAGACACTCAGTAGAAATGAGAAATCACGAGTTGAAGGAAATAAAGTTAGCAAGAATTTGTATTTTCATATTGAATGGTGTATCAAACCAATCAAACCCACATTGCGCAACATTTTGCTGGAATACTTATGGCAAATTATCATTGATAAAAGCATCACTGTCTAGAACACAGCTACATACTGTTGCACTTGTGTACCGCTGCACAAAACTATGCCATTTTGTTTTCCTTGAGATTGTGGAGACTTTAGATCCAACCAGCTCAATCAGGACTGAGAAGTACAATGAACAGGGTCTTGTGCTGAATGAACCATGTGGTTAGGGCTCGTCGGTTCAATCCCAAGCGTGGGACACTGCTGTTGTACCCTCGAGCAAGGTACTTTACCTCGATTGCTCCACTAAAAACCCAGCTGTATAAATGGGTAATTGTATGTAAAAATAATGTGATATATGTTGTAACAATTATCCCTGCAATAAGGGTTTCTGCAAAGAAAATGTAATAATAAAGATCTCTATGCCAACAAAACCTCTTCATGGACAATGATGTAAAGAGGTTAATGAAAGAGTACTTTCACAGACACAAAAGTTAACACACATCCTTGCGCAAGCACCCCTCTGTTGGTAATACTGCAAACCAGGGGTCCTGTGCTGTTTAGAGTTGCTGTGACTGCCACTGACAGCACTGATTACATTTTATGATTGGGACTAGTACTGTACACCTACTAGTACAACAGCCCCAAGGCAGAAAGTTGGGAATGCTTATTATGAGAGAACAGCTGTTTTAAAATATAAAAAATAAAAATGTGCTTGCTATTTACTACCTGCCATTAAACTAATTGTGTGACTTGTTAAGGTCATTTTGTGCACCTGAATTAATTTAGGTTTTATTAATGGCAAAGGGTTTGAATACTTATGCCGTCATGCCTTTTCCAGTTTAATTTCATATTAATTCTTTAGTTTTTTTCTTTTAATTTGTGTATATAACATATTAATTCCTACTTCAGAGTGTCGTGACTGAAAGCTTTAAAGGAACAAAATGTGAAAACTGTGAGAGGGTCTTTTGCAAGGCACTGTACATTCTCTTCTCTGCACATTAACCATCCCAAAGACAGCAGACTTGGATGGGCTGGGAGATAGTAAAGCATTTGGATTTGTAAAACTGACTGTCTACCAATGGTTCAAAAATAGCTAGTGTAACAGGGCTAGTGTGCTGTGTGCCTTACTAGTCCATTGGTTTTAAAACCGGTCCTGGAGTACCCCCTGCCCTGCTGGTTTTTGTTCCAACTAAGGTCTTAATTACTTAATTTAACTGTATATTGCTTTGTTAGTTCAATTAAGCAATTAAGATCTCGGTTGGAACAAAAACCAGCAGGGCATGGGGTACTCCAGGACCGGTCTGAAAAACACTGCAATACACTATCCTACTGTAAAATACAATATTTTCTCAGATTAACTGGTGAGTTTTTGTTTGGCCTGAACAGTAATAAGCCTCAAACTGTATCTGCAAAGTGAATCTGCAAATTGAAAATGTAATTCTGTTTTAGCCACATAGCAACAACCCCAATACTGATTTCCGTATTAACAGAGACTTTCCACTCACATTTGAAAACACACACAGTTATAGATTACAGATACAGAAGCTGGTAAAACATGTGTGAAATTAATTAAACAAGGTACCCATCGCATTTCATCAGTTCATTATGTTATGCCTCTTTTTTCTGTAGCAGGACTAATAGGCCTCTATCCAATAACTCCAGAGCAAATGAAAAAGCAATCGGGATTCCTCTGGGCCCCTGTGGGACTGAGGGAAGGCGTGAAAGGCAGGAGGGGTCGCCGTTCCCACCCCGCCTACCTCCTCCCCCCACTGACTCTCCACCAGGGTGGGGAAAGACGGATAGACAAAGGGGCTTGTGATATTTATCACCCCCTCCCCTGGTTCCCACCCAGCACTGGAGCATCAGCCTCTCCTCCCAAGCAGCCTCGATTCTCAGTCACAACCCCCCCCAGCACAGGCCAGCCTCCCCAGGGACAATCTGCTCCCACTGCCAGGCCTGGCTCGCACCACACTGTCACAGAGAGACAGGCACTGCATGCTGGCGGATGCTGATAAACTGGCATAAAAACCAAAGCTATAAAATTTGCAGAAAAGGCATGTGAGAAGAATAGTCATGTTTAAAGGGTTCATTTCTCTATTTTATCTAGTCTTAAACAAGGCATTGAAAGCAGGATAAGTCTAAAACTGTACAGAGAGATGGGGGGATTATTAGGGTGTGGGAATAAGAATCCTACCTTCTCATCATCATCCCATATATGCAAAATTAGGCATTCATGACCTAAACTGGCTATAAAATTCAGCAAAGAAATGGGAAAAAAAGTCTGTAGTTGGTGATCATCTAGACCAGGAGTGTCAGACTCCAGTCCTGTGGGGCTGTAGTGTCTAATGGTTTTTGTTCTAACAGGGGCTCCCAATTACTTAATGAATGTCATTTATTTACTCAGGTAAGCTTATCATATATTTTTAAAGCAGTTACCTTAAAATGTGTTGATTACCCAAAACATTGAACGCACAGAACATTTCAGAGTGTGGAGAGAAGTGTTAAATTCATCCAGTTAATTGTTTAATTAGACCAATTAAGGAGCCAAATGCTGGGCTGGAACAAAACCTAACAGACACTGCGGCCCTCCAGGCCTAGAGTCTGACACCCCTGATCTAGACCATAGCCTGTAGGTCAGGGGTGGCTAAAACTGGTCCTGGAGAGCCACAGGGCCTACAGGTTTTTGTTCTATCCAGATCATTATCTGCTTAATTGAACCAATTACTTAATTTAACTGTATATTGCTTTGTTAGTTCAATTAAGGATTCACTTAAGCAATTAAGACCTTGGTTGAAACAAAAACCAGCAGGGCAGGGGGTAATCCAGGACCAGTTTGAAAACCACTGACATAAAAGATTAACCAACCAGACAGGGGCTGCACTGAGGAATAGAGATCTGTAGCAGATATAAAGCTGATTGACATTAGCAGTTGTTTTAATATGAGTTCAGCACAAATGGGGAAATGGACCAGAAGCAGATTCAAAGCTAATACAAGGAAATTGTGAATTAATTATGAAAAAAAATTAAAGGAATAGTAAGGACCAAGCAAGTAAGTAATCCGGTCACACCAAGATCTTTGAAGAACCATGTGGACCCACTTCAAGAATTCAAGAGCTCACATCACTATAGCACTCCTTTTAGTCTTTAAATCAAGCATAATTTAGCCAATGCTTCATGTCATCGACCACATCAAACCAGAGGAGCTTTTCCAGATCAGCAGGGACACACGGACCTGCGGACACAAATGGAAGTTGGGCTTCAAGGCATTCAAGACGGAGAACAGGAGACACTTCTTCACACAGAGAGTTGTCAATCTAGAACAAACTCCCCAGCGATGTGGTTGAAGCGACAATTTGGGAACATTAATAAACAGACTGGATAGGATCCTTGGATCACTTAGTTATTAATGGACACCAAATGAGCACGATGGGGCGAATGGCCTCCTCTTGTTTGTAAACTGTCTTATGTTTCTTATGTGCATGCTCATCAAACTGAATATTACTGCTTTATTTTTTTAATAACACAACTTACTATTCAAAGGTGTACAAATGTTACTGCTTGGTTTTCTGAAATGTGTTAAAGCACTGCAAAACTACAAAGGTGGCCCCACAAGGCTATAGCTGCACACAATGGTTTAATAACCTGGGTTACAGCACTGTTAGCCTGGTGTCATTAATCTGGTTAAGGAGGGTAGGCCTGCTCTATAGAAAGTCTTCAGTGGTTTTCTCACAGGGAAGATTAAACTTTTCCTGTCTCATTGTTTGGGGCACTTGCAGCACTGAGTGCCTTTCTAAGGAGACAGCCCTCTGGGGTTTGTGCAGCACAGGGAGTATGAAAGCATCGGCACAACGAAGGAATTGAACTTCATTAACTCTCCCTGTCTTCCTTATTGGGAAGCTCTACAAGGCAAAAGAAAAAGGCACCTAAATTACCATAGATTACTTTGAAACTCAGTTTTAACAGTAAATATAAATTAATTGTATGCCTGAATTATGTCAGACATTTATTTTATTTTTATCTGCATCAAGCAGGCTTTCTTCCCCACTACATATTAATACCTTACCACTCACAAATCCACCACCTCAAATGTCTGGAATACATAAGAAAAGTATGCATTGGAAAGAGTAGATTATTTTATTAATACCTGAAAGCCGTCTACATATTCAGAAAGGTGCATGCCACAAAGTTGGATTTCTTCCAGTTTCAGCGCCTCTCAAAAGAAGGGGGGGGGGGGGATAACAGCAAATAACAGAAAACAGGCACAAAAAATGAGTCAAAAACTATTGGCAAATATATTTTTATTTTAGTCATTAACCCTTTTCTACCCCAAGAAAGGAGGAAACATTGCAAAAATAAATAAATAACTATAATAACTATACTGGCACATTAAAGGCTGCATGAAAATACTAATAAAACTCTTATGATTAACATCTATATACTAGCAGAAACATAATCCCCTAGATTCATGCAAAATCTGGTCCAGCATCTTAAAAGTACCATTCTTAGAATAGCAACAGCACCGTAAACATCAGGAACCTTTTTGTTTCTTTAAATATACACAATACTATTTTGGAGGACCTGCAGATTCTTATTTCATGTATTTCTTTCCCCACTATGGAATTCTGTGGAAACTGCAATCAGGCCAGCATCTTCACATGACTGCGAAGGGAAAACCGCACGTAGCACAGTGTGAATACAATAGAGTTGCTTCAGACTGCTGCGATTCCATCTAAGTTGTATTTCAGATCTTTAAATAAAACTGCAGTCAACAGATGTAAACTGACATGTGAATATAGTCTCTAAAAACTCATAAAGGCACGAAAACACACTTGGACTCACACATGGCACTCCAATAGATTCACAGCCCTATGAAACAATGTGTTATGCAGTAATTCATTTACCTTAGTAGCTCTTGTACCTGAAGCCATGTTTTTAACTTTTCAGTTTTCTTCTTTCTAGACACTTATTCTGCCTGTAGAGAACATTGCAGATAAAGTTGAATGATTCGAGTCAAGATAGAGATCATCAGGCTTAGCCCACATAAATAAGTGATCAACAAACTTTATTAGTATTGTTTAATGAACAATTTTTATCTAAATAAGTCACTGAATAAGCGTTTCAAACAAAGTGTTGGAATACTTTTGACTACAGCTATACATTACACCATACATAAAGACCATATATATATATATATATATATATATATATATATATATATAAACTAAAATGTATTAATTTAAAAATGGACATTACTAATTACAGATAAATAATACTGATTGTAATAGCCCAGAAGTGGCCTTTTCCTCTGTGGGAACCTTGGACCCAGGTTTAGAAACAGTAGATGAGAACTTGACAAACAATCAGGCTACAGACAGATAAGACTTTCTGAGAGCCAGGAACCACTGGGATCAATCAGGTTTCAATCCAAATGATGTAATATTGTCCCCTGGCCATCAAATTGCCATTCAGGTTGTCTGAAAGGCTCCCAGCAGACTTCCAATCAGCTGAAGAGGAGGATAAATTCTCAGCTATGCTGTGAGGCAGTGGAAATGCTCAGTTTGGGGGTCTCTCATCACTATCAGTTAGTTAAATCAGCGAGTAAATCACTGACTGCTCCCCTGAGAGCCACTACTGAGATCGCTGTTGGGGTACTGAGAATGGTGGGGAAGGGGAGTTGCTTCTTTTGCCTGAGCTCCACAGTGTGGGGAAACAATTAAATGCCTGGGCACACAGTGTAAACGCAGTGGCTCCATTCACACAGCCTCTAATTCATTTTTCCCCAGAGTGGAGAGGAGGGTCCCCTCTCTCGGCCCTCATCATTCTCTAGAGCTAATGAAGCACTCTGTGTCACTGTCTCCGAGCTTCTACTGAGACAGCAGTGGCAAAGGGCAAAGCCATCTCCTTCGCATGGGAAACTAGGCTTTTTTTAATTTTATTTGACAATTATTGCCTTTGCTACTTCTGAGGGATTAGTCAACCGGGTGAATGCCGTAACATTTTATGATCTGGTGGCTACATCACTAGGTGCCACTGCATGTGGTTTTCTTTGCCAGCCAGGGGGATTTTTTTGCAGTGAACAATAGGAACGTTTAATAAAACATTTTTGTTTTGGTTGTTTTGTTTAATTTGCCCTGAAAAGAAGCTTGTACAATCACATTGAGTTAATTCCCCAGGTCACCTTTTTACTAAAACCATGAGTTATCCACTACAATGTAAGCATCACACCTAACAACTAGTCCATGCGGCTTTTTTAAGAGAAAGCCTCAAAATAAAAGACCAATTAAGTTTCTAAGTAAGTCATGACTTTTGAGTACGTCTTCCTTAGTTTCAGAGGTTTGACCCCAATTCCTAACAAACCTTCAGAACTAATTAGGAAATTGTCACGTTTCAAATGCAGTTATTTTTCCATCGTTGGTCTGGCAATTATTTTTGCACATAATCTCTATCAAAAACTGTTGCAGTAACTGATGTTAAATTTCCATTGATCCATGGGGTAGCTGTCAATACTTAATTTAGTAAGTATTGTTTCCATCACTAATTGGATTGATCAGAAAGAGCTTGTGGTTTTCTTTTAAGTTCAATACAGTTAGTAATGAGAATCTCTTCAAATGATGGGTATAATTTATTTTGCGACATAAACATATCCTTGTTATCATAGCAACCCATAAGTATTGGCATTTTAAATATTTTATCTGGTGCAGCTTTGCAC
Organism: Amia ocellicauda; assembly: GCF_036373705.1. Classification (NCBI taxonomy): domain Eukaryota; kingdom Metazoa; phylum Chordata; class Actinopteri; order Amiiformes; family Amiidae; genus Amia; species Amia ocellicauda. Next base: position 7,994,692 of record NC_089868.1, read on the forward strand.
AGATCTATTTGTTATACAATAATTTACAAAAAATGTATTGCACTATACATTATTCAGCCCTAAACTCTTAGCATGATTTGTAATAATGTGCAATTTTGTAAATATATTATTATATATTATATGTAGAAAACATCCAACAGAAAATCTTTAAACTCTGCATAAACCTAACAACCTATTTTATCAACCTCTATAACAGTTAGCCATTGCCAATGAAACAATAAAGAAAGTTTAATGGAAGCTGAAAAAAGTGTTGGATCGAACGTGACTGAAATCTTTTTCAGCGTCTTAAGCAGGCAATGATTTAGAGACACACAATGTGCTCTCGGGGTAAGCCACCCCTGGTCTATACTATGCCCAGGTGGGGTGAAAAAATATGAATCAGTGCAGAACTATGGTCCCTTCCACACTGGCTATGAATAAAGACCCTCAGCACTTTGTGGGTCCACTCCCTGTATTAATACCCTGAATTGTGTTTTTCTGGTGAACAGTTCTCTGGAATACTCTAGCAGTTGTAGAAATATTTACTCCCATAAATCTGGAACAATGCCTATTTATTTGTGAAATGCTTCCTGGTTTCCATAATATGCAAAACTCACTTCTCTTGGAATGGCTTTCTTCCCCACCTTGATAATCAAACACTAGGTTTTAGAGTCATTTTCTCTTCAACAGGAGTAAAGGCAGGCAGGAACACTGTGTTAAATATTAATGCACTACGAAATGGGGTCACTTAATATGACAAAATGGCCATTTCTGAAAGAGAGGAAATTGTTGTTCACACCTCTACCTATAACTGCAATCACTGAAGATTGGGCAGCACCAATACGTTTTCTCTCCACACTTCTCATAAGCACATTTATTGAGCCTTCCCAGCAGTTTCTTTTGCTGGAAAGGTTTTATCAAAAGGGACAAAAAGTGGCATGAAAAGAAACAGCAAAATAGAAATCAGTGAACCATGGAAATATACTTCCCCCTGAGAGCCACATGCTTCAATGATGTCAGTCTCTAGGAGTTGCTGTAATTAAGGAACATTTTCTATATTATATGACTGTGTGTATACTATTTTCATACATGAACAAAGAACATTTGTCAATATTATTCACTCTTGTGACGCAGTGATTTAAAGGCCAGTGATATCATACCGTTTGGATAATAAGCACTATTACTTCATAGTGGGCACAGTACAGAGGGTAAAAAGAGAAATACACAGGTTTCTGGTGGACTGCCCACTCCCTCTAGTGCACAGTGGAGTACAGGCCAATGAGCAGCGAGTCAATCATTACTGAGAGAGCACACTTGTGGGGGGGGGGGGGGGGGTGAGAGAAAGGCAGGCTTTGCTATTCATGTTTCATGTGTTATACAAGCTTTATTCAGAATCACAGCTACGAGAAGAGGAGCAGACAGTTGTGCTCAACTCCATAAAAACTGCTACTTTGTGGATCTCTTTGGTGTTTTTCAACTTCTAGTCCCACCATGCGCAGAGAGTTTGCCCTGTTGCTGTGGGCACTACTTACCTTGGGGCCAGCAGCTGCTCAGGAAGGTAAGACAGCACACTTCATCTGGCTGGTTTTGTGGAATAGGACAGAAAGCCAATGTTACCTATGTCTCACCTGTGACACACCTGAATGTACTGGGCTCACACAATGACTCGTTAAAATGCACATATTTATTTTGTTTGTTTCTTTTGCATTATGAGAACAAAATTGGATGTTGATGTTTTGTTTAATTGATGGTTATACCATTTAAGAGCGGGACAGTGGTGCAGTGATATTGCTCTATAGGGAGGCTAGACCTTGTTTTGCACAAGAGAGAGGTGTCAGAGCAAATCGTGCTAAACGGGGTCATAAATACATTGAATTAATGTGGATATGTTTAATAAATTTTTGATTATCACACAAAACTTTCCCTTCCGGCACATTTTAGGACTATTATAATTATACTTTTTAAAGTTATCTTTTATATATTTTTTTAGAAGTAAAATAATGAAGCTAAATCGGTGTACCAATGTCAACAGTTTATTCATAGGTGGGGGAAGTGATTAGTCCGATTGCATTTAAGAAAAATCTGCTTTGATTTTGGACTGGATTATTATTATTATTATTATTATTATTATTATTATTATTATTATTAACTTTAAAAACTTGAAATTTCCTTTTTTAAAACAGTTATGCCATCTATCTCTGCAACACAGTTCTGCAAATGTTTGAAATTTTACTGATTTATTATTGAATTAATCTGATTAATTAATTATGTTTTCCTGTTTGTATGTTACATGCATTGATAATCAATACACATTACAAATCACCCTGACAAAAATATCACTTTCTGTTTGTTGATTTGATTTTTAATAACAAACTGCATGTTCAGAGGTTTCGTGAAGTAACTAAGTCATATTTTATCATTACAGTATTAGACAGTTACAGGCTAGAGCTGAACCCACAACAGCTGTTTTATTTTAAATATATATACATTTTTTTAACGTCAGTGTCTTGTAATTTTATCATTCTAATAAAGTTAGGCATAAGCGCAATATATTTTACAATGGCTATTATTAAACTGCAGCTGCATGTAATGCTTTATTATCATTAATTTGTAATATTGTGTGTAAAAACAATATTTAACATAGTAACTATTTTGTCTTTTGCAGCAGTATCTGCCTTAAAGTCTGTGGTTTATTAATCTTATCTAGTTAATTAAATCTGAGGTTTATTAAAGTTGTTTACATGCCTTTCTTTGCCAAAGCAATCTCTTATCATTGAGCAGAAGTTCTTCAGCCCCATGTTATGTAAACCCAGTAACTAAAATCAAAGATGATCACTGTCTACAGGGTTAACCTTGCATTACTGGGAACTGTAGCATTGCATAGCATTATACCAGTTTAATAGGATGTTTCTCCACCCCACCCCACCTATAAAATGGCTAGTGAAGAATATGTTACACAAATTACAAAAATTAAATGAAATATTGTTTTATTTCAGGCATTAACCAGAGAGCACTGCAGCCTTGGCTGACCGGGATCATAGCCGTGGTAGTCTTCCTATTCCTCGTATTCATCGCCTTCCTTGTCAACAAGGCCTGGTGTGAGCAGCCCGGGTGCGTTATTTGAAGTAAAGTTAACTTGAAAACCAAAACAAACAACACACAAAAAAATGGGCATGCCTGTCTAATGTTTATTTTACAGAACACACATAGTTCTGTCGCTTGAATGACAATGTACTATTTAAAGCAATGGCAACATGTATTTATTGATGTATTCCTTCCTTTAATGTTCATAAAGGAAGCTGGGTAGATACTGTTGCCTTTTTGTTGTTGTATTGCTGAGGACCAGTGTTTTTCCTCGTAAACTGATAGCTCCCATGGCAACTCTGTTTTTATTACCCGAGCCGTACGCTGCAGCACTGTGAGATAATTCTTCCCAGCCAAGGATTTGTTCTCACACAGGGGAGTGATGGACTTGTGTTCTTCCCTTAAAAGGGAGAAGACTGATCTGGAACAGGTGAAGCCCAATGAATTTGTGATGATCAACGGTACCAGCCACGAGCTCTCCCTGGAGACTGTCAGGTTAGGCAACTCCCCACCCTTTCCCACACACTTTCCACCCCTTTGATACGTTTTTGCTTTCAGGAGCTACAGATTCTTAAGCACATAATAAACCACGGATGGCTTGCTTGTTGCTAAATGATCCAGCAACCCCATCTTGCTGAATTTTAAAGGTTGCCAAGGAATCGACCTCAATGTAGCTGAGACATTTGTTCCACTATTTTGCACTTTATCAATATTTTGTACTGATTTTATTTTACTTTAAATAGGACGTGTATTATACTTATCTGTAATATGTAATGTTTTTTTGTTAAGTATTTGTTGTGACTACTGAAAGTTGGGTAAGGGCATCTGCTAGTCAATCAATAAATAAATATATATAAATAATAAGCTGTATATTACCAAAACTGTTGGGCCACACTGCTTGACCTTGTTCACTGCTGTAATCTTCTTGAGAGAGGTCTAGAGGTAACTGTAGCATTCCTCCCAAAATGGGAGTTCCTAGAGAAGAAAGAGTGATTTTTTCTGCTTTTCAACATGTCCTTATCATGTGGATAGATGTACAGGCCCTCGATAAAAAGTGCCATCAATACTGTCAGCACATTAAAAATATCACAACGCATTCGGCCCAGCAGTCAGTATAACCTGTGGTCTGGCCCAGAGTATAATTTGACTTTCAAATTTGCATACTCAAAGTCAACTTCCACCAATAAAGGGCAATAATAATCATACATTTCTTATTGTGAGACATGCCCAGGAAAGTGCCTATAAATGGAGATGGGATTGCTATAATCGGACCAAACAAAGGCTTGGTGGGCAATTCCCTTTACCAACGGGAAAGTGACATATGCTTTGACTTCTGCCTTCTTACATGGAGGGACACCAAAGTTGAATCATACACTGCTTTGCCATTTTGGGCATTGCACAACTGGGTAGAACCAATATACCTTTAAATGCAAGACCATTCACAGACAATGCATTCTGGGACATGCTTCGTTGGTGACGAGGAGCCGTGTGGGGGGAACTGTAGCCACCATTCTGTCTCGGCACCCCAAGGCAATTAAAAGATACATATTATTCTGTAGCTCTCAGATAACCCCCCCCACGGCCTAACAAACCACAAAACAGCTGGGTGTCTTATTAGCCATCTGGGAATTTGGATTTTCTTAGCTGATGCTGGCACTTGGAACTGGGGGCCAAAATTAGTTCACAGTAGACAAGCCTACCCTCTTGTTTCAGTCATGATAGTGACCTAGTGTTATAGTATAGTATAGTATACATATAGTACCACAGGAATGTTGGCCACTTATCTTCGCTCTGCTCCCCTGATAACAGTATCATCCGTAAAGCTAATTCATACAAGGACTAAAGACCCCAGTGGATAACGTCGTAAGGGTGAGGTATTCCTTGTGCAGTAACAGGCAGTTATACTAAAAGGTACATATGTAAATGCATCTCATCACTGCAGTCTTTAAAGTTATTCTGACAAGGGTGATGTGTGGGTAAAGGGGTTGGATATGAGCATGTTAATGACTCCAAACCCACAGCTAGATTCCACCTTGATTTCTTAGCAGACGCCCTTATCCAAGGCTTAAAAAAGTTCAAAATTACATAAGTGCATATGAGAAATATACAGTTAATACAAGTCCTACATTCTAGATTTGTGAGCTAATAATTGCAGACAATATTGTGAAGTCCTAGTCCTAGCTCAGGGGGATGGGACATAGGGGCAAACTCAAGTACTAGCAATGTAAAAGCAAGTTGTACAATCAAAACTAGATATAAAGTGCAATTTAACAGGAGAGCTGAGCCCCACAGGGGAATAACAGAAGTTACAGGTACAGTCTGAATAGGTGTGTCTTGAGTAATCGCCAGAAGGTGGTCAGGGTCTCTGCTGTACTGATTTCAGTGGGAAGGTCGTTCCACCAATTAGGGGGAAGGGATAAAAATGAGTAGGCTCTGGAGGAAGGGGAGTTTAGAGGAGGCGAAGTTCGTCTTCTAGCACCAGAAGACCGGAGAGGTCTGGAGGTTATGGGATGAACTTAATAGGGCAGAGGAAAAGAAGTGAGCAAGCAGCATTAATACACTCTGGAAAGGGAGGGACCAAAACAAGACCAATGGTACACTGCTAAGTTATAACCTCTATTGCACTCTTATGAAAATGTTAATAAAGCCATTAGCCATGGAAATCAATAGATTCTTTCTCTCATATTCCTATTTCACCAAACCCCGGATTAGATGCATAACCTCTACTTTCTAGTATCTATTTACTCCTAATAAGATAAAATACAGGATAAGTTTATTTATCTTTTACTTATTCACTCCTGAAAGGGTAAAACCAATTATCAGTTTATCTACATAGGACTCAAACAAATAGTCTGGAGAACCAAACATTAGGCACAACTAATTTATTTAAAGAACAAAATCCACAGCATATAGGTTATGCTTCCCAAATGAGTAAACATTTTCACTAAATCCCCTCCTTCTGAAAAGTCTTGACATGTAAACCCCGCTAATGGATGGCAGACCAGCCTCTGTGAGCAGCTTCTTTAACCTGGAAGTCTTGCTTGTGTGTTGCAGGTCCAGTGAGCATGAGAACGCATATGAAAACGTGGCTGTGTACTCGCCCCAAGTCACTGTCACAGTCATGTAGCCCCTGGAAGGAAGCTCTCCTCTCCTGACAGGCACTTCCTTCTCCGAGCTTCACACTCTACACTCTCTCTGCACTCACTGCCACTCTTCACTCCGAGACCCCTGCAGGCATGTGGCAGGCTAACCTCCAGCAGCTGAGATGAAAAAACAAACAAACTGGTGGCTGTACACCAGGCTTATACACAGGCTTATTTTGTACTCTCAGTTCTTCTAGATCTTTGTGAAACCAAGGAAATGGTGCTCAGCAATGCTTTGGGAGATACTGGTTTATCTGTCCGGACAGATACGCCGATAAGTGTTTTTGCAGAACAGTTAGAGTTGATCCTTCATGAACACCTTGCTTGACATCCCATACAAAACCGTCATAAAACAAACTAATTCAGCATTCAGCTGCAATAATTAAATAATTGGACCTAGAAATAATGCAGGAAAATGGTGCACTATTTCATCTGAGAGTATACCCTGTTTCAACAATAACAGGCACAGCTTAATTCATGCAAAGCACTCCCTGCCAGAGCTGACATGACTGTACTCTACTGCTTAAGACTTCAGTGCTTTTTATGTATATGCTGTTGGACAGTGTCCCGTCTCCTCCCCTTCATCTACACTGATTGAAAAGGATTTAACAGGTTACATCAATAAGGAATCATAGCTTTCACCTGGATTCACCTTGTCAGTCTATTTCATGGAAAAAGCAGGTGTTCCTAATATTTTGTACACTCAGTGTATATATAGTGATGATTAAAGGTTTACATTTACATTGCACCATCGCATCTGTAACAGCAATAATCAAACAATATATCAACAATTTCGGTTTCCAAAGTTTCTTAACTATCCTCAACTTTCCCGGTGCAGCATGCCTAGTGCCTCTGAAGGCAGCACAACCAAGCTAATGTTAATCTTTCACAAAGCATGTCTGTGACCTTCTTCAATTGTATAGAAGCCACAGACACTGCATTATGTCCATGAGCTAAAGAGCAGTTTAACCTTCAAGGAGGATTGCTGAATCTTTATGTAGTGTAACTATATTAATTGGATCTTTTGACCTGCAGCTCACAGTGTTAATTGCACTCTGTTTCCTTTGTAAAGGTCCTCCCTTCAGTGCCTTACGAGACTGTGTGGTGCATGCTTGGATAGGCTTATTCACATGGCAGTGTGGATCTAACATTATGCGCTGGACTGGCTCTCTGAAATCCTGCAGTTCCACTTCTTCCAGTTACAGGCGATTTATCCTGTGATCAACATGAGACAGCAGTGGCAGCATATTGATTTAGGTTCACATCGCATTGAGGTTCTAGCTAATTTGCAAAACAAGTAAATGAAAACTTTCTGATTGTCAATGGATTGCTTTTTTCTGCGTCACGTGAACTGATGTGAAAGAGTATAAATCCATGCTTGATATAATCAAATCAGTACAAATAGTGATATTATGGCAGAAATCAAAAGAAGAATTAAAAATGGGATGGAGTGCATTTGGAAGAATCTACCCTCTTACCTGAAGAGAGAAGTATTTGATCAATACATACTACCAGTGCTCACTTATGACTGTGGAACCTAGTCCCTTAATGCAAAAATGATACAAAGGAGCAAGGAAAGAAGTAGGCAACAATAACAAGAAGAGAAATGAATGGATCCAAGAACAAACCAAAATATGTGACACTGAAAAAGTGAAAATGTTAAAATGGCAATGAGATGCACACGTTGCAACAGATCAAAGATGGATAAAAGAAGCTGTTGAATGGATCCCAAGAGATTAAAAAAAGACCTAGAAGACAACTAAATAGAAGATGGAAAGATTAAATCATAAACTTTGCAGGCGTGACATGGAAAAGAGAAGCTGTAAGTTGAAGCAACTGGAAACATCTTGGGGAGGCCAGCGTATGGAGTACTGCATCAGTCTCCCTAGCTTTATGCTGTTGGCAGGGAGTGGGGGTTGATGAGAGAGTATCTGGTCCCAAGGTGGTTGTGCTGTCTGTGTAGCTCAAAGAGTCGAGCTGTAAAAGCACCACTATATTACTTATCCTGCTGTGGGTTATTAAAGTCGCTCCCTGGCTTAAGCCAAGTGCATCCTCAGGCACACAAACAACTGTGTGCTCAATCCTCAGTCCAGCTCAGGGACCTTCAGGTCGATGCTGCAGTTAATGCCACTGTCTGTCCGGCAGACATTCCATAAGCCCATGAAGCAGTAAACATCCAGAAGGTGATTTCACTGATATAATTGTCACAATGTAACATGGTTAACAATAAAATAATAATCTGTTGCCATTTTCATATAAATGTTAGGTATTCTTACTAGCAAGTTACATGCAGAATTAAACAACGCACCGTAAGGCTATGAGGTTAATGTAATGATGAAAATTGTGCTTTTAAAAAGGTTCATCCTTTATTACGGTATGTGTGCTGTTCAATTCCAAATTCAGTTTCACTAAAACAATTGCTCTCTTGTTGTTTTCCTTTTAACAGGACTAAATCAAACCTCAGTGTTTTACTAAGAGAACCTTGGACTCAGCTGTACCAAAAGTCGCTGATGCAGAGATTCTCTTTTAGTAATTGAACACTGCATCAGTAAACTTTACCTTTGACTAAATGTATTATTAATGATGTGCTGATTTACAAAGTTTACCATTAAAATGTGTGCTGGATAAGGTGAATGTTTCCTTTATGTTCTGTGCATTTCTCTCCATCTTACACAATGTATTTTTTTGCTATTAAATTTCCAATGGAAGTTTTACTTTGACAAAATAAATAAATAAACAAAGAAAACTGGCCAAAGAAATAAGAGTAAACATTGTGGACAGACTGCAGGTCTTTCTTCTTCTGAGGCCTTGTTTACACTCAGTTAGGTTTAGGTTAACACATTTCCCTGTAGGCGTCTGTGCCAATTTGTGGTTACAGAATAGCCTTGCAGTACCTGCAACTGTGACGGGAAAGCAGTTGAGTAGGAAACGGAAAAACAAATCATGAATGTTGACAGAAAAACTCCTGCGTAGTTCAAGTACACTGTGCTCCAGAAACAAAACCTTGATACATGTGTTTGAATTGATGTGCCAAAATGAAAGCCTGAACTATTGACTTTATTGCAGTGCTGAAAACTCTGAGTATTCACAGAGGTGTTAACTTTGTTACAGATCTGCCTTATCTTTAAATACTGTTGAAATACTCCAGGTCTGCGAAATAAAATCCCAAACTTGACAGATATTGTTTTTAAGGAAAATTTATAGCAGAATAACAAATTTCAATAACTGAGGCAGAGCAACTGACAAACCTTTTCTCATTAATATATGTTTTCTTCCTGCTTTTAAAATTGTCTGTTCATATAAGCTGAAACACAGGTTTGGAAGGAAAAATGTCTGGAATGAAGAGGAGAAGGCAAGCCCAATATAAAATCCTTGATTTACATTGGACTTGACTTGACAGTCTCCCAATGTCAATACATTAATGGCAACAGTCTATCAATTACTCTTTCCTGTTGCCCATGTTATTGTTTATACACTGGGAGGAACATTATAAGCTGACAGACTAATTGGAGAAAAACTCTTCCACTAAGAGACAGGATTTGCTGGAACACTTTTGTTTCATATTTGAAAAAATATAATTCTCTCAGTGTGCTTCTGCATATTGCAGATGCCATATATAAAAAACTCTAATATTAATGACACAATTGAACAGATACATGTTATTGCTGTACAACATAGACCATCATACAACAGAGGCTAGGCTTACCAACACTCCTGCAGGTATAAATTATAATTAGTCCGATAATAAAACATGGATTATTGGGTGGCCTGTATCACAAACCAGCAGGCCAATTCACCAATTCATTTTACTTAGGATGCCTTTTTCATTTAGATTGACCAAATAACCACTTTTATGCATGTGCCAGACAAACCCACAGTTGGACAATGGAGAAGACGCCAACTTGAGCCTCGGCCTTGTGCGTCACATTTCTCCTACACATCTGTATTACGTGAGGCTCAGCCTCAAGTTGGTGCCGTCTCCCTTTGGTGGTTGTCGTTTTCCTGCAACTGAAGCACCTCTGTGGCAAGGCTGCTTACCCCTGCAAAACACCCAAGCTCTCTACTCAAAAGAGCTTGATGAATGTACACAGAATCTGGGTTACAATGGAGCCACCTTTGCACCGCTGCTGAAAAGGAATTTGAACCACCAACCACCGAAGCATGCAAAACCCTGATCAAACCATTATTGATGTATCTTGAGTCATAGTGCCATGGACTCACTGAGCACAAAAGGTGTAGTCTCAGCAATGTTTAACCAGTCCTGTCTTTCTTTCTGCCTTGGTAACTGCTTAAAAGTTAACAAAAATACAAAGTCCAATCGTACTGGCTTTTCATATTCTACTTTTCATCCCCCAGCTCTATCAAACAATAAAACTATGACTCAAGTGCCTAACATTGTACTGAAACATAAATGCATGTACAGCTCAGGGACAGGAATGGTCTTTCTAATGTTATTATGTTTGGTAAAACAAACTTTGATAAATATACCCTCCTTTTCTTATAATTTTGTGTAATACAAGCAGGAAGGGAAGAATTAGCACAAACGGTCCATTTTTATGTGAAACTGTAATCGCCTGCTGAAAAAAAACTGCAACAAAGTTATTTAACTTTTACACAACTCTCGTCAAAACCGTCCTAATAATCTCACAAGGCAAATGCATATAATTAATAATTTTCATATTGATTCTCCTGTCAAGTTCATCACATGACATTTCAATACAGGTAAAATCAAGGTATCTGTAAATCCCAATTTAATCTGATTCCAATGGAAAGAAAATAAGCTTAATTTTTACTTTTCCCTCTCATCCAAGGAGACACATCACTGTTTTCTACAGTATCATTTCAGCAGTATGTATTTATTTAGTCATTTCTTTGGATTTCAACACATTGTACATCAATAAATGACATATACATTTAAAAAAAAGAAGTATTATTTTCCACAGAAGACCAGCAGTTTGTAACCAGTCATCTGAATTACTTTATCATAATGCAGCTATCAGGGTACAGGTTATAATTGATCATTAGCACTGATTCCACTATATTCATTGACAAAAAATCATAAGAAGAATCAGATCAAACAATTGATACAAATAGTGTTTTCAGGTAAATCTATGACTCTTGATGTCACCCACAAAATGACGTTTATTCCATTACATTATGCAGAGAATACGACAAAAAAAATGGGTTAAACAAAAAACTGGATTAGTTTACAAAGGAGGCTGAAACTCCATCACCGCTGACACATAACTCTCTTCTTAGAAGCTTCTGTGAGAAGCCAGAACAGAACATGAAAATCATGCCAATTCAACCAACACAAAAAGTGGGTTTGAGATGCAGGCGTGCTAAGGTTTGTGTAACCTTATGATGACAGCCCAGTGTATATTTAAGGACACAATGCTGTATGTTTTTTTTTTCTTTTTAAATGATAAATATAGCACTGAATGACAATGTCTCACATTTTGCTTCTGTTATGAGATCATGTTTACACCGCAGTAGTCAGAAACACTGCATAACCAATTGTACCTGCATAAAATACTGAAATGGCACTTGATCCTTAGGGTAATTTTTTAAATGCAGTATTCTCACTTTATGATGTATGACTCCCCCCAATTCAGATATAAAAATGGCTGAAAAACAAGCATGGTTTGCTCTTTAAGAGCAGCTAAAAGACAAACTTTATTAAACCAGTCAAAGTTGTTAGTTTGTTCATAGTATGGATAGCTGATAAAGTATTAATCTAAAAGTCAAACGAAAACACTTCTAAACCTTTACATAAGAACAGAAAGAGCACATTTGTATTACGAAGATTCATATTTTATTAGCTTCATAAAGGATAACAGCTAAATGCAAAATCTGTGGATTTTCAATGCAGTGACAATTAAGGTCTGCCTGGGGCACTGAATGAAAAACTATTGTCTATATTGCTCGACTTCTTTGAAAAGTGTATAAAACAAACAGTTGAAATGATCATCTTTCTGCCGACACTTATGAGACACAGAGCTATAATCATTGCATACAAGAACAGTCATATGACAATATACATTGATTCGAAACACATTCTTGCCAATCATATATACATATTTTTAAAAATGAAAACATTTTACTTGACTGTGGAAGTGGCAGAGACTCCTTGCAGGTAAACTAATATTTGTGCACATACAGCAGTGTTTATATGACCAATAGGTAGAATATCAGGATGCCAAAGTATTAAAAGGTATTTATTATAGGGGGAAGAAAAATAAAATGTTAACACCCCTCTTCAGAAAAATATGAAAAACAGGACAGACTGACCCACTCACATAGTAACCATCCAGCAGAAAGGGAAGTGTACTGCAGTATTGCTTTGGGTAATTTTGTTCCCCTGTGCAGGCCCCTGAGAAGATAAAGATGATTCTTTACACACAGATCGCTACAGTGCTAACAGTATGGGCTTTTGTCTTTAAGAATGAGGGCATAACCTGGCTCTCACTGCTAACTTCATACCTTTGTGTCCTAGGCTGTGACTGTGACCCAGCCTAACCCATTCCAATGCTTGGACAATTTGGATACTACCTCCACAAGGAAGAGCAGGCCACAGTCAGGTTCATCTGACTTTGTACCCACACTCCAAATAAAGAGTCATGTTGTCCTCTCTAGCACAATATATTGTAGTGTCAGCAGAGTATACGGTCTCATAAATTTGACATTTTTCATAATATCCAAAGGGTGAGCATCTTTTGTTCATGAGCTCGCACTGCAGACTGAAAATACCTTGAAAGAGAGCAGAAATAGTACAATAAAATAAACCAAAAAACATATATTTGTTTTATATATCTTATCTTTTAACAAAGGAAATCAATGTATATTAACATGGTTCAAATTAAGCAACATTTACGTGTTTTCCTTTTTTAATCTAATCCAGTACAACCTTTATCAAGACGCCAACACAAATACATATTAAAGGAGAACTGGCACTATTCAATATATTTTCACGTGTACAGTATAGCAACTAGGCTACTTTACCAACCATCTTGTAATTTCAGAGACAGCACTGCCATTGTTCTTTTCTCACCTGTCAGCACACCTGTAAGATTTCAACCAGTCTTATCAAATTTGACAGCTTTTTATCTACAGTCGGCAGTGCGAGGCTATGCAACATGTCATCTATCAACAAAGTAGAAATTACGTCAAATTAACAATAAATTAACTATTTACAAAAGGCATTGGAATGCTACTTGGAAGTATATTTATAACACAAAACAAAACAAAAAACATGAGATATTAAAGGAAAGCAATACATTTCCTATAAAAAGAAAAATATCCTTTCTGAATGGACCCCCTGACAATGTAGAATTCTGATGGCAATTGAAATGGGGGGTGAACTCACAGTGGACTGAAAATAGGCGTTCACGCTAGCATGTGCTGTTACTAACTCTCCTCGAAGAAGGATTGCTTCAGCTTCATGAAACTGGGTAGTACCCTGATGTTTCAATCTTTGTGTTGATTAGAGGAGCTTAGAGGAGCTCACCTTCTCCGTTCCCCTGGCTTGCTTGCTGGCTCTCTCTAGAGGGGAACTGACTCGATTTTAAACCGCATGTGTAAACTTTGATACTGTATGCAACTCCAAAGAAATGCAAGAAGGATTTAATTTTTTTTCTTTTTATTTTACCCTGAAGACTAAGGGCTTTTCACCACAAAAGAGTGTCAAGGTTGTATCGTAATTAACTAAATCATGCTCTGTTCCCTGTTTGAAAAAGATCTTGCTGGCAGTAATGAATCTATTCAATTCTCTCATTCTCAGATGAATCATCTCAGTTACACTGGTGCACTCAGGTCTCGTTCAATTTGGGTAGAGATGTGTGGCAGGCTCGTTCTCCGCCCAGAGAGCGTTGTCTGCAGTGTCCGGATTCTAAGAGACTGTATTGTTGTGGGGCGGCTGCTCCTTAACGTGCCAATTAAACATAACTGTGTGGTCAGAATGACAAGCAGGTCCTGCTCAACTAGCGAACGTGAGCAATCATTTTAATGCATCGACACAGACTGGGTATCAAAGGAAGTAACAGATATATATTACCTGCCAATCTTAAGAAACCCTGATCAATATGTTAACCCCTTAAGGACTGGCATTGTGTCTGCCCAACCATACTGGAGTATTCCCGAATGCATATAGGCTTTTGTTCTTTATAATGTTACCAGTCTCTCTTGTCAAAGTTTGGCTGTGGAGTACATTAAATCTTATATTTTACATTATTATTATTTTTTTTTTCCAATAACCTGTTTTAAGTTAAAATGCTTGTTCCTATAGAAGTTAATACTGTTCTCCAGGCAATTTGTGCAGCCAATGTGAGCAAGGTGAGACTCATGGACAAGTTTCTACACTATTTCTTGGTTGCAGTACAACTTTTTCATGTATTCATTTTTTGATCACTAATGCTTGCTCTTCTCAGACTGATTCAGGGATCCACTGAGTCTCTTTAAAAGCAAGCTGAGCAGCACTACAGAGTAGGGGGAGCCAGTAAGGCGGACAGTAAGGTACACTCCCACGGACCTCAGCTCTGAGTGGAACAACTGTGCGTCACACATAGGGACACTGTTTTAAGTGTCAAGTTTAAGGCCTTTCACTGTTTGACCTGCCCACCCCAACAAAAAACAAAAGACAAAAAACAACAAATTAACACAAAAAAGGGAGTGGGGGTATAACATTAAGAGAACAACAAGTTTTAACAGACCGGACGCCTATCTCTAGAGACCCTGCTACTTAGACTAATACCCTGCTACGGTCCTTTCACCTATCCAAGTTTGGGTGTATGATGCACCAGTCTGCCCCTAAGCATGAATTAAATGTGATCAGATGCAAGAGAGCAGCACGCAATAGGAAATTACTCACCACAGCCTTACCAACCAATCCACAGACCCACAACAGTGAAGATTAAGGCTGTATTCAAATACAAATGTAGCTCTGGGGTGACGAGGGACATTTTTAAAACTGAATGGTCAATTTCTTGTTTTTGTGTTTACAACCAGACTTGGCGCACTCAAAAATGTTATTTTCGTAAAAAGCAACAGGTGCACCTTTTGAGAACATAGTGTTTAAACAGTTATGAGATTCCTGCTGCTCTGAAATTTGATCTTGGGAGTTGACAACCGTGGAAATAAAACACAATAATAATAATAATAATAATAAAAAAAAGCCGTTACTGGTTTCAAAAGCAGCTGTCTGAAATGGAGACGTGAACACTGACGTGTGGCTGAAATGATAAAAGACAAGACTCTTTCAGTGTTCCTTAAGTTCCCTTCTGATTAAGGCCCCCCTGTGTCGCAGGGCACCACACCCAAACCACACCGACTCCCTGTCAGATGCAGGGGAGTGCCCCTGGGCCCACAGATTATGGGCTAGGACAGGGCAGGCTAAGACAGGACTGACAGGGTGACAGTACCCCTCTGGCGCTTCAGGATGGCCACAGCTTGCTCGTGTGTGACCCCTTCCAGGTTCTCCCCGTTCACCGCCAGGATCTGATCACCTCGTTTTAGACGTCCATCATCTGCAGCTGCCCCCTGCAGCACAAACACACACAGTCAAATAACCAGTCAGAGCAGGACTCAGGTGAGCACTGCACACTCCAAATAAGGCAACAGGAATGGTACCTAAGAAAAAGTGGAAGAAGAAGAAAAACAACCACCATGAATACAATTTGAAAAGATAGGCACTGGGAACCATCCTGAGAGCACCTACAGCATGTTATATATTTATTTATTGTATCTAAAGCTGTTCTGAACCTACAGAAGTGCTCTGTGACTGCTCATGAAGCTTTAGTTCCACACTAAACAGATCTGCCAAACAAGATGCATTCAAAGGAAAAAACGCTACGAAAATAAAAATACCCTGAAGAAAACACCAGTATCCTGAGCTGAACAGCGTGGAAAATGTCTACACAAACTGGATCAGTTGTTAGTGTCACATGACTCTGTGATATAGCTTGTCATTTGCTGACAGATTTGTACTGCCCCCTAGTGGAAAAACATAATGCGACTCTCTAGGCAGGCAAGCTGAAGTGGTTTCGTGATTCTAAAAATACCCAGTGGGGATGAAACCTGTGCCATGAAGAGCTATTTCAAAAATACAGCCCACATGGGACTGCCTGTTTCAAATATAACATGAATCTCAGTCTTTTAATGGCTGCTTCATTATACAGAGGTGTAGAATATATCTGAGCAAATTAATTTGACAATAATTAATTGATACTATAATGATAATTATGAACTTAATAATGATAGTTAATAATAACAACAACAACAACAACATATACTTAAAATGCACTCATTAATGAACACACATAGCCTGGGTACAGAAAACAAAAATAATAATAAAAATTAAATAAATAAAAAAAGTCACATGGGGACACAAGGAACTTTTTGCTTAAATGTGTAAACTGGGGTTTAACTGTTACTGTTCAGTCTCCTGGACATAAAACTGTGGAAGAACTCCATTTAGAAACTGCTTCCAACCTGAAGTCAGTTCTAGCAGTAAAGAAAGCAATGCAACAGTTAATCAAAAGTATGCAAGAGTCCTTTCATACAGACAGTGGCAGAGGAATTAAAGAGGCAGAGAGAACCAGGGTGTGGAGTCACAGAGTCAAAGAGAAGATTGTTTTTATCCCTCTCAGCTGACATGGAATTATGGAACGTTTTAAAATGTCTTACGAGTGACATAGGATGTTCTTTTCACTTTCTATTTCTGTACTTGGCTGTTACTTAACTTCCTTCCTCTGGTGTTGTTTATGGTTGATTTTTTATTTGTATTTTTATATATATATATATTTTATCAGCAGCAAAGTGAGTATTAGAACACATCCTTCATTCGTCACATAACGTTAGGGTTATTGTTTTATAATCTGATGCCTTGCACAGAAAGTGTTATAAATACAGGCCTCTTAGACATACAGTTCTGTGTTTCTGGGGAGATATCATAATTTTAACGATTTTGCTTTTTAATGTTTGTGTTTCCCACCCCCCATGTTTTTTTTACAAATACACAATTTCTATATTAAGGTGAGTTACTGCCCAATAGTTTATATGTTTTTTTGTGACACATTACTAACTTTACATAAAACAGATATCTCGCTCTTTTAAGGAGTTGTCTTTTGAATGGGGATATGACCTGGGGTGTGTCCAGAGCTTTTCAAGTGGGGTGGCCAGGATGGGACAAAGACTTATTCTGGGGTGGAAAATGGTTTTGGCTAGATCGGGTAGTTTCCTTTTGAAAATGACGTTACTACAATTACCATTACTACTTCTGCTTAAAGTAGCATAGAGCTAGTTTAGCAACCAGGCAGGCACCTTCAAATAGAAACAAATTGAGACATTTTTACATGTGAATAACAGCTGATTTATAATATATTATCTGATGTGCTCATGACAGACATTCCAAATTTGAAGATTGATAATTTGTTCAAAAGTTTTATATGAGAAAAAAACATAAGTGCTACCTACATGTCTTTATTTGTAATACTTAAAAAAACACTGAATGCTGCCTTGAGCAATTTTCCTTTAACTAATACAGCTAGTTAGCTAGCTGCCAAGGGAAGAAGACGCTTAAACTGGGCTAGCATGCAATACCCATGATGTTTAACTTTGTATCGTTATTAGTTAGCCATCTGTCATTTGCCAGCTGCATGTCAAATTAAATTATTTGACATTTATTTTATCAAGCTTACACAGTTAACAAAAACAAAATCCTTAATATTTAATTAAGCTAGCAAGAAGTTTTTTTTTTTACTTGAAGAAGGAATTAGTTTAGCAGATCGCTCTGGGTTGGATGTGGTCTGATTTTTCACTCGTGTCTGTCATGCATGGTTCAGCTTCCAGATGTGGGTTGCCAGGTTCAGTCTATTTCAGCCTGAGTGAATGAACTGGCTTCTATAAAATAGCCCCACCTTTACCAAAACTACCATGATCATGGCAACCATGCTCACACATGGTCAGGGGCACCTCTGCAGCGAAGCGGGATGAGCAGTCAGGACAAGACAAGACTAGAGGCAGGAAAATATTGTACCGAACGATTATATATTTTTTATAATAAAATGAATAATATTTTTATAATAAAACTATTTCACGTTAATTTGTGACCTGAGATACAGTTTTGATGATAAAATGGCGAGGCCAGTGGGGTGGTCGTGGCCTGTAGCATCGCCCCTGTATATGACTTCCATTGCTTCCTTGAAACAGAATGCTTCCTATTTCAAAATCTTTGTAAATGTTGTACATTTTTATCAACACTGGAAATAAGTGTATCAATGTGGGCAGAATCTCCAAGGAACATTAAAGGAGGTGACAGTTTTCATCTAGTTAAGAAGATCATATACACAGATCCTGCTTCACATTGAAGGGAGTTAAAAATACTTCAAGGGGTGAAAATTTATTTATGAGCCATACATTTTTTTTTATTCCAGTGACTAATTCCTCTTTCCAACCTTCCTGCTTTTTTGGGTTTTTACAGGCAACTGTGGAAAAAAAATAAAACAGGTGCACAGGTGCTAAAGTGGCTATAAGCTGTTCTGAGGGAAGATGGTTCATTTTGAGCAGAAATGTTTAGAAAATGCTTGACACGATTAAAGCACACAACTTTGAACAAAAGTGCCATTCACTGACACCCATCTCCAAAGTTGTGCCCTGCCCGCGCACATTGCCATGTTCCCTCCTGGGCACACAGTGAGCTGTAAGGCAGGCACTTTACCTTGCTGAAGACAGTCTTGACGTAGATTGGAAGGTCTCCATGGGGGCTTCCATATCCCCCCACAATACTGAAACCCAGGCCGTCTGCGCCCTTCCCCAGGGTGATGATTTTGGGCTGTGGCGTTCTGGCAGGGAGAGACACAGCAGAGCAATTGGTCAGTCAATGCCCATGGAGCCCTTCTCCATGCAGGCTGCTGCAGGAACACACAATGGGCTGGGCTGGGCTGGGCTGGGCTGGGCTGGGCTGGGCTGGGCTGTGTGGCAGTTTGTGGCAAGACAGTCAGTAGTCCTGTTATCAGGAACAGTTTGTCCGAAGGGTAGCCGAACTATTAGATGTTTCAAAGATGTAATCCAGTTGCATACTACATGCAACACAGCCTCTTATATTTGGGTTTAAAGCAGAACTGTCCAACCCAGGACACGGAGAGCCTCAATCCAATGAGTTGTTTAGGTTTTCCCTAAATCACCAGTTTCTAAAGACTAGGAACACGTGGTAGTTATTGCTTGCTTATACGAGTCCTGTTTCTCAGTGAAGAGAAAAATCTAGAACTTGAGGACTCAAGGGCACTCAAGCGTTTGTTCCAAATGCTTCTCTTAAACTCTGGCCTTAACCTAACTGATCCGAATGCGATGTTTCCAAGGCTGAGATTTGCTCTCCAGGAGCCGGTTTGGGTGACCACAGTCTTATGTGTTTCGGGGCAAAATATACAGCTATCCACTATCCATTTCAGCTGTCTGTGTTCTGTTCCTGCAGGATTTGTAAACTTCTGAGCTCTTAAGTCAATTAAATTGCTTTCAAGATGGAAACACATTATTTCTTTGTTGTGTCTATTTGAAATTCCTCTTTATTGCTGTAGAAATACCAACTACAGTCTTTTCTGTCGAAGCAAAATTATTTGTAAGCATGTAATATTCAATCTATTATTATTATTGATCACAGTTTAAAATAAATTGAGTTCAAATTCCTAATGAGTTTATGTATTACTATCACAGGAGTAACACATGAATACCCCATGCACATCACCTGAGTTAATTACATGTATAACAGGATAGGAGTCAGGGTGAGGGTATTTACATGTAACTAGCCTCAGAAAGCAGGAGTATGAGTGCAACGTTTTCATGAGTTATAACTGTGATATTCAAACATGAATTAATTCACAAATGTGATTGATATTGTAAAGTTATTATTGTTTTAGAACAATAGGGGAAGCCCAGTGCAGGACCTGACTGGTACTCACTCGGACTCCTCTGTCTGTACTTCAGAGGTCAAGGCAGACCCGCTCGACATGCTCTCCAGCTGGCTGGCTATGGCACTGATGTTGGTGTCAGCAATCACCTGCAAGCACACACAATGACATCACAGATCACAGTGGCCAACATTTCACGATTCACTCATGCTCAGGGCAAATCTGTAGTCATAGGCAGGCTTGGTCATTTTGTTGATCTATGTGCAAACATGGTTTATAATTAGTCAGCACATTAACACGTTTGTTGACTATTAATTATAGAGGTGAACCAATGGGAATCAAAAACTTCAACAGAAAACAGAGAGAGAGAGAGAGAGTCGGGGGGAGCAGGGTACAGAGAGAAAGAGAGAGAGAGATGGAGACAGGAGGGGGAAAGCAGGGTATAAAGAATGAGAAAGAGAGAAATGGGGGGGAGGGATGAAGACTTTGAATTAATTTGCTTTTGGGAAATGCACAAGCATCAGTTCCAAGATGTCAATTCTTCATCATAGTTTGTATCTTGAAAAGTAAACACAGGCATTACTGTAAACTTATCGCAATGTCATTTTTGGCACTGGTGCAATATACAGAACCTTACAGTGACTGGCACCTAACACTCTTTCCATTCAGTGTACTGTTCTCCCTTTTGCGGGTTGGACAATCACATGTTTTTCTAAAGGGACTTTGGAACAATCAAACCAATGGAAACATTGTCAGCAAATAACACCTACATTTATAAAAATATATGAAATGCATAAATAAATTACTTTTGAGATTACTTGTTTCAATATTCCAAAAAATACATTTTTTAGGAACACTTTTGTACATGTCCAAAAGCAACAGACCACAAAGAAGCAAACTGGAACTTTAATAAATGCTCTCATTTGGTTTAAAAAAATGCATTGTTTGCCTTTTTGTTTGTTTTCTTTGACAGAATGGTTAGCCAGCTATGCCAGAACTGACTTAGTGAAAATACATTAATTTACATACATAATTAACGGAGGCAATGAAAAAAAAAACACAAAAACAACAACAAACAAAGCCTTATTAATGAATTGGTAGCTGGTTTGTAAACAAGTCAGTCAAACGCACCCAAGCTGCACTGCTCCTTATCTAATTAATACACCTGCTTAACAAATGGAGGAAAAAGTAGTAGTAGTAGTAGTAGTAGTAGAAGAAGAAAAATAAGAAAAAGATGGAGGGAAAATTATTTAGGAGCTACACACTGTGATAGAATGTGAGGTTTGAACTTGTACAGTATATGTATATGTGTGTGTGTTTGCATTTATGTGTATGAGTGTGTGTGTATGTGTGTGTACAGTGAAAACAGTAATTGCCCCCCTGGGTTGCCTAATCAGTAACTGGCAGACAGCTCCCCTTTTTAAAAGCCCTATAAGTTCCTCCTGGAGACTGGCTGATAATAGACGATTTGCATAAAGGTCTAGAATTATCTCGCTAGGCCTGCTGAGCTGGATTGCAGCTGCAGAGAGCTGATAAAACCAGCGCACAGCATTAGCCAGTGACACAGCACCAACCATCCAGCCCCTATCTACCTCACATCCAAACATCACACTTCAGTGGGATTTAGGGGGTTGGGGAGGGTGGTGGTGGTGGCGGCTGTGGGGGGTGCGGCGTGTGAGTTTTTGGAGGCGTCAGGGTTGGAGGAGTGTTTATTCAGTGTGGGAGAGTGATGAATTAAAGAATGTTCTCTTTATTGAAGTGGGGAAAAAAAAGGATTAAGGGCCCACAGCAGAACCATTTCCCAACACAGGCTGTGCACAAACCATCCAGATGAGACAGCCAGCGCAAAGTATCATGGTCTCTGTTTGGGACGTTTAAACACGTTTAAAAAAAGGGCACTGGGGATTCGGCAGAAAAACAAAGGCTTTCATTCGAGGCTAGAGGAAGTACAGAGACAGTTACCACTGCTTAGAATTGTAGTTGAAGTTGCAATTTTTCACACCCTGCCTTTGAAACCATGTTATGCGGTGATTCAATCAGTTGAATACATATGACTAAACTGGGCTTAACATTCTGGTTGACTGAACCGAGTGAAAGACAATTAGAAGGGAAGTCATGGAGTAACAGTCCAAAGTTTAAACAGACCATCTTAACATGGTTCAATAAAAAGGAATCGTTACAGTTGTCTCCTCTCAACACATTTTCAGTTGGAAATACACTAACCCATAGCAGACTTTTCGACCGCATAGTAGGGTACAGATTTGTTACAAAATTACTATTCTGTGTTCACAATCATGACCCAAACACGCAGAACTCCACTGTGTCCCTGTGAACTAGTATGGGTAAGTTAAAGACAATGACAGCTAAAGACCAAAAACTGTTAACACAGGTAAGCTATAGGAAAACAATGTAAATTCTCAGTTTGCCCAAATATTGGAAGTCAATGTGAAGAGGGAAATAAAAATCTTAATTACATTTGGATACCTTGACCTACAGTATTTTCTGCAGTCTTTTTTTCACCCCATTAATATACATGGGTCTGTCCATAAATTGTCAGCTTGATTGACAAGACCAAAATAGCTAAATATTTTATTAAATTTGACACCCTTATTACCAGTTAACTGAATCTGATGCACTTTGGCCCTTTTTTTGTTTACCCAGTCGGAAAAGAGGCGTAAGAAGGAGTCTACCATCACAAGCTGAGGGCAGTACATTCTGTGGAAGTGCTGGATGTGTTTATTCTGAAACTTTAACTTAGTAATCAAGATGGCAGAAATGGCATTCGCAGTGCGAGGGTAAAAGGAATTTCAGCACAATTAATTTCAGCTCAAGCCTAAACTAATGGTGCAGTAAACGGACACAAGCTTCCACTGCGTTTCTAAAGGCATGTTCAGGTGTTTTCGCTTTTCTTATCCTTCTACTGACTCGAGATTCAACTTGGGAGTGAAAACAAGTTATCGGAGGGATTACAGATCCCCGGCATTGTGTGAACTCTTCAGTGGGAGAAAGCACTGCTCGAGAAGATGGCACTTGCCTCGTTCTATTGGTACACACACATCAGTGATATCAGAGTTCGTTATGTCACATTTAAACTCCTACCTGATAAGGAGCTTTCCCTCTCTGTCAGTGTGTCTCCCCTCTCTCTCTGGTGCCTTTTTTACATTTTATTTTTTATTTTACACCCGTGTGAATCTGATTTATATTCTGTTTTCATTGCTGTCACTTTTCAAGATGTTGGTTCAATGTTAGTGCATACCTTCCCATTTGTGTTCTTGTATCGGCAGGGGGTGTCTCTTATACACTGCTTTTGACAATTATTGTCAATATAACCGTGTGTACGTGTGTGCGCCTTTCTGGCAGTTTGGGAGCACCCATTGCGTTTGCGCGTCTCTCAGTGTGAGTGTTGGCTGCGTCTCTCTGTTGGTCTCTGTCTGTGTCAACAGCCCTGTGAAGCTTTTGGGAGACAGTGTTGTGAGTGTGTTTCTTTCATTTGTTTCTCTCTGTCTGTGTCAGTAGCAGTGCGAGGCCCGGGGAGTCACAGTGTGTGTGCGTCATGTGTCTCAGTGTCAGCGCTCCCTTGGTGTGTGTGCGTGTGTGTGCATGTGTCGGCGTGACTGCGGGGTTGCATTATCTGCCTCTGTGCAGCCGCCGCCTCTTATCTGCGTACCTGCAGGGAGATGCTGCCGAAGGCGTTCTTCAGGAGATTAACCACCTCTCCGTGTGACAGGCCATCCAGAGACTGTCCGTTAATACTCACAATCCGGTCCCCCACCTACAGAAAGCGGGAGAGGGAATGTGTGTGTGAGACAGAGAGCGAGAGAGAGAGAGAGAGCTCATGAACACAGAGACGAAAGGGTGACAGGCAGGGGAAGGTGGGCGGGGTATCCTTCTCCAACATACCTCGTCTATAGGCCCGAATGATCTATTTACTAGCTCCATGTGTGTTCTGACTAAACTCTCTTGCTGGAAGACAGGCCAAGACTGAATACAGGGACACCTGGGAATGGAGGACAGAGAGACAGTGAGCCATTGGAGGCATCGGGTTACCTTGAGTCTGTGAGTCCGGGCAGCCACTCCATTGGCCTGGATCATGGCGACAAAGATGGGGATGTCACCCAGGGGACTGCCTTTGCCACCCGCGATGCTGATGCCCAGAGCGTCTGTGGGGCCCTTGGGGGAAGGAAAGGACAGAAACATTGCTGACAATGCCTTAGGGTCATATGGTCTCCGAAACAAAACGACCACCATTGTTGTCCATATTCCAATAACAGAACTTATCGACAGGCAAAAACTAGTCAGACATGGGTTTGGGTGTTATTTGTCACTGCCACTCAAGGAGGTGTAGTGACTTTGAACAATGGGCTAGAGACTAGCTAATTTACAGCAGACTTACATGCGTAGAGTATGAAAGTATGTTTCTGCCTTCCTCTGAAATAATATAATGCAGTGATTTGTTGACTTCAATTCATATTGTTAATCAAACTATGAATATTTTCAATGTTATCTTTGTTCCAGTTTGTTGAACATTGATTCAGCCTTGAGAAAAACTGTAATGATTCCAGTTGAAGGAACTTGAGCTCAGTTAAGACAGTGAGTGTCGAAACATCGGACTGGACTCCACAGAAACCAAGTTCAACCTACTGGAATCATCTTTACAGTTTAATACTGGGTTCCACAAACTGTAACAGTCCACAGTTTACACAAACCTTATCTTTACTTGTTTCAGTCAACTGGAATCTTTGCCGAATTCTTAAGGCTGAATTAGTGTTCAGCCAACTCTGATAACACACAAATTATGATAATGATTAAATCTATTAAAATAAACGAATCACTGAATTACAAAAAAAGGATGTGAATACTTGTCACAGCACCTGTAAATATTGACACATTCTGTAAACATATCTATAAATCATTCCAAATTAAGCTGCAGACCATGAAAGACTGTGGCTTTAACATAAATAGCACATTCATATCCTTGCAGGTAGCTCAGCTAAAATCCACCAACAGTTTAAAAATATAGATGCCATTTGGGACAATATTTTAAGTTTTTTTTTGTGTTTTAATGAATCAATAAAATAGTGCTGTATCATACACTTCAATATGACATTTGATTTTGTTCTCCCTATTAAATGCAATTTTTGTATCATGTACTACATATTGGACTGTCTTCAGTGCTGTGAAAACTGTATGGAGACACTGAAGGAGCCTGCATCGTCTCTACAGCTTGCGATCCACATCAATAAGTAATTCAGAACCACGTGGCATTTTCACCTCATATGTAACACACTGACTGATGTGTTTTTTTTTTATTTAGTTAACAGACAGGCAGGAGTCTGCCCACACTGATACAAGTGCAAAATATGAGCTACATCTGCACACAATCAGTCCAGCAGGTCGCCATTGCCAAATGCACCGAGAATGTAAATTAAAAAAGACCAGTGTTCAAAATCTCTGTCCTTCACTAAAAAGCAAATTCTTCGGTGTCACACAGACATTATATCATAAGGTGTTTCCATATTTCCCTACATCTGGTAGCAGTGCATAGTCAATGTTTTGTGTGTGTTTATGAATGCATGTGTGTATCAATTGATCTATGTATCTATGCATGGATGTAAGTATGTAGGTAGGTATGTATGTATGAATTTATCATCTATCTATCTATCTATCTATCAATTATATAAACTTATCCACCACAGATGTATTACTCTGCAGTACAATAAGACATAGCATACTCTTTTGAAACCCATCCGTGACTTTACTTTTATATTTAAAACAAAATAATGGCAATTGCAGAGCTAGATGCCCGGGACAATGCCAGCCCAGAAGGTCTGTGACACAGTTCTGTGAGAGGAAGACAGCTGACAACTCTTACCCGTGTTATCTCCACTGTTCGCAGACCACTGTCATCTCCTGCCAAGTAAGACACAGAACAGTGTTATAATTGGTGGAGAGTGTGCGAGTAAGCAGGTTAGCGTCTGTGAAGCAATAAACAAGAATGGAAGGCAGTCTCCTTAACCTACAGAATTTGTAAAAAAAAAAAAAAAAAAAAAAAAAAAAAAACTGAAGAGAAAGTGTTAATTTGCATATTGCCTACAGAACTGGACAAATATTACATTGTCCAATCGGTTCTTATTATTAAGTAATTCTAATCTGCCCTTAAACCATAATTGTCTTCACTGTACTGTGTAGGTGATTTTGTGACTGGAATGTACCCTTGTAATATTACATATGCATAGGAAGAGTGCAGAGCTGATGCAGGGTCCTCTGTTACTACTGCAGGACATCGGGAACACCTGAGCATCATGTCCGACAACCTGTGCCCAGCAATAATTCACTGCGACCCCAACTGCGCTTCTGCTCCAGCGGGGCGGGGGCAGTGTGTGTCTCCACCCTTGCCTCCACTGCCCTCACTCTCTTACCTTCCATTGACTGTTTTTCCCATCTATCTGTCAACTGTGCTACCTCCTCTTTGTTCTCCTCCCTCAACTCCTCCCTTGACTCTCTCTGTCCTCTCACGTCTCGTCCTGCCCGTCCCTCCCCTCCTCAGCCTTTGCTCCCTGCTGTTCTCCGCGCAACCCGAACTAGTCTGCATGCCGCCGAACAGAAGTGGAAAAGGACCAAACTCCCAGCTGCCCTTGAACTCTACCGCTCTCTACTGTCCACATTCTCGTCCTCTCTCACCTCAGCCAAGAAGTCTTACTTCCAATCTCTCTTCAAATCCACTGTCAACAACCCCCGCAAACTCTTCTCCACCTTCTCCTCCCTCCTTGCCCCCCCTCCACCTCCTCCACCCCCATCTCTCACTGCTGATGATTTCACCTCCTTCTTCTCCTCCAAGATTGCAGACATTCGCAGGCTCTTCAATACTCAACCCTCATCTCCCATCACACCGAAACCTCCCACCGATCAAGCTTCCTTTTCTTCTTTCTCGCCTCTCTCAGATGCTGAAGTTTCTGCTCTCCTCCTACGTCACAAACCCACAACGTGTGCCCTGGACCCTCTCCCTTCTCGTCTCTTCAAAGCAACCGCTC
This sequence comes from Amia ocellicauda, assembly GCF_036373705.1. Classification (NCBI taxonomy): domain Eukaryota; kingdom Metazoa; phylum Chordata; class Actinopteri; order Amiiformes; family Amiidae; genus Amia; species Amia ocellicauda. The sequence goes on from NC_089868.1 coordinate 8,021,827, forward strand.
CTGATCTTCTCCCCTTCATCTCCTCCCTCCTCAACTCCTCACTCCTCTCTGGCTGTTTCCCCTCTGCATTTAAACAAGCTGCTGTCATCCCACTGCTCAAGAAACCAACCCTTGATGCCACCTCTCCTCAGAACTACCGCCCTGTCTCCATACTCCCCTTCCTCTCCAAGACTCTCGAGTGGGCGGTCCAGCGTCAGCTCTCTGACTTTCTGTCCCAACACTCACTCATTGATCCTCTGCAATCCGGCTTCCGCACAGCTCACTCCACTGAGATGGCTCTCCTGGCTGTCACTGACTCCCTCAGCTGTGCTCGGGCGGCCTCCCTCTCCTCAGTCCTCATCCTCCTTGACCTCTCCACAGCATTTGACACCGTTGATCACTCCATCCTCCTCTCCTGCCTCGCTGACCTTAGGATTTCTGGGACTGCTCTCACCTGGTTCTCCTCCTACCTCAGTGACTGGTCCTACCAAATGACATGGCGAGGCTCCTCATCCACCCCCCCAACCTCTCCTCACAGGCGTTCCCCAAGGCTCCGTCCTGGGCATGCTCCTGTTCTCTCTCTACACTCGCTCCCTGGGCCCCCTCATCGCTTCCCATGGTTTCTCCTACCACTTCTACACTGATGATGCCCAGATCTTCCTTGTCTTTTCCCTCTTCTGACCCTCTCATCCCCTCTCGCATCTCTTCCTGCTTGTCTGCTATTTCCGCCTGGATGCACTCGCACCACCTCAAGCTCAACCTCTCCAAATCGGATCTCCTCTTTTTCCCCCACTCTTCCTCACCTTCTGCTGACCTCCCCATCTCGATCCCCTTGGTATCCACCACACTCTCTCCTTCTTCTTCTGCTAAAAATCTAGGAGTCACCCTCGATCCTGCGCTCTCCTACATCCAGCACATCACCACGCTGACAAGCACCTGTAGATTCTTCCTGAGCAACATACGCCGGATCCATCCCTTCCTCACCGACTACTCGACTCAGCTACTTGTCTAGTCACTGGTCCTCTCCCGCCTGGACTACTGCAACTCCCTCCTGGCCAGCCTGCCTGCATCTACTACCCGCCCACTCCAGCTCATCCAGAAATCTGCGGCTCGTCTGGTATTCTCTCTGCCACGATTCGCACACGCTACTCCACTGCTCTGCTCCCTCCACTGGCTCCTGATACCGGCACGCATTCAGTTCAAGACTTTGACCCTCACCTCCCGCTGTCTCGACCACACTGTACCAAGCTACCTTCAGACACTCATCTCTTCATACATCCCCTCCAGACCACTGCGTTCCTCCAGTGCCAGAAGACTAACTCTGCCTCCTCTCCACTCTCCTTCCTCCAGAGCCTGCTCCTTCTCATCCCTGGCCCCTAAATGGTGGAACGACCTGCCCACCGAAGTCAAAACAGCAGAGTCCTTGACCTCATTCCGGCGCTTACTCAAGACGCATCTTTTCCGACAGTACTTGTAATATTAGTCCTCTATCCCTGCTAGATAGCACTTCACAGTTCTTATTATGCTTCTCGCGTTCTTGATTGTTTTCCTCCTTGCTCCCATTCCTGTAGCCCTTGTCTGTGACCCTACATCTTGACAGCACTTAGCTTTCACTGTCCAGGATGTAGGAAGTCACTTACTGTACTTGTGTAAATTGTAAATTGGAATTTGTAAAATGTATTATTTTGAATTGCTGTTTTAGGTAAATTGAATTTGTAATGATCGATGCCTTGTACTTCACTGTATTTTTGCAATTTGTTTGCACTTATGTTGTAAGTCGCCCTGGATAAGGGCGTCTGCCAAGAAATAAAAATAATAATAATAATAATAACCAAGCCTCAAGTCACCTGAGTTTCTGTTAGTGGCTTCTGCTGGGGGTTTCTTGGTGCTGTTGAGGGAGTGCGAACTGCAGGGCACGGGGACAAATGGCGCCGGGTTACTGTTACTGTTGGCACTCACGTGGCTCATCTGGGAAGGGGAAAACACAAGAGGAACTTGTTACAAAAATATAAGAGAACCATCCGTTAATAAGCTGAAGTCTTTAATCACCTTATCAGAGCTTCAGAAAACCTCAGTGTTGGAGTGGATTGAAAAGGGGAAATACTATGAGGAAAGGAAGCACTAGGTGAAAGGAGCTGACATGCTGCTACAGGGATGGTGGTGGGCCCTGGGATGCTGAGAAGGGGAGTCTGTTCCTCATTTTTATGCTTAGGTGGGTATAGAGCTGAGGACAAGATGGGGGTTGTTGTCTCTCCCCAGTTTTCATTTAAATCTCAATTAGTCCAACAAGATAAAATTCACAGGCTGGCTCTAAATATAACAAACCGGATTAAAGCAGGAAGTTAACTCTGTGATGTAGGAGGATGTCTGTGGAGGTTCATTGTCTCAATTCTATCAAGAGGCCACCGGTACAGGGCTTAGTGCTTAATGTCATCCCTTTTCTGAAAGGAGGATTAGGAAATGTTTTGCATCAGAAACGCTACATCATTACTGCCTATTGATTTACTTGAAAATGACTTTATGTTAAGGTTCTCTGTTTCGATCCATGATGTCTTTATATATTGGTATAAAGAGAAATTATTCTGGTCAGGGAAGATGTGAGCTGGATCGGACTTGCCCTTTTCTAAAAGCTCTTGCAAAATGTTCTTAAACAATAAAAGGATTTTTTGAGTTTAAGCTTGATAAAGAAGATTTGCTTCTACACAAGGAGTGTGTAGTTTAATTTAAAAGTTTAAGCATCAGAAATGTATTGCACATTAATTTACTTTCTATATGCAGTAAATAAGTAAGAGAAACAGATTTATTTTGTTATTAGAGAAAAAAAAAAAAAGTTGGTACAGATTGAATTGGACAGCCTGTCTCTAGTGTAAGACTGGAATTTGAACCGAGTCACACAAGCTCCCGTCATTTCAATCAAAGATCAGATGTGTTCTCGGCATATTTTCCTTTTTAGTAACTCCTACACTGAAACCACCTCTACCAGCTTGCCTCCTACATAGATTCCAGGTGGGAGGAAGTGACAGTGAGAACGGTTTTGCTATAGACCTGGCTGCCTTCAGATGTTCTTCTGGAGGAGAGCCAGGAGGCTGCTTTGAGTCGGCCGAGCTCCAACAACACTGTCCCCTTGGCACACTGCAAGGAGATACACCACATTACAGTAATTACTGCCTCTGATCCACTGACCCACCACTGCCCTGTCTTTAAAGTGCATTGGAAACAATGATTACAGGACAGCAAATTACCGTTACAATAATACTTCATTTCTGAGAGTTTGCAGATCTTATTCATTTAAAACATCAAAGCATGCCTCTCAAAAATTAATCTGAAAATAAGACAAAGTAATTCATTCAGTAAAACATTGTAATTCAATAACAAGTAATTGCACACACCCATCTATAGTTCACTACTAATTTAATATAATTTAATCACAGATCCTATACAGAATATGGTAGTGAAAAGGTATATACACTCACCTAAAGGATTATTAGGAACACCATACTAATACTGTGTTTGACCCCCTTTCGCCTTCAGAACTGCCTTAATTCTACGTGGCATTGATTCAACAAGGTGCTGAAAGCATTCTTTAGAAATTTTGGCCCATATTGATAGGATAGCTTCTTGCAGTTGATGGAGATTTGTGGGATGCACATCCAGGGCACGAAGCTCCCGTTCCACCACATCCCAAAGATGCTCTATTGGGTAGAGATCTGGTGACTGTGGGGGCCAGTTTAGTACAGTGAACTCATTGTCATGTTCAAGAAACCAATTTGAAATGATTCGACCTTTGTGACATGGTGCATTATCCTGCTGGAAATAGCCATCAGAGGATGGGTACATGGTGATCATAAAGGGATGGACATGGTCAGAAACAATGCTCAGGTAGGCCGTGGCATTTAAACGATGCCCAATTGGCACTAAGGGGCCTAAAGTGTGCCAAGAAAACATCCCCCACACCATTACACCACCACCACCAGCCTGCACAGTGGTAACAAGGCATGATGGATCCATGTTCTCATTCTGTTTACGCCAAATTCTGATTCTACCATCTGAATGTCTCAACAGAAATCGAGACTCATCAGACCAGGCAACATTTTTCCAGTCTTCAACTGTCCAATTTTGGTGAGCTTGTGCAAATTGTAGCCTCTTTTTCCTATTTGTAGTGGAGATGAGTGGTACCCGGTGGGGTCTTCTGCTGTTGTAGCCCATCCGCCTCAAGGTTGTACGTGTTGTGGCTTCACAAATGCTTTGCTGCATACCTCGGTTGTAACGAGTGGTTATTTCAGTCAAAGTTGCTCTTCTATCAGCTTGAATCAGTCGGCCCATTCTCCTCTGACCTCTAGCATCAACAAGGCATTTTCGCCCACAGGACTGCCGCATACTGGATGTTTTTCCCTTTTCACACCATTCTTTGTAAACCCTAGAAATGCTTGTGCGTGAAAATCCCAGTAACTGAGCAGATTGTGAAATACTCAGACCGGCCCGTCTGGCACCAACAACCATGCCACGCTCAAAATTGCTTAAATCACCTTTCTTTCCCATTCAGACATTCAGTTTGGAGTTCAGGAGATTGTCTTGACCAGGACCACACCCCTAAATGCATTGAAGCAACTGCCATGTGATTGGTTGGTTAGATAATTGCATTAATGAGAAATTGAACAGGTGTTCCTAATAATCCTTTAGGTGAGTGTATATACACACACATGTATTCAGTCACTAATTTAAGTATTGGCACCCATCCTCTGAACCAATGTTATTTACAAATTAATTTAGTTCGATTTTGCTCATTGGACTTATTCAATCCAATATTTATGATATATATTCAAGCCAGTTTATGACTGTATTGCAGAAAGGCTAGTAAATGGGAGAAAATAAGTTGTCTGGTTTCATTCGACCCCTGGCTGTGCTGCACAAACACTCGATTGCACAGTTTCTATCTGACACTCTTTAGATAGCATCTGCTGGTGAGTGGACTTGCCTTGAGGATAGCAGCGACGGTCTCCTGGGCAGCATTTCTCATGTCCTCCCCACTGATGGACAGGATCTGGTCTCCCTGCATCAGCCTGCCATCCAGGTCTGCCACCCCCCCCTTCACAATGTCTGAGATGAACACCCCCGTACCATTCCTGCAGAGAGAGACAGCGTGGGGGGTGTCACACTCACTGATCCCATGGATGGCAACATAGCTTCTGGAATGAGCAACCTTTTAAAAAGTCCAAATGGCACAGATGTGACAACGGACAGCAGCTCAGATTTGACTGTAATTTTTGCTTGGGGCCGAGTAGTGGGTGTAGCCTTTGCTGCTGTGTGATTCAATCCAACTTCAAGCCAAGTCTACCACTGGGTTTTGAATTAAACCCCAATTCTTTCAAAGACCAACTAATAAAATGTGAATGTGAGGGATTTGTCATTTACAGTACAGAAAGCTTGCAAAGGTATGAATTGACAATATAAAAAAATTAACTGTCTTCCTGATTTAGAAAACAACCTATCCATCTTAATTCCCACCAATTCTCTTTATTAATTAGTTCTTATACAAGCATCTGTTTTCCACTTCTAAACACCAATTACCCCCAATCACAGCTATTTAACCTCCAACAGACAGCTAGGACCCGGCACTGGGAGGTGAATGACGGTTTCATTCAGGAAGAAAGTTTAACAGTGCGGTACTATGGCAAGACTTATTTCTGGTGTCCCCATTAGATCAAAATGTAATTTCATCATGTGACTTAATTCAAGTGAAATCATCTGGATGCAGGATGTGCATCTCAATGTAGTTCCAATTTAGTTTTTCAAGTTTGTGTCCAGGCAATGTCCTCAGTGCAATGTCTGGAAAAATCTAAGCTTTGACCTACCCTCAGATTGTAAATTGTAGATTTGTATCCAAACACAATTTAATGTATTGCCAGAAGCCACTGTTTACTATTTATAATGAAAATTGTAATTTGCAATTCGTGGACAGGTTAAAGTTTTGATTTTTTCCAGGACCAGGAGCTCTCAGGAAAGAAATCTGGCCCAGATTGGGTGGCAGTGCTGGGTGCTGAGGGGTGAAAATGAATTTGTCCAATAACTGTATATACTTTGTCTACATCCCTTCCAGGGAGAGGCTTCAAACATTAAAACACATTGCAGAATACACTGCTATCAAATAAAGGGGTGTGTAGAGCTGGAAAAATCATTCTATAATTTATGATATTAAAAACTAAAGATTGCATGTTTTTATAGCTTCTTGTCGGCACTGATAAAAACAAAACCATCTATAACTTCTCAGTTCTTGTCCCTTGTCTCAAAACGGTAAGCCGAGTATGACAAGCGTGAAATGTAATTTAGGCCAAAATATCTGTTGTAAGGTGGGTAAAAGAATGATCTTAGCAAGATTTTCTTGTCCTAATGACACAAAACAAAACACTGTCTATAAAATGAACCACTGAATTATTAAAACTGTCAAATTCTTACAGAAACCTGAGAGAAAATCTGTCTCTCTCTGTCAAATAAACACTGCTGTATTGTGATCATACATTGCGCTGTACCTGCTTTCTGTTTTCTATAAAATGTGTTTGGATTTGCAATGTAATTTCAAATAAAATAACAACAAGTTAGATGTTGACTCATATTGGGGGGATGAGGTCGTGGTGGGGTATCAATAATCAATCCCCCATTCTGACCCCTCATTAGCTTCAGCTTATGAACATACATTTTGGCTTCTGTGCCCCAAAAAAGACTCCAGTCAGCAGGAAATCGATTTTGGAGTGGGAGTGTTGGGGTAGGGGTTTAGTGCCTTCTGGAGTATGATGGTGCTCACCGCTTGCCCACAATGCTGAGACCCAGGCCGCGGCCCGCTCTCTTCTGAAGCTCCATGAAGAAAATGTCCAGGTTCTCCTCGTCTTTGTACTGATTCTCGTCACGGAAAACCGTCAAGCGCACCTTTGGGGGAGTCTGTCTCAGAGCCGTGATGGCATCCTCGTGGGCGGCGCTGCGCAGGTCCACCCCGTTCACCTGGACACAGCAACGACATCACACAGCAACACAGGGTTTACACGAGCACATCAACACACATGAAGTGCCAGGCTTAGACACGCACACCACCCCAGGGGCTCAAAAGCATTTGCCAATACTTGAAATATTTCAGGTGAATCCCTTCATGACAGCAGTTTAAGACTTATGTCTTAATGGAGCTCATAACATCATCAAGGCTTTTTATTTTTCTAACTATACAAACAGTACTAAATGCTCTTTGATGGATTTATGGTGAGAAAAAGTCTATATACCCAAGCAGCAATATTGTGATATTATGGGGCCATCTTATCTTATGTTAACAGGTACTGATTGTGCATATGAGGCTATAACGGTGATGTTGCCCTCCTCTGAAAAAGCTTTAAGTGTAATTAGTACATCCCTGCCTGGATTGGTGCCTGTGAAGACCTTTTTAAATCCTGGGTCTGAAGGCTGCATTAAGAAGTACGCAAGTCACAGACGGCAGAGAACAAACACAGCTATAGAATATAAAACAGTAAAGTTCACAAAAACTCACAGCATACAACTAAAGAACACTTGGCTGAGACATACACAATGTGAAATACAAATCCCTCACATACTAAATAATGTTCACACTGACCTTTTGTGCTTGGATAGCCTGTCCTCTGCAGCAGTCAATAAAACTGTATGACTGACCTCTCTCTAAGGAAAATGCTTTTGCTTCAATTGATTTGGACATCAATTATTTACAGGTGCTGTCAAATGGGACCTCCTCTTTGTATTCCATGTCCTTAGTCTTGCCTTCTCCAAACTCACTATAATTATTTCAGTTCACAGTGCTGACAGCTGTTTTAATTTTTTGTATTCTTTGTTTTAAAACTGAGAAACTTGGCACGTACAAAGCACTGACAAAGAATACCCATTGAAAATCTAGGACCTGAAATGAACGCACTGCACATACAATAACAATAAGAAAAATAACTCTTGAATCTGAAAGCCACACAGATTAACTTGTTTTCATCTCTCTTAAAAAAACGACACAAAAAAGGAATTGACTAGAACAAAAAAGTTCGGCCAACAGCTCAGTGGCATATTGAAGAGACACTCTCTGGAACATGTAGGATGAAAGCTGCCTTGCTGTCTTGCTTTAGCTCACAAGGTGAAAGAGGCTTTACTGTCATGCCGATTTGTCACAAGCCTCGGAAGCGCACGGGAAGCAGGCTTGTGCAGAATACTAAATGTGAACAACGTGCCACAGGAAACAATGAGACAACTGGAGCCACCATTCTCCAGCACAAAACAACAGCAACTTCTGCTGTGCATATTCCTTCAGCTGTTCTGCAACACTGACACCAAACCTACATCCCACTATGGGGACAGGAGCCACTGTGCCATGTGAGGGACTGTCTGGCAGATTAAATATTAGGACCCTCACTGTCTGTGGATATTATATCTCCCATGGCTATTCATTAAAGCTGTGTGGCTGCTCAACCTGGGATGCAGAATAAATTCTAATTGAGGCTTTCACAATTTATCCTATATAAAAACAGCCCCCCTTCAGTTTAATCTTCTTATTATGTCCTCTTTTGTCCACTTTGGGCTACTCCTGCAACATAGTTATGATAAACCGAGATTATTATTATTATTGTGGAAGGTACCAAATATAAGCATGCATTTCCACATTGCTTAAAGAATAAAACATACATGTGTCCTACAGTAAATTGCAGTAAAACATGCCCCACAGAACACTGTCTTTCAACTCTTTGCTGTTAAAGAAAAAGACCAGTCTTCAGTGAGTTCAGAAATTGCACTTTTTCATGAAAACAGTAGGTGGCACTGTTCAATAAGCTAAATACAAGGGAGAGCAAATATCCAAAGATCCTCTCCTTTCTCATAGCAGGAAATAAGTTAAATGAATTAAATGTAGCCAAAGCCTGTCTCTGAAAAGAGTGCGGGGTGCTCTTTATGTTATTGTACATAAGTGTGAATCATTGCCAGACTGTGCCTCCAAATGTGCACCAGGCTCACAAGCAAAACGGGGCCAGGAAACAAATGTGGAAATTGTCATTTTCATATATAGAGAAGCATCCATTACTGTGAGTGACTGTGTCATGCTCCCTGTTGAATTCCAGAAGAGCCAAAGGATCCTAAACACAGATCACAATATATACTATATTCTTTTAAATCTTACAGCCCTAGTTTGCCAAATTATTATATATATTTTTAAATCTCTATCAACAGTGCTGTGCTCTTTCTGATGGCAGGGCTCAATTTGTGGAGAGAGCTTACCCTCTAGAGACTGGGCCTTATGAGCTGAGGTTCACCGGTGCGATGCCAGCACTTGTCATTAGCTAATTGTGACCAGGAGTACTCAGCAGTGGCGCACAATTGGCCTAGCACCACCCGGGCTAGGGAGGAATAAATGGAATGGGTTTCTCTTGGCTTGTCGCCATTGAGCATCCCCTACTGGCTGCCTGGGCACCTGCAGGTTTGCAGTTCTGCTGGGTGGTGGTGGGGGACATAGTGATGAGCTGAGATGCATTAGCATAACTGGCAATTCTAAAACTTAGGGGCAGAAAACTTAAAATAATTGTCTATTCCACATTTAAATAAAAAGAGAGACTGGACCTTCCCTGAGTCTCACCAGTGCTCCTCTCACCTCAGATGTAATGTCAGGTTTGTTGTGTTAGTGTGAAGCTGGCCATTCCTCCTCAGGAAACGGCTGAACTGACATCAACACAAAACAGAGTCCCGCGGCAGAAAGGCAGTCCCACACAGTCCCTGCTCTACCAAATCTGCAAAAGGGCTCTTAAGAAAACATTTCTGTGCTGTTTTTCCCACCCCTTATGCCAGTTTACTCTGGTAACTTTACTGTAGGATTTTGACAGTTTTAACATGGTTCTACTATGGCTGTAACATAGTCTCAAAGTGATATTCAATGTGTTCAACTTGCCTTCACCCTGCTTTACTGGACTGGACCATGGTATACAATTGTAAATATTTGCAAGGCATGTTTACTATGTTGGACTATGGTTTATTCAAGGTATAGCATAGTGAAGGAATACATCTATGGCCTGCTGATAAACCATGTTCAAAGTACAACGATCTAATGGTAAATTTACCAGGATAAACGATCACCCCAAGCTCCCTGCGATCCTTCCCATTACAACAGCGTAACACAACTACATACACCCTTCATTGACCATGCCCAGACAATCTCCTTATATAGAGGTGGGATTAATTCTCTCTCCAAATGGATGGCTTATGATGGAAAATTCTTGTTTTCATATGTAAGAACTCAGCTGTTCCTCATCCAAACAGGGATTTTCCATGAAGCTGGAAGTTGATCCCTCAACATTCTGACTATATTACCTAGATCAATCTTTCCAATTGCTAAACCCTGTGCATTCAGAAAGGTTTGCAGGGATGGAAATGCAGAAGTATTTTAGCTCATGATGGACAAGATTAACTGGCACTGATAGAGGCACTGGGGGAAAAATAAACTACATAGCTAATAATTACAGTGTGTATTTGTGTCACATTCCCAGCAGGTGGAGCCATTGCACAGATATGTTTAAATTGAATGATAGGCCCTCTACTGATGGGCCAGTGGTACATGGGTAGTAAGCAGTAAGACTTAACTGCATAAAACAAGGTAATTTTCTTCATTCTTTTCATCATGAAATCAGAACACTTTTCTGTGACAATATCAGATCAAAGAGTAGTCTTATTAACAGACTCATTCACACCAAAAAGGCCAAGGTTTCTATGTGTGTTTAGTAAAGCCACTGAAGGGACTGAGTGGCACTTGCATGGAGGTAATCTGATTTACATATGCAGATATATATATCTCAATTGAAAATTATAGGTGCCCCCATCACCTCACTGTGTCTGGCAGTGAGCTGTCAAAAGCATTTATTGCCGGTATGACACTTTGAAGTACATAAGCAAGTCAGATGTAACAATATTTAACATATTCAGTTGCCTGTGATCCTGCTCTTTTATGAAGAATTGCTTAAATAAATAGACAGATTAGAAAGGGATAAAACGGTCATAGATTGTGCAAAATGTTTTTTAAATGCACACAGATACTCATGTAACTCATTTGTCAGAAGCTACCGTGGGGTTATCACATTGCCCACTGTTTTCCTAATTCATTTTTTTAAGTGTCTTTGTTGTCACACTACTTTAATGCAGGTGCATTGTTTGCCAAGAAATGTAGCAACGTAAAACTGTTGGTTGTTCAACTGGATCAATACATTGATTCTCCCCTATGGCTACATAAACAACTCTTGGTAGGTGTCCCATTAATGCTGTTCATCACACACACTCATGTTGTTTCAAACACTGCGGTAATAAGCATTCTGGGCTCTGCTTGGGCCTAAATTGATTCAATCCTGAACAGCTGGTTCCTGAAAAATGACCAGATGAGGGCGGTTCTGAACCGCAGCACTACAGGACTGGTGATCATTTCTAACCCGTTCCACTTTTATAAAAGCTAAAGACAGTTTAAAGGGGTGTAATCAAGTAAACACTTCAATTAAAGGACTGCATTAGTCTAGGTAATTAAGAAGGAAAGCAAAGCAGAGGATGCTAAAGAGCCCAAGGATCTATACTGAGACTCTCTGCTTTGAGCTGATGGACACCTGTATATTGCGTTAGTGGTCTGTCAGACCAGAGGGTGGCTAATTTGCTTCATGCGGTAATTAATTCACTATTTATATTTTCTTCTAAATTAAACAGCATCATTCTTAACAATACCACGGCCTTGCTTTCTTATGCAGTCACACCAGGGAAAGAGATGTGTATTGGGAGTCTTTTCTAATATGCAGTTTAACCTCATTCAATTCCAAGGCTGGCATTTGCGGAGGATATTTAATTTGCTGGAGTCAGAAAAAACCCATTGCTTAAGACTCCACGCGGTGCCATTAGTTCTCTGCAGTTCTACCAGTATCAATTGTTAAGCCGCAGATGTGTTGGATAATTAGCAAGTTTAAATGAAGAGTAAACTTAAAGTCTTAATGTGGTTTCTGTCCCTCAGTAAATGCTGTAAACAAAAAATAGAGCCATATTAAGTATATATGGTCAGTTTTATGATGACATGGTTTGAATACATTGTTTTATTGATCAGATTGATCAGGTTGGAAACCCCCCACCTCTGCAAGCTACTACTAACTGTCTGAAGCATGATGCTGCCAGTGATGACAAGACCCAAAGTACACTGTGTGCTGAGAGAGGATCATTGACTCCTTAGGGTAATCAAGCAGCTTCCTTTCAAAGGAACATTTGGTTTTACACTGGAATAATGTGCAGAGAAATACACACACACACATACACCCTCAGTCACACTCTTGCACACTTTCCAGATTACTGGAGATGTTAAAGAAAAGCTCTACAGAAACCACTCTGTTTTATGCTAAGGGATATCACCCATTTACAACAACTGCTACTAGAGTTAGGGGTCAAGTGTGAATTTAATTGAAATTCAGAAGTCAATTCCAATTAAAGCGTGGAATTGCTCATGATTTGGAATTAGAAGACACCACAAGGATTTTGACTTGGATTTTTAACTTTAATTTTGAAAGCGCATTTCAATACTGCTAAACAACTGCAATATGATGGTGGATTTTTTTTTCTTCATAAAACTGAGGAATGGTATTCTCAGTTTAGCCCCTCAAAAGTGACAACAACAGGTCCCATAACCGATTTGAGTGTAAGCTTCCACATAAATGAAGAGCCTTTTTCACTTTTTGCTCCTATTACTGTTCAATTACATATAATCATGTGCGTTTATATTAAAAGTCAATAGTTATTATGAATACTAACTCTTGAAGATAATTAATTAGAATGAGCATAGCATGATACCCTTCACAATGGAATAGTATTTGTTTCAACATGTAGAAGAGAATGTCTTGTCACAAAAAATGAAATTACCATTAAGTACATTTGTTATATTCTGATTTGTGAGCTTTCCACTTTTGTTTTACCAATAGCTCTTATTTCATAACACCATTTTTGAAAATATACATAGTTCTGAAATTAGAACAGGCTGGAGCTGGATTTTTAAAAAGTGATCTGCAGGAGGAATTGAATTAGAGGAATACATGTACAGAGGGGAATGAATTGGAGTTGATATGGGGGAATTAACCAACCCCTGGAATTGCAATTCAATGTGAATTGAAGGAATTGGTGTACAGAGTGAATTTAATTGGAGTCCATGTAATGGAATCGATTCCAACCCTGGTTGCTACAATGAAACTCTTATCCCTTAGGATCACTGGGGAACAGGCTATCCAGTTACTCTTCACAAGGAAAAGAAAATAGTAATAGACATTATTTTATGAATGTATGAAAGATGGGTTTTTCTTATCCTAAGCATGTTGGGCTTCAACAGTGTAAAGTATATTGAAGACAGCTCAAAACTACTTTAGATGGTTATCTAGTGAAAGGAGGTACCATTAGCCAAACACTCCCAGCTATTCATTGTAGGGGAATGACTAACATCACACCCAAATCTCACAGTATCCCTATGACATGGAGCAACACCCTACTCATAGACTTACATATATATATATATATATATATATATATATATATATATATATATATATATATATATATATATATATATATATATACACTCACCTAAAGGATTATTAGGAACACCTGTTCAATTTCTCATTAATGCAATTATCTAACCAACCAATCACATGGCAGTTGCTTCAATGCATTTAGGGGTGTGGTCCTGGTCAAGACAATCTCCTGAACTCCAAACTGAATGTCTGGATGGGAAAGAAAGGTGATTTAAGCAATTTTGAGCGTGGCATGGTTGTTGGTGCCAGACGGGCCGGTCTGAGTATTTCACAATCTGCTCAGTTACTGGGATTTTCACGCACAAGCATTTCTAGGGTTTACAAAGAATGGTGTGAAAAGGGAAAAACATCCAGTATGCGGCAGTCCTGTGGGCGAAAATGCCTTGTTGATGCTAGAGGTCAGAGGAGAATGGGCCGACTGATTCAAGCTGATAGAAGAGCAACTTTGACTGAAATAACCACTCGTTACAACCGAGGTATGCAGCAAAGCATTTGTGAAGCCACAACACGTACAACCTTGAGGCGGATGGGCTACAACAGCAGAAGACCCCACCGGGTACCACTCATCTCCACTACAAATAGGAAAAAGAGGCTACAATTTGCACAAGCTCATCAAAATTGGACAGTTGAAGACTGGAAAAATGTTGCCTGGTCTGATGAGTCTCGATTTCTGTTGAGACATTCAGATGGTAGAGTCAGAATTTGGCGTAAACAGAATGAGAACATGGATCCATCATGCCTTGTTACCACTGTGCAGGCTGCTGGTGGTGGTGTAATGGTGTGGGGGATGTTTTCTTGGCACACTTTAGGCCCCTTAGTGCCAATTGGGCATCGTTTAAATGCCACGGCCTACCTGAGCATTGTTTCTGACCATGTCCATCCCTTTATGACCACCATGTACCCATCCTCTGATGGCTACTTCCAGCAGGATAATGCACCATGTCACAAAGGTCGAATCATTTCAAATTGGTTTCTTGAACATGACAATGAGTTCACTGTACTAAACTGGCCCCCACAGTCACCAGATCTCAACCCAATAGAGCATCTTTGGGATGTGGTGGAACGGGAGCTTCGTGCCCTGGATGTGCATCCCACAAATCTCCATCAACTGCAAGAAGCTATCCTATCAATATGGGCCAACATTTCTAAAGAATGCTTTCAGCACCTTGTTGAATCAATGCCACGTAGAATTAAGGCAGTTCTGAAGGCGAAAGGGGGTCAAACACAGTATTAGTATGGTGTTCCTAATAATCCTTTAGGTGAGTGTATATATATATATATTTTTTTTTTGTGTCAACATTTTAAACGATACTTTCATTGATGTGAAATTTTGTTTAACTTTTGTTTCTTTTTTTCCCCAAGACTATTCAGCTCCTCCATATTCTTCTCTTTGGCTCAAAAGCATGTCTTTAGAAGTCAGTCTTCCTGGCATGCTAGGTTAATGTGGCAAATATCAGTGTAAACATAAAATAATATGGATTCTGCCAGATGCATGGTATGAAGTGAGAAATCAAATAACAACAAGGAACAAGTGCCTTTTTAAGTCACTTGCTGTTAGTTTTAAAGGAGGGAACAAAATGGTGGTCTTAAGAAGTCTGATAATCAGTCTGAATAATTACTGGGACTTTTTCTGCTGCATGGACACTCCCAAATAGACACATATTGGAGGCTATCACCTCAAAAAGGAAAATAAAACAGCAAATGTTTATTTCTGGGGAAACAAATTAAACAAAACACTTCTCATTGTGAAGGCCAACCCCTTCCAAACTGCCCAGAGAGGCAAATGTCCATAAACAACTTACAACTACATTTCCCCTATGTTCTTCCCTTAAATGTTTCCTTGAGTTTAAGTCTGTTGCACACAGCACCTCAGCAAAGAAAAAATGAATACGCTAACAATATGCAATTTTTTTATTCAGTAATGGCTCTGTTAATAAAAGTAGACAGTTTGGTCTACTTTGTATATGTTCTAGTCAGTGACTTAATGCCCTCAAGAGTTCTTTGAATGCCCGCCTGTCTGCATGCACAACACGAGTCTACCAGAGACTTGGCACTTCATTTTCTAAGGTTCTCCTAAATTGGGTTTCCAGTTAAAACATCTAAGGGGACATCTAGATCAGGAAACCTTGTCACACATCCAGATATTAAGTGCCTTGTCTTCTCAATTCAACAACTGACAAATGAGTCCAAATGCAATGGAGAAAACACAGAACAGAGCCTGTCAATCATATATGCATCTTGTGTAGCTTCTCCTACTGTGTAGAGACAGGACCATTGGAGTAACACTGTTGCCTGAAGCTTATTACAAGGAAAGTACTACAGAAATGCCAGAACTGCATTAGCTTCATTAGAGCTCAGTGCTTCTCTCTCTCCCGTTTTTATTTTTGCTAATTTATGAGCTGTTTCGTTGTGCTTGATTGATTCGGGTATATTTCAGAGACTCAGATTATTAAGGGCAGTGTATGTGACCCTCCAGATGTAACTTCAAACTTGCGATCCTGTACCCGGTTCAAAATTAATTAAAAGCTGCCGGGAAATGCATTATTAACATAGGTGTCCCATGATGGGGATAACCACAACATGCCATCATGGTGGTGTACATTAATAAAGCAGTTCAATGAGAGGACTAGTGAACGGATGTATAATGCCTCCAAACAGTGTTGTACAGATCAAACAATCTAATCACAGTTGTTATTTATAATAGATGTATCTAGTGTCTGTACTACATTGCTGATTGACTTGAGACTTTTCACTTTTTCTTTCAGAGCTTTGCTTCTTATTGCTTCCATCTTCCTCTTGGAGTCTCTTTTGATTTTATTGCAGATTCTCTATATATTTGTTAGGGATTTTAGGCAACAATATTCAATTTATTATCAGAAAGGTATATATATATTTGGAAAGACAGATGCCGAAGGGTTTTAGTTATCACTGCCATGGTTATTCTTATCTAAAAATAAATTGGCCTCTTTGGAGGAGCTGAAATTTGAGAAATAATAGAGAAGGCAATGGGAGAACCAGGACTGAAATGAAACAAAAAATCTGACACTTAAAAACCTTGTGGAAAACCAAGGAATCTAACACAGCCCTGAGGGTATGGTATTATTGTTTGCTATTTTTTCTTCTCTCTCAAAACAAGACAGATCAAACTCAAGTAAAAATGAGACAGCAGTGACGTTCGATTGGCCACTGCACTGAAACTGTTTGACCTTTGCTGGGAAAGTGCTTGGTCTCTCTCAGGGTCCAACACTGACCTAGACTGGCTTCAGCTCTTACCTCCAGGATCTGGTCTCCTGCCCACAGTCTCCCATCTCGAGCAGCGGCCCCTTCCTCATACACCTCATGGATGACAATGGCATCCTGGAAGGAAAAAATACATTCTTATTACCTACCTAAGAAAGGCCTTCTTACCTAAAATACAGAAGCATGTCACCCTGCTTTGCAAGACTTCAGATTTCTTGGAACTACTTAACGATGTAGCATTACACTGCCTTCTTTTAAAAGAAGAAAGCACCACTTTGCCAGGCGAAATTCCTAGCAATGTTTTGTTTAGGTTGAATTTCCATTCTGCCAAGTACAGTGTTACAAAACTGTAGTAGAAAGGTCAGTATTTGGCTACACGTTTAGTGGAAGAGTGAAGATTGTGTATATTTTCAAACCAATTTCCTAATGTAATGCTCTTGGGAAAGTAACCGTGTTTACATATGTTCTATTTTCTGGTTGTTCAATTTTTCACAACATCTGGGATGCTTATCCTGTGTGTGGAAGACAACTCAAAACATATTCATTCATATTGTTTGACTCCTAAATAAGCAGCATTGCTATGTATTCCATACAAAGAAAGATACATTCCATAGTTGTATGAACGTAATTTTACAATGCTTTTGAAAGCGTCCTCTGGAGTCTACCAGTTGGTGTTGCAACAATCACTTTTCGTTGTCTTGTCTCCATTGTTTGAATGTTGCCACAAAGGTCTTTTGTTAGCTGGGTTCTTATTTGATGGAATCTACACTGGCTTTGTGACCCCTTAATTGTTTAATTTCCATTCATTTTTGCTATTGATGCTAGAAAAAGCTTGAGTTGTACTGAGAAAATGTGGCCTCCAAATCATGGCTGATGATTCTGTAGAAAACTAGAGACCGCCAATCAGAAGCATTGGGAGACAATTACAAACACAAGAGTGCAGGAAAGGGCCATTGATTAAAACCAGCCCAATAAACAAGTGAAAGCAACAAAAAACACCAGAAACTCTCCTATGTGACACAAACGCTACTCATCACAATCAAAGAGCATGATCGGTCAGTTCCTTCCATCCAGGATCACAAGTAGGTTCTATAAACAAAATCAAACGCCCCTGGAGTCCTATCTAGCTTTTTTACATTCTCCCTCTCCCTGGATCACCGTTTCATGCTGGATTATGTAAACAGGGTGAGAACCACTACCTCACTGGATTTATTCTCTTAAAATTCCAGAGGCGTGCAGTCAGCTACGGTCTCAAAAACTGCACTTGCAATATATTAAAGCCAGAGATTAAAGGGTATTAAAACATATGGAAAACAAACTTTCTACTCTCGTTGTGTATTTTATTTTCAAAAGAAATCCAATGTAAGAAATGACATAGCTGGCAAATTAAATAGTGTAATGGTTGGATTGACACTGAAGGAGACTGCTTATATTGCTCTCAGACTATTTTCTTATTTGCAGCAGGCCAACATTACAACATTATAAGAACAAAGTTTCTGGGTCTTGACAGCTATTTCTTTTTTTACAGTATTTAAAAAAAGCATTCCTTCTACAGCTGTTTCAAATCTCCTCCTAAGCCATTTCATACAGTCACTTAATATGGTGATGTCACAAAGTAACTCATGTTGTCCTATAACAGTCCCTAGATGTTGAAGTGTACCTCAATGCTACTGAGATGTTGCCTGTGAAAAGAGCACAGACTTTTCCAGAATCCCACGTGAGACATGGAAATAATTGGATCAGCTGGGTTAGCACACTGAGGATGTTGAGATGTGGTGATAAAATACTAAAAGTGTGCGACAGAAAATGTCAAGGTGTGAAAGTTATGTGTGTGTATGAGATATATTTGGTTTGCTGTTTATTGCATTAACTCTGCTTGCAAGAGCTCTTCATGCCCCAATCAAGATAGTACTATAACATTCAATACAGGTAATGGTAAGTGCATAAATTTGCATACACCTAATTGTAAATGAGGGGTTGGCATGGGCCCTTTTTTACTGCACCTTGTAGTAGGTTGGTTGATGTAGGATGATTACTTGCTTTTAACCAAATAAAATGAGTTAAGTAGGCAATATTTGCATCTTGACTACCATGCAACAGTGTGTGCATCCATTCAAGGTTTTGGTGTGGTTTGGAGCCCGATAATGTCCCTAAACACAAGCCAAACTAAAAACTCCATTAATACAATCAGATAAACAGGATTTTAAAATGGCAGAGTTCATCTCACCAGCCTTAACCATGCTAACATCGTTTATGATAAGCTAGATAACAGTGGGGATAAAAGCCCCCCACTAATACAAACATCTTCAGTTCCATTTTGTTTCTCCTTTATTTCTTAGAGAAATTATATTGATTGTCTTATTTTTCCTTTCTAAGTTGTATTTCAGTCACATCGCCACGTAAACCCATAATTGTCAACACCATTATATATGCACATACATGCATAAGATTCTCCACATTGATTAAAGTACTTAACAAACTACTGCTCCCCAAATTCGGGTCCCTAGTATCACCCCTTACTGAAAATCATACCATTACTGAAAACGTAGGTGTTCAACACCGTTCTTGTTAGGTTTCCAAAATGAGTGGAATACAGTAGTCCACTCCACAAACTCCGCTCAGTCTGACTACAGAGCACATCCTGATCCATTGAACAACACTTGAAAGGCTGTCGTAGACACGCAGGGCCTGTAATTATTTTTGTCCTTCCTCCTTAGTGTAGGGGGGCATGCGCTGCAGCCTGTAATCTTACACATCCACAGCTGATTTAGCAGTGCAGTTGCTCAGACTGTTGATCCATTTAATCCCCTCTCAGCATCCCCATGCCTGACAGCAATCGCTCCAAATTGACTTCTTAAACATGGTGTTCAAAACCAAAATACTGATGAATTCAGCTCCTGATGAGGGGGGAGGACACTTCCTGCTTGGTCAAACTGAAGAGCTACAGAAAGCAAATAATAAGCGTTGCATCTCTCCTGCATGTATGAAGCGGATTGAAGCGCTTTTTCCACTCAATCTGCCTGGAGCAATAACTGTCAGGAGCCCACAGTGCTCTCTGCAGCCATGTGGATCGTAACTCCCTGTACCATTCAGATTAAATCAGACAGGACCTGCAGCTGTATTCAGAAACTAGACAGATACCTAAACAAACCAGGTGACCACTGCAATTTCAGAGAAGGAAAATATTCTCTCCATTTAAAGGATTGCCTCACTTGCTTATCATTAGACTATGGGGATAGGTATGACATGTATGTGTAGGCATTTCAATAAGCTATGTCATGGGCTGTGGGTATGTTGAGAAGCCTCCTCAGAGAGCAGTAAGGAGTAGGCCGTGCATGCCTCATTGGATTCAGGCTAAGCAACTGGCCAGGTATTTGAGATCTCTGATACGCAGTTCTCTCCTTGATGTAATAAGAGGTTTGCAGCACTGGATTGTCATTGTAGAAGGACCTAGTGATAGTCCAGTAGTCATCTATCTACAAATATTTTTTATAGACATTGGTGCCACAACTTACAATGTCTGTTAAGGTAGTCAGAGACTGACATCTTTGCTATAGTCTGGACAACCAGACATTAACTCTATGTACATATATTCCCAATACATTCCTATCATTATTTATACATACGCTCTTTAGAGACACTTATGTGTCACATCCAAGGATTAACACACATTAAAGGGTACATATGTAGTGATCACAAATGTACAGCCAATTCAATACATCAGGTGTTCCTGATACAATATCAACCAATAACAGCTTACTATTTACTAACAATGCATAGTTTAAGCTGTTCAAAGTCCTTAAAGCTCACTAAGCTTTGCTCCACTAGAGTTCTAAAATGGTGCTGGTGCTTTGATGTCATGTCATTGATACACGTATATATGCTGTATACAGAAACTAGTGTAAACAAAGTACTGGAAAATACTGAGATTGTGATAAAATAAACAAATTTAGCATAATGTGGATGAAGAAATACATTCAGATTCAACAGCTGGATACTTGTATGAGCCTTTAAGGGCAGACTATTGAAATTAATGAATAATGAGAGTGACAGTGATGATTTGGTAGATTTTTATGTCGAAGGTCTACCGGCACATGTTTTATAGAACAGGAAGTGGGAAGGGACCTGTTCTGAGTGACGTGCGCAGTGGCCAATGGCAGCTTTGATAGAGTGACGTTGTCGATCGGGTTCCTATGGAAGTGGGCAAAAACCACTCCCCCTTGGGCAGTGCTTCCGACTTGAAAGATAACTGACCAAGAATGCATTTGCAAAGAGCATGAACTTATGTATGATGATATTAAGAAAGTTTACAAACGAAAGGAGGCCATTCGACCCAACGTGCTATTCAGTCACTAGACCTAATACATTTCAGAAACATGCACAGTTACAGTTAGTGGACAGTTACCTAGAGATGGTGTTCACTGATGCAATGATTGCATATCATGTTTGGTGACCTGCACCAGTGGGAGAACTATCAAATCGGTAAAGTTCCACAAAGTAAACAGATGATTATTAGTGTAACAATCTAGTTTTGAAATATTCTATAATATAAAATTATATTAGTAGTAATTATACACATTTTAGATTTTAGACTTAAAATCCTCGACCATATTAGTCTCCTTATTTGATATAAAGCCAGTGACATATAGCCACATCAAAATGTTTACCAGAGAACTCGAACTTTCCAAAACCACATGATACCACTACAATCCTCCTAGCAGTATAATTTAGGCCTGGTGTGGAGTTTATTAACACATGTGAGTAGATTTGAGGTAGAACACAAACACATGGGGCAGGGTTGAAACTTTATTTAAACTGAAGAAGACAAAATAAACATGTAAGCTAGTAGGGATATTAGAAAATTAGTAAACAGCAGGTAGAATGTAAAAGTAATATTTCCAATGATTGTTTGTAAGCAGAAGAGGTTAGTACAGTCCAGTACCCCAGCTGATTTCAGTATTGAATTCAGGTTTATTTTGGACAGTTCATAACATTTCAGTCAGGGGAATAACTTTTATTTCTTTATGTATTGATTTACGTTCGGTAATAACCCAGTATGAAACCCATAACACAATGCCTGGGGCAATCAAAACCAACCTGCAAGTTAGCACTGAAATCTAGATGATGAGATTTGCTGACTGCAAAATATTAAACTTGTTTCAAGTTTTTGAGGAGGCTGAAATTGATCATCCAATCCTGTAAAATCTCATCTGACAACATCACAAATACGGGGCCTGGGAAAACCCTGTCACAGAATATTGTATCATGCAGTGTGTGATGGGCCCCAGAGACACAGTGTCTAGAACAGCGATCCTCTGAGCCTTCTGCTGTATTTTCTTTTTGTTCTTCGTCAATGCTTGTGTAGTCATGAAGTTTATTCCAAGTGTGAATACAAGTTACAAAAGTTTAAATGATAATACTTGTCTTTCAGTGATGGATACATTTACTATTGGAACACAATCATCTGAACAGTTTAAATAGATCCAGAAATCGGTTGCGTCACCTCTAAAGGAGTTGCCCAAAGGAGAGAACACTTTTTCCTGGGTTCTGACAGTCTTCAGTCAAGAACCCTCCTATAACCAGTAATAGTGATGTCTGGCAGACTTTGAGGAGAGAAAATATCAGTCACACAGACTAATAGAGAGACAAGTGCAGACATTAAAAGGGAGAGAAAAACAAGGATAATGCCTTCCAACAATGAATTCAGCTCTTTTTTTTTTAATATTGGGCTTTAAATGGAAATCACTGACCTCCCTGATAATACAGATACAGGTCCTATGTAGCTACAGTGAGGGACAAAAGTATTTGATCCCCTGCTGATTTTGTACATTTGCCCACTGACAAAGAAATTATCAGTCTATCATTTTAATGGTAGGTGTATTTTAACAGTGAGAGACAGAATAACAACAAAAAAATCCAGAAAAACACATTTCTTTGCATGTTAATGAGGGAAATTAGTATTTGACCCCTTCGATTTAGTACTTGGTGGCAAAACCCTTGTTGGCAATCACAGAGGTCAGACGTTTCTTGTAGTTGGCCACCAGGTTTGCACACATCTCAGGGGGGATTTTGTCCCACTCCAGTTTGCAGATCCTTTCCAAGTCATTAAGGTTTCGAGGCTGACGTTTGGCAACTCGAACCTTCTGCTCCCTCCACAGATTTTTCTATTGGATTAAGGTCTGGAGACTGGCTAGGCCACTCCAGGACCTTAATGTGCTTCTTCTTGAGCCAGTCCTTTGTTGCCTTGGCTGTGTGTTTTGGGTCATTGTCATGCTGGAATACCCATCCACGACCCATTTTCAATTTCCTGGCTGAAAAACACCCCCAAAGCATAATGTTTCCACCTCCATGTTTGACGGTGGGGATGGTGTTCTTGGGGTCATTCCTCCTCCTCCAAACATGGCGAGTTGAGTTGATGCCAAAGAGCTCGATTTTGGTCTCATCTGACCACAACACTTTCACCCAGTTCTCCTCTGAATCATTCAGATGTTCATCGGCAAACTTCAGACGGGCCTGTGTATGTGCTTTCTTGAGCAGGGGGGCCTTGTGGGCGCTGCAGGATTTCAGTCCTTCACGGCGTAGTGTGTTACCAATTGTTTTCTTGGTGACTATGGTCCCAGCTGCCTTGAGATCATTAACAAGATCCTCCCGTGTAGTTCTGGGCTGATTCCTCACCGTTCTCATGATCATTGAAACTCCAGGAGGTGAGATCTTGCAGGGAGCCAGAAATCTTGTTGATTGATAGGGGATCAAATACTTATTTCCCTCATTAACATGCAAATCAATTTATATCTTTTTTGAAATGTGTTTTTCTGGATTTTGTTGTTGTTATTCTGTCTCTCACTGTTAAAATACACCTACCTTTAAAATTATAGACTGATCATTTCTTTTTCAGTAGGCAAACGTACAAAATCAGCAGGGGATCAAATACCTTTTTCCCTCACTGTATACTGAATACATTAGCATTTATATAAAACATTAATTAAGAGGAAATCCTGAACTTCTTCACAAATAGAAGTCACTCTCCCAATGCAATGGAGCTCTCAACTCGGCCCCTACAGCCACACATCAGCAACAGGCAAAAAGAGGAAAAAACAGGCAGGAAATAATCTGACTTTTCTTTAATCACAGGATTTGCTACAAGATAGGAGTTTGAAAAAGGTTTGAAAATGTTTTGCCACTTATATGCCAGTATAAAACTGTGAATTAGTAGTCAACCCAACTTGCTTCTACACGTCAGCTCTAATCGTTGATAATCAAAGACACACCGGTCGCCCTCTGAGAATTTAGCTTAAGGGCTGGTGTTAATCTCCACCCATTTACAATGATGGGAAATTCTTACATTTCTAACATACTGTGGTCAATTCATGATATCTGCAACATAAACACAATGACATGCTAGTTTAAGTATATGTTACATTGATGATTGAAGTATGGGAAGAGACTGGACAGCGGAGGGTTTTAGTGTAGGATTTCTCTTTAATTAAGATTTTTCAGAAGTATTAGGTGCTTTTTTAACGCTGAGGCTAATTTAGTCTAAAGTCTCCCACACATGAAACGGATTCTTCCTCCTGAGGACAAGTACTGAAATAAAGGTCTTTGTTGGGGTTCTGAGAGGTGCTGGATGATGGGTAATTGGATTCTCTTGGCTTCATTTGCACATCTCTGGACTCCTCACAGTATAAAAGTCTCTCCCAAAGCTATGATAAGATGACAGTAATGATGAAGCCAAGTTTTATTTATTTTTTTCAATTGTTTTATTTTCTCTGCTTGGATTTGGAAATAATTTCTCGAAAGCTGCTGGAAGGAGAGCCTTTCTTGTTTACTTCATGAGGAAAACACTTGTCCCCAAGGCAAGCCCACTGAAACCCGGAGGTGTGGAAAACATTTTTGTTTTGTTCACAATTCTGTTCTTTTCATGGTCATGATAAAACACCCCCCAAATTTAAGGCCATCATCTTAATGCTAGGTCCACTTCCCCGAATAATAAAGTAAACTGGCTGGCAACATACCATCCCTCTCCTTGGAGTCTAAAGCCACTGTAGAGGGATATTGCATACATTATTTATGAGAAAAAAAAAAAATCTGGTATATATAAATACCATATATACAGGGCAGCATGGTATCGCAGTCATTAGCACTCCTGGGACAGAATGTGTTACTTACCAGTTGTGTGTCTTTGCCACCCACAATGCTCAGCCCCAGGCCAGACCGGCCCTTTGAGATCTCAATGACAGTCTCCTGTCCTGGGACAATGGGGCAAGTTGCCGGATCTACAGAGAGGGAAAGAAAACACAGGGACACGTTTTTGCATTTTCCCCTTAGGTTTTACAACAGATTTAAATCGTGTGGGATGTGCATGTACAGTCTTTGAAATTAAAAGTGCTTTTAACTACATTAAATGTTATGTTTCAAGTCCAAGGACTAATCTTATTCACAAAGCCACCTCCTCCTCCCCAATGTACATTTTTATCATTTCTCAAATATTTGTTTTGGAGCATTTAAGATGAAAGCTCTGTTCAATATGCCTGACATCTGTTCAATTTTAGCTTCTAAATATGATGAGTTTAACACAGAGAACCATACAAATGAGTCATTGAAACCACTATGTATTTTCTTTGCCTTTGTGAGAACCATTGAGTGGAATGCTAGAAAATGACACAAAAGTGCACACAAATAGTAGAAACATACTGAACATTGAAGTAAATCACTATGCATTTGTGGTGGTTAGTGTCTGAAGTGGAGTCATTTCCCAGTCAGTAGGTACAGTAGGGGAGCACAATTCAGTCCTTAATGGCCAGAACCTATGAAGTTTTCTAGGCCACTTTAACCCTTTATTAGTAAGACATGGGCAATAAAATAAGTAATAATAAGGAAATAATAGGTTAAAATATTTAAATAACAGGGTGGAATGAAAACCAGAAGCACTTGTGGTCCTTGTCCCTGCCCACCAAAGAAGATCAGATCAAAGACACCTTTTTGCTGAACTTGGTGTACTAAAGTGTATTACATTCAGATCCCGTATCGTACTAGCTGTGGTTACCCCAGTGATATTTCACTTAATTGATTCTGACAGTAGGTTTATGCTGTGTTCTGTGGCTGCTCAGACCATTCAACTTTGTATTGGTATTTTGTAATTAAGTAATTAATGTATTTTTACAGCTGCCTGTAAGTTTATAATAGTCTATTATATGCAATTTATATAACTATCACTCATAGGTCACCTTTGGCAAAGGTGTGACCCCAGTCCAAAAATACCAATAATTATGCACTATGTATGAGGGGTGATGTCACCATCCAAGGGAGCAGCAAGTGGCTTTTGAAGGAGCCGCTGAGCTGCAGCATACCTCGGGTGCAGTACTCAAAGTCTGGGGTGGTGCAGGAAGACGAAAGCGCAGCAGGGGGCACCGTAGTTCTGTCCAGGGTACCAATGGGCAGCTTTGTTGAGCTCTTGGACGTTTTCGGGATGCTGGCAGCCTAGAACAAATGGACAAACAGAGAGTATTTGCTCTTGATGTCTTGTGTCCGTTGGTCCCGTCAATTGTAATCCTTTAATTTTTTTATTATAGGCATGGTCTGTCAAAAGCCTGTTGGATTTGGCTAATGTAAAAGAAAGACCTGGTTTCAAAGGTCTCCAGGTTAATGCATCCACATCATTCAGAGCAAACAAGCTGAAAGACACATTTTGAACAGGTTTTTGGCAAAAAAAAAAAAAAAAAAACATATTTTGCCTGTGAAGAAAAAAATCTCACTGGGCACTTAATCAGACATAGAATGCTGTAAAACAGAGGAAAAATCTACCTTATTTCTATTTGTATTGGCTTGACTGAAAAATACATTTTTATCTCAATCATTTGAGTCATGACCAGGGATTCTAAAATTAAATACATTTGTAACACTGGCAGGAAACTGGCCTTCTGTTCACTCTGATCACCCCTGAGTGATGGTCCAGCTGTGTGCTTGGAGGTAAGAATATATGTGTGGATAGAGCTGGCCATCAGTCAGGTATCCAGTGTAAAAATAAATCAGTCCCAAAAAGCAATAGGAGAACTAACTTCAACAAGTCAGGCATGTTATGTTCACAGCAGAAGTCTGTGACACTAATGCCTTTTTTATTTTTATTTACTTGTTATATGGAAACCGAAATATATGTTGTTCTTTAAACCTACTCAATTTTTGGAATCAACAATTTTTTACCAACACACCTTATCTCTATATCCTGGGCACCAGCAAGGGAAAAAGTCATGCTTTTTCAAAAATATACCCTGTAAAATAATCCTCTTAATTTCACAATAGCACTGCTTAGAAATGGATGGCAGATGCATTTTTCACTAACAACACTGTAAGGTCAGCAAGACAGAGAGTTCCCTGTCATCTGGCTAGATGGGGCCAAATCCAAGACAAATTCCAAACCACCCAACAAAAGCGGTGTCATGTATACTGTGTAAACTCCACCCAAGGAAAGTCCCACACTCTCCGTTTACTAAGGCTATACAAACCAGGAAGAGAGCTGGCATCCTGGGAGCAATTTCACCATATTGAAGAATCCAAACCTCAAAATATTAGTGGACATGTCTGACCCATAGTCCTCTCCCCGTGTATCAAGTGAATAGTTAAAACAATGAGAGAAGAAAGAATTTTAGCCCTTTGCTAGGGAAGATTATTGCATATATATTAACCTGAAACTATTTTTACTTAGATGCTGTTATTGGTGGAGATGGCACATGTGGTTCTTCACACATGAAGTCATGATGCACATCCACATTTGGGAGAAAGGCTTTCAAACGAGTCTCAGTCAAACAAGATGTAACCTGACCATCCATTTCCTGGCAAGATTCTCTCGTGTAAATGTTCTCTGTACACAGAAACTACAAGGTGCAGGATGAGGCTATAATAATACAGGTAGTGCCTTCACTTACCACTGTTAAGTCTACCTGTTCAAGAAGAGGTTTGCCAGAACTCTCGCTCCCAGTCGACATTGTCTTCTCTGATGGCTTGATTTTCTGGAAGTGGTAAAGAGAGCATGCAGTGGTGAAAACAAGCTCCTTGTTAATACTGTATTCATGTAGGTGCTGCAGAAGTGTTTCGGATAAGACTGGGTACCAGTGTCAGTGACAGACAGATCACAGAGCTCAGCCATCAGTCTGTTTATAGGAGCAGGTGATGGCTCATTATTTTCTCAATTGTGCTCATTTAGAGTGAGTAGGACAGTGTTGTATGCTTGTATGCGTGGTGTATGTAGTTTTCCATCATTTTGCTTTCTTCTTGAAAATGGGTTTAAACAAGGATGAATGATTGCACTGCCGTGTTTAAAATGAAGGCTTGGAGTGCACACCTGAGCTTGTCTAGAAAATTGCTGAGTGTTGTGTTCTCTACAGCAAAATGATCAACCGAATATAACTGGTTTATTATTTCCCTTACGTCTCTAAAAACTTTGACCAACCAAATAAAACAATGTCTGCTTTGTGGATGATATTGTTATTATTTAGTTTTTTTGACAAAAGAAAAACAATGACACACACACCAAAAAAAAAAAAAAGCTGGTCTTAAAACAGGGCAATGGGCGTGTCCAAGGGTCAGACTGCAATGCAACATTCATTAGTCACTTGCAGGTTGGTCTTTGAAAAAATAAAACAGTTCCTCGTTTTGCTTTTTCACTCAGTAATTTGAGAAAATAAATACATGTCAGAAGGTGCAACAAAAGGCTTCCTGGCCTGGAAAGATAAAATCAGTCACCTGCATCATGTCAGGAAAATTAGACATTTTGCTAAATGTATTCTTAGCTTGATCAAAGAGGTGCATGACCCTTAATGAGTGAGCTCATAACTCACAATAAGGGAGCTAGTGCACAATTCAAGAGTTAGAGCTGACATGCAATGGTGCTTCTATAGAACAGATAGAACAGTTATTATGAAGTTGAATAGAGAAAAGTGATCATGGTTCTAAGAATTTCTCCATGACTGATCCATCTATAT
The DNA here is from genome assembly GCF_036373705.1 of Amia ocellicauda. Taxonomy (NCBI): domain Eukaryota; kingdom Metazoa; phylum Chordata; class Actinopteri; order Amiiformes; family Amiidae; genus Amia; species Amia ocellicauda. The sequence goes on from NC_089868.1 coordinate 8,050,586, forward strand.
TTCTAGTTGCTACTAAGCCTAATGGAGGAGGAAGACTGTCTCTGATGACTGCTCCGGTACATGGTGTTTCTCCAGTATCATCACTTGCCTAAAAGCATCAAAATATAAACGAGTTGCTTTCACAGAACATCGGGTCACCAGGACTAGGCCGCTATTGTGCTGCTTCCAGCTACTATAATGTAATCGCTTGTGGCTCTGTGAAAGAGCAATGGAGTGTGACATATAAATTGCTGGAAAATCTATACAAACAAAAAAGACTGCTGAAGATTGTTTTCATACTATGCTATATAATTTTCCACAATGTGAATGGATAGATGAAATTGAGTTCACTGAAAATTGCCTATGAGCCGTTTTTAGCAGAAAACAGGAGGTAGTGTTATCTGAAAAGAAAATACACTGACAACAACACTCTCTTGTGTTTTTTGGTATAGGGGGCTGGGGGAATTAAAACTCTACTCAATTACTCTCACTTTGACGAATAAAAGTGAATTCAATCTTCACTGTTTTTGCAAATGAATTTCCCTAATATCTTATGGCTGTAGGATACATCCTGAGTTGTGTGTGAAAGTTTTAATCGGAAAAGCCACAGCAGAATTCTTAACACTTGTCCTTTTCAAACCTTCCAGGAGGAGATAACAAATGTAGCTTGGCAAAAAAAAAAACTGACAATCAACATAGGTTTTAGTATTACATGTTTTCAGATATTCAAGAATAAAAAAAGTGATTTCTGCTGATTAAGTGCTGGATACAGAGTTTATTATAATCATTACATTAAGTAAATGAAGCTCAACCCTAGTTGACCAGGACATTCTTTCCATTCAACATCACTTCAAGCTGATTTGTGTCTGCGCTCGTCATCTCTCACCTTGGATGTGGACTCTCCCTCACGGAGGCTCTTCAGCACCACCTCCATCCCAGAAGGCTCTGCACTCAGATCAGATACCAGACTGCTCTGCTCCTGTGGATAGGAGTGAAGGCAATCAGTTTTCACTGCACAACAAACACCATAGAGGTGCAGGTTAATGGAGGGGCTTTTGAACTTCGATGATCATATAGCAATCCATAAACCATCTCATACATTAAAACAATGCACCAATGTAAAAACAAGTATAGAAATCTCTAAAAGGCCTGGATTAAATCGAAATTCCAAGGAACAACATGTAAGTAAATCTGTCATTAAAATAACATTGCATATGTCCTGTTGCCTTTCCTTTTGAGAAGGTTCATACATTTATTTTCAGACAGTAAGGCAGGTTCTTGCTTGTCAGGGTTGGGGAGTAAGGGAATACAAGTAGCGGCGTTATGTAGTCAGATTACATAATTTTGATACTTGTATTTCCGTTACGTTCCTCCTGTCAGACAAGTATTGTGATTACCGATACTTTTTTAAAATTGTAAGAGATTACTGATTACTTATACATAATTTACATCAAAGTGTACAAGTGTGAGGGAATCTGAAGGGGCCCGTGTGTAGTATTTTCACAACATTGTTTTTATTTATGCTCTCCATCCAAAGAGCGGCTGATTCGGCACCATTCTACAACAAGCAGCAGAATGGAGCTGCTAGTCAGCATCCCAGCCAATAAAACACAGCTCTACAACTGTGGCCGCTGTGGCAACATTATGTGTGAGCAGGGATTTAACTGTGGAAGTACAGGCAATTGCTAACTTCCAAAGAAAGAAAGAAAATGCAACAAATATTGAAGTGCAATACAAGATGTGCCTATGGGACAATGTACTGTCTGCTTCCAAGGATTAAACTTAAAATTAAAAAAAAAACATCTGGAGGTGAGATTTTATTTTTTAAATATGTGCAACTGTAATACAATTATGATTGACATGCGAGTAGAAAATATGCATTTTAATAACAATTTGTATGAAAGCATAATAATAAGCAAAACGGCAGCACCATAGTATAGTATAACCAAAAACGTTATCGATAGTTTGTATTTGCAATAATAAGTTATCCTATCTCAATTTAAGACACATCCATGTTTCTGTGCATTCTATCTGGTTCTGTGATCTTAATGAAGACTTAATATAATTCAAAAATAACAACATACAACGTGTTTATAGTCTAAAACAAAACAGTACTAACCAGTGTCGTGCTGTGCGGTGCTCTTTAACAGAATGTGCGTTCAGGGGATCCTCACATGTCAAACCTTTACACTTTTACAAACCGATAGATATCACTTAAAAGAAGGTAAGATGTCAATTATGTGTTAATTGCAGAAACAAGATGCATAACATTCGTCACTTGTTGATACTTAAAAATAACACCCTAATTGCATTGATTTCAAACTGTTTTCGGTGCTGGTGAATTGCAACCGGTGATAACAATACCATGGATAACAATACATGGCGTTTAAAGACCCTTTATTAAAACAAGTTGCTTGATCCGTGTATCTTCACAGATATAACAAAATAAACTGTAGTCTTTATAAGCATTAAACGTACTTATAATTTACAGACAAGGTACCTATTTAAGTTTTCAAGAAAAAGTGTTTCACGATATCAGTGATTAGCAGAAAATTGAACATTTTTGCATTAAAATGACTGAACGTCATTCACCTTCATTGACATTAACACATTATTGATGTGTCTGATTTATGTCGCTTTGTAAACAAAATAAGGGTATCAAGATCAGGCCCGGAGGCATGGGGGGGCAAAAGGGGGCAATGCCCCCTCAGTTGGAATATTATGCCCCTCACATTTTATTTTGAACCGGTTATTATTTGTCCATGTAGAAATGTCTTACGGTAATATGCATTCTTGTTACAAAACTGACGTGCATTGCGGCATTCTGTAATTTTACTACCCCCCCAGCGCACTTCGCCAGCAATTCGAACACTAACCCCCCCCCCAAATCAAATACCTACTTGTGGCCCCCCTGCCGAGTTCATCCTAGGGCCAGGACTGATCAAAATGCATGTTTTAAACTGAGGCAAATCTTAATTACCATTTTCATTGTTGAACTCAGCTGCTTTTGTTTTTTGATAAAGAAAAAAAAGTATTCCAAAAGTAATCTAAAAGTATTCTGATTACGTTACTGACTTGGAGTAATGTATTGGATTTCATTTTTCCTTGGTGTTGCACTGAAAACCCTGTCCTGTAAAAAGGGTAAAATTATACCATCTGCCTGTTCCTGCTCTGTAGTTTCACCGGAGTCTCATATCCCATTGTGAGTTCCTGTAGTTATTTGTCCTTTGATGTTTCTGCCTGTATAGTTACCAGTGAAGACATCTCCCTAGGCTTTTGGTGATTTTCAGTAGGGAGTAAACACTCTGCTCAGGTTTTCAATGAGATTTCCGTTTTGTCATGCATTAAAATATCCATTGACTTAAACCTGAGGTCAGAGGCTGATATTGTAGTACGGCTGTGCTGGTCCTCACCTTTACAAGTGACACTGTAGGGATATTCTGGTTGGGCGACAAATCCTCAGCCGTTGCGGGCTTGTCTGTAGATGTCACGAGCCCTGAAGTGTCCTGGGACTGAAGCAAAAAAAATTCCACAGTAAGGCTATGAGAGAGGTACCAAATTTTACTCTACATTAAGATAGCAGTAAAAAAAAGTTAATCACCATTCCAAAAAGAAACAATCTACATGACATTATTCTAAACACTATATAGTTATAACTCCCTGCCCCCTCCACCCTCTCTCTCTCTCATGTACTGCTACAAACACATTTGTAATTTATCTTTACGCAGATAAAATCCTGACAACCTGTGTTTTGTTTGGGATCCTGTCTTTTCCTCATACACTTTTCTTCACGAACATTTAATCATTTATTTATTTATTTATTTTAATTTCGGCACATCGATGTTGCATATAAGGGAAATAAGAGCATTTAACAAATACTGAAACCACCCCACACAGCATCTCTATGGTTAAAGGAAGAATAATGACGTGTAATTCAAAAAGATAACCCAAAGAGCATTTTATTCACACAATAGAATACAATTAATAAATAGGTCAGATAAAAGGAGCAGACAATAACATTAAAAACAGCTTTATGTGTGTATTTTGCAATTTAAAAGTAAATATCTCTGCATATATGAATTTCTCCCTCATATCCCTTCTTGTATGTTAATACATATTTGAATTAAATACACATAGGGGGTTTCAGCTGTAAACTCCTCAAAATGTATATGTTATAAATACTTTCTCCTACAACCGCCAGACCCGGAGTTTATTAATATGAATATTTATGAATATAATACATCTGTACTTTGTAATAACATCAGTCCTTGTGAAAGAGTTATCATCATGTTGATTCCTAAAACACGTAATTTTCTACATATCATTCATATATTATTATTATTATTATTTATTTTATTAGCAGATTTCCACATGATATAACTCTACTCTTGATCTCGTTGCAAACACAGGTCTCTGGATCAATGTCTTGATCAGTCACCTGTTTGATCATGGAAGCTAAATCTTTTGTATTAGTGCGGGGCACTGTAGTGATGAAAAGCGTGTTTTCTGCAGCTGTAATAAACTGAGCCATTTCAAAGTGTTTTTTTGTTTCATAATTCTTTCATATTTCAGGTTTATGCTATGTTGTATAAAGAAAAACGTAAAAGACGTATTTCAAATTTCGAGTTAATAAAATAATACATATAAACTGTTTTACATTGTAAAATATACTGCGTCAATATTTGTGCTATAGCCCTAATTTAAACACCCACCCTCTTCCCCGTCTCTCTCTATCCACTAGTTTTTATTATTATTTATTTATTTATTTATTTATGTATTTATTTATTAACTAAGAAGTTAAAACAAATGCAACAACATAAAATTACATTGAGTGACCACAAACTACAAATATTCACCTGGTGTACTGCACATTATGTTTACATGCTGGTTCCTCCCAATATGTATTACTGGAATATTAGATTAGATCATGTAAAAAGCTACAACTGCTGTAACTGTAGGATTTGATAAAAGTCTGTTTTGGAATCGTAGGTCATTAAAGAATATTTCATTGAAATTAGAAGAGACAGTGTGCGTGTGCAGTTTGTAACAATGTGGAAAATGCTGATGAATATGTAAATTGGTGATTAACTGAGCTGGTGATGAAACATGCGTGAGGAAAAGACGTAGACCCGTTTTGTTTACACTAAGAGACTGATATTTCTCTTTCAATTTGTAATGTCATTGGCTGTGTTTCAGTAATTCAAAATACGTTTTCACAGTGTTAAATTGTAGGTAGACAGGTATTTTTTGTTCCTAATGTTTAATTGAGCTGAGGACCATTGAAGTATTCTGCTTTATTCTTAATAAAATATGCATATGTTTATGATAGACCTATGTCTATGTATTCAGCTTTATTCTTAATAACAGATACATATGTTTATGCTAGACCTATGTTTGTTACACTGAAGTAATAACAGTGTAACATGCATATGAAGGGTGTGAATACTTCCGACTCCATTTGTATATTCTATATATGCTTTTGCACACAAAGGTGTTCAGAATGGTCCAGAAAGCCTTCTGAAGATAAGCATATGATTGTACGATCTAAATTATGCTTCTGGTGTAATTAAGGTACACTGTTGCTGTACCATGTTCATTTATTTAGAATGTGGCATGTAGAAACCACACAAACACATATAGCATTATACAGAATGCTTTCCAGTTTAGACAAGATAATGTACATTCAGAAGACATTCAGTGTCATGTTTTTCAGAAGAGCATTGCAAAAGATTACAAAGGATAAAATGCTGCTCAGCTCCTAAAGATGGTAGAAAATTATTGCACCCACTCAGAACTGTCAATTTCTTGAAGGATGCTGCCGAGTCAACTTCACTCTTTAGCTCGGTCCTTCAACACCCAGTTCTGTGCCCTGCATCTATTCAGTCCTCAGTCTGTAAGAATTTGCTCCCACTAAACCTTATATTTAAAAGGTAAGAAATTAATTTGCTTTATCTAGATATTTCTTAAACTGGAGGGCACCATACCTCATTGGAAGAGACTGAAGCAGAGGATGTTGGGAAGGGAGGGACTGCCATCTGGTTGATAGCATCTTCATTCCTTGAAAAGAAATGCATGGCAATTTAAGGCAATATCCAGTGCTTTATATAGGATTTGACAACTGCAAACAAAACCACTTCATTATTAATGGCCTGTTCCCTCAAGGGGAAGCTGGAATAATTCACCATGTGTAGTGCTCTGGATTGTGCCTGGGAGGTTCACCCTTAGACAAGCTGAAGCTGACTAACAAGTTACGCATCGCTGCGGGGGGTCTTCCAACCAGGCTGTGTGAGTGACCCATTACCAGATAGTAATCCATATGTGGCATTTCAGGTCAAGGGGGAATGACCCTCTAGGGAATTCTTTCTAGCAAACCATTTTAATTCTGAAAGACACCGAATGGATTTGGAAATCCACATTTGGGTAAACCACAGCAGTTTGTACAGATCAACAAGGAGATATGGGGAGGGGGGGTACAAAAAAAAAATTACATGAATTAAATTAAGGCAGCATTTTGTTCAATTATATAATTATGGAAAGAAATGTATAATCACTGTTGCTTTTAACGATAAAATGTCCTGGTTCTTAATAGACTTTACAATACAAAGATATCACACAAGGACAGTTATTATGAAGTGCAGATATGCTTACTTAGAGAAAGAAAAAAAAAAAAAAAAAAAAAAAAAATATATATATATATATATATATATATATATATATATATATATGTTATATGTTTAGCAAAGTAAAAGACAGAACTGATTAGTAATAATACAGATCCTGATATTAAAAGCTCTTGCATGCATATTTATTCAAATTTACCCTGAAATCTTTTTAACAGTCTCCAAACCATGTTATCCAATTCTTATAAAATAATACAAACAATTTAAGGTACACAAACAGAAAAACACATATTCCTTCAAAGCAGGTAAATTAAACTACCTTGTACAAAGATGCACAGAATCAAGGCAAGTCTAAAACACACTCCAGCCACTAGTTAATGACTAGCATACACCCTGAAAAACTAACACCAATGCCTTCATACCATTTGCACATAATATGTTTGAGTAGAGTTATCTGCTTACAACCAAAAAAATACAAAAAACAACCAAAATAAAAACATGCACATCAAACTGACAGATTCGCTCATGCACAGCTGCAGAGTACACATAAGACACAAAGATCAAACTAAAAGAAGAAAATAACACACTTTAAAAGGAGTATCACCCTGCACAACAAAGGCCAGGAAATGAAAAAGCTGGCATCTTCCTTTCCCAACTGTGAGGCAGCTGTCTACAACTGTGGGGAGTCCCTGTTTCTGTATTTTGTGACCTTGGAAGGAAGAAAACTGTTGTGCTGCATGCTTCTAGCTGACTGGATTCTCCTCTCTGCCCGTTTCTCTCTCTGACTTCTTCCTCCCTCTCTCCAGCCTGTCTGGTGCTTTCCTTTCTCCCTAGCTCCCACTTCCCTGAAGAGCCTGAAATTAAGGACTGCTTTCTCTGACCCAGGGAAAGATACAGCAGACAGACACGTTAGACTGCCGCTCCTCTCTTGTCTGTGATGAGGCTGGTCAGTGCATCAGACATTAGATGTCCTTCCTCCTCTGTCTGCACAATAAGTGACCCCCTTCCAATCACAGCTAATGTGTTCTTTTTTTTTTTGGGGGGGGGGGGGGGGCGAGAACATGTGAAAAAAATCTATTTGCCAGTTCTCTTCTCTGCTCTCACCACAGGCCATAAAACTTGCAAGGTTGACAAGGTCGCCACTGTATTGCTGTGCCGTGTTAATGGATTGGCAGGATCTCTGGGTTTGAGGTCCCTTTGGTACAGGTTGGGGATTCACCACTAAGTAAGACTGAGACAGTGATACCATACTTTTTTTTTTTTCTCTCTCTTTCATCCTCCCTTCCGATCTGTCGCTATGGTGATCTAGCAGAAATACAGTGAGGGAAAAAACTCTCTTAAAAGGAGTGCTCCTAATCTCAGCTCGTTACCTGTATAAAAGACACCTGTCCACAGAAGCAATCAATCAATCAGATTCCAAACTCTCCACCATGGCAAAGAATAAAGAGCTGTCCAAGGATGTCAGGGACAAGATTGTAGACCTACACAAGGCTGGAATGGGCTACAAGACCATCGCCAAGCAGCTTGGTGAGAAGGTGACAACAGTTGGTGCGATTATTCGCAAATGGAAGAAACACAAAATAACTGTCAGTCTCCCTCGGTCTGGGGCTCCATGCAAGATCTCACCTCGTGGAGTTTCAATGATCATGAGAACGGTGAGGAATCAGCCCAGAACTACATGGGAGGATCTTGTTAATGATCTCAAGGCAGCTAGGACCATAGTCACCAAGAAAACAATTGGTAACACACTACACCGTGAAGGACTGAAATCTTGCAGTTCTCGCAAGGTCCCCCTGCTCAAGAAAGCACATGTACAGGCCCGAGGAGAACTGGGTGAAAGTGTTGTGGTCAAATGAGACCAAAATCGAGCTCTTTGGCATCAACTCATCTCGCCGTGTTTGGAGGAGGAATGCTGCATATGACCCCAAGAACACCATCCCCACTGTCAAACATGGAGGTGGAAACATTATGCTTTGGGGGTGTTTTTCTGCTAAGGGGACAGGACAACTGCACCGCATCAAAGGGACGATGGACGGGGCCAAATCTTGGGTCAGAACCTCCTTCCCTCAGCTAGGGCATTGAAAATGGGTCGTGGATGGGTATTCCAGCATGACAATGACCCAAAACACACAGCCAAGGCAACAAAGGAGTGGCTCAAGAAGAAGCACATTAAGGTCCTGGAGTGGCCTAGCCAGTCTCCAGACCATAATCACATAGAAAATCTGTGGAGGGAGCTGAAGGTTCGAGTTGCCAAACGTCAGCCTCGAAACCTTAATGACTTGGAGAGGATCTGCAAAGAGGAGTGGGACAAAATCCCTCCTGAGATGTGTGCAAACCTGGTGGCCAACTACAAGAAACATCTGACCTCTGTGATTGCCAACAAGGGTTTTGCCACCAAGTACTAAGTCGAAGGGGTCAAATACTTATTTCCCTCATTAACATGCAAATCGATGTATAACTTTTTTGAAATGCGTTTTTCTGGATTTTGTTGTTGTTATTCTGTCTCTCACTGTTAAAATACACCTACCATTAAAATTATAGACTGATAATTTCTTTGTCAGTGGGCAAACGTACAAAATCAGCAGGGGATCAAATACTTTTTTCCCTCACTGTATGGCCTGCTACAGCTTTCCATTAAGCATGGTGACAGCTGACCTCCAGCACCCTGCCATCTTATTTATGGTATGTCCATTGTTCAATACATTCTCAAAAGGGAGGGGTGAGAAATGCGAGCCAAGACCTTTGAAAAGAAGAACGCTCTGCACACTGTTGCATGTGCGGCTCTGACTTAAACATCTGGGCCCCCAATGCTAAACACAAAGGTTAGGAGTGCTAATATGCACTTTCCTTCAATCCAACCCTCTAATTCCCAAAATGTTCACAGTACACCATGTTTTATCGAGGGTAGCAAAGCTGTGGTAATGTGTCATACGACACTAGATTTGCTTGGCAATGAAATTAAGAGCTTATGGGAAATTAATGACTCAAATGCAAATGTTTTTTTGAATTTCATCTAGACTGAGGATAAGCAGGGTTGTTTTCCCAAAATCCTAATGGCCTGCTTGTTGTAGGACAGGCCATCCAGCATTGGTCAAGTGATGGTGTGGCTGCATGCTTTGAGTCTCCTGTTTAGTGTCCAGAAAAACCTGATAATAATTGCAATTGATCTATACCACTTGATCACTCAAGCAATACTAATATTCTAGGTCAGTTGTGTGCCTATCAGATTCATACTATAGTACAATAGAGGGAAAGCTTAAACACCAAAACCTCTGTCAGAGACGTACAATGGCCTATTATGTTACAACAAGAAACAGGGAGGTTATTTTGCAGAAGGAAGCTTGTGATCTTGGATCTGACTTTCAATGGTGATCTTGTCTTGTCTAGGAGCGCTAATCGTGGTGAGCACGGCAGGGATGGTCCCTGGTGGAAGTTACCATCTCCAAAACACCTACTGAAACTTCTTTGTATTGGCATTGGTTTGGTTTGGTTCATAATAGTTCATAATCAGTTCATAGGTCAATGTACAGCTCTGGAATCCAGTTCATTGCATCTGGGGTGAGTCCATGCATGTCAATAATGTAAATGATGAAGCATTTAGGGCAGGTGAAGTATATGTGTTTTATGCACTGGCGACAATATAGGGTACTTTCCACTTCCATTGGATGAATCTCTTGACACACCTTTCCAGAGATATTCTGATGTGGTTAAGCAAGCCATTCTTTCCTGAACTGCTAGTTAGGGACTATGCACTTCCACGGTTCCATCTCCTTTGAATAGTATCTCAGCATATTTAGACTGCCTTTATATTACTTCCAAACAAACTGTTAAGATTAATTGTGTCATAGCGACCTTCGATTCCTCATACACATATAAGATATGCAAGCACTTGTGTGGGCATGGTAGAGCACTGTCCACACAGTAAAGAGGAACCTATGTATCACTTTTTGAGGTACTGGAATATTATAGCAATGTGAAAAGCTCTACCTTTAATCTTCAGTAAAACTGATTCAACGCTGTCTGAACAGATGATAGCCTAAAACTGAAGGATTATTATTTCACAGATAGAAAAGTATGAACCAAGATAAACTTAATAGAATTATTCAAGTAACACAAAGACACATCCCTTGCCTGCTGTATTTGATTCCCAGACAAAAGAGTAAATTCTACTGAGACTTGGGTTTGTCCTTTCTCACAAAAAAAATTATCTGCACATTATTTGAGAGTCAATCTGTAATTGCTGTTGATTCTCCAATCTGTTCTGTACTATTTGTCAAAATACAACTGAGGGTTTTAAGGATCTTTTGCTTCCCTGTGCTGAAGTCAAGTCAGTAACTGCGCTATTGTATGTCTGCAGAATGACGTTGCTTTAAATTAGGGTGAGCAGGATTCAAATTAAATATTAGTTGTAAATAAATAATATTGTTAACAGTCATGATAAAATTAGTAATGCTAATGACAATATTGGAATTGGTGGTAAAATTATTATTATTAACAGTACTAATACTAATTATAATAACAATAACTATTAATACAATAATAATAATAATAATAATAATAATAATAATAATATATTATAATACTATATGGATGGATACTTTCTATCCATTGCACTAAAGCAGGGGTTTTCATGCTGGTCCTGGAGTACCCCCAGGCCTGCTGGTTTTTGTTCAAACCTATGTCTTAATTACTTAATTGAATGGTATATTGCTTTGTTAGGTCAATTAAGGATTCAATTTAGCAATTAAGACCTCAGTTGGAATAAAAACCAGCAGGGCAGGGGGTACTCCAGGAACGGTTTGAAAACCACTGCACTAAAGTACGATTGTGATTGAGCAGGGGTGGCCAATCCTATTCCTGAAGAGCCACAATCCTGCAGGTTTTCCAGGTCTCTCCAAATTACCAATCAATGGATACCTTGAACACAGGGACATTTTGCCTAATTAAGACACAATTGGTTTAATTAAGCAGTTAACGGTCTGCATAGAACAAAAATCTATTACCCTCTCCTGGAGCAGGGTTAGCCACCCCTGTGATAGACACACAACTGTCCTTTACAATAACTATTGCCTGCATGAAGGACAGGGATTGGTTGGATCAGACTTGTCCAGATGAAGTCTAGTTGTATCTGATGTGTAGTTAAGGTGTAATGTACCTTCCAGTTGAAAAACTACTGAAAAAGGATTCAAATTAATGCCACTGCCTAAGTGCCTTATTGCCTATAAACCTTACATTAGTTCTGTTCCTGACAACTGACACCTAAGCTCTGTTTTCTCTGTTCCAGATGTCAGTGTGGGAAAAGGAGAGTTGCCTGGTAAGCACAGGACTCCGAGGAGACATCTATGTGAACTGAATATTAAGTGATGCTGAAAAAGAAAAGAAAAAAGTTTTTATGAGAGAAAAAATAACTGCAGGTCTGTGCAGCTGTTCAATGGATTGGAAAAAGCAACAGGATGGTCAGCGACTTTAATCGAGCTGGAGATATGATGCAATTCACATGATGGAAAATACAAATGGTAGTCCAGGAGTAGCTGTTGCATTATGAATAGGGTTTGAGTATAACCTGTCCGCATTACATGGAGGCTGAGCTGTATGTCAACCAACCAACCACTTATGGATAAAACAATGCTTTCAAAATATACACCTGCCTATTCATTCCATATTCTCCATGAAATGAACAAATATGCTTGTTAGACCTCTCTCAGCCTTATGTATAGAAACAAGAGTTAATTTAATTGGAACCGAGGGGCCTTCAGGCATCTATGAATCTATGTTAAATGGTCTCTGATTTGACATACATGGCTCATCTTTTCCTTCTTATAATTGCTCTTCATTCCTCTGGACATTGTAATACACCCGGACGTTGTTATTCTCCATCAGCGCACCTTTAATAGGTTTGAAGGGGGAACATGAGCGCTGAGCATGAGAGGTCACCTTTGCCTACAGTGCCACATGATGTTACATATGACCACATCGGTGAGAGATTGATCCAGTGCGAAATTCCCAGCACTCCCCACGTCCCCTTTCATCTCAATGACATCCATTCATTAATGAGTCTGTACCTCAGAGAGGTGCCCATTGCGCTACTTCTCCCAGGAAACCATTTGGGGCAGGGATAATTTAATACCAGCCTTCTGTGAGTTTAATTAAATTCTCACACACACACACACACACACTCAAAAAGCAAACCCATACTATGCCTTGCTTAATGTTCTAAGCATTATCTACAGCTACCATTGCAGTACAATACATGAACAGCTTTTCTTAGGTCAAAAAGAGAGTCAATGGACCATTCACCTATGATGCATCAATATATATTTTTGACGAATGTTTATTTAAACAATTGATATACAGAAGGTCACCTTTCATTGCTTTTCAATATGGAAGTATGGTCCATGGTCAACATTAAAACACTTAACCAAAAATGTATGCAATATTGTAGCAAAACAGGTAATTGGTTTTCAGTTGCCATTTTATGTTTTTTAATTTTGATTATGCAGCAAAAGCACACTTCAGTTCAGTGCTATATGCTCTTATTCTGTGTTCCACTGTCATATGTCAATTTCTCATTACTAAACACAATGCCTGGATAATGATTGGATAAGCTAAATCTGCTAAAATTATTATTATTATTTTTCTTGCTCCCACTTCTATTTGGCAGATCAACAGACACTTGTAGAAACTAGAATGAGTTCTACAGACTTGGTAACCACAGCAAGTTAATGCATTGATCTTCCCAACACTTTCTCTATGAACCTGGAACCTATATCCAGGCTTCTCCAAGTTTGTAGATGAGAAGTGTCCATCTCCCTGCTTCCCAAAGGTCTTTTCTTACCTGATTAAGACTATCTTGACTTTGGAAGGCGCACTTTTGATGATGGCAGACGCATTCTGGTGGCTTCGGCCATACAATATCTGATTGTTGATCTACAGGAGAGACAAAAAGAGAACAACAGTTGCTTAGACACACATCCAATCCAATTATTCACACTTAATCATTTTTGATTCCTGCTAGTTATGGGACATGTGGAAATGAAGACATGATCAATGTCAGCTTTCCAATTTCCCTGGCCCAGATTCAAAACAAACCTCTGACCTGACTGATAATAAAAAAAATCACAAACCTATACTCAGTGAGAGCTTTATATTTCTTGTCCAATGCATCTCTCTACTTCTCAAGAATACAACCGCTGTCAAGTACTGGTTTTAGATTGCTATTAGGTTGTTGGGTCAGTTTTGCTTTAATACGACCTCCTGTCTTTGAAATTATCTATTGTCTTAGTGAGACGAAGGGTGAAAAATGGCACTGAGAGGGGCTGGCGTGTGTGCTGCTATTTAAGTCATAATGGTTTTGTTTCATGAAACATGTTTATGCTTGGTATGTGCTTTTCTGTAAATTCACACAAAATATTATAATACAGAAAATTACCAATCTCACTCCTTTGAATGCTTAATAACTGAAGAACCCAGTCTGGATGCATAGATGATAAATGTATTTATTTAACATGCCAGGCCTGGAAGGGGCCCGATATGGAAGCACTCTACCTCAGCAGAGACTTATTGAACAGCCTTTTATACATTGCAGGGCATGTGGGTCTGTGGCCAAGGTCTGTCACTGGGGATTTGCCAGAGTGTTATCTTGAGGTCAGATTTCTGACCCTTGTAATGTTCATGGTAGTCTTCCTTGGAAGAGGTGTGGGATCCAAAGAACAAATGTCTTCCTTTGATATACCAGGAAAGGTCCGAACCCACGGATCTTATTTAACAACTGTCAATCGCTCATTAAAAAAAAACAGTTCCTGCCTATCTGGAGAAAAGATTAAGTCCACAAACAGACTTTTAACAAACAGCTGTGGGCCCTCTCTCTCTTTGCAGTGTGATCTTTTCTATTATTGACAGGAATGTCTAGAGGGTATGCCCTGAACAACTTGCAAAGTGGTTGTTGCTACCATAATACATTTACTTTGCTTGGTCTGCATATTATTATTAATATAAAACATAATACAGTTTATATAAAACATTAATAACGTCTCTTCAAGAACGGATTGATGAAGCTCAACAAATAGTTTATTGAAGAATCCCAAGAATGTAACTTCTAGTTTTTTACATATAAGCATAAAGCATGAAGCAATCCCACAACTTGGTTAGAAGACACTCAACAAAAGTAACAAATTTAAATTAAAGAAAGAAAAAAAATAACTATGCTAATTAACACCTGTCAGTGGGAAAGGAATTCCTGTCCTCACCTTTACTGAGGTCACTGGTGTTTTTCTGGAGATACGTCTCCACAGGAGCTGTCACCAAGCAACTATAAGATACTCTAATGCGTCTTCAATAACACTGGCAGTAAATCAGTCATGGGGCGAGGAGCCGCTATCAATTCAGTCAGATTAGCTCAGTGATCAGCAAGAGTATTACACAATGTTACTGCTGCAGAAGCACAACCGCTTGCCTGCTTGTGTGCAAAGACAAACAAACAAATAAATAACGTGGTCATTGCAAAAGTACTTGTATGACTTTGTAATCCCTCTGCAGCCATAAAGGAATGGTTAAAAATCTTTTTAAAATAGTATATTCCGAGTTCAATCATACCAGGATCAGATCTGTTCGTGCATTAAACTTCCTCTCATTAGAATGCTAAAAACATGGTCCCTCCTTGTATATCTTAACATTGACATCTTGAATCCTGTTTAAAACATATGTTCTGGTCTACCCAGAGATAAATATGCAAGAGTGGGGCTGGGAATTGTCAACCGGGGGGGGTTTTCCAAATATACTTGCGGGAATCCATTAAATAATATATATGAATCACTGAAAAAAGCACCATTTAGTCAACTCATTTTTACCTATTATTTAGCTCAGTTTCATTAGCAGACTACCATCTGGTATAGGCAGGCTAGGCCTTTCTACATGAAAACTGGCTTGCTTAGCTACTATTTTTGAAAAACTATTGGTCGTTAAATGACTGACATCTCTAAAGACTTCAACAGCCAATCAGGGAGGTTTTACTTCATTGGGATGTTTTGCAAAAAAAAAAGTATGTTATGCGACGTGAAGGGAGGATGAGAAAGCAGGTTTAAAATGAGAGCGAATGGGGATGTGATGCAAAGGGCGATGGAGTGACAGGGGCTGGTTACAGCATAGTGCCACAGCAAAAATAAAAAGTGAATCAATGACAGGTAAAGTTAAGAACACTATTTATATTTTACTGTACTGGTCCTATGTAAGATTTGGGAAATGACTTATTAAATTGTGGGACTGAATGTACAAACACGTATTAGTGGGGATATACCGAATAACCAACGGGAATAAAATAGAACGATCAGAGAGGGGATGAAAAAAGAAGGGGGGGGGGAAATCCACACCATCACCCAGGGTCTACCCAGTTGTAGTGCTGTTTTATAGCAGAAGATGGTACAACACAAAAACTGATTCTACAATTGGAACTCAGGGGGCTCCATATTAATGATATTTCTCATTTAGATCCCAAACCAATTAAGCTTTAAAATCTAGCAACCAACAAGTCTCATTTAAATGTAATTAAGGCTAGAAGGGCCTTTAATAAGATCCCATCTGAACAATAGACCTCATGCAAAGAAACTGTGGGATGTATAGAACAGTCAGACCTGCAAACTCTCAGCCCATTACTTCATGTTATTTACTTATTGGTTTATTAAACTTATTAATTGTATTGTTTCTGTAGTTTAGTGAACTACAAGCAGGGTAAAAATAGAGATTTCTGCTGACTAAATTGAAACTAGTCAAAACTTACATCTTGTGTAACTGCAGCAACTCCATAGCTATCTATGCTTTCAGTTGGGATTGTATTCATCAGGTGAACAAATCCCAACTGTGGCTGTGAACTGATTTTAAGACAGTAAGAGCAGAGTGTTGAAGTTCAAGTCTGGACTCATCGATTCTCTCCAGAAAAGGCCACTGAAATAAGTATGTTTCCTAAACTGGAACTTGACTGTGAACTATGCAGCAGCATTTTATGGTTGAACAAAGCTGTGCTTGAACCATGTGCCTTTCAGGGAGATTGCCGTTTCTGTAGCTGTGACATTTGCAGCAGGACACTGTATCACACTGTGCTGCGACCTGGCATTTAAGTTGGCTCATTCAGATTGGAGCTTTCAAAGATTCTCCCTCTCCGGAAACTGACATTTGTGGCTTGCTGGGAAGCACCAACTAAACTAATTAACTTTTGTATTTTTGACAATCAGAAATGCTCCTGAGCGCTCTTTTAGAAAAACTCAATTTTTCTTTCACTAATGAATGTTTAGGATATTGTGAGGCCAGGGCCTTTGTGTGGTTTCTTCAGTGCTAGCCATCAGAATACACAGCTCTAATGATTTTCAAAATCCTTGAACCAATGCAGATAAAATAAATGAATAGGTAATATGCATGGCTAGATTTATTAGAATGATAGAGCAGTTAAATGACAATTTTTAATTACATTTTTTAATTTATTTAAATTCTTCATAAAAAAAAATCTGAATCTGAAATACTCAGCTTTATGTATGTTGTTGCATTGAGCAATCAGAATTAATCCCACATACTTATTGTAAACCTGCTCTCTAAAACCTGCCTAAACCTGTCTTACAGTGTTACCAATTAATGATGCACAGATACCAGCATAAATAAGTATCAAACACTGTCATAATAAGCTGTTTCTACATAGGCTCAAGTGGTCAAAACCTGATCAATGAGCCAGCACTTAGTTAATCCTATCTTTGTATGCCAAGTAATTTTTTATGAAGAGCAGGAATTAGTTTTAATACATCAAACAAAAAGTGTGATTAAAAGGGTTTGAATAGACTAAAAGAATATGAGCTTTAAGGTCCAGGATTTTCTAAGGGTGATGTTATCAGTCAAATGTGTTGATAGTTGGGTGGGCTCCATCTCGGACAGGATTCCCTCAGACTGCTGCCTATTAGCTCCTTCTGTGGGTGTCTGGGAGCTCCATTTGGCCACCATCTACAGTTCTGCTGTTTTAGCGCAGTGTGAATGTGGATGAACTACCATTGCCATGTTTTAAAGGATGGCTCCACATACCTCCAGGAACACAACATGAGTAGCATTGGTGAGCTGAGCCAATTTACAAGGACCCTTACCAAATGGTGAGTGTGGGGAAGTAAAAAACAAACAAAAAAAACATATATATGGATATATATATATATAGCTCTGGAAAACATTAATAGACCACTTAATTTTTTCCAGAGTTGTGTATTTATACACACACACACATATATATACACTCACCTAAAGGATTATTAGGAACACCATACTAATACTGTGTTTGACCCCCTTTTGCCTTCAGAACTGCCTTAATTCTACGTGGCATTGATTCAACAAGGTGCTGAAAGCATTCTTTAGAAATGTTGGCCCATATTGATAGGATAGCATCTTGCAGTTGATGGAGATTTGTGGGATGCACATCCAGGGCACGAAGCTCCCATTCCACCACATCCCAAAGATGCTCTATTGGGTTGAGATCTGGTGACTGTGGGGGCCAGTTTAGTACAGTGAACTCATTGTCATGTTCAAGAAACCAATTTGAAATGATTCGACCTTTGTGACATGGTGCATTATCCTGCTGGAAGTAGCCATCAGAGGATGGGTACATGGTGGTCATAAAGGGATGGACATGGTCAGAAACAATGCTCAGGTAGGCCATGGCATTTCAACGATGCCCAATTGGCACTAAGGGGCCTAAAGTGTGCCAAGAAAACATCCCCCACACCATTACACCACCACCACCAGCCTGCACAGTGGTAACAAGGCATGATGGATCCATGTTCTCATTCTGTTTACGCCAAATTCTGACTCTACCATCTGAATGTCTCAACAGAAATCGAGACTCATCAGACCAGGCAACATTTTTCCAGTCTTCAACTGTCCAATTTTGGTGAGCTTGTGCAAATTGTAGCCTCTTTTTCCTATTTGTAGTGGAGATGAGTGGTACCCGGTGGGGTCTTCTGCTGTTGTAGCCCATCCGCCTCAAGGTTGTACGTGTTGTGGCTTCACAAATGCTTTGCTGCATACCTCGGTTGTAACGAGTGGTTATTTCAGTCAAAGTTGCTCTTCTATCAGCTTGAATCAGTCGGCCCATTGTCCTCTGACCTCTAGCATCAACAAGGCATTTTCGCCCACAGGACTGCCGCATACTGGATGTTTTTCCCTTTTCACACCATTCTTTGTAAACCCTAGAAATGGTTGTGGGTGAAAATCCCAGTAACTGAGCAGATTGTGAAATACATCAGACCAGCCCGTCTGGCACCAACAACCATGCCACGCTCAAAATTGCTTAAATCACCTTTCTCTCCCATTCAGACATTCAGTTTGGAGTTCAGGAGATTGTCTTGACCAGGACCACACCCCTAAATGCATTGAAGCAACTGCCATGTGATTGGTTGGTTAGATAATTGCATTAATGAGAAATTGAACAGGTGTTCCTAATAATCCTTTAGGTGAGTGTATATATATATACACTCACCTAAAGGATTATTAGGAACACCATACTAATACTGTGTTTGACCCCCTTTCGCCTTCAGAACTGCCTTAATTCTACGTGGCATTGATTCAACAAGGTGCTGAAAGCATTCTTTAGAAATGTTGGCCCATATTGATAGGATAGCATCTTGCAGTTGATGGAGATCTGTGGGATGCACATCCAGGGCACGAAGCTCCCGTTCCACCACATCCCAAAGATGCTCTATTGGGTTGAGATCTGGTGACTGTGGGGGCCAGTTTAGTACAGTGAACTCATTGTCATGTTCAAGAAACCAATTTGAAATGATTCCACCTTTGTGACATGGTGCATTATCCTGCTGGAAGTAGCCATCAGAGGATGGGTACATGGTGGTCATAAAGGGATGGACATGGTCAGAAACAATGCTCAGGTAGGCCGTGGCATTTAAACGATGCCCAATTGACACTAAGGGGCCTAAAGTGTGCCAAGAAAACATCCCCCACACCATTACACCACCACCACCAGCCTGCACAGTGGTAACGGCATGATGGATCCATGTTCTCATTCTGTTTACGCCAAATTCTGACTCTACCATCTGAATGTCTCAACAGAAATCGAGACTCATCAGACCAGGCAACATTTTTCCAGTCTTCAACTGTCCAATTTTGGTGAGCTTGTGCAAATTGTAGCCTCTTTTTCCTATTTGTAGCGGAGATGAGTGGTACCCGGTGGGGTCTTCTGCTGTTGTAGCCCATCCGCCTCAAAGTTGTACGTGTTGTGGCTTCACACATGCTTTGCTGCATACCTCGGTTGTAACGAGTGGTTATTTCAGTCAAAGTTGCTCTTCTATCAGCTTGAATCAGTCGGCCCATTCTCCTCTGACCTCTAGCATCAACAAGGCATTTTCGCCCACAGGACTGCCGCATACTGGATGTTTTTCCCTTTTCACACCATTCTTTGTAAACCCTAGAAATGCTTGTGCGTGAAAATCCCAGTAACTGAGCAGATTGTGAAATACTCAGACCGGCCCGTCTGGCACCAACAACCATGCCACGCTCAAAATTGCTTAAATCACCTTTCTTTCCCATTCAGACATTCAGTTTGGAGTTCAGGAGATTGTCTTGACCAGGACCACACCCCTAAATGCATTGAAGCAACTGCCATGTGATTGGTTGGTTAGATAATTGCATTAATGAGAAATTGAACAGGTGTTCCTAATAATCCTTTAGGTGAGTGTATATATATATATATATATATATATATATATATATATATATATATATATATATATATTTACAAAAAGAAATAGAAAAGTGAAAGTCAATTATGTAATGATGCCTGACAGCAGAAGTTTACCAAAGAAAATGTGATTCATTGAACCCCAAATCATAATACAACAAGGAAAAAACTAAGAACTACAAGGGCCAAAATCCTAGGCTGTAAAAAATTTAAAGGTAATTCTCTGCTGATTGGTGTGAAATGACACTTCCTGCACTGACAGATAAATATGACCTCTCAAAGGGTAATGGTATTCACCTCATTATTTATGAATATGTATATATGTATATATATACACACACACACACACACACACACACACACAGTATATGCATATATGAATAGGGTCGACTACTCCAGATGAAATGTGCAAAAAGTATTTATGAGCAGCAATTTAATAGTGATGTCCCAGCACATTAAAGTCTAATTGAGATTCATATTATTAAGAGGTCATTAAACACCTTTTCCTTGCTGGTCGTTTTGAGTTGGATCGTCTGTGTGCTCACCAAAGTGTGGGATGTAAGCACAATAAACAGACTGTGGAGGCACCCTGACAGCAAGGCAGATAAATGAGGCTGTCCACCTTATTTTCACCATTCTAATCCTCATCTGCCCTGAGGGAGGGAGATGGCATGTGTGCATGCATTGGAACAGATTACATATTTTGATGATGCATCATTTCCAAGCACCGTCTGCTGCATGAATATTTAATGATGGGCTCCACATCTCTTTAGGAGACTGCATGGAGGCAGTCAACACATGTCTCAGACATAGAGGGAGTTTAACCTCTGACAAAAGGCAGCCCCGTCCAACAGTTGTACATAAGAGCTGAAACACACAAATGCCTTCATGTTAACGGAACCAGCTCAGTTTTTCAGTCATAGCCTGAGTTAAGCCATTTGTTTTGCAACAAATGCAACTTGCTGAAGGTCTTAGTACAGAAATGTCGCTGCTGTTTAAATCCTTTAAGAGTTCAATTAAACAAAAATTATTGGTGTTACATCATCAATTTGAGTAATTTTGACTAGACACATGAGAGTCATAGAAGAGACACTCCAGGCACCGCAAAATGGATGTGCTTCCATTTTTTTTCTTCTGTTTTAACCTCAGTAAATTTCCAATAACAGGTATTTTATTTTCTCTTAAAATAGGATTTTGAAAGGAAAGTCAGGCACAGCTATCTGGAATGCCATCTGGTGAAACTGCTTCTCGGCATCAAGATCAGGAATTTACACTCAAAAATGTCATGCTTATCTTCTTCTTCTTCTTCTTCTTATATATCCATCCTTAAACCTGAATGGGTCAATTATTATTAGCCTCTCTCTCTCTCTCTCTCTATCCCATATATCCCAATTTAAATACTTTAGTACATATTACCTACACTCCTCCACAGACTGGTGCACAAGTGTTTGTTCTCATTATGACAATGCATCAACTACAAAACACAATTACACATTACACAATCTACAGTTTAAACAAACTGTAAAGAAGTCATTGGGGTCATAAAGCTATTTAAAAAAAAAAAACACACACAAACAAAACAAGCTAAACTCTTTAATATTTGAGACTTTCTTACAGTGGATTCTGACCTTCATGGCTTCACTCAACACTGTCAGACAGTCACAGGGATGCTAACACAGCACGTGGCTGTGGGGGGTTTGTCATTAATTTAAAGCAGACACCAGTTTAACAAGGAGTTATTCCTCTCCCTCCATTAGGACCAGGAACTGGTGGCAAGTGACAGTGATGGAAAGGGTTCATTTTCCCTGGCAGATGAGTCAGGCTCAACAGGCACAATTATTACTGGGAAGCGCACCCGGCAGGACAGACTTCAGCCAATGGCATTGCTGTCCTTAAGTATGGTATAACTCAAGTGCAGCGCTGTGATTACTGAAGGAATGATGCGGCAATTTAACAGAAGTTGCAGCATGAGGACAAATGGAGACAATGGCTCATCTAGAGAAACAACTGACAAAGCGATTACAATCCAAGATCTCTATCACTACAGGGTATATACAAACAATATCATCTGTTTTAACATATAGTGTCCTTCACACATTAACATTCCACATGACGGTAGAGCAGAGGTGTTCTGCGTTCAGTGACCGAGCTGCATTAATCATTCTAAGATTCAATGGAGTACATTTATAATGCGTCTAATTACTCAAATATGTGTGTGTGTGTATATATATATATATATATATATATATACACACACATATACACTACTGGTCAAAAGTTTTAGAACACCTCTATTTTTCCAGTTTGTATTGAAATTTACGCAGTTTAATGTCTCAATGTATTCTTTCTACAATGGAAATCAAATATTGTTTGGAAAGTTCTTCCCAACACTGTTGCAGAAATTTCCACAAATGTGTTGGACTTGTAGGTTGCTTTTTCTTTCATGCTTCTATCCAGTTCATCGCATGTTTTGCGTCATTATCTTGCTGTAGGATGAACCCCTGACCAACTAGGGTATTAAACCAACTATACTTGAGGGTATTGCATGGTGCTGCAAAATGCTGTGGTAGCCGCTTTGGTTCAGGGTGCCACTCACTCTGTGCAAGTCACAGATTCTGGATCCACCAAAAGAGCCCCAGACCATCACTGCCTCCATGTTTGACAGTTGGTGTCACACACTGAGGAACCATCCCTTCACCTACCCGACGGTGTACAAAAAACCTGCGTGATGAACCGAAGATTTCACATTTTAATTAATCAGTCCATAAGACCTTCAGTAGTCCACTGACAGTGCTTCATGGCCCAGGCAAGCCTCTTTTTCTTATTTTGCCATGTTAGCAATGGCTTTCTTACTACCACTCGACCTGTCAAACCTGCAGCTTGAAGTCTTCTCTTCACAGTTGAAACTGACACTTGCTTACTTTGACCAGTGTTAAGCTGTTGCTTGAGGCTGTTGTCCTGTGAGCCGTCGATCACACAATCTGTTGACTCTCAGAAACTTGTCTTCTGATTCTGTTGTGGCTTTGGGTCTGCCAGACCTCTTCCAGTCAGAGTTCCCTCCAGTGCCTTTTGATGGTGTAGGAAACTGTACTTAAAAACTGTGCTTAAATTTTAATAAAAACTGAAAAAATGGGGGTGTTCTAAAACCTTTGAACGGTAGTGTAGATATATATATCTATATGTATATATATATACACACACACACACATATACATAGCATATTTTATACCACAGTAAATTTAAAGTGTTGCCATTGCTCATCAGTGGAAGCCACAAGCCTCAGATAATTCAGAGTTTCTCAGATGAAAGAATGAGCCTGCATATTCCAACCCAGTGGGACCAATTAGGTATCAGCAATTGTTAATCAACTTGGATTGGCACTAGGAGCCCTTGTACATAAGCAGCAGAGATGCAGACACCTCTGAGAAGTGATTTTTCAGCTCATCTGCTTCTCCTCACTTACATCCACAATAGTGAGAGAAACCTTTGTCCAGCAGGGGGCATCGAACTGTATTTGACAGTCCTTTTCTTTTCCTTGCAGGGAGCTGATCCATCAGGCCAGACCAGACGAGACGGGGAGGTGCCGGTTGACAGAGCTCCTGGGTCTTTGGAGCGGTCCGGAGGCCGAGGCGAGTGGAGATTGGGACGGACCGGGAGCGACAGGGGACCTAGCCAGAGTCGTCGGCGGACTCCTCACGGATTGGGTCCCATCCAGAAGCCCGGCCGACCATCTACCCGGAGCCCGGCCTGACCAGGACTACTCCCTGCTGACGTCACCAGCCAGGATCCAGGAGAGGCCTCGGATCCCAGGGACCGACCAGGCCGATCGGCAACGTCCCTGAGGGAGGCCTCCTGCAGCCAGGGCCCGGACTTCTCCCCGCAAGGCCCGCTCCCTGCAAGAGCCCCGGAGGTGGAAGCTGCTCCCCAGCCAGGTGGACTTGCCCCGACCTCCGGATTGAGAGCCTCTGGACCCTTCTCCCAGGTAGGAAAGCGCAGCATGGCCCAGCGAACCGCCGGTGTGAGGCGCCATAATGCGGTGCGCTTCAGCCGTGAGGCTGGAGCCGAGACCGCGGCCCTCACCCGGCTGGAGTTCAGCAGGTCCGTGCTGCAGAGGGGCCTGGGCTTTGCCCCTTCTGAGCTGAACTGCGTGGTGAAACTGCCTGGACCTAGGGACGTGTTTGAGGTGAGTTTTCAGAACCCTCAAGTGCTGGAGTGTTTTTGGAATATCTATAGAAAGGAAAAAGAATGTATGCCCCTGAGTGACTTTGTGGTCAACGCCCTGACTGATAGAGAAATCAAAATCGTTACGATTCAGTTTTATAACGAAGCAGTGGCAGAGTACGATGTAGAGGTATGGCTGAGGAGACACTGTGAGATCCTGTCAGAAAGCAAGAGAGTCAATGACGAGGATGGGGTTTGGACCGGTGCTCGACCGTGGCAGGTGCGCCTGCAGGTGGAAGTGGCCGCCATCGGCGGAGTACGCAACCTGCCGAGCACCGTAGTTTTAGGTGCAAATAGGGGGCTTGTCTTTTACCATGGCATGCCCAAATTGTGTAGGAACTACGGGGCCCTGGGTCATTTAGCCGCAGCCTGCACTGTTATTAAGTGCAAGTTCTGCGGCGGAGAACATCTGACCAGGGCCTGCAAGCAGGAGAGGGCCTGCAACCTGTGCGGTGGGGGAGGGCACCTTTTTAGGAATTGTCCCTCCTCCTATGCAAATAGGGTGCGGGCCCTCGGGGGTGGTGGAGAGACAGAAAACCAAGTGGAGGCTCCTTTAATACAGATTCCCCTAGACAGGGGTAGAGAGGAAACAGTCCTCAGGAGTCTCATAGGCTCCCTCTCCGACTCTGGGTCGGAAGTGGAGGCAGAGGGGGAGTGGACAGTTGTGGCGGGGAAGAGGAGAAGGATGGAGAAGAGGAGCATGGGTGGGGGGGGTGCGAAGAGCAAGAGGTTCAATTCTGCTGGCTCTCCCCCCCGCAGCAGAGACCTCCCCCTCTCAGTTTTACACGCCCCACTCCGAGTCCGGAGCGGAGAGTTGTGGGCCTTCTCCACTCCCCCCAGTGGGCAGCCTGGTGGAGGACAGGCCCCAAAATAGTAACATCCCTCCAGCCCCACGACCGAGACTCTCTCAGGGGAGGGGACAGGTATGCCCTATCGGCAGTAGTGGGAGAGCCGCAGGTCCTCAGGAGAGGAGAGTCAGCGCCAGTGTCTTCTGCCAAGAAGACCTCAGGGCCGCAATGGCAGGGTCGCTGGCGCTGAGGGAGGAGGCCTGTGGCAACAGACAGCCGGGAAGGGAGAAACCACCCCCTCCCCCACCTTTAGTTAAAAGAACGACTAGCGGGGTCTATCCAGTCCTCTCCTCAGTCGCACACAAGGCCTCTGCCCTGCCATCTGCTCGTCGGGCCTCGGCTACAAGGGAACCAGGGAGAACCTCCAGCACCGCGGGCCCTGAGCCCAGTGGAGTTTCGCCAGCCTTACCGGGTGGCGGGAGCCGAGCCCCCCACATAGTCTTCCTAGAGGATCAAGCGGTGAGGCAAATGGTTGAAATGATGGGTGCGAGCGCTAAGCTAGGTGAGGGAGAAGAGAGAAGTGCGGAAGAGGAGGATTTCTTTACATGATTGTTACGGAGCGGGTAATTGCCCTCACAGCCATTATGGCATTAACTATTATATCAATAAATGTGAGGAGCATTGCTGAGGCGAAAAAGAGGACCGATGTTCTAAACTCTCTGGCTGGTATGAAGGCGGATGTCATCTGTTTGCAGGAGTGCGGCATCCCATTCCAAAAGGAATATAAAGATCTCCGGGACACTTGGACCCTAGGAGAATCCTTCTGGTCGGGGTCCAATGTGTCCCGAGCGGACGGGATTGCCGTACTCCTGAAAAACCCCTTCACAGAGCTAAAGACATTTAAGGTAATAGAGGCGGGCAGACTGGCCAGCCTCGATTTTAAATACAAGGGGGCTGTATTGAGGCTGGTCAATGTCTATGCCCCCACCAGCCAGAGAGAGAGAGTCCTCTTTCTCCCTCAACTACGCCCGCACCTGATCGGCACCTTACCAGTTATCATTTCAGGTGATTTCAACTGTGCTCTGAGGGATGTAGACTGGAGTAAGCCCCGCAATGATAGATCCAGCAGGGACCTCGCTGCGTTCGTGGAGGACTTTGAACTCTGCGATGCAGGTCGGGACCTGGTCCCCTTGTTCACCTGGGTGAGTTCTTCTGGCTCCTCCTTCTCCAGGATAGATCTCGTCCTCCTCAGTAAGCCACTGGAGAGGACCGCCATGTCTTCGGAGGCGGTCTTCTTTTCAGACCACAGGCTCCTGACGACAGAGGTGCTCATCCCGAGCACACGGGAGTCGGGGCCTGGGGTCTGGAAGCTCAACACCTCCCTGCTCGATGACCCTCGTGTTATTAAGACCTTTAGCAGACGCCACGAGGAGTGGAGGACCCTGAAGGACCTTTTTGATTCTCCCATAGAGTGGTGGGAGATGGTGAAGAAAAGGACCAAGGGCTACTTCATTCAGCTAGGGAAACGGAAAGCTCGTGAGAGGTGGGCGAGATATTCCCATCTAAACACCCGCCTCCAGCGCCTGAGTCTTTTACAGCTCAGAGGCTTCGACCTAGCTGAGGAGGTGGCTCGGGTCAAACTGAGTCTCTCCGCCCTCTATCGGGAGGAGCAAGAGAAGATCAAGGTCCTTTCCAGGGTCCGCATCATGGAGGACGATGAGAAATGCAGCCGCTTCTTCTTCAAGAAAACGAAGGAGAGGTGGCCTGCAATGTCCTCCATGATCGACTCCTCGGGGCAAGAGGTGGAGGGCAGAGAGGCTGTTGAGACAGTGGTGTGGGATTTGTATGATCAGAAGGTGGTGGATCAAAATCTGATCCATCACTTTCTGTCCCTGTTGGAGTCCCGCAATGAGGGGGACAAGGAGGAGGAGGAGGATCCAGAGATCACCACCACTGAACTCTCCCAGGTGATAAAGAGTCTTAACTCTGGAAGGACACCGGGTCCCGATGGGATCCCTGCTGAGTTCTATAAGATCTTTTGGGAGGTGCTTAAAGAAGATCTGGCCCTGGTCTTGGGGTCGATGTACAGAGAGGGTAGATTGGCCCCTTCTATGAAGAAGAGTATCCTCTCCCTTCTTCACAAGAAGGGAGACCAAAAAGATCTGAGGAACTGGCGGCCGGTCAGCCTCCTGTGCACCGACTACAAGTTACTGGCCAAAGCACTGACGCTCCGGCTGCAGCGGCCACTCCCTCCAGTCGTGGGTCCCGACCAGGTCTGTGGTGCCCGGGGGAGATCGGCGGCCGACAACGCCATGCTGCTCAGGGATGTCGTGGCCTACTCGAACGAGAGAGGGCTTCCCCTGGTCCTAATCAGCTTGGACCAGGAGAAAGCCTTCGACAGAGTGGGCCACGAATACCTGCAGCTCGTCATGGAGAGGATGGGTCTCGCTCTTGGCCTGAGGAAATGGGTTAAGATCATTTACAGCGGTCTAAGCAGCAGGGTCCTTGTGAACCGCCACCTGACCGAACCATTTCCGGTCAGGTCGGGGGTCCGGCAGGGTTGCCCCCTGTCGGCCCTGCTGTACGTCCTCTGTCTGGAGCCGTACATGCAGGCGATCCGCCAGGATGTCCGGGTGACAGGTTTCCATCTCCCGGGTTCCGGCGGAGAGCAACTGAAGGCCCTGGCCTACATGGACGACGTGGCCGTGGTCTGCGCGGACGCTCCGTCCGTGGCCAGGGTCGAGGAACTGCTGGACGGCTTCTGCAGGGCGACGGGGGCTGCTGTCAACAAGGCCAAGAGCGAGGTCTACCTCTCCAGGGCATGGCCTGTTGGCCGGGGCTCGTCGACCGTGTTCCCTGTGAAGCCGTTTATCAAGGTTCTGGGGATCACGATCGACGGGACCAACACGGGCACCCGGAGCTGGGAGGAGGCCATATCTAAGGTCCAAAAGAAGATCCACGGCTGGAGCACAAGGACCTTGACGATGGCTGGTAAGGTACTGGTCGTAAAGGCCATCCTCTTCCCGATACTCCTCTACGTAGGAATGATCTTCCCCCCAGACAAGGTCATCGCAAAACTAGTGACCCGAATTATATTTCGGTTTGTCTGGGGGAGCAAAATGGAGAGGCTGAAAAGAGTGCAGATGGTGAAGGGTACCCTGGATGGAGGCAGGGGGGTCCCGGACGTTGTGCGGCTGATAAAGGCGCAGGGGCTGGCCTCTGTGGTCAAGAACATCCAGGCTGCTGGCAAGAAAGTGAGTTTTATGAACCGCTTTTATTTTGCCAGCAGCCTGAGACCATTCGGCCTCTGCGCCATGGATAACACTAGGCCGCACTCGTGGGATCCCCTGCCGTTCTACAGGGCGCTCCGAGCCTTTGCGCTCAAAGTAGGCCTCCATAAAGTCGTGCTGGCCTCCTGGGATTATAAGACCATCTGTAGCCAGATGAGATCTACCCAGGAGACCAGCCGGATAGAAGATTTCCCTCCCGAAACCTGCCGGTTTATCTGGGCTAACGCTACGCACGTTTGCCTCACGAATACACAGAAAGATGTCTCCTGGATGGCTGTGAGTCGGTGTCTCCCCACCCGAGTGTTCATGCACAGAAGGGGCATAGCTCCTTATGACACCTGCCCCTATAAGGGTTGCCTGGGGAAGGAGACGGAGGCTCATATCTTTAGGGATTGCCCCTCCGCCTGCAGGGTCTGGCTCCTGTTTTTCCCGTTCCTCCGCAGGTTTGCCGTTCCTGTGCGGACGACTGCTCAGCGGATCCTTTATGGCCCTGCCAAGGGAATAACATCTCCCTCCCTGAGGTGCTGGTGGCGAGGGGCAGAGGGGCAAGGAGGAAGCCTACAAGATCTGGCACATAAAAGATATGGGGGAGCTTAGGATCCCTTGATGGGACCCACCTCCGGGGACGACCATCTCCCCCTGCTGGAGCCCGAGCCAAGATCTTTTAATTCTTTTATGAATGATTATATTTTAAAATGAATTTTAAAAATGAATTTTAATTGTTTTTAACGATTTAGTTGTTTTTAAAAACACTAGTTTGATTGGCTTTTTGGGTTGTTTTTGTTATATTTTTTTGTCAAATGCATTGGCCGTTTGGTTTTAATTTTAAATGAATTGGACTGTTTTGGTTTGTTTTTTATTTTTTTGTATTTGTCCGATTCATTTTCAGTTATTTTCAATGTATTTGACATTTTTTTGTTGGTTAGCAGGTTTGCTTTTAGCACATTTGTTTTTCTTTTATGCACATGTTTAGTTATTTTGAATTTAAACACTATGAGATTTTAAAAATTATTAAAAGTATTACAATTTTGAAATGTTTTTATTTGTAAAATGTAAAATACTTATAAATAAAACAGTATTTTACATCCACATTGTAAGCAGTAGAGAGACAGCACTGTGGAGAGGACTCAGGCAACTCTCACATATAACAATGCAAGATCACAGGTAACTAGTGAGACACTGGGGTTGCTGCTGTAAGGCAAGCTGAGGAAACCCTGACCCTGATTTGGAGCCCACACAACCCCATCAGTGTTGAATGTGAACTCTAAAGGAAATGCATTAAGAGAATCTCGGTTGACTGTGACACAGCTGAGATACAAGTCCTGTGGTGTCTGGACGGTAGGGCCCAGGCCTGGGGTCAGTTACAGCTGTTGATTGTCTAATTCATATGACTGATCGAAAACCGTTCAATGACAGTTACTCCACTGTTTTTGCTTAAGACTGGATCTTAAAACATTGGATAGACATATGATTTGGTATAGGCGAATTCTGCCTACAGGCAATCCAAATATACAATATACATGTAATGCTTTGTATATCACCTTTTATGTCACTGTAATTAGACAGCATAAATGCAACTGGACAGGATATTGCAGTAATTCAATAGTAATTCAAAAACTGCATTATTTCAAACAAAACTGTAATTTTAATCATATTAGCAAAGGCTTTAAGTATTTGAGCAACCCACAAAATTTTACAATAAAGAAAATCATTCCCATCCAAGTCCATGAAAGTTCCTTCCTACCTCCAGCAGCTCATCTCCCACGTGGATGCGGCCATCCCTGCCGGCTGGCCCCCCCGGGTTGATCCCCACAACGAAGATGCTCATGCAGGAGCGGTCTCGGTTGCCCGCCAGACTGAGGCCTAGTCCGTTCTTGTCCTTCTCCAGCTCAATGATGTGCAGCTCTCCTGGCAGCTCTCCATACCTCTGCCTGATCTTCTCTGCAGAGAAAATGAAAATGAAAACACAGAGGCACAATTATAATACACTCAATTTACCCTCACAAAAAACTGGAACAAAGAGGAAAAACCCAAACAGGATACCTCAGATATGCAGAAGGTTGTGATAAGAATTTAAAAAAAAAAAAAAAAAAATGTATCAACGGTTTTAGGTCTCAATGTCCTCCGCACAAAAAGATAGATCTGCCACTAACCCCAGTGAAAACTGAATTAAACTCAGTCTCCTGTGTCACATGTCTGTCCTTTGTGGCTAACTGACTGATTGATTATTCAATGTACAGCAATGCTAAATGCTCAGGCCAATCAATCCACCAAGACTTGGAATTGGCCCTTCTTGACTTATGAATTGGTTGGGCCTGACAGAACTTCAATAAATAAGACATAAGAAATAAAACAGCAGATATACGAGTCTCCAATCTGATGTACAGGGATGACAATCACAAGTGAAAGAATATGCAGTCATCTGCCCTTTCTAAAATTAAATATATTCAGCTTTCTTTATCTGAAGTGTCAAGTGTAATTTGGTGTGTTAGCAGAGTCTGGTCTGGTGAGTAGAATTAAGAAAATGCAAGTTATACATTAGTATGAGGTTTTCTGATATCAAACAGTCTACTTCTTCTGCATGCAGCATTTACTGCTTCACAGTTGACATTTTTCTCTTCTCAAATTGCAATACAGCTACCTTGAAGTGTTAATTATACCTTCTCTACATGCAGCAACAACACACATAAAAAAAAAACCCAAACAAAATTAAAGTCCTTAATAAGCTGGATCGCAGCCAAGCCTAGTTGATTAGTGCTCCTCAGAAGGTGAAAAGAGCAACTTGAAAGCATATGCAACATGTACAGTGCAAAAATAATTAAGAAATATATCCAACTGAGTGCTTGAGTTTATTTCAAGAACACTGCGAAACATGAAAGGCAGATCAACTTGTCCTAATTCAGGGTACAAGGTGCTAATGATCAATCCAAGTACATTTCAGTAAAAGTACATGTCTTCACCCCTAGGCTCTTGTTTTAATATGGACATACAGACACAACTTGGTAAGCTTTATTACCAGGTTTTTAGCAGAGACAGTTTGGGTCAAGGTTGGAGTAGATTCCCTTTTAGCAATCATGAAAAAACATACAGATCTTCATCAATAAAACAGGTGTGTATATAGTTTTGTCCCTGTCTTGCATTCATGCATACACACTATGGATTAGATGGAAAAATGCTGGATTGTTTCTCTGTACTGTGAGTGCAGACCCAGTTATTTACTTTCAACACATCCCAACAATTTGCATCTGTGGTGTGAAAGACTGCTCGTCAGCTACCCATAGAACTTGGATAAAGATCAGTCACTTAATCAATCACTTAATACATATTTGTGAGGGCTTTGATCTGGCGCCCCATGCTTTGTCATGGCTCAGAATTGTGCGTGCAACAACAACTCCCCCCAGAATAAAAAAAAATCTGTTATGTTAAGAACATCCAATGAATGAAAGAGAACTGAAAGGCCACATTCTGTGATTAATGCTCTACAAACAAAGCTGTGCAATTAAAACGAAATCAACAAAGCAATTAAACCTCATTAACTTTAATTCAAGAAGGCATTATTTACTACCCTGAACTGTATGACATTTACTATTATGGAAATTTACTTCCATATTCAATCATAATGAAAAACAATAATACTTAAAATTATGATAACTTTTAACCTACTTAACACGTGTAGAATTTAGTACAGTAACTTTATTTTGAAGGTTTAGATATAGATTTCTGTATTGTGGAATATCTTCTTGAACAAATACTTGCTTCTATGACAGTCACAATGTTTTCACAAATACAAATACTGACACATTATGTAGCCTAAATAACAAGATCTGCTGTTTAATGGAACTTACGTTTACAACTATAAGTCAAGTACTGAGGCCCATTTAGCCAGATCACCTATGGATCCATGATCACATTTAGCCGTCATCATTACTGCATCTAACATGAGATTGATCAATGTGATACGTTTAAAATATTGCAATTAATTTCATATTTAAATCTAATACAACACATACATTTTTTTGTCCTATTATTATTATTTGTGGTAGTAAAAATAATAATAGGA
This sequence comes from Amia ocellicauda, assembly GCF_036373705.1. Taxonomy (NCBI): domain Eukaryota; kingdom Metazoa; phylum Chordata; class Actinopteri; order Amiiformes; family Amiidae; genus Amia; species Amia ocellicauda. The sequence continues at coordinate 8,083,255 of NC_089868.1, forward strand.
TACTACTAATAATACTACTACTTGTAGCAGTAAAAATAACAACAACAACACAGTCAGTAGTAGTAGTAGGTGCAATGCCATAGGCTGCCTTGGTATAATGTTACTGCATGTCACGATTAATCTGTTATTTCAGGTTTTCCAATGCAATGCTGATGGCAGCATACATACATATAGGCCTATCTTGTGACACTCAGTCAAGTCTGAATTTCCCTTCTGCAGCAGAACCCCCCCACACATACACTTTTCCAACTTGACTAAGAAACCTGTACATAGACTGTCAAATCTGATTCTTCATATTGTCACTTTGAGTGCTTGAATTATCTTAAGATATATAATGTCCTATTTATGTTTAAACATAAATAAGAAGACACCATTTGTGTATATGTGGCTGCAAGGTTTCTTTTTAATTACTTCAGGTGCCTTTAAAGCAGCACTGACACAGAGGCTCTCCAAACTGGCTGTGTATGTACACTTTTACATACTTTTATAGTGGGCTTTGTAATAATTTGCATTGGCATTAACAAGATTTAAAACCACCCAAGCTGAAGCAGGGTCCTGTTCTGGCAATGATCAATAGTCTAGGGATCCCGGGAGCAAGGAAGCCTAATAAGAAAAACAGTTTGCAGACAAGGGGTGTTTCCACAATTATCTTTGGGACTGAATAGAGCAGTGAATCTCTTCCATATTAATGATGTAGAGAAGCACATACACGCACTGAATAGTTGACAACCTGTGAAGAATGATTAATGTTCTCTAGGCTTCCCAGAAAAAGGGCTGCGATGATGTGACAGTAGAGAATCAGAGTGGGTCCAAGTCACTGTCTGCAGAGACCGAGGCAGGGCTAAACGAGACCCTTGCTCCTCCGACTGACTGTATGACGTCAATTGCACCATCACTGAAAAGGAAGATAATTCCCCTTTTTGCAATTGCCAAAGGATCGTGAGCAATTCAAATATTATTCAATGGACCCGTGAAAGGCTTTAAACACCAAGTGGGTGTCAATCAAAACCTCACCCCTCTCTCCGAGTTGCAGAGCCGATCTATTAGATGCTTTGTTGTTAAGTGAGTGATGCAATGCAATGAATAGTAACTAATAGCTTAAGGGCACATAAGTAAACAACAAACACCTCTGATGAATAATGAATTCCAGAACACAAAGGACCCATAGCATCAAAAAATGAAAGAAAGACAAAGGACCCACAGGGAAGTATAATATAAAGGTTATTTTAGGCTTTTGTTCAGACAAAAAACAACATTTGCACAGCATAAATCATTGGTAAGCAGGTGTGTTTAACCTTCTTAAGAACCCAGTGTGACCTATATGTCAGAAACATTTTACCATCTTGAAAAAAATATATTATCTCCATTTACCAGGCCTCTGTATGTGACATATATGTCACACTAGGTTCTTAAAGGTTAAAGCAGAAACTTAAGTCTAGCGGTCTTCTCAAAAAAAGTCAAAGAATCAATACAGTTGTAACTTTAATTCTCTCACTGTGCCAGTAGTGTTGCACACCAAGTTATTTGAACTGCAATCGCATTCTTGTTTTTTTTTTGTGTGTGATATAAAACAACATCAACATTCAATCATTTTACTGTTTCCTGGGCAATGCCCCATAATGCCTTTACACAAGACTATGTTCCAATTTACGTTACCATCTGATAATACAGTGGTTCAATTTGCAAAGAGGTAACAGTCAGTGTTGACATATTGTGACATAGAGCATATCTTACAGGTCATTCAGTGTGGCTGCCAGATACATATTTCATGAGTTAATCTGGAAGCGTGAAGAACCGTGTTAAACTTTGAAGACACACTGTTAGCCTGAAAATATATTTTTGATATCTCTGATCACCTTCGGCTATATCGCTGCTGTTTTAAATTAGCTACACAGAACAATCATTGTTCTGTATTTGAACATCTCGGTGTATTCTTCAGCAATTAGAAGGCGAATTGAGATTTATAATTGAGTTACTGATTACAGTACGGATGCCATGTAGTTCGCATAGTGGTGACAAATAGCCTCTCACACAGCTGTGGAAAGCAAGCTTGGGGGAAAAAATGCATTTATGCAAGCAACAGCTCTATATACCCACACACTGAATTTCCCTTGTGGACTCCTCTGCATTATGTTTCACAATTGCTAAGGCATCAGTGTTATAATGATACAGCCCAGTCCAAAATGAACAGTTTGAGCTCCCGCTGTGCCACTCTATCAAGCCAGTCCATTTTGCTAGTGTACGAGCACTCTTGGCTAAAATGTGAGCTGTATCTCAGGGAACCTGTTTCTGAAGTTGCAAGCGGAGGAAGAGAGAGAAGGCTGCTCTGTGCTGTCCATACCTTTCACAACTTGTCAAGGATGGTCAAGACTCACATGTGGTCTTAACAGTCAATGCAATATTTTGGGAAGGAGGTGGGGGTGAATATTTGTGACTGAATAGGAATGCATGCAACAGTGACCATAAAATATGCCGTGTGTGATAAGAGGCACAGTCTTGGAGTACCAACCCCAAACCACAGCCACTAAACAGCCACACTCTAAATTTTGATGTTTCCAAACCTTCCATGACAAATGATTTATATTTTTTTTGTTGCCTTCTCATTCCCATTAAAAGCAATTCCATGTATATATTGTAGTATTGCTGGGAAACAGATTCTCTCAGCACAATCATATATCCGCTTTCTAATTATGTACAAATATATACTTCACTTGGTCACATCTTTCTGTTTATCAGATTAAACACCTCCATACATGGCTTATGATATCAAAGAGACGGTTGCAATCGCCTTCCTATCGAGAGCTCCTCTAAGCTGTGACTGGGTGCTTTCCTTAATGGGATTTGATACCTTATATTTGGACACAGCATTTCATGTGTTATTTGGACACCGTAATTAGAGGAGAAAAACAAAACAAAACTGTTGGACAAATCTGGCCTTTATCTCCTTCTTTAATGCATGCACACACATATTGTCACTGATATCTTTTTAACTTTAATACACAATTATTATATTACTGTTACTCTTTTCCCCAGGTGCTTCTGGGTAAGACAATGTCTGAGCTCATATCTATCTATGCACACTAAATATTATAGTTCACAGAATACAGCACAGGGAAACACACTAGTGTGGTTAGGCTTAACAAAGCATTTTAATATATGCGCTGGTAAATGTTTATGCAGGACAAGGGGGGAAAAAATGACATAATGCTGCACAAAATTATTATTTGATTTTTTGTTTGCGTTTTGTGGCAGGGGACAAAGAATACCACTGACTGAGGTGACTGACACATAAAATTGAATCTACGAATCAGTTTCTCCTCAGTTCCTGCCCATTTAATGATTAATCAACACGAGCTCTTGCAGCTGTGAAAAGTGACTTTTCAGTCAGTGTGACCCTCCCAGAAACACATTGCGAATAGCCAATTAATTGTTTTGTGCAGCACTACATTGAGTTAAAACCCCTTATGAATCAAAACTAAGCTCTTCAGTTTTACTTCATGGTTTTGTTGGGCATCATTTCCTACATCTTTCTTTTGAAATTCAGTCAGCCTGATTTTGGTTGGGTTTCTGGATAAACATAGTATTGCTGTGACTGTTGTTTCACAAGGTAAACTAACACAGTCTGGTAATTAATTGATGTTTTATGGAAACCATTTTGAAGACACAATTGGTTGAAATGCCAGCTGTCAGACACTGGAAAGCAACTCTACGATCTTCTGCATTAGGGCAATGACTCTCACATTTTTTTTTTATAGTCCCAGCAATCAAGAGATTTAAATGCTGTAGCAATGTGATAAGTTATTAAAACCAAAGAGCTATATAAATCCCTGCAAATAAGAGCTAATTATTTTATTTTTTCCCCAAACTCTCTCCAAATGAAAGTGTCAGTAATAAAGCTAAATACAAAGCAGAGGACCACAGCTGTGAGCATGGGCCCGGTTTCCACAGATAAAGCCAATATCCCATTAAGCAGGCTTTCCGCTTCATGTAGGAAATATCAGCAGATTAAAGAGCAATATTTTGCAAAAATACAAAGGTTGCAAATGTTGTGAGGTCAGACCTCAGCAGAACCCAGAACCTAATCTTTCCTCTACTGGAATCTCCTGGATTGGATAGGTTGGATACTGATTTTGTTCAACTGAGATTAATGTCCATTTTCTAACATGGATTTCACTTGTACCCCCCAATGCCCTTTACCAACAATCTCATAAGACTGGATCATAATACGTCTGAGCTCTTGATGGCTTCCAAACAGGGGTGGAGCCAGGGGGTGGGCCACAGGGGCACTGGCCCCTGCTGAAATCTGACTGGCCCCCTGAGTGCCAGTTGGGGCATTAACAATCTACAAAAGGAAATGTTCGGTTGAGACGAGAAGGGAGAGTGTGAGTGAGAGCACAGAGTTTGACAGGCAGAGAAAAGTCGATTATGAATTGAAAATCAACAGGATGTTTTAGAGATTTTCTTTGAGGAAACAATGACAGCAGTGACAGCAGACCGGACTGGATGTTTCTTCAGAGTTATATTTGTACTATATTACCTTGTTATAGTGTTAAAATGTATTTTCATTTAATTGCGTTGTTCTGCAAAGTTTATACTTTTATATACATTAATTTATTAACTAAGATAAACATGCTATTATTTTCTTGAAAAGATAATACTAAACGTTCATGTTATTTATTGTTTGTTATAAACTATGTTTAAGCTCTCAAGTGTTTGTGTTTTTTTGTGCGAAATATTTTAGAACCTTTTTGCCATACAACCATGTATTGAACAAATATGTGATGTTTTTTATGTTACCTATTTTTATATATTTGCACTGTATATAATCTTACATAAGGGTCCAGGGATTGAATGTTACACTCATAACGTATCGTTCACACATTAATAAATTGATTTATTTTGAATGTAAATATTTGTTTGAGGTCATAACACTTTGTTTACACCTCCAACCCCCACCTTGTGCAGTGTCCTCTTTATTGAAAGCTCAGATATGGCTCTGCCTGGCTCTGGCTCTCTCAACTCATTATCAGTGGAGCAGTAACTTTAGCTAATGGGTTAAATGGGGCTTAATGTACAGTGTTAAAAATGCATTCAATATTTGGGGGTGAAGAGAGTTTAGAGGTTGTCTATGTCTATTGTGTTAACAGCAATAAGGTATCACTGTTGTCTATTGTGTTAATGTCAATTTTATAATAATTTTGTCACTAGCAAATGGTTTGCTGTATTGTTATAAATAGCCCAGCTTATCCTTGTAATTTGCTTAAATCTTAGTTTTTAAACTCATTTTAACCCATTTTACAAAGAAATGTTCCTGGCGGACCATGCCCCTTGACCCCCCTAGCAGATGTCAGCCCCTCTGTAATAATCATGGCCCCTTTACGGTCCCCCCATTTTCAAAATCCTAGACTCACCCCTGCTTCCAAACTAAAAACTCAGACACAAGCTTCCAGGATTGTCCAAAGTCTGCGAACTGTGAAATGCATCTGCCTTCTATAGTCATAAACGCCACATCTTTTTGGATAGTAGTCTCACCAGATGTCTCACCAAAATGAAATAAGCAATAGTTACATAAAAAAAAAAAAAAAAAAAACATAATTCTTTAAAAAGTGTGGATCATTCTCAATAGAAAGCTTTTTGCAAATCATTCTAACAATTGTTCCCATTTAATAATATGTGCAGCCTTCCCTGCATCATATCTCATATAAATACAAATTTGCTCTAAAATTGTCATAATTTATTGGGAATTCAGCAAGGCTCCCGTATTATCAATAAATTGAAGTTAATGCACATAAAACAATTTCCTAGCCAAACATGGTCTTAGAAGTAAGGATGATAGTTGTCCTCAGATCATTAATGGTCATTCATAAAATATAATTAGTGCATGTAGCAAAGTGGTTGAGCCTGGCTGGTTTAGACTAGTTCTACAAAATATCAGTTCTTCCATGCTGGGTGATAATTAATTTTTTTTTCCGCTCTTGCTCCAGGGTCAAAGTAATGTTTTTGTGTGGTCCACCGGTAAGCTTTGGCTTTCGCTGCAATTAACATTTTTATCCACAATGCATGACTGGCCTTGATGTGCTGGTTTATTTCATTACACCACAAGAGATGCTCCTGCTGTACCTCCTCTCTAATGACCGCTGTTCTCTTACACATTTTCCCAGATTTATGTTCTTAATCTTCCTCCCCTCAACACATGCCTTTCAAGACAAAGACAGTTGAAGATCATCTGGAAAGGAAAACAGTATGGTCGATGTAAATGCCTATTGACAGCCAAGTGGAGTAAACCTACAGAAAGTGATGTAATTAATGCAGAGGCACACGTTCAGATTTTCCAGCCCTGCATTGCACAGAGCTATACAATAGTAGACAGGTTGATTAATACATAAACGGATCAACTTTCTAACTCAGCGGGAGACTACATTTCAACGACAGAGACACACCGTGGGAGATGTCTGTTTACCCGAACACCAGCCTTAATGAGACATCAGGGCTGCAGATGACTAATGAGCTTCATTACATAATCAAAGCAAGCACAGAAGGGAGCACACGCAGTTGCTAAGTGACTAGGGAAATGGGAACCCCCATAAATCGGACCCCACTGCCTCCATCCATTGCAGATACAAATACACATCCACTTTATAACTCAACCCCTGTCCTCACCTACTACCCACATGGAATGGAAATGGGAGGGTATCACCTGGTGAAAATGTTCTAATATTCCTTGAGTAAATGCTTCAAACTGAGTATTACATATTTATAGTTTAACTTCTTTACTATATGTGCAAAGGCAATGCTACAATTAAACCTCCAAATGCAATAAACTTCGCAATACACTCTGGCCATGAAAGCTCACAGATTCCTCTTCTCGGAGTGTGACTGAACCATCCACATTAATTATCCATTAATTTCAAGGACCTTTGCTGCTCCAATCATTTTAACAGCCAGCCATGTGTCTCTCCCACAATGCAGGAGTGTAGCTTTGCGCCTCCCAGTGGGCCAAGAATAAATGAGTCTCGTATATCATCGACCTGTCAGAGGGGCAAACGGCCACCCACCTCAACACGCCACAGACACTATGAATTATTCCACAGCAAAAACACTGCAAGACGTTTGCGGATAAATTATCCATAGGGCAAATACAGTGTAAGGCCTCTCAAGTGGCACAACTGGTCTGTGCCTGCAGTCCTACAGTCTGGGGATTAGGGGGGAATGAGCCTTCAATAACAGCATAAAGTAACTTTGGCAGATGTGGTAACTGGCACACTGTCAGTTCACTGGCTTAGGACATTTCTGGAGCTGGCTGGACACGTGAAAGAGAAGTCAAAAGGGAAGTGTGTGCCTCTTTTTGATCCTCAATCCTGACTGCTTCCTTATTGGAATTATAGCGCCTCTGTCTTATCCTGAGAAAGGTTAATTCACAGTTTCCAATACCACCTGAATGCAAGCATTAAGCCTACCCTGCTCAAAAATCAAAGGAGTAAATGTTGAAAGCAGGATGAATTGCAGTGAGTAATTTCAAAGTGGGGTAACATATTATTCCAAATTAGCACTACCCTCCAATTAATTGTTTTAATAGATAAGTGAATAAAGAAATATTTAGGTATTTGTTCCTACACCAGCTCACAGGAAATACAGCATAGGAACACATCATAAAAATAAACAAAACACATGTAACTTAAACTTTGATGAAATACAATCCAATTAATTACACAATTGCAACATTATTATTATTATTATTATTATTATTATTATTATTATTAATATTATTAGTATTAAAATTATTATTAATTTTAATTATCCAGGGCGACTTACAAAACATGTTTTATACTTCAAGAGCAACAAAGCCTCTGTAGATAAAGCACTCTGTCTTGTAGACTGGGGCATCCTATACTTCACCTTGCCCTCATCTGGCATCCTCCCCAATCTATTGCTCCCCCTCTTTTCTAGTGTGGGACCAGCCTTTAACCCCTGACCCCACCATAATTCCCCACTCAATAAATTAGATCAGAACTGACAGACACACGAACACTGTACGAATACTGCAGTACCTCCCTATAGGATATAAGTTACAGATCACTACAATACTATTATATACAGTGCATCCGGAAAGTATTCACAGCGCTTCACTTTTTCCACATTTTGTTATGTTACAGCCTTATTCCAAAATGGATTAAATTCATTATTTTCCTCAAAATTCTACAAACAATACCCCATAATGATAACGTGAAAGAAGTTTGTTTTAAATCTTTGCAAATTTATTAAAAATAAAAAACAAAAAAAGCATATGTACATAAGTATTCACAGCCTTTGCTCAATACTTCGTTGAAGCACCTTTGGCACCAATTACAGCCTCAAATCTTTTTGAGTATGATGCTACAAGCTTGGCACACCTATTTTTGGGCACTTTCTCCCATTCTTCTTTGCAGGACCTCTCAAGCTCCATCAGTTTGGATGGGGAGCGTCAGTGCACAGCCATTTTCAGATCTCTCCAGAGATGTTAAATCGGGTTCAAGTCTGGACTCTGGCTGGGCCACTCAAGGACATTCACAGAGTTGTCCTGGAGCCACTCCGTTGTTATCTTGGCTGTGTGCTTAGGGTCATTGTCCTGTTGGAAGATGAACCTTTGCCCCAGTCTGAGGTCCAGAGCACTCTGGAGCAGGTTTTCATCAAGAATGTCTCTGTACATTGCTGCATTCATCTTTCCCTCGATCCTGACTAGTCTCCCAGTTCCTGCCACTGAAAAACATCCCCACAGCATGATGGTGCCACCACCATGCTTCACTGTAGGGATGGTATTGGCCAGGTGATGAGCGGTGCCTGGTTTCCTCCAGACATGACGCTTGCCATTCAGGCCAAAGAGTTCAATCTTTGTTTCATCAGACCAGAGAATTTTGTTTCCCTGACTAAGGCACTTCTCCCCCGATCGCTCAGTTTGGCCGGGCGGCCAGCTCTAGGAAGAGTCCTGGTGGTTCCAAACTTCTTCCATTTACGGATGATGGAGGCCACTGTGCTCATTGGGACCTTCAATGCTGCAGACATTTTTCTGTACCCTTCCCCAGATCTGTGCCTCGATACAATCCTGTCTCGGAGGTCTACAGACAATTCCTTGGACTTCATGGCTTGGTTTGTGCTCTGAAATGCACTGTTAACTGTGGGACCTTATATAGACAGGTGTGTGCCTTTCCATGTCCAATCAACTGAATTTACCACAAGTGGACTCCAATCAAGTTGTAGAAACATCTCAAGGATGATCAGTGGAAACAGGATGCACCTGAGCTCAATTTTGAGTGTCATGGCAAAGGCTGTGAATACTTATGTACATGTGCTTTTTTGTTTTTTATTTTGAATACATTTGCAAAGATTTCAAACAAACTTCTTTCACGTTGTCATTATGGGGTATTGTCTGTAGAATTTTTAGGAAAATAATGAATTTAATCCATTATGGAATAAGGCTGTAACATAACAAAATGTGGAAAAAGTGAAGCGCTGTGAATACTTTCCGGATGCACTGTATATGCTGTAATCTCAAAAATAAAATAAAATGTCCCCAGCTCAAAGTTTTAAGTTAATGTGATTTTTCTACTCCACTGCAATAAATACAGTAAATAAAGAAAAGGTTTTTTGTTTTGTTTGTTTGTTAATAGTTAATAACAAATACTTAAAAACATAGAACAACAAAACTATTACAAATACGCAAAAAGCTAACAAAGAAGTAAACTGATTTAAATACAATTATAAATTGGTTCTTAAATCACAGGTCTATCCTCCTGATTTTCCAGCTCACCATGACCAAGCAACCGTATTAAATATAACATAAAGACCATCCATCTGATGTAAACAATATACTGCACCTGGGAGAACCATAATATGTCTGATCAAAGACAACTTCAATTTATAAAAAATGTAATAAAAACACACTAGCGCTAGCTTGAAGTAATAAGGTACACACAGTAAACAACGTTCAATGCTAATGCAGGGCCAGTAGAACAGAGTCCCATTGCAGAGGAAATGGCCCTACTTTGGGATTTATGAGGCTCTTACAAAAAACATTGCTAGGTGCAGAACATTTAGGTTTAGTATGTTTGCAAAGGCAGATTGTCAGTGGTACAGTGAGGGAAAAAAGTATTTGATCCCCTGCTGATTTTGTACGTTTGCCCACTGACAAAGAAATGATCAGTCTATAATTTTAATGGTTGGTGTATTTTAACAGTGAGAGACAGAATAACAACAACAAAATCCAGAAAAACACATTTCAAAAAAGTTATACATCGATTTGCATGTTAATGAGGGAAATAAGTATTTGACCCCTTCGACTTAGTACTTGGTGGCAAAACCCTTGTTGGCAATCACAGAGGTCAGACGTTTCTTGTAGTTGGCCACCAGGTTTGCACACATCTCAGGAGGGATTTTGTCCCACTCCTCTTTGCAGATCCTCTCCAAGTCATTAAGGTTTCGAGGCTGACGTTTGGCAACTCGAACCTTCAGCTCCCTCCACAGATTTTCTATGGGATTAAGATCTGGAGACTGGCCAGGTACAGGACCTTAATGTGCTTCTTCTCGAGCCACTCCTTTGTTGCCTTGGCTGTGTGTTTTGGGTCATTGTCATGCTGGAATACCCATCCACGACCCATTTTCAATGCCCTGGCTGAGGGAAGGAGGTTCTCACCCAAGATTTGACGGTACATGGCCCCGTCCATCGTCCCTTTGATGCGGTGCAGTTGTCCTGTCTCCTTAGCAGAAAAACACCCCCAAAGCATAATGTTTCCACCTCTATGTTTGACGGTGGGGATGGTGTTCTTGGGGTCATAGGCAGCATTCCTCCTCCTCCAAAAATGGCGAGTTGAGTTGATGCCAAAGAGCTCGATTTTGGTCTCATCTGACCACAACACTTTCACCCAGTTCTCCTCTGAATCATTCAGATGTTCAGTGGCAAACTTCAGACGGGCCTGTGTATGTGCTTTCTTGAGCAGGGGGACCTTGCGGGCGCTGCAGGATTTCAGTCCTTCATGGCGTAGTATGTTACCAATTGTTTTCTTGGTGACTATGGTCCCAGCTGCCTTGAGATCATTAACAAGATCCTCCCGTGTAGTTCTGGGCTGATTCCTCACCGTTCTCATGATCATTGAAACTCCATGAGGTGAGAACTTGCATGGAGCCCCAGACCGAGGGAGACCAACAGTTCTTTTGTGTTGCTTCTGTGGACAGGTGTCTTTTATACAGGTACCGAGCTGAGATTAGGAGCACTCCCTTTAAGAGAGTGCTCCTAATCTCAGCTCGTTACCTGTATAAAAGACACCTGGGAGCCAGAAATCTTGCTGATTGATAGGGGATCAAATACTTATTTCACTCATTAACATGCAAATCAATTTATAACTTCAATTGAAATGCGTTTTTCTGGACTTTGTTGTTGTTAATCTTTCTCTCACTATTATTTTTTGTCAGTGGGCAAACGTACAAAATCAGCAGGGGATCAAATACTTTTTTCCCTCACTGTATTGCATTGATGATCATTTACATCTGATTGGTATAATTGTTTAATCATACACCTGGCTATATGCCTACAAAATCCCTGACTTTGTGCAAGTGTTCTTAGAATAACTGATGCTGTTTTGAAGGCAAAGGCTGGTCACACCAAATACAAATTTAATTTAGATTTTACTTCTGTTCACTCACTTTGCATTTAGTTAATTGATAAATATAATCTATTAACATGTCTACTTTTGAAAGCATTTTTTCACACCTGCCTAGAACTCTTGCACAGTACTGTATATTCTTTCTATTTTGTTTTGTCTCCATCCCTTTTGTATATGCTATCATGAATGTATTCAGTCCTCAGTAATACTCTGTAAGAACAGAATTAATCCTCTACTAAACACTTAAATTGGGCATAAAACATCAATAAGCAAAACCTCAGTTTAAAGTGTGACAGGCAATTTCAATATTTTCTCTGTGCAGATGTACACCCCTTTTGTTTCTAAGGACTTGTTCGCATGCCTTGAAATGATGGAAACAGTGCATTTTCAATCATGAAAGTGGCTGCTGCAGAGCCTAATCTCCCTTTCCCTCTCTCCGAGTTTTTTCCTCAGGACCGTCTGGCGAATGGAAAATGTACCGTTAAAATGTTGCATCATGAAATCCCACCACTGTTCTGACAAATATGAAAGGCTCCCAAGTCCTTCATAATTTTAAACACTGCCATTTCCATTGGGCCCCTCTGGGAACAGGGGACATCTGTTAAAATTCTAATTAGACGCTTTTGGGTACTTTAAATGCAGTCAGCATGTTGCCGTGGGGAAGGCAACTGTGTTACGGATGTGAAATTTTGTATGTGTGCACCTGTAGTCAAGATTAATATATGCATGCCTACAGTGTATTAAGCAGTGACAAGGTGGATATAAGGTCACTGGCCCTGTTTGGCATTAACTGCTGATAGCAGATCCTACAGGTTTGCATGTTTTGATGCTGGGGGTGATAGCTGCAGGGTCGAATGGCCTCCTCTCGTTTGTAAACTTTCTTATGTTCTTATGATGTTGTAATAACACTTTCAAACAATATTTGCATTTGACACCCTAAAATCGCAAGGTCTAACGTAAGTGGGGCGAGTTGTTATTGCATTTTAATAATGCATCTGACATTTACAAAACATTAATGGTGCATCAACAAACATCACATTAATATAAAGAACAGTGCTGTGGAGACCTTGAGGCTTCAAGAAGCAGTTTGATGATGTTCTTGGATCAATAAGTGTCTCACAAAGGAAACCAGTTAAGATGGGCTCTCAATTGTAACCTTTTCCTTTGTTTTCACAAGATGACAACAGAGCTGTGTGTCCTTGGTGGATCATGCTGCTTGAAATGTCAAGCCCCTGTGTGTGTGTGACATGGCTGGAGCTTCTTTGAGTTGTGTGAGTGTCATTGTGTAGAGCCCTCTGGGAGCTTTGCAGCAGCTTCTCCATCTTGTATAGTACTGAGGGAAAACCTACAGAGAGCTGCTGGAAGTAACTACCAAGCTGAATTGGTAGCTGAATTCTGGAACCTTCCAGTTAGTGAACAACACAATGCCAATGCCTGTGATTATTGACAAAATGCCTTCATATTTCAATATTTTAATAGCTTTCTAAAGCATTCATGTACATAAGATAGAATTGTATAATTATATAAAAGTTTAACACCTACCTAATAAAAATAATGGGAACATCAAAAAAGCTAAATGATCCCTTGGAATAGGAAAGAATCAGATAATTACCCTGAAAAATGTTCATGGCATAACAATCAAAATCAGATGTCCTACTTCTTGGCTATGCCATTAAAAGCACCTGGGGAAAAGGAATCACAGTGGGAAAACTGTCTTTTTAACCACAAAGTGTATCAGAAATAAACAACACCAGTGAAATGTTAAAATGCAACTGTCATTCTCCTTCACAAGAAGGAGACAAAGAAGATCTGATGAACTATTAGCCCATTAGTCTCCTTCCCATCTTATACAAAGCATAGGTCCACAATCCCTTATCTGAAACCGTCAGGGCCCGGTATGTAAACACATTAATCTTTTTTGCAGCAAATGTTCAATAAAACTTCAAACATATACATTCAATAGTAAAACTTCAAACAAAAAAGCAAACAATTTTGGAGAGCACCTGACGCAAGTGTGACTGCTAGGAGCTCTGAAACACAACTGACACCATGCACCTCCGGTCATCGGAGCTTTTCGACTGGAGGCGTGTGAATAAACCCAGCCCCTATGCAAACCTGTGCCGAATGGGCTTTCTTTACATTTTGGTATAACTGCTAGAGGCTTTAGACACCTTTAGACACCCCAGTATTTTTGGGCGGGATTAAATAACATTTTAACCAGCCGCTAATAGCAAACTTCAAAACTGTACATCATGGCGTTTACTTTCTTTGTTTTTAAGAAAGTAGCATCTAACTAAAAATAAAATGGACTGAGCACAGTTGTGTAGTTTTCTAGTAGTGTCAAGGAATCAAGTTAAACAGAGCTTATTTGAACATCTTACAAATTGCAGATGACATTGTCATAAATACCTGAAGACCTGCAGCTTCAATTTCATGAACTCTCAGATACAAGCAAGAAAACTGGACTTAAACCATAGTAAAACAAAAGTCATGTTTAGCAGCTTTGTTACATCTCAGAAAACTGATGTAGATACTCAAAGAAGTTAAATGTTATGTCTACCTTGGACAACACATCCTCCCAGAAAGATGGGAAAATGGGATGGGGTATATTTGGAAGAAACAGCAGAAATGTACACACTAGCCTAAAGAGAAAAGTATTTGACCAATGCATACTATACTTATGGATATGAAACCTGCTCACTTAATGCTGAAATGATACAGAAACTGTGGACGACACAAAGGAGCATGGTAATTCATGTGACATTCTTGAAAGAGTGAAAATGTTAAAAGGGCAATGGGCTGGACACATTGCAAGAAGAACAGATCACAGATGGATAAAGGAAGCTATTGAATGGATTCCAAAATATGAAAAAAGACTTGGAAGACGATCACATAGAATAAGGAAAGATTAAATCATACACTGCAGGCGTAACATGGAAAAGAGGAGCTGTAGATCGAAGTAAGGTAACACATCTTGGGGAGGCCTTCATCTAATAGTGGATCGATATAGGCCAATGGTGATGGTGAGATGATGCTAGTATAGACATAAATTGATATGCAGAAAACACACAAAGCAAAATAAATGCTACACTAGGCTGAAAATACTTATTAAGAGACATTCGTAACAGGAAGACCATATTGGGAGCTGTTTTTCTTAAGATTTGCAGGTTTAACTGCAGGTATAATACATAGAAAGGAAATCAACCACACCAGCCTGAAAAGAGAAGCAATTAAGTGGGCAGCATCTAAATCTCTGCTGTTCTAACCTAATACTAAAAAGAATTCACATATGTAATAAGTATCAATATTTTTCTAACAGGTAATTCAGTTCCCCATCTACATTGTCATTTTTTCTCTCCTGCATATGAAGCAGACAGCTGTGCAAGTTTTACACTGGCAGTTTTCAGGTATAACCTGCATGCTTAAATAACCACTGGGGAAGTATAAATCTGGTTAATGACTAAAACTTAAAAATCAGAATCCCATATCATATTACTGTGGCACTGAGAAAAAAAAGAGTAACTCTAACAAGAAGCCACATTTTTAACAGCTGGCCTAATTCGATATATAGTTTCCCTTGACATGTCTGCATCTGAATCATGCATGTATTTGCTGACAGCTTCCTAAGATTCAGGGAGTTTCCAGGTTTACCTTGAATCCTGAAAATAGCATTTGGGTGGTAGAAATTGAGTTAAAACATGAAAAACCTGAAAATCAGAACAAAACTGGCATATAATCATTTGAGGTTGAGCAAAAAAATAAAACAAAATATAATATATATATATAAGATACTGAAAAATGTATTATATGTCAATATTATATTATATATTAATCTGAGCTTTTCAAAGTACATCTGAATACATTTTTAGCAAACAAGAGTAATTTAAAAGAGAATTATGACTTACATTATTTGGTCTGTGAGTTCAGAATTCACTGTTTACATCAGACAATTATTTGCGAGTTGTAAGGACAACACTGTTTACAAAAGATAGTCCCATTGGGAGTATTGAAATTAACATGGTTTGTAACATTTTGCAAATTGGGGTTAATCAGGTTATCATGGTTCATAAAGCCATCCTACTGGGATGAATCAAGGTAACACTGTTTTCAAATATCAACCCAAGATCAGTACTGCTCTCACATCATCAGTTCACCCTATGTATAACAACAACTGTTATAAATCTAGAAAATAATCTATCCTACATTGCTTTCAGGTCAGCATATTATTTGAAACAGCACCATTGTCTGGTACATTTCAGAATCCCGATTACACAGGTAAGACACACAGACACAGTGACGCTGATGCCAATAAAACAGTGATAAGGCAAGTGATTAATGGCTCAGCCCTGTGAATTTTCCAGAAATGAAGAAATGCTGCCTAAGCAGCCGTGCCGTACTGTTGCATAGATTGATGATTTCATTAATTCTCTGCTGTTTTCTATCGTCAACAGATCCCTTCTCAATTGCACCCTAATTTAAACAACAACCACCACCAACAAAAATCAAACAACAAACAAACATAACATCATTTTCATCTGCCCATAGTGTCCAAGAGAACGGTCTAAAATTGTTTCCCTTTCTCTCTACTTAGGAAATATTAATCTATAAAGCATTCACATTATGAGGATGTGCACGCTTCTCTTTCAAACATTGCCACAGACATTGTCAATATGTTGTCATTGTGCTTTTGGTGTCTTTAAAGCAAGCACATGTGTACTTGCCAGCTTTTGAAAACCTGGATCAGAATAAAACAATATGGTAAAATATAGATCTTAACCAAAGCATTCTCAACTTGACCTTGAATGAGCAAGAGCAAATATTTGCAGATGGCCAGTGGTCCAAATTCAATTTATTTAAACTGGAGAGTAAATGTATTTTCTGATGTGTGGTGAGGGCTCAAAGTAAGCTATATAGTTCAAATTCATAGCTGTAAACTCCTGCTTCATTGTTCTAGGCTAACAAGTTCTCATCTGGTCCTATATCTCAGATCAGTGTGTGGAAAGGTAGGTTATTTTCCTATATTGCCAAATTATACATTTATATTCACAGTAAGAATAGAACTGGTGCAGAATGAGAAAAGTTATTGCTAAGAAACACCAGCTGATATTAGAAGAGGTCAAATGGCTGGAAAGGGCAACTACCCAATAACAGTGTAGCTTGAGACAAAGCCTGTGCTGAGAAGGGCTTTCAAATTTCAGTTTGAAATGGTAGTTTAATCAATTAATTAAAATATAAAATCTACAGTATATGCATGATGTAGTTCTGCTTTATGAACTTTAAGTAGACCAACAGGATCTAAACAATACTGATAACACATTTTATTGTGATCTCTCCACTCAGAAAGCGCAGTGGATTAAAAAAAGCTGTAGAGAAAGTCCATATAGAAAGAATACCATTATGTTAACCACAGCAAAATAATTAATTAACAAACACATTCTGTACAAAGAATTTGAATAGTTGTGCAATCAGGATATATTGAACAAATTACAGATTGAGCTGATTGCAATATTTTAAAGATTCTTTCATGGACAAATACATGTATTGATAGGATTTCAAAAAGCTCCAGGCTGATTGCAATAATGTCACCGAGAGATTCTAAAAATAGTGTCCTCCACAGACGTTTGCTCCCCGGTTTTATTTTGTCTTTTTGAATGCCGCCGCACTCTTTTGGAACAAATCATACTCAGAAGAAATTCTGTAATTTACACTGGCAGATGAGGGGGACCCCATCACTGGAGGATCTGACCAATGAACTCACCATGCTGGCTCAGTTGGAGAGCATGAAAGGAGACAGACTGAACACACATACCATATGTCTAGTTATGAGCACAACACTCAGACAATTGTGGCCACCCTAACACATTATGTACCATTAAGGAACACATTAAAACAAACACAATTTACAAAAACGGTTCTGGTATTAGAATGCAATCCCAGCTGTGTTCAGTGTCGTTCAGCACTGTTCTACAAGTGCTGAAATTGTAGGACTTCCCGGAACACAGCATGGGCTCTTTTTCTGAACTGGAGCGCTTTAAACATGACAGCGCTAAGGATACACTACTGCTCCAACTAAATAAATATTTGTCCTAGACTATCCTGCTAGAGCTAGAATATTAGATGCATAACTCAGGATACAGCTGCCGGCAATGACTAAATGCAGATTAAAGCCTGGGATATACTAACTCATGCTTGTTAAAACCTTGCCTCTATCAAGTAATAAAACCTCATTCCCATCTAAGGACGGCAGACAGAAGGAGATAATATTTGGGTAAAGTATAATTTATTATGTGACCTACATCATACACACTCCTGTAGAAAAGCACATGCTTATTGTTTTAATACAGTAAAATAATGCCCAGGAGAGTTTAATGCTACGAAGATCCTGTGATGGGAATTACATTTAAATGCACTGATGTGTGATGCTCAGTATTTAAATAACCGTCGCCTAAAGTAATGAAAGTGATGCAAAGCTGTTTGGATATTTAAACCACTTTATTTATTCGTAACACAAAATAGGTATCCGTGAGGAAAAATCTATAGAGCAACATCAAACTTGTCTTAATAATGCCCCAGGGAATTACCAGATTATGTGCCCACACAATTTCACGCATTAAACGTATGACCGTTCATACTTGCATAATATTGCATAATATCGCATAATATCCCTTGGCAGAGAATTCCACTTGAATTCTTGGCTTCAGTGACTTTTCAGCGGAGGAAGATGCTTTGTATACTAGGAATGTGACACCCAACGTGATCCAGTGCTCTCTGCGGAAATTGTTTTGGTTAATCAACAGTCGACTGTCCTTCAAATCCAAAGGCATTAGCTTTCCGGTATATGAATGCTGTGACAAACATAGCAGATGCTGAGAATAGCAAGTCACTGTATAATCTTGTATTCTTTGATAGGAGGCATCCTGTTTTGGAAAACAGAGCTGGTATAACTTTACAGTCTTCTCATTTTAAAAGACTGATGTTAATTAAAATACATTGGTTGACTTTAACCGAAGCTAGTGTTTTTAAAAACGACAAAGATAAATGCATATACAATACCAGAGAAACCTTTCTGTTGCATAATGTTCCTCGTTATGCACTGATTAACTGCAGAAATAATACATTGATAAGTTGCCAGATATTGAGAAACACTAATCTGAGTATAACAAGGCCTTTATTTAACAACTTTAAATTGTTGTAAAAATCACACTTACTGGGTTCCCTTTTTTGTTCTATGAATAATAAAGCATCAAATTAGATTCCACTGTATATTATGCTATATTTATATAAAGTACCTTCATTTGTATATAAAAAAGCATCAAGTTCTTTTTGCATGTTCTTTTTCTGAACATGATTCCATGGGTTGTACTTACTGAACACATACCATTACATGCAGAAAATATTAATTTTAACAATATTCTTTTAAAAAGTCCTGTTTAATCAAAGTTTTATATGCACCAAGGTAATGCAAGTTATTATAATATTGAATACAAATTCACAATATGCTTTACTCAGCTCTGGATAGCTATGACATTGAATGGGTTCTGAAGTGGAATTTGCTTTCCCAAGAGATAAGAGAAAAAAAAAAAATAAATAAATAAATAAATAAATAAAAATAATAATAATAATAATAATAATAATAATAATATATATATATATATATATATATATATATATATATATATATATATATATATACACACACACACACACCGATCAGCCATAACATTATGACCACCTGCCTAATATTGTGTAGGTCCCCCTTTTGCCACCAAAAGGGCCCTGACCCGTCGAAGCATGGACTCCACTAGACCTCTGAAGGTGTGCTGTGGTATCTGGCACCAAGACGTTAGCAGCAGATCCTTTAAGTCCTGTAAGTTGTGAGGTGGGACCTCCATGGATCGGACTTGTTTGTCCAGCACATCCCACAGATGCTCAACTGGATTGAGATCTGGGGAATTTGGAGGCCAAGTCAACACCTTGAACTCGTAATTCATCAGATCAGGCCACATTCTTCCATTGCTCCGCGGTCCAGTTCTGATGCTCACGTGCCCATTGCAGGGGCTTTCGGCAGTGGACAGGGGTCAGCATGGGCACCCCGACTGGTCTGCGGGTACGCAGCCCCATATGCAACAAACTGCGATGCACTGTGTGTTCTGAAACCTTTCTATCAGAACCAGCATTAACTTTGTCAGCAATTTGAGCTACAGTAGCTCGTCTGTTGGATTGGACCACACAGGCCAGCCTTCGCTCCCCACGTGCATCAATGAGCATTGGCCGTCCATGACCCTGTCGCCGGTTCACCGCTTTTCCTTCCTTGGACCACTTTTGATAGGTACTGACCACTGCAGACCAGGAACACCCCACAAGAGCTGCAGTTTTGGAGATGCTCTGACCCAGTCATCTAACCATCACAATTTGGCCCTTGTCAAAGTCACTCAGATCCTTACGCTTGCCCATTTTTCCTGCTTCTAACACATCAACTTTGAGGACAAAATGTTCAGTTGCTGCCTAATATATCCCACCCACTGACAGGTGCCATGATAACGAGATTATCAGTGTTATTCACTTCAACTTTCACCAAGATTTGATTTAACTTTGTAACTACTATTGATCTAACTCAAAGATACAATTGTACTTACACAGACAGCCAGATAATTAAACAATTACTGGAGCTTACAATCACACTAGGCCTTATATTTTCCTGAGGACAGAGCAAGGGTTGTGCAGTTATACATCCAAAGATGTACAGTGAGGGAAAAAAGTATTTGATCCCCTGCTGATTTTGTATGTTTGCCTACTGACAAAGAAATGATCAGTATATAATTTTTGGTAGGTGTATTTTAACAGTGAGAGACAGAATAACATCATCAAAATCCAGAAAAATGCATTTCAAAAAAGTTATAAATTGGTTTGCATGTTAATGAGTGAAATAAGTATTTGATCCCCTATCAATCAGCAAGATTTCTGGCTCCCAGGTGTCTTTTATACAGGTAACGAGCTGAGATTAGGAGCACTCTCTTAAAGGGAGTGCTCCTAATCTCAGCTCGGTACCTGTATAAAAGACACCTGTCCACAGAAGCAATCAATCAATCAGATTCCAAACTCTCCACAATGGCCAAGACCAAAGAGCTGTCCAAGGATGTCAGGGACAAGATTGTAGACCTACACAAGGCTGGAATGGGCTACAAGACCATCGCCAAGCAGCTTGGTGAGAAGGTGACAACAGTTGGTGTGATTATACACAAATGGAAGAAACACAAAAGAACTGTTGGTCTCCCTCGGTCTGGGGCTCCATGCAAGTTCTCACCTCATGGAGTTTCAATGATCATGAGAACGGTGAGGAATCAGCCCAGAACTACACGGGAGGATCTTGTTAATGATCTCAAGGCAGCTGGGACCATAGTCACCAAGAAAACAATTGGTAACACACTACGCCGTGAAGGACTGAAATCCTGCAGCGCCCGCAAGGTCCCCCTGCTCAAGAAAGCACATGTACAGGCCCGTCTGAAGTTTGCCAATGAACATCTGAATGATTCAGAGGAGAACTGGGTGAAAGTGTTGTGGTCAGATGAGACCAAAATCGAGCTCTTTGGCATCAACTCAACTCGCCGTTTTTGGAGGAGGAGGAATGCTGTCTATGACCCAAAGAACACCATCCCCACTGTCAAACATGGAGGTGGAAACATTATGCTTTGGGGGTGTTTTTCTGCTAAGGGGACAGGACAACTGCACCGCATCAAAGGGACGATGGACGGGGCCATGTACCGTCAAATCTTGGGTGAGAACCTCCTTCCCTCAGCCAGGGCATTGAAAATGGGTCGTGGATGGGTATTCCAGCATGACAATGACCCAAAACACACAGCCAAGGCAACAAAGGAGTGGCTCAAGAAGAAGCACATTAAGGTCCTGGAGTGGCCTAGCCAGTCTCCAGACCTTAGTCCCATAGAAAATCTGTGGAGGGAGCTGAAGGTTCGAGTTGCCAAACGTCAGCCTCGAAACCTTAATGACTTGGAGAGGATCTGCAAAGAGGAGTGGGACAAAATCCCTCCTGAGATGTGTGCAAACCTGGTGGCCAACTACAAGAAACGTCTGACCTCTGTGATTGCCAACAAGGGTTTTGCCACCAAGTACTAAGTCGAAGGGGTCAAATACTTATTTCACTCATTAACATGCAAATCAATTTATAACTTTTTTGAAATGCGTTTTTCTGGATTTTTTTGTTGTTATTCTGTCTCTCACTGTTAAAATACACCTACCATTAAAATTATAGACTGATAATTTCTTTGTCAGTGGGCAAACGTACAAAATCAGCAGGGGATCAAATACTTTTTTCCCTCACTGTATATTAACACAGGTTTCTGAAATGCAGCTATGAAATCCACACAGCAGTTCCTCACAGCTTACTTGATGTATTTGATTGTTTGTATGTTTTCACAAGAAGAAAGACAGAAGAAAAAAATGTGTTTACCAGGCAATAACACAAATCACATTTATCTCAATATCTATCTATCTCTTGCTACGGTTTCATTCTTACAGGTAACAGATTCTGGGTTTTCAGGGTTATAATCACTCCTTTAAACATATATCTGGTGAATGTATAACCATTAGAACATTGGTATTTATTCACGGAATTAATTATTTATCTACTTGTTTACTTTATAAGTTAGTTCATTAGTCACCAAATGGTCACCTTGAAAATCATCAAATACACTTAAACAACATTTGAAGAGAGAAAGAAAAATTGGAAATACAATTCAACAGGCTAGAAAACACAAAACCTTTAAAAAAAAAAAAATTATAATCCACCAGAAGTGCTCACGGAACCTACACAGAATCTGCAGTTGCAACCTTTTGCCCATGTGCCTTCTGCATTAAATCCCAGTGGGGTTTTTTCCCGGCGTGAGTTAGTGATGTATGACAATGCATCACCTGCAGAAAGCACAGAGCCATTGTTATGAGAAGCTTGGAATTTACATTGCCTTCCAGTCCCCAACGCATAAGAGAAGCACTCAGCGGGCAACCCAGTGCAAGAGATGCATGTTAATGGGCTGCCTTCTCTCCAGATCTCTGAGCAAAAAAGATTTGCTAGCAAACAGCGGTTTCGACAACCCGCTGGGAGTTTAATTTGTAATGTAATCTTTGCAAACCCTGTGCTGCCAGAACATACTGCTAATGCCAAAAAAAACACCACGCAGACTTGATATGATAAACCTCACACAAGTCACAATATGACTAAACAAACGGAAGAGGTAACCCAAACAGCACTCACCTCCCCAACTCTGCTTTCAAATTACAAATTGTCCCCGATAATTACAACTTTCATAATGTTCTGCTTCTATTTATGATACTAACAATTAAGACATTTGCTGTCCAGTGAATTTCAATTTACAGCAACAAACTACACAGTGAGGGAAAGGAATTGAAGGAGACGGAAACCTCAGGAGTCCTGTATAAGCTCAAGTCATGTCATCTCATTTTTAATTAGCCCCCAATCAAAACTTGCAAACTATACAAGACTGCCTGTTGGGTAACTTGTAAAACTGAAAGATTAAAAAGATGCTGCTTCCACCTTTCACAAATAGCTCCCCCACCGCCCCCACCTGAAGAGCATTGATGTCAATCACAGTTCATCTGAATAAGAAGAAGCCACACAAGTTGTTAGAGTTGGGCAGCATCAGTCCTTAGATAATACTGCCTCACTTCACACTCAGGGCAAGAGAAAAACTCAATTGCAGTAGTGGCAGGCAGCAATCGTCCTTGTTTCTTTCAATCACCAAGGAAAAAAACAATTATGGTAAACCCTTGAGATGAAATAATATGTCAGTATTTACATATCCATTCACACACAATCAGGAACACACAGACAAAGAAAAAGAAAACTAACAAACAGGGTTGTTGTCACTTACATTTAAAATTACTTACATTGACAAACGATGCATCTCCCAAGCAATACGCTACTACTGGATAGACATGGTGATCATTTTAGTTTAGCACAAATGTAACACTTGTCAGAGTGGGCAACTGTAATTCTTTAACATCTCTGGCACACAGAGTCAAATGCACAATATATATCTACATACAATATTTAAGCATACAACATATTAAATGAATCGCAAAGGTACAGAGGAAGCTGCTCTTTTAACCCCTTCTGGGGATTACTAACCTGGCAACATGGTCCATGCTTTGTCTCTCAGCCCTCGCTAAAGGTTTTAGTGTGTTTATTTCCCAGGCTGCCCCTGCAGTGTGCCACTGGGTATCAGCATAGTTGTGTTGGCTGGCTGTGCAGAAGGTGATAACTCATGTTTCTGAAGCGGGCGCTGCTCTGAGGGCCAGCGAGGAGAGCTGGAGTGAGCGCAGCCTCTTCACTGTGAAGAGAAGCAGTCTGCGAGTGCTCTGGTGCTCAGCAACACAGAGGCGTGCAGACACATGCTCTCTCTCTCTCCCTCCCTCTCTCTCTCTCGCTCGCTTGCTCACATGCACACACACACACACACACACACACACACACACACACACACTAACTGCTGAGAAACAACTGCCAGGTTCCCTGCACCACTCTATATCTGCTTCTTTCTCTCTCTCTCTCCCTCGGTCTCTCTCTCACTCTCATTTTCTGTGATTAACAGCTGAGCGAAATTCCTACTCCTCCCCTCATCTTTTAGGAATGGTACAGCGAGCAAAGCAGGGCTCACTGCAGCATTGCCGTATAAAGTCAGGTGAACCAGCTGGGTCAGACACTTCATTGTTGACTAGCAGACTATAGCGCAGTAGGTGGTGGGGGTAATTGAACAGCAGGGAGAAAAGGTTGCAGATTGCTCACAGGGAAAGGATTGCACCGGGCGACGGTTCAGGTACTCTGTTTTCGGGAGTCATTTGGGCTGTAGTAGAAAAACGAAAGGAAGAGCAAAAGGCACAGAAGTTTAAGAAGATCAATGGATCTGCAGTAACAGCAGGGTGGAACCTTGTGTGATGGAGGAGGACAACACATCTGTGCCTTGCAATACAATAAAGATGGAGATAGGTTGCAAGGTCACGAAGGAGTCTCTTGTCTTCCGGCAAAAAGTACGGTACGTGAGGGTTTTTATACAAACGGGGAGGTCTGCTTGAGTGACACGTACAGTAACCAATAGGCAGCTCTGTTATACAAATTGCATTCACTGAGATCCATTGGTAATGAGATATGCCCCTCGCCCTTTGGGTAGTATTCTCAACTTGAAAGATAATAGTTGCTTTAAGCAGAAGGAAGGACAACAACTCTTAAAATCATTTGATTGATCATCTGACCACAACCTCAGAGAAACGGTGAAGGGACTAACTGGCCAACATAATGGTAACACACTTCAACCAATAGAAATATACTCTGGGAAGATTATCAGGATACAAAAAGATAAAGAGTAATATCCTGCTGAATGTCTGTGCTTCTTCACAGCAAGCATTTTTGCATAGGGACAATTATTTGTCCTATCTGTATTTTGGAGTAAGAGAGGTCCTGCAGGATGAAAAATAATGGCTTATATAAATTACAAGATTTTGTCACATCTAAGAAGCAAATCAAAAATGTATATTTTATTCTCACATCAGAGATATGCAAGCATTTAGTTTTTGGCATTACAAACCAACAATACAGATTCACAGAATGTCACTAAATGATAACGCTAGCAGTAAGCCAATTTCCTACAGCTGTTCGAGCTGCTGGAATAGACCACTGCTTCATTTGTGCAATTTTTAGATGATACATTTTCTTTAGGCCTGTGTGAGGCCAGCAAATTATACTGCATTTCTTAAGCACTTCCACTAAAATGTAAGCATGGTGAAGCTTTGAAATTGGCTGTGTTGGGTTTGTTTAATTGTTTCTCTTTGTTTTTCATTTCCTTGGTTGATAAATTTTTATAGCATGTTAGATGATACATCCACAATCAGGCTTTATTATAAGGCTATAAGGCATAGTAAAGAACCCCTAAGACGTAACCTATAGCTACCTCTGTAGCTGTGGTTCAAACTTGAGTCTTTATCTGTCAACATGTGATGTCAATTAGTATACTAATGCTGAAACCTGTTCACTGCAAACCAGCACTTCTTTACGATTCTTAACAAAACTGTCAAATTGCCCAGGTACATATGACACATTTAACAATGTAAAGTTTTCTACTGTCAGATTCAATTGACAAAAAAAGCTGACTGTGTATCTCCAACTTCCAGTAGGTGGGAGACTGGCAAGTTTCCATAACACATTTCTATGACAGCCCATGTAATTCCCCATCTATTACCAATTTGCAAGTTCTCATTCGCACGCATTCTACTGCTGTGTTTTTCCATAAGAGAAGTTCTACAAATAGAGAGGCATTTCCAAAGACTGCATTCACTCACACATTCACTGACTCTGACACACACTCTCTCTCGTTTGTGCCCCACCAAGCACTGTGCCGTACTTAAAGAACAATATAGTAATAGTACTGTACTGCTGTTTAAAGTTAAATGTCTTACTTTCACCAACAAAGCCTTCCTAAATAGCTTTCCAGCAGTATCTGTAGTATGGGCTCAAATTGTGGGAACCCTTAAGCCTGCCATATTAAAAGCTTTCCAAACTCTACTTACATATATGAGAACACACTGAAACACACAGAACATGTTGATAAAAAGCACCAGACCACAAGGTAAGTTGATATTAATATTATTAATTTTAAATTAAAGGAAATGGCCATCAAAAAAAGAGCTCCTAAGAATCACCAATAGACTCTTACGTAAGACTTGGCATTCTCCCACTTTAAAATATTCAGTAGTCATTAGACAAAAGTTGGATTCACTGCTATGGCTTGCAACAGTTTTATTAAGTCATGTAAGAGGAAAACATTGCACCACAAATTGAATGGAATTGAAACTGTGATTTATTGCAAAGCTTCTGATTAGTGCACTCCCTCAGAAAAGTGGACACCCACCATGATAAGGACCTTGAAGGTCAACAGGACATTTGAAGTAGATAAATAAATGCATAAAATAAATAGTATTGTTATACTGTATGATGTTATGCATAAGAATATCCGGCAAAGATGAAGCACAAACCAAATGAATCAAAAAAGAATCTGCTGCAAAATCCAAGCATCATAAAGTACTGCAAACATTCATGAACTTCTATTATTGCATAACCATGAGACAGGTACCTACTGCATACAATATACAACACAGCTGTCTAAAACCCACATTATTCTGCATTTTAAGACACGTCTGCTCACCCCAGAGCTTCTCTCCGAAACTAAAAAGGGCTGACGACGTATACATTTTGAATCGTCCTACATCAATCAGTTAATATGCTAGATGATTCCTGACACAGAAAGAAAGGAAAATAAAATAAAAATAAAGTGTTTGATTTGCACACAGCAGGGAGAAGTCACTTCCAGACAAACCTTCAGATCTAAAAATGTCATGCAGATAGAGAAGAAACACACTTAAAATGACTTCTTGCCAAGCAGTACTGTATGTATTCAGCCACGAAACAAAAGCGAGTGACACACACCTACATTCTAAATATGCCGAAGCACACATATTCAAGCCTCACAAAGTCCTGCCTTTGGCATTTCATCTATTTCATCTATCCTTTCAGGAAACCCATGTAGAATTTGTATATATAAGGAAAAGAAAAAGGAAACTAAAGTTTAGTGAGAAAACCTTCCCCAAATTAGTAAGGACAAATGTGTATAAGAATGAAAGAAACTGAACTTCTTGTTCAAAACAGCAGCACTAAATAAGAATATGAACGGATAAATTAAAAAGCGCTTTAAATGACATAACATTGGAAGGAGCAAACAACAACCACCAAACAAACATAAAAACCCCAACAAAACTCTACTTCTTGTTTGTTTTTCTCAAGTGAAGAGAAGAAGGAGAAGCCAAGCCAGTAGACATACTCTGGGTCTATCAGTGGAAGGCCAGGGCAGTACCCAGGGTACCTACTTTACTGTCTCCATCTCCTTATGCCCTGAAGAGGTGCACCAGTCTACACTGACAGAGGGGTCCGGAAGAACAAACAGACTGCACACATCTGTCTGAAAACTAAGCCAAAGTTCCAGACAGATACATTGCTTGCAAGACAAAGTTGCCCCCCCTTTTATTACTGACCTTGCTACAAAAATCTATCCCATTATAATGGTAAATGAAAGAAGAATATATAACCCATCAAAATGTAACTTTTGACCTTCAAATAAAATCAAATGTGCTGTGCTGCAGGTCTGTCCTGGGTATTTGGTCTGTGGGATCGTACAAATAAGATGCATGTTTTTTAAATGCTCTAAAAGAAAACTAAATGAAACATTACCATTACAGTCTTTGCAACAAATTGATACAAAAAAAGCTAACTGGGGCAAATTAGCAGCCTGATCTCAATGACAATGACAACAACACTGCATGGTGAAAAACTAATTGAAGTGCTGTTACCAAATTGGGAGGGGAAATTAATTCCAGGTTCCACATTTAAAAAATGTAATAAATACATTATCACACTTTTGTTTGAGAAACTTCTAAAGATTACAGGGTGTAAAATGCATATAGTAGGGTTTTATTAGCCTCCCCCCCCAAGGTTTCAAGAAGACTCAACTAAATCAAATAATGTGTTAACAGAACAAAGTGATGCATATACACGCATGTAAACACAGTTGCGCTTGATATGTACAGTTCCAGAGAGGGCCTTATGATACGTGCAGACAACGTTATTGTGCAACAAACAGAGAACATGAATGACTATATGGTCAGGGTAATAAGCTTCTGCAACAGTTTTCTCACTCCACATTTTGCAGTTTAATGGAGCATCTTGTAAACATGATCAAATACCAAGACTAACAAGGGTTAGAAATAGGATAAATCATCGAGTTCAGTCAAGGCCAGTTCATAACGGAAGAGATTATCGGGCCCTTGTAAAGCAGTCAAATCCCATGGCATTTACATGGCTTGCTGCTGCTGTTTTTTATCAGATGGAGAAAACTGAACCAAGGCTCAGAGCATTACTGTTTTTAAGACCAAAGCAGGGAAAAGATGAAACATGGAAACCCCATGGAACAGGAGGCATGTCAATGAATAAGCAAGTTTCATTGCCCAACAGACATTTTCCAGCTGTGATTTCTACATACAGGGGCATTTAAACAACAACAACAACAATAATAATCATTAGAATGCATCCACAAAAGTTCTTAAACATATTTACTCTGAAACATAGTTGACAATCTCATATTTCACTTACATGTCTACCAGAAAAAAAATTCCAATAGCTGGAATAGTCTATAATAATATATATCCTGATGCTGGCAAGGTTATAGATAAAATCAGAACACATTCGCACTACCACTTGTCAGTTTTCTAAAGGCATTAATTAAAATGCAGCATGGCTATGAGGGTATATTGTAGGCATGTGAATGAAAATATATCAATAAAAATGATGATGAAGACAGCAACAACCGCTTTGGTTATGGAAAAAAAAATCTGCCCTGGCATTGTATCAATCTCCAAGACATGCACCTCATAGTTGCACTTAAGTGTGTAATGGGGACAGCACTATACAATCTTAACTGCTATAAGTGGCTTGTGGTCTGGATTCAGAACCATCAGACAATAATAATTAATAAAAAGACTCTGAAGACAGTTCAGTATAGCTAGGCTAAACTTAAACATAGTTATTCTAATGATATATCCTTGCCAATGTAATAATCCACACATTTTGTCTTTACCTTCTGAAGACTGTTTGGTTGCTAATCCCTCCATGTCCACATGAGTCTAGTCTGACCTCTTCACCAGGACGGCTGTTTGAAACGATGTACACTAATGCTCAAAATGATGGCGACAAATGTAATTCCTATACAGGTCAGAAGTATAAATCGGGGGGAAAACTACTGATCTGACCATCTCAAAACTCTGAAGAGGATTTATTTTACGGTATATTCTCATGAAGAAGTGCTTAACTATCTTGGCTTCACATCTTTTGACTAATCTATCTAAAATAACAATGAGTAATGGGTGTTTTCACTGGCTTAAGCGTCTGTCACACCCACTAAGGAAATACTTTGCTTTTAGAATCGGAGATGTGTGCATGACTTGTAGACAGACAGGGAAGAGATCAGCTACATTATGTCGGAAGATATAATCTCAAATGCAGTGTGGGATCACAAAGAAATTAGTTTTATTAGCAGCATGGAGTGAAATCCACATACAGAAACAATTAAATGTTTTACTGCTTACAGTTAATATCTGAGTGCAGTGCCATGACTAGTTAAAAATAAACTGAAGGATAATAATCGGATTGGTAGCAGCCAATTTTATTAATATTTTATGAACAAATGTACGGTGTTTCAGGCTATCGTTTTGTGAATGGTTTGCAGGTCTGTTGTATAACAGCCCCGCAGAGACAATCAGTGTGAAGGCGAACACGATTTAGTTAACGTGTGCCCATTTACAAGTTAAATGAATGAATAAATAAATAAATAAATAAATAAATACAGCAGATCTGGGTTTCCCTCTAAAACATTAAGGACTGGTTTAATAAATGCGTCCATAAGTCCATAAATGCCATGACTGAAACGTGCACACTTTTGTTAAATTATAACCTGCTATTGTGTAGCTGGATGATTAATCAAGAAATGTGTCTATTTTGTTTCACCTGTAACTTCCCCTGGTTAAGGGCATCTGCTAAGTAAATTAAAAATATTATGGCAAAAATTGTCATTTGCAGTTACAAATCGGTAGTAAGTTAAGGGAGTCAAGTTGTGCCATTTAAAATACATATACAGGAATGTTTTCTTACAGTAACAATGCTTGTCTGAATATAATGTTGTCTATACACATTTAGCTCTTAATATCTCTTAACAGCAATGTGTATTTATTACGATGTCTCCAATCATGTGAAGCATAAAAAATAAAATAGACACAAAAGTCCTCTGGGACGTGTCCGGCACGGCACGGCATAGCATGGACGCTTAAGCCAGTGGAACTGAGGCATTAGTCTGGGGGTATGTTTAGGGTCATCCAATTAAATATTGTGTCCCCCGCTCCCCCTTTTTCTGTACACAACTACTAAGCTACTAATACTACTACTAATATAAGAATTCTCCTTTTGGGCACTGGCAGACATAAAATGAGAAAGCTGCTATCACAACCCAGATTCTCTTAACAAGATGGTAGTGAACAACACTGGGGGAATGACTTTCATCAGAAGTTAGGAACATTGCAGACATGACCTACATTTTAAAATGTGTGCTGTTATTCTGAATTCTGAATGTCCTGCTGCATGCATTTCAGTTCATAATAAGACTATTTACATGTTTTTTGCATTTCAGAACAACACAAATTCAGCACTATGGTATTTCTCAGCATACAACCCAGGTATTATTGTCCATTAAACATTGAAATTAGTTAATGTCAAAGTAAATGCCCATTTGTCCTCCATCCAAATCCTGTTGGGCCACAGACTGGTGGGTTTTCCATCTCTGTATAAATCACCCACATACAGAGAGCTTAAACTGGTTCCACAAAGGCAATAATGAGTTTAATAAAGTAGTTAAGTGATCAGGTGTTATAAAAACCTGAAGCCACTTTGGGCATGCAGAGCAAGATTGGAGACCTCTGCCTTAAGAGAGAAAATGGGAGGCACTTTATGCAAAGTGCTGTGAGGGCCTCAAACAAGATATAGTTGATTCCTTAGGATCTGTTAAAAAAATACTGGATTAGATGAGCTGATCAAAATGCTACTAACACCCAAGGGCCTGATTGTCCAAAGTGGGAAAGACATTTACTAATGAGCAAGGCCATTACACGTTTAATAGAGTTAATGCAACATACTTCTAGTTTGTTGACTCACACAAAATTGCTGCACAAGGCCTCCATAAATGGACTGAATTTGAACCTGCTGGTCATACTCCGGAGTATATATTTGAACAACCTATAATGAACCAGATGGACCAGAAGACCTGCTTTCACCTGTAACATTTTCTGATCCTGTTCGGGATTTTGTGTAGTCCTCAGGGTATACATACATTATACAGATTTCAAATGAATTAGTTCCATCACAAATGTAGCAACATTAAGCAACCACTGGCAGGCTGTGAAACCTGCCTCCAGAAGATATATATATGAGCCCACTGTTTCACTCCAGTTAAGATCTATATCACACAAAGATATCTAGGACCGATTGCCAACTACCTGAGCAGAAGAATGGAGTTGCTGTTAATGAGCTTGGGACACTGCTAATTGAAAAGGAGATTATGTAAATTTCAATTTTAGATTCTTTTGCCTTATTAAAAAAAAAAGTACATTATCATGACAAAAGGCTGTATATTAGACTCATTTTAATTAATAACTTTGATTACATTTTCTTTTTCTTGAAACCAGAAAGTCACTGGAGAATATGAAGTTTCTTTACATTCTTTACATGTAATGACTACAATTTCAGTTGCAGCTCAAAGCCCCTGGTGGATCTAGAAATACATGCGCTGCAGGGCAGTCTTCATCAAACAATCAGTCTTGTTTGTGTGCTTGGAATCACTAATTCAAGCGAAAGGACAACATCCCTAGCATTGGGATCTGAATCTCAGTTGGCACCCACCCGAGGAAACCCCGCGACCCGACAGCGACTGGACCGGAAAAAGCACTCATCACCTCCAGCTGGTGCAGGTGACAATAAGAAATTACCCTTCATGTATCATGTATCATGAAAGAGAGCCCATGAATTAAAGAAATACGAATTTAAGGCTGAAAATACCTTACAAAGCTGCTGTTCTGTTTGTTGTATAGGGGTATAGGAAGGGAGGCATGCGCAGCTATTGGAAGGCAGAACAAAGCAGAGGTGAGCAAATGCCGCAAAGCAAAACCGTGCTTTGTGCAAAAATGAGAAGGCACACCATGAAAGACTGACAGGAGATACTGATCACAGCTTTAGCTGATCTTTCATGCATCAGGATGTATGATAACACAGTCATTTATTTATTTTACTTTCAATAAGGGATTTTCTTTCAGACATCAAATGCTGATAAGGCATGAAAGGAGTGCCTCTTCTCTACTCTGGGCTTTTCCCCATTTGTTCAGTGGTAAAGGAGACCTTATTATGTAATCATAATCATCATCAAGCTAATCATTATATTATATATTCATTATTATTTATTATTTTCTATCAAAATAGACAAATTAGCAAAAGTCTAAAACTTAAATCAGGATTTGGGGAATTTAAATCTTTTTGCCCTGCACAGATTAATTTGCAGTTATGTAATTTTCCATGTTACTCTAAATCCTACATTATACTGCTGGCCTCTAAGCTTCTCATCCCTACCCAAAACTAAGAGTATGAATACAAAGCACATCTCTCACAAACCACTTTGGAATGGTTTGCCAACTTACCTTCAACTACCTTCCTAGAAGCTCCATACAATATAATTTCCTTGTAGAAGGCTAAAGGTCACTCAATGGACCACAGGGCACCAACCATGTCTTGGGACTTATGCTAATGAACACGACTGTTACACTATTCTGTTGATGTCCTTTAAGGTAACATGAACCATTCATGTCTGTAATTACAATGCATTCTCTTCTCCGCAAGCCTTGCTCCCTCAATCTCTGGCACTTGCAGAACATTAGTATGGCACAACTAGAATAACAGTGAATGTGAGATGTAATGTAGTATAACCTAAATCACCCAAGTGAAAAAAATAATTGGAAGAACTTCAGATTCTTCCCTGCAGTTGTAAACACTCTGATGAAAGTCTTCTGAGGATTCATTTTTTCTCCAGTGCAGTGTGAAATCACCAGAAGAAAACACAAGAAAAAAATCAAATCCCTTCAGAGATAGCAAAATTATGCTTTCTTTGAATCTTGTAAGAATGTATTTGGCTTTTTTATTTATTCAAATTGTTTTTAATGTCTAAAACACACACAGTAAAATGGGGTTAGCCTGTAGGGCAAATGAGAGAACGGGTTTTGATCACTCCTAGCACAGCTACATTCACAGGCTTGGCTATAATTAAAACGGAGCAAGGTCTGTTCTCATCTAAATTTCACACATCTCACAGCGAGAGAAAGATCAGGGAAATCCTGAGGAAAAAAAAAAAACAGTTGGATGTGTGGGAGTGTGAAAAAAGGAGCGAAAACAGTGCGCTTTCAAATAATGAGTTTTAATACACAACTGCCTTCAGCTGCAAGTTAGAAGTGTCAGGAATATACATATATATATACTAAAATTAATTTATATATATATATATATATATATATACACACACACACACACACACACAAATACATACAGTACTGTGCAAAAGTTTTAGGCAGGTATGAAAAAATGCTGTGAAGTAAAAATTCCTTTAAAAATAGACATGTTAATAGATTTTATTTATCAAGTTGCTTGGCCTTGTTGCCACGTTGGAGGTATGGCTTGTTGGCCGCAAGTCTTCCATGAAGGCCACTTCTGACCAGACTTCTCCAGACAGTAGATGGGTGTACCAGGGTCCCACTGTTTTCTGCCAATTCTGAGCTGATGGCACTGCTGGACATCTTCCGATTGCGAAGGGAAGTAAGCATGATGTGTCTTTCACCTGCTGCAGTAAACTTCCTGGGTCGACCACTGCGTCTACGGTCCTCAATGTTGCCCATTTCTTTGTGCTTCTTCAAAAGAGCTTGGACTGGAAACACCCCGTCTGCCTAGAAATTTCTGCCTGGGAGAGACCTTGCTGACACTCTACTGTGGTGGAGTCGCTGCGGTGTGGAGCGCTCGGAGGGGTGCCTGTTGTGCGCGGTTCAAACTGAGGTCGCACTGGCTACATATATACATTTACAGATATATATATATACAGCTCTGGAAAAAAATGCACAAATTATTCTTAAATCAGCATCTCTACAGGTACGGCAGCCATTCCATTCCATTCATATGTTTATTTGGAATTTGGGAGAAATGTTGTCAGTAGTTTATAGAATAAAACAAAAATGTTCATTTTACCCAAACACATACCTATAAATAGTAAAACCAGAGAAACTGATAATTTTGCAGTGGTCTTTTTTCCCCAGAGCTGTATATACACATATTTCATTGTAATAGTATATACAGTGAGGGAAAAAAGTATTTGATCCCCTGCTGATTTTGTACGTTTGCCCACTGGAAAAGAAATGATCAGTCTATAATTTTAATGGTAGGTGTATTTTAACAGTGAGAGACAGAATAACAAGAAAAAAATCCAGAAAAACACATTTCAAAAAAGTTATAAATTGATTTGCATGTTAATGAGGGAAATAAGTATTTGACCCCTTCGACTTAGTACTTGGTGGCAAAACCCTTGTTGGCAATCACAGAGGTCAGACGTTTCTTTTAGTTGGCCACCAGGTTTGCACACATCTCACTCTTTGCAGATCCTCTCCAAGTCATTAAGGTTTCCAGGCTGACGTTTGGCAACTCGAACTTTCAGCTCCCTCATGGCCCCGTCCATCGTCCCTTTGATGCGGTGCAGTTGTCCTGTACCCTTAGCAGAAAAACACCCCCAAAGCATAATGTTTCAACCTCCATATTTGACGGTGGGGATGGTGTTCTTGGGGTCATTCCTCCTCCTCCAAACACGGCAAGTTGAATTGATGCCAAAGAGCTCGATTTTGGTCTCATCTGACCACAACACTTTCACCCAGTTCTCCTCTGAATCATTCAGATGTTCATTGGCAAACTTCAGACGGGCCTGTACATGTGCTTTCTTGAGCAGGGGGACCTTGCGGGCGCTGCAGGATTTCAGTCCTTCACGGCGTAGTGCGTTACCAATTGTTTTCTTGGTGACTATGGTCCCAGCTGCCTTGAGATCATTAACAAGATCCTCCCGTGTAGTTCTGGGCTGATTCCTCACCGTTCTCATGACCATTGAAACTCCAGGAGGTGAGATCTTGCATGGAGCCCCAGACCGAGGGAGAATGACAGTTCTTTTGTGTTTCTTCCATTTGCGAATAATCGCACCAACTGTTGTCACCTTCTCACCAAGCTGCTTGGCAATGGTCTTGTAGCCCATTCCAGCCTTGTGTAGGTCTACAATCTTGTCCCTGACATCCTTGGACAGCTCTTTGGTCTTGGCCATGGTGGAGAGTTTGGAATCTGACTGATTGATTGCTTCTGTGCACAGGTGTCTTTTATACAGGTAACGAGCTGAGATTAGGAGTAATCCCTTTAAGAGAGTGCTCCTAATCTCAGCTCGTTACCGGTATAAAAGACACCTGGGAGCCAGAAATCTTGCTGATTGATAGGGGATCAAATACTTATTTCACTCATTAACATGCAAACCAATTTTTAACTTTTTTGAAATGCGTTTTTCTGGATTTTGTTGTTGTTATTCTGTCTTTCACTGTTAAAATACACCTACCATTCAAATTATAGACTGATCATTTCTTTGTCAGTGGGCAAACATACAAAATCAGCAGGGGATCAAATACTTTTTTCCCCTCACTGTAGTCAAGGTGACACTCACAAAAAGCTCTAGTCTAAACTTGCCACCTGCCAACAGGGCACTAAACAGCCAGGGAAAATGCACTGTGTAGAGGAGAGTTCTCAAGCTGCCATCACATATCCAGTCTCACGTCAAAACTAAAAAGTCTCTAGCAGGAAGCATTGCTGCATATGATAACTCACTTTGCTATATCCCTCTTTTGATGGGCTTGAATGGTCTGATGGCCTGGCCTTACAATCCTTGTAAAGTGGACACAGATGAGAGGCAATTTCTCTCCTGGAGGACGGCTTTTAAACCAGACAATCCACCTGGTCTTCATCCAACTGTCCACTGCACCCTGTCTGCCATGATGTCTGGAGTGGGTTCCACTCTGACATGTTCTAAAGACTCACACTTCTTTGAGTTATTCAACACAGTGGGTTTTAGGAACCTTAAAGCCTATACAATCTTAGGGCTGTCATGCATGGGATATGGTAAACAAAGTACTATTCCACTATTCCTCTAATCCATATAATTTAGTGAGAGAGGCTAGTTGGAAAAGGTCACCGATTTAATTTACGTAGCTTTGCAAACACTCCCTGCACATAGACATGACCTCTGGTACAATTTGTTAGTGGTGAAAAATAGGGAAAGATGGTGTAATACGTAATATGGTGCATATAATGAGGTCAGTGATAAATGGACCGGCTAGAGGGAATCTGCAACAACAAAACTTAAACGTTCCATTTCCCACACCCAATCGTCACCATTATCAACATCATCCTCATTTTTATGATATGTTTCCTTGCTATTACTATTATTCAGCCCGGTTATGTCCTGATAAATCCTATCTTACATTTAAAAAAAACAACATCTCAACTGGCAAAACTGTCTGCATGCGTAAACGGATTAATCACTGCTTTCCAGTTACTTAAGTGAAGTCCAGTCACACAAAACAAATTTGTGCATTGAGCATTTACATAATTATTCAAAGATCCTGCTCCAGAAATCTGAAGATACAACAAGGATGATGCATTTTCTCTGCCTTTTTACGATGCAGAACTGCAACCTTTTTGTGAAATTTGTAGAGAATAATATTATAGAGATATATAAATAAAATGTAATCACATAACTCTTTAGCCAA
Organism: Amia ocellicauda; assembly: GCF_036373705.1. Classification (NCBI taxonomy): domain Eukaryota; kingdom Metazoa; phylum Chordata; class Actinopteri; order Amiiformes; family Amiidae; genus Amia; species Amia ocellicauda. Next base: position 8,120,439 of record NC_089868.1, read on the forward strand.
AATATTTATACATTCTTATGTGAAATATTAAACTTAATACAAAGGTTTTTCAGATGATGATTTGAGAGAAACTGCTGATCGAAAAGTGTGGACTTTCTCAAGTAGATCTGAAGGTTATTTTATTTGAGGGGGTGAAAAAAGGTGTACATTGTCAGAGTTTATCTTTGTCCCAGGCTGAGTGAACTTGAAGGGAGATGACTTGGTAATGACACAAGAAACGCACTTAAACTCTTGTCAACAGCGAAGTACCGGCTATGAACAATGCAGGCACCAACACAAAAAAGGCCCAAAACATTCTCAACCTATTACAGGCCTTGCAAGATGTCAATGGGCACATTTAACATGATATGCTTTTACTGGTATGAAAACAAAGTGATGTTGCATGTGTTTTTTCTTCACACAACTGCTAAGAGGTTCAGAACTGGGCACTGTTGAAATTAAAGGTAGGAATGCACTGCCAAAAAAAACAACCCTTGATTTGTTAGCAGTAAATACAATGCATATATATTTTACAGCATTGGTGTTGGAATGCTCCAGTCCCTCAGCCTTTCCAAAATTTAAATCAATGTTTTATTCAAGTCATGGAGAGCTGGTTTGCAGTATAAAAGCATATTAAAAGGAAAGGACACGGGTTCCTTTGTTTCCTGTATAATTACTTAACCCACTGCTACTCCGATCATAAAACATCCTGTGCGGATTTCCACTAAAGTGACATTGCTCAATAATTACTTTAAATGTTTGGGGTTCAGAGCACATGCTTCATTAGACAGGGGAGAGTGGTGAATAGTTAGGGGAGGTGCAATGTTACAGGCACTTTGTGACATCTTTAAGAGCAGAATACATTGACACGAGGACAGAGCTCAGCCGGGATTTAGGAATCAAAGGTGAATTAAGCACTCATTTAAAAAATGTTAAAGGTTCTACAGATGTACATAAAGACTAACACACTAGACTACAGCAATAACCATCAAAAGCTTTATTAAAACAATCTGATCAACTCAACTAAAAATAATACTGACACTTACCCCTTTACCTCTATGGGGGCCAAATAGGACATAATACATCGGTTTGCTTGCATACTTTATTGGTTCACAACTTTGCATGCTTGTGTAATATATTGTATAATTTTACTTGAATACTATATTGGTTTGCATGTACACTGTGTGTACCATATCAGTTGTTCACGTGACTCAACTGGGCAGGGAAGGACTAGAGGGAAAATAAGGCAAGAAGGAAATAAGGCAGAAGCAGCGTGAGGTTTGTCCTCAAGCAACACATTACTGAATGACTTAACCATGTCATCTAAGCAACACATTACAGATTACTTTTTAAGTATTGATCACACCGTGTTGGTTGACATGGTTGACAAAACGTGTATTGCATGCACAAAGCACTTGTGCGCACAAAATGACACAAATGGCACCCCATAAGTGTTAACCATGGACACGGTGTGATCAATACATAAAAAGTAATCTGTAATGTCTTGCTCAGATGATATGGTTATGTCATTCAGTAATGTGTTGCTTGAGGACAAAGCTTGCACTGCTGCTCCCACCTTATATCCCTTTCCTGCCCCGCCCAGTTGAGTCAAGTGAACAACCAATATAGTATGCACACAAACTGATATAGTACACACAAAAAACAATATAGTATGCATGCATTAAGAAAAAGTTAATTATGCTGTAAAAGCTTTAAACTCACTGGGAAATGATCTTGCTATCAAACTGTGCACAAGATTAGTCATATCAAACCAGATCTTTTGTTATACATTGACAAGCAAAACCTTGCAGATGTGGGGTTAAAACAAATAATGGTTTCAGGATTTCTGGGACGGTTCCCTGGTATCAGGTGCAACTAACCCCTCATTCTATCAAGTGATAAATGTGTAATAAAATCATAGAAAATAAATCAGTCACTGTAAACACAGTTCTCTGCAAATACGTCTAGTCAGTTTTCTGCTAATGCTTTGGGGGAATCTAATATCTTGGAATAACTGGCCTTGACCTGAATTCTGTCTTTCTGGATATATAGGACATCTTAACAACTGTAGCTCTGTGAATTTAGTCTTGTCAGCACTAGGACACCACAGCATCTTAGCCTTCTTTCCAGCTCGGCATGAACTGGATTTACATATCCAGAGTGCACTAAACTTTTATGAACTGCATAACAATTTTCAAGTGTATTCAGTATTTATGAACTTGGGGCAACAGCATTTGATATGATCTCGAGCTCAAATTAATCTTGTTGTAGTTCTGAACCTTTGCCATGGCCGTGGATTTATTTTTTTCAGTAAATCTGACATTTATCATTTCCGTTTACTTTCAACACACATATATTAGCTCAATTAGCAACTTTAAAAATGAAATAAAGGCACTACTACTAAATGATTAATATTACCAATTATTATTAATAGTAGTAGCGTAGACGTAGTCATTATTAGGAAGACAAAAACTCAAATAGTTTAGCAGCTCCTTTGGTTGCACAGAATGTTTAAGGATGGTTGATAAGAGTAGAATAGGTTTATACACTTTGAAACAGCCAAGCAACAAACCATTACGTGTTCAATGTGTTACAGTACAACAGCCACCAAAAGGCCCCTAGTTCACCCAAACTGAAGTTATTCTTATGTAGCTCACCTCCCCCTAGGCCCTGTAAGTGTCTTTGGATAAAACACATTATTTATTATTGTTTTAATTGGGTGAATTACATTCAGGGAAAGCTTTTACAGCACAATGCCCTTCGGGAGCTATCTGCTAGTTCAGGGGTTGGCAACCTGTGGCTCTTTAAGACCTAACATGTGGCTCCCGACAGCTGTCTATTTTTTTTTCCAGTATCTATTTAATTAGTATGTTATTATTGTCTTTTCATTTAGAACTGTAATCAGATGTCTAAACCTTGTTCAGGGATGAGTTTTATACTAGAAGCGCTGGCATTTCAAATAGGGCTACTTAGTTCAAGCACCAAAACCAGTCAAATGGACCAATATGGTGGAATGAACATGTTCCCAATCAAAGTTTCTGTTGAGTTGAGCTGAGCTGAGAGGTGTTTGTCTGATGAAATACAGAGGGAGAGACACACAACTGCAGCTGGAAGTAATATCACCTTACTCACAGCTCAGAAGACGCATTTTAGTTTTGTTAGATTTGTATTCATTATATTCAATGCACTTATCACATCTGGAGCCTGCTCTTTTGTCAAATAGGCTAAATCAGATAAATAGATATGTATTGGTGACTGGTGATGATTTTTTTTAGGTTATGTAGCTCAAACGCTGTTAGGATATCTAATACATATATTCTGGAAAGGTTATGAAATGCAGAGTAATTAAAAATGTAAACATCCAAAATGGGTCAAATTAACCGGCTTGGCACTTCTAGTATTAAATAGCATAATACTAGAATTTGTGCAATTCAAACAAACAAAAAATGAATACATTTAATTATAGCTAACACTATCCTATGCTTTCAATTCAGTATATGCCTTTTCCCTCCTCCTCAGGCATCTGTCTGTTTATTATTATTATTGTAATTTTAAATAGGCATTGTGACTCCTGTAGGCATTGTAGATTCAGTATTACTGACCAGAACTAAAAACATTTCTCTGAGATATAGACACCCCTGCTCTTTCCTCACTCAAACCTTAAATGAAAGCTAAATCTATTCTTGCCCAATTTGCTTCAATCCCTTGCGTGGATTTAAACTACAATCACCTATGTGTTGAACACTGTTTGTAAATCACCATATTTTGTTTGTCAAGGGTTTGTGTGTTTAGACATTATCCAATTAATTTTATAATCACTATACACGCTGGAAATGTAAAGTGCTTTGAATGAAGTTCTCTAGCTTCATATGCTTACTTGTGTATGATTATAATGACGTGGTTGTAATTTCAGTATTATGTCTGTACAATGTGTTTATTCAGCCTGACATCAACAGCATTCATTTATGTATTTGTCATTCACTAGAAAGAAAACGAACAAATCTGCTTAAAACCACATTGAAACATCTTGTTTTTTCTGCTGTGAATTTCTGTTTTAGGATCTTCCAGTTTTAAAGGATGCTATTTTCCATAGTTACCATAACTGCATTATACATTTGTACCAGGTTCCTCCAATGTAGATACCATCATAGGTACATTCGATTAGATAACTGATTGACTACATCTAGCCCTCTTTGACCCTCATACTCAGAAGAAATGACATTTATGTGTCGTCTAATATTTGCACCTGTCAGTTCAACAGCCAAGCTTTTGAAGACATTGGATGGGGAAAATAAAGCTTAAAGATGAACCCTGACATTTATTCTTAAGGGGAAGGCTTCACTGTCTAACAGGAATATCAAAACAATCTGTCATGGAGAATTAAGCACTGTTATATACATCACAATACAATGCTGATGCTACCAAAATTGCTGATAGCTTTAGTTTACTGTGTAGCTAAAAATAAGTATGTTTAAAAAAATAATAATCATTTTGGATCATGCTGGTATTAATGTCCTCATTTGTAATTACCATTGTTTATTGTGAATGTTAATTATACAGCGTGAAAACCCCATTGATTATATTTAAATACAGGTATGCAGCAAAACTGATTTCTTGTCAGCCTAAAGGCTTTCTAAGAAGCTGACAGTTGTTTCCAATTCAATAGTAATTTACAAAAGCTTTACAACTGATGTCTTGAAAATTTCAAAAACAAATTCAATACAGAAATAGTAAAAACCAACCTCTCTTTAAATTGATTACCAACAATCACAGCTCAGTAGCTTCTAGTTAAAACTATTTATTTTTGATTTTATAACATGTTACATATTGATACGTTGCGAATGCAACCCTACTTATCTGAAAACCAAAGAGAATACTACCCAAAGGGTGATGGGACATTGCACGTCCAGCCCTGTATTGTGGAAAATAACAATAACAATAATATTATTTCAGTATTATGTGAAGATTGTTCTAGTCCATTGTTTTGACAACTGTAACCACTGGTTTAATAAAACTAAAAGGAGAAATCACTTTTTTCTCAAGTCCGACGGGAGTTTCGGGTGCTGAAAAAAACTTTGTATGACTACAAACCAATGGTTCTTTTGGGAAAATAGGGAGATGACAAAATCAAATGTGCATAAAATGTAATTTTTTTAATGATTTGCATGACTTTTCTGATTTCCCCCATTGACTTCCAGCAAAGCAGCTCCAGTGGGGTGAGAAAGTGTCACAGATCTTTTTGGGAGGTCCTTAACACTAGAAGCGCCGAGCCAGTCAATTTGACCGATTTGGTTATTAAAAATTGAATTACTCTGTGTTCCTATATACACTGCGCATACCCGTTCGTTACTTTTCCTAACTATATGTATTAAACATGCCTACAGAGTTTTAGCTGCATAAGTTATATTATATATATAGTTATATAAATAAGTTATAAACACATTTACCTAGAATAGCCAAAATCTGGTTATTTTGACCGGTCATTTAAATACACAATAAATTAAATATAACGCATAATCCTGCCTTCCCTTTACAATACAGTCAGTCTGGCGCTCAAGTGGCGATCTCTACCTGTGTACAGTTTCATGTGCTTGAAATACACATGCATTGCACAGCATTACAGGTGTTTTCTTACAACTGTAGTCAGATTGATTGGATACAGTGATTACCCGCAAATAAACATGGATTCAATGCGGAGACTGAAGAGAGCTCGTTTTGGAAATGCTGTGTATATGAACATGACTGATTCAGGGGCATCAGCGATACTGGGAATGACAGATTATTCATGGGTTTGTGGCAGTGTGCCAAATGTGAAAACACTGCGAGTGAAACGCCAGGTCCAAATGGCACCGAGTGCTTTTACTCTACTGATCAATACGCGAGTGCAATAGTGCAGCCACATCGCACCAAAATAATGATTCATGGACATTATCAACTGAGGAGCATTTATTGCGATGCTATATATTCGTGGAGTAAAAGTTCACCTGGAGAGGACCGTCAAAATGCAGTGTGAGGTACGAGTTCAATGCAGGGAAAGTGCAGAGAAGTGTCCTGTGTGGACTGTATGAGCTGTCAGGTATGCAGGCTAAATATATAGTACATAGTTTATTGAAATACAAAGCTACAGTGAATACAAGCACTGTATTTTGAAAACAAAGTTTACATGGTATTGAAATTTTTTACTTTAGTGTACAATTATGTTTTGATAAATGCAATAGTTATTTTTGAACTAGAAAATATTGCTTTTGAGCAAGGTTATATGGGCTATATAGTTCTTTACATTTTGACTGCAGTGCATGCGTTTAGAAAAAAAAGTGCTGTTATTCATAGCAATAATATTAATGTTTTATGATCATATATCAATTTAGATAATCCATTTGTGCTATGCAAATATTGGATTTGATGTTCATGAATAAAACGTATGAGTTTTATGTGATAGTTTGCCTTTGATTATCATATTGCAGCTATTAAAGAGCTATCGGTTACAATGACCGGCTTTGCCGCTTGTTGGTAGTTTGACATGTCAGCGCTTCTAGTGTTAAGAGTTCACAAAAACAAATTATTCTTAAGTTATTTATTTAATCTTTTAAATAAGGAGTGGTGAATCTTACCCATAATCTCCCCCTTACCCAGCATTTCTTACAGTTGTCACATAATAGACACAATTGACACACACAAAAAAAAAATCTGAAGGGGAAAGAGTATATATAGTCCTAAAACTAGAGCATAGCACAGAAGACAGGGCTGTATTCTCCTATTGTGGGAGTTCAGAAGTAGTGTTGGCATAAAAGTGGCAATAGGTACCTCAGTGGTAAAAGTAGCAAGGACATGATTACCTACAGGAGGGGGACAGTTACAAGCAAGACAATTAAAAGTGAAAGAAAGCAATACAAACAAAATAAAAGCAACAGCAGGGAGTAGGTAAGCCCTAATGAAGCTCTGAGGCTAGGGTGTCAGTGTCTTACGCAGCACATTGAAGAATGATGAAGGGTTTGGAGGAATGCATGTTTGCCGTGTTCATTTCTCCCCCGACGTAAGCAGGATTTGCCCCAGTGTCTGGTGTTGAATACCAATTGAACACATGAAATGGGAGAGTATAAACAATGGTCGATATAAAATGAATATTTCACACATTCAACAAACAAAACAAAATAGGACCAAATATTTATGGCTTTCTATTTTTTCTGCACAACCACTCTTTACTAGTGGCAAAGAAAAGTGTCTTCTATTGTTTTTCTTTTCCTTGATCAAGATGTTTTACACCACTTCAGCTTTATGAGTACAATACATATTTTATGATTTCCCCATGTCACATTTATTCTAAAAGGCTCTATGAAATGTGTCAGTAGAAAAAAATAATCAGATAACATGATATGGCAGTGGTTTTATACCCCTTTCCAAAAAAAGCTAAGTCTTCCATAATGGAAGTAAGGGCCTTCAGCAAAGTGAAATTTGTTTTAAGGAGATCCTTGAGGGAATAGAATCAGAATAATTCCAAAAAGATTTACCTCATTCTGGTGAGACTGTCATGTTGAAGTAGAAAACGCTGCGTCTAGTTAATATGCCTCGGTACAGCTGATCATAACTCTGGACACGACTAAAGACAGCTCGTAATTATGCCAAGATCCCTCGCAATGTAGGAAAGTAGGGGCCAGAAAAATGAGTTTTAAACGGCATCAGGCTTTGCAACTGTGATGGATGATTCCTGTGTGCCTGGCACCTCTGGGGATTGGCAATGCTATATTGATCCCCTTCTTAATTTATAGCCCGGCTGCACAGTGAAGTAATGCATTTTATGACATACCTCATCAAAAGGCAGACTGCAATCATGTACTGATGTATGATGCAGGAATGATTGCTGGAGAACATGGCGTGCATTTCAGAGCTTCATGTAAAATACTCCTCCATCATGACACTTAAATCTGAAGCCACAAGTACTTCAAACAATGTTGTTAAAAAACACCAGACAGGACAGACACAGTTCTGGAATATTTCCCAGCAGTATAAAGACACTGCAAAAAATCAGAAAATCTTTGTGGAATTGAATTGCTAAAAGGTTGATCAATTTACTAAGAGTACTGTCTGTACCCTACTATATCCACTTTTTAAGAGAAAGATTTTTATAGGAAAAAAAAAAGTACATATTCACACCACATTTTATGCTTCAAGATTAAACAGATTTACAGCACATGTACCTTTAAGACATTATGATTATAGAATACCATGCATTTTCTTTTTAATTAGTAACTGTACAGGATTAACAAAAACAAAAATGTTTTTTTTTTTTTTTAATTAGTGTTTGATGACATTCGGTCACAAACTCCCACCATCAGAACCTCATTGAATAATGACACAGATCCAGATATATTGCTAAAGCAGAAAACAAAGAATACAGTGATTTTGAAAATAAATTACTGCATAAACAATAGGTTTGGCATTGAAAACTTTATTGCACTGTGTAATTTTGTGAAACCAGACATGAAATGGATAGGATTATGGAGGTCTCTCCCTTAACATGCTTCTAATACCAAAGGTCAATCAAAGCTTAGGCTATACAAAGGTCATAAGAACCCTCAGAATTGAGTTTAGGACAAGGAAACAAAAGTAAATCTTACTTAAGTGCAATGAAGACGTTAACAAAACAAAACCAGTACAATACTGCACAATGCCTCACCTGTTATCTAAATTAACACACACTAATTGCATTTAAAAAAAAAATACATATGAAAGGGTAGTTTTCTTACATTCTACTTTCCTCAGAGGGTGGAGGGGAATTTTGTTCAGAACATTAGGATTTTGAATTGGATTACAACAACATCTGAACTTAAAGTGACATTTTAATTGATTACTTTCATCCATTGTCAGTCTTGTATGGCCATTGTGTTTAAATGAATACTGCAGAACAAACAAAAACAAATAAAGGTGTGCAATTGAGCTGCACTACAAAAACCTCAGATTTCACTCATTAGAATGCAAATGGCTACTGGAACGCATTTCTCTCTCTCTCTCTCTCTCTCTCTCTCTCTTTATACATATAAATGGAGCAGTCATGAAGGTGTAAATCTTCTGATTTTAGATTAGCTGATTTTAATGATTAATATATAAATAAATGCCAGGGCTGAAAAATAGCTGAGAAGACTTGCTTCCTTCGACACCTGAACTCTGGTGACATCCTGTCCCATGCAGGAAGCAGAGCATGGTCTCTGTCTCTGTCTCTGTCTCAGGGATGCAGGACCCTGCTCCCTGTGTGTGATGCACTGTGAGAAGAGTTCAAGCAGTGAGAGATGCAGGAGTTCTCAGCTACATTTGAAGACTGACATTTACTATTTTAACAAGTTATCACTGAAAGTAGATCTCAGGGAATCCAATAAAGCAAAATACATCTTAATACTAATAAGGACATATACCTTTTCATTCCTCATTTTTTTCCTGCAAGAAATACTCTTCAGTTAACCTTAAATGTGGGAAGGGGGAAACGATGGGAAATCCATTGGATGACATGCTTAACATGCTAATGTCTTGTTATTATTGAATTGCAGTGACCCAGAAGAAATACACTGTATACACAGAGTGTATGACTGCGTTGCCTAGCTCACCATAAGATATCAGTGATTTCTACCACCTATGAAGTAAATCTCATCCTATTAAAGCTTAGACATGAACATATGATATAACTATATTGCATACAGAGGGGGGGGATGCAAAATAGTCATAACTGTACTCACACCACACACATGCTGTTGCAAAGCAGCTTACATATTCCACAGTCAATGATGCCATTCCACGTGGAAAGTGTGCATTATGCTTAAGTTGCTTTGAATGGGGATGTCCCAAAGAGAACGAATCAGAGGCAGAGATGGTGCTAGGGCTAACCAACGCAACATGCTGCCTGGAGAGTAAATCACTTTAGGAGTTATTTACTTACATTTGTAGTTTAGAGATGCCAGCGGGAGAAGAAATTATCAATTGATGCATATTCTGCCAAACTGGGTGAACTTTATACTCAGGTCACTGGGTGAACGTGTATTAAAAGATTTGTCCGTTTTGAATGTTTTCTCACAGCTCAGTGCTTCTGCAGAACATCTGTGTCTCTATAAAAATACCAGCTGTTAGCAAACACAAACCGGGGACCAGCATGGGGTTCTCAGTAGCTGGTACCATGAAAAGCCATGCCCTTCCACCCAAGATTAATTGATTCAATGCAAAAACATTAATTACCAGGATGTACTGAATTTGTTTTATTGTATAACTATTTTTAATATACTATTATTATGAGACATACTAGAGGTTGTTACTGTTTCATATTTTTAGGTAAAGCAAATTTATTTGTAATGATGCATGAGTTTCACAGCATTGTTGTTTCGAGTAAGATCCTCGTTTATGATTCAGTTCTAATGTGCTCTTCTTCCTGACAGAAATTGTATAGTTGTTAAAATGATGCAATACGTATTCAACTATTTTAACTATAAAAAAATTAAAACAAAGACATCTCGGCTATCCACATTTTGATGGTGATTTTCAATATAATCATTGTACACAGCTCTTAATCTGACTCAATGACTGAATCAACTTCAAAGAGATTAAAATTAAATTAAAATTAAAGAGAAATAGAGGTGTGGAAGACATTTTTTTAAATATTTTTTTCCTCCCCCACCAATTTGGGGACAAATTTGCTTTATTTTTTTAACAGCAGCAAGACTCTTTAAAAGTGATGTAGAGTTTAAAATCAGTGCAGGTAGAGTATCCACCCTGGGCGCTTGCCCTCATAAGAGCGTTGTGTAATTGGCGACTGTGGAGCTCTTGCTGTTGCATAAGAGGCAGAAAGAAGCCCAATTGGTAACAGTGGAGCTGTGAAGTGCTGAAGCTAAGGGGAAGTAAAATGCTTTTATAGAATGGGGAGACGTGTGTCTGGGAGCATAGGGGATTTTGTGCTTTAAAATTAAAAACTGGCAAAAGCCCCTGTCCCCCTCAAGAAAAAAAACAACCAATGGTGATCCGTTAGTATGGGCTGATGGGGATAGCTCCCCACACAAACCCTTAATCCAAACTTGTGTTCTGACATTCCCAAATTGTCCGTGCCTTTTTAAGTATGCATGGTCCTACATTTTTAACTGGGGATCATACACAGCCCAACACTAGCTAGCCGCTACTTCCCAGCACATTTAAGGTAATTGAAAATACTCAGCAGTGGAGAAGATAAACCGAAAGTCATGACAGTGAATCCCCAATACTGGAGAGTCCTGCTGGAATTACAATGAGTAATTAAGGCAGGGGAAAAGTAGAAGTCACTGCCACGAAACAATGTCCCAACAACGCAGCCCATTGCAATACAATGTCAGCCATTATAACCTGTAAAAAAAAAAGAAAAGAAAAAAAGAAAAAAAAGAAAAGACATTAAGCCGAGGTTTTGGACCTGTGGTACAACTTAACACTTTAGATTAGGTTTTTTATTCCCAGATTCTGTTTATTATTCTAATAATTTATTATTATGATTTTTTCTCAGGGTAAAAGTTGGCAAGCTGTTCCTTTCATAGTGACTCAATTGACAGGAAATTAATCAGGAAGGACAGTAATGAAATCAAATCTGAAGGCTTTATGGAATTGATGGCTGAATAATAGGGGGGCATTTAACACTAGAGCTTCTAAAATAAAAAGCAGTGCTGCATTCTTGTTAGTTTCACACATCTCTCCATGTCAAGATACGTCTCGCAGGTTCACGTTATCAAAAGACCCAACAGACAAACTACAAAATCAGTTAAAATAGAAGATTCAGAAACTGATTAAGCCTGCTCTGGATGTTAGGAGTTTAAATTAATTGTCAATGTAGGACGAACAAAGCATATGGCAAAACATGTATTGATCCTCTAGGTTGTATTTTCACCTTCAAAACCAAAGGATTGTGTTCTCAGCCAACTGGAGTCAAAAGCCATTGATGGTGAAGGTCAAAACTTTGGTTTCCTAAGCCCTGACTGAGATCTTTGAGTGAGCAGCAAACAATGTGAATTAAGTCCAAGAGATTTTTTGATGTTACAAAAGAGGGCAATCTTTTTTTTTTCCCCATTTGTGGAATAGGGTTCTGTTTTATTAAACACAATCAAAATGCTTAAAGAAGCACTATAACCTATAACCCTCTGGCCTGTTGTTGAACATCTTAAATGGAGCATGGAGGACCTCTGTGAAGTCGATTACTTATTCCTTTTTTTTTTTTTTTCAAAAACTAAGTAATGGTTACTTATTACTTATTTCTGATTTCACAATAATGATTACATATTTTTTCCCCCTACTTTCTCAATAAATTAATAATAGATTTTTATTGTTATTATTTTCAGTTTCTTTGAAAAAGAAGTAATGTTTACTTATTTCTGAACCACAATTTCCAAAAAATAAGTAATGAGCTCATTCCTTATTTCAGATTAAAAAAAAAAAAAAGTAACGGTTACATATATATATATATATATATTTTTTTTTTTTCTTCAAAATAGAAGTAATGGTTACTTATTTTTACATTTCCCTGTTGGTTATTCTGTTTTGTATTAAACTAGTAGGCTAAATTGTTACTTACGTCTTATTTCCCTGTTTCCAAATTTTAGGACTTATATGACAACACGATGACATACACTACACATCAATACAATAACATATGACAATATTTTCTCATTACTTATACTTTGCACGTTGCTATGTTTATAAGTAATAAACAACATAGCAAGAGGGCTCAAGGATCTTCTATGGCTTTGTGCAAGGATGTCTGGCACTGAATAAAGGTAGGCTATGGCAAAGAGGGGCTTCTTTACGGCCTGACAGAAGGAGCTGGGGTTGGGGGGCCATTGCCACGCTGTCATTCCCTCCGCCAAGCGGGTTAAGGCAAAAATACCTCCATTACTTCAATCACTACGTCTTCCACTGACTTCTATAGGGGGTTGCCTGAAGTAAACAATGCATGAGATGTGCTGTATGTTACTTTTTATTGATATATAAACATAAGTAAAGTAAAGAGTCCTTAAACTTTGAAATAAAATAAAGTTTAAGTAAGCATCACTTATTGAAAAAACGTGACGACCATGCATCTCTGTCAGCCCGTAAAGAAGCCCCTCTTTGCTGTAGCGTACCTTCATTCAGTGCCAGACTTCCTTGCACAAAGCTATAGCACAGTGGACTGCAACCCGGTCCTGGAGAGCCCCTATCCAGCACGTTTTAGAGGTCACCCTTGTATCACCAATTTATAAACACCTGGATGTATTTTATTCTGAACAATGAAGCAGGTGCTTCAGTATTCAGTATTTTAGAAACTATTGGAGCAATTATCTGAATACCTGCGGCCTCCTGAGTGAAGAATTCCCTTTGTTTATTGTCTTAATTGATTAATCACTCCCATATGTTCAGAGTGATTAGAAATTGGTGATTTAGAGTGACCTATAAGATTAAGCAGATTGAGGTTCTCCAGGATCAGGGTTGGAGACCACAACCACAGCAGATCCTTGAGCCTTCCCGCTAAATGTTGTTGATTACCTTTATCCCCGTATAAAGAATAAGTAATGAGAAGTATTGTCATATGTTATTGTATCAATGTGTATGTAATGCTGTTGTCCTTTGAGTCCTTGGAATTTGGAAACGGGGAAATAAGTAAACATTACTTATTTTCTGAAAAATAGGGAAACGAAAATAAGGAACTAGTAACCATTACTTTTTTCTTGATAAAACAATGGAAAATATAATCATTCCTTTTTTTCTGAAAAATCTGAAATGAAAAACAGAAAAAGAAGTAGGCTAATTACTTATTTCTTACGAAATGAGTAACCTTAGTAACCTTTTTCCATATTTTTCTAAAACCACAAATCAGAAATAAATACTTATTTTGCAGAAAAAAATAAACAGAAATAAGTAATAAGTAGCCCAGCGATGGTCTGGCGTCCCGTCCTGCCTTGTGCCCTGTGCCTGCCGGGATCAGCTCCGGCTTCCCCGCGACCCTCACCAGGACAAGCGGTTTTTGAAGATGGATGGATGAATGGATGGAAGTAATAAATAACCATTACTCAACTTCACAGAGGTGCATGGAGGCTGCTTCTATGGTAGGATTATAACCCAAAGACTTGTGAGTTTCTCAGCAAATCAGAAACAAATCACCACTACCTTGACAATTATAACATTATAACACATTTAATCAGTTTGTATTGCTTTTATATTTTTTGTAAGTCACCCTGGACAAGAACATCTGCTAGGAAATAAATAATAATGTATTAATAATACAGGGCACGGCATGGAATGTAACAGACTGCCACAGAGGCTCTCTTCTAAATTGGAGAGTGAAAAATTATATATCCAGTAATATCTGGACTCTCTATAAACATCATTTTTTTGGGTGTTGTTTAGAAAGCATAAGCCATGTGCTCAATGCTACTAAAAAAACAAAATCAAAACAATGACTGGACATTTTTCACACTCTGGGAGGTTACCTAAGTTAATTAAAGACAAACAAATGAAGATGGAGAACTGCTCAGTACCAGCTGCCTGTGCGATGCATCATGCCAGAGCACGGGCAAGGTGGGAGCACCGGTAAGCTTCCCAATCGGTTGTGTCTGTGCTCAGATGGGAGGCTCTGCAGGCAGCAGGTGGGCTCTGGAATTTGCTGCAAACACTGCAGTGCTGTACTCTGCAGTCTGGAGTGGTCTGGGACAACCGTTAGGAAACTGCAGCTGAGATGTGAGTCATCCATGTTGAGCATTATCTTCCACACGTTCCATTTTGAACGTACATATATATGTATGTGTTCAGTATGTAAATCAATACTGTACATCTGAAGTTGATCAAACAATTGATTGTGGTTTTAAAAAAATATGAACATATTGGTTATAAAATTATTGGTTACGTTCATAACTATTTTTTATTTGTTCAGAACTCTTGTTGTTTTCCCACAAATATTATTATTATTATTATTATTATTTTGAATGTGTAGGTGAACAAGCATACAATGAGATGCATTGCAGGGATGAGGTACTGAGTAAATAGAGCAGCGGTGCAAGAAGTTCAAGCTTGTGGACAAGAAAACAACCTCAGGATATTGATGTGTAAAATCTAGGAAGACATTGGGAAGAGAGTTTCCTGTTCATCAGACAGCAACCTTGTACCTGCTTAGGTAAACAGCAGCTCCACAAGGCAATAAGTGCTAGCCTCCAGTTGCATTTGAATGAGAATATTTGATCTGAAGCCTTGTGTGTTTATTCACAATCCTAAATAAATAAATAAATAAATGACTTGTACTTTACCTAATACATATTTCATAAAATACATTGGGAGATGTGTGAACAGAAGAAATATGTCTCACTGCATTTATTTAAAAACAACTTTAACGCAGCCATTTTGTTTCCTTTCCTCTAGCAATGTTTGTTAAGGCTCTACGAAACCCATTTTCAGTGGCGGTTGAATTTAATAATTGAAAATAGAATGACTTTTAATGCATTCCCAGGGACAATTTGGACTTGACGATTCCAAATCAACTTGGCTCACTACTATCCTTGGACGAGCCTTGGGCAGATCAAGAGGACATGCACGAGTCCTTCTTGCAGCTGCCAGTCAGGTCATCCAATACTATTCACACTGAGTCCACAAAGGAAACAGCAGGGTATCAGGGCACAAACATCAGCCAACACTGATCACAGACCAAGAGCAAACCATGCCTAGGAAACGCTTGCCAACTTTGAACCCACAACCCCCAAGATCTCGGACTACTGCCAAATTGTGCATTGCCATTTGGGGAATCCCAGTTGGCTAATGCTATGGCCTAGATTTAAACCAGTAATAGCCCTCAGTCTGTGGCCTGAGCATAGAGCTTTAAAAATATTTTAAAAGCTATATATTGTACTTGGTGGCAATAAAAGAAACCCAGAATCTAGCCCCACACATGCCAGACATGCTTTCAAGCAATAAGGCAACCCACCACCACAAATCCATTCCTGCATATTACAAGGACTAAGTGCATACAACCATTTCAAATGAGACATGCTATTCATATGCTGTTCATTTTCCTACAACAGGCAAATACCTGATTTCAAAGGCTTTCTCTGTGTAGCCTACTAATTATGAGAGCTAAAGAAAAAGTGAGCTATATAGCAACTGAGAAAAGAGGTGGTTGCACTTGGTTGGATACCCCTGCACTGTATCTGAGTTGAGCACAGACTGTAGGAATCCCTATGCATCTCAAAGCTTTTGGTTAAAGTACCCTTCAGCAACCTGCCACCAGAAAGCATAGCCATGAATGATCATGCAAATTAAGCACTCAAAAGCTTTGACATAACAGGGGATTCCCTAAGCAATGATCAAAGGCCCGTGAAAATAGGTGTTGAAATAGGAAGACCTAGTGTTGAGTTGCCCCTTTACAGATAGCTGATGCGAAATACATCTTAAACTTGTATAAACTGTTATATGCATTATACTGGATTTTTGCTTCAGTAACTAGCCCATTTCAAATTATAAATGTGGGATTATTTTATCTGTTTTCTGACTTAAGTTAATGTTTATGTTAAAGTTTTACCTGTTAAATGTAAAATATGTTTTTGGAGTTAGTTTTGTATGTATGCATTAAGTGTAAAGTGCATTTTTAATTAACTGTTCAACAGGATATGTAAATTAAACTCTTCTAGTTACTTAGCATAGGAAATCCATAGTCCGGTGGTCAGCATCAGAGCTGATGCTACCACAAGGCAAGTTTAGGTGGTCACAGAAGGTGTCATCATTTAGGGCAATCTTTAGCATTAAGGCATATACTTATTTATATGTTTTACATCTAATGTAGTAAGTTATATAATTTTGCTCCTATTCATGTCAGACTTTTTTTTTTTTAACGAGCTAGCAATTAATATCCGTATTAAATTGTGAAAGTAAATATTCTCGATACTAAAATGTGACAAACTTTTTTCATTGCATAATATTATTTAATTCATGTAAAATTATGTAGAACATTCCTCACTATTTTGTATGTGTGACTTACGTGTGTGTGCATGGGGGGGCGGCTTGGTGGCAGTTTGGCTAGGGCATCAATTTCCCTTGCACGAGCCCTGGGCAGCATTAGTTGAAAAAGGTTAATACATTTTGGAAGTGGAAATGAAACTAGTTTCAGAGTTATGAATCGGGACACACACACAGTGATTCTGTATGCCACCATAACTGTGGAGCAATTGGAGATTAACATGGAGGTCTGTACAATGGCTCTTAAGCAGCTGAATCAGACAATGGCAAATGCTCCAAGTGCTTCTGGTTCATTTGAGCCTAGACTGGTAACGGTGACATTCAAAATTTGGAAGAAAATGTGTGGGCTGAAAGTAGATCAGAGGCATGTTTGAAGCCTGCTGCTTTACTGTAATTGAAATTGTCATCTTGACATACAGGAACACAGAAATCCAGAGAGTGGGGTTTCAGAGGGGATGTGCTGATCTTACCTAAAGCTTGCACACATAAGTGCTGGAACTCTTGACCTTGATCTATAGGTCTGGAATAGAAATCATGTAGTTACAAAAACAGCATGAAGATACCAAAAAACTCCATCCTCTCAGCCTTGCTGCCCTTTCCCTGCCAATCAAGAGCAGCTTCCTATCTAAACATCTCAGAGTACACAGGTCAGGTCAGTACACAGGGCAGAAGCATTTATTTGGCCTCGTTTTCAACCTGCCTGATACTGCCTAACTGATGTGCAACCTGGCAGTCTTTGAGAAGTAGTTTGAAAGGATTCTCTGATCAATAAGCTATTAACAATCAAACGAGCCAATATAAGCATCTGGCCTCCTCACTTTGGTAACTTTTCCCTGTGTTCTTATGAGATTAAAACAAAGCTGCAGGTCTTCAGTGATACATGCAGCTTAACATGCAAAACACAGTGTGAGGTGGCTGGAGCTCCCTGGAATCCTTTGTGTGCAGCTGTTGATTCCACAGAGGAATGCTTAGGAAACCTCTACAGGGGCATGCAATGGGAGCACAAGCAGGGGGAAAACTAGCTCTCTGCAGACCCAGCCACAATGAATTCTGGAACCTTATACCAGCCCAGCATAAGCACATGTCATTAAGCCAAAGCGTGTGACAGTAAATTAAGACTACAGTATGATTTTACAGGCTGTCTATTACAGAAATTTCTCATGGCCTAATAGGTGACTGTCTGCAAAGAGACAAGTTGATGACCTGAGCAGCTGAGAACATAAGGAACAGATTGATTGGCCAAACAATTATCCAATTGGATTTGTAGGACAGGCAACTGGCTCTAAGTCTCTGGTGGTATTTTAAACTTAAATTAAAAGAGATCGGGGATAATCTGTTAACCTGTTTGAAAGTGTAATTTGATAGGGATTTTTGCGTTATTTGGCCTACATATATTTCCATCAGTTTGACCATTTATCTTCTCATGCATCTATTACATTATAATTAGTCACACAATATATCAGTGTAAACATCAGCATGAACAATGCCCTGTGATTTTATTTTTCTTGTTTTCACAAGAGCTTACAATGATTAGACTCTGCATGCCCCACAAAATAACTGATGAACATGATAACTAATGACCTCAATGTAAGTGTATGGTCTTTTGTACAGTCTCTTTTACCTCACAGAATACAGGAAAACATGAAAAACATCCAGATCAAGATGTTAAAAAGTAATCTGGTGTTTGCTACAGCAAGAGTCCATTTTCAATTCCTGTCCCAATTCACTCTCCCTAGATATCGTCCCAGCCTGCAGATGTTAGTTTGCCGAGCCGAACAGCCACTGTTAAACAAGACCTGCAATAATTACAGAGCGACAGGAAATACATTTTTAGTTGCTCTGATGGATTCTGCTGTGCAATTAACACGACACCTCAGTAATTAAAACAGGAAAAAAAAAAAAAAACAGTTCATACCAGTGCCTCAAATCCTCTTTAATATCTAAGCAGGTTTCTGCAGAAGAAAGAGAAAATAAATCACTTCCCCCATCCTCAAGCCTATGAACGCATTCTAAAATAAGCAAAGCAAAACTGGAAAAGTTTCAGGTCACATTCTGTTGCACTGAACCTGCAATGCAAGGACATCTAGCCACCCTTTGTTTGTTACATTAACTTAAACACTCCAGAATACAATCAGATCCCAGCATAAACAAACAAGTATGTGAAGCCCAGCGATCTTACCTGGGAAACCCCCTTGCACCATTTCTGGACCTGTACAGCACTTCAAAGCATCACTCTCTGGCAGACAGACATATGACTGCAGCTCCTCCTCAAACAGGCAGAAACAGCTGCACAGAGTTCACCCAGCAGCCTCACTCCTTCTGGACTGTAAAGCTTTGCTCACTTATCTCCCACTTCAGCACATGAAGTCCCTTAAGTCAGCTACTCAAAAGGTGCCGTGTAAGGCAGATGGGGAGGGAAGGGGGAGTAGGGGAGGAGAGGTGGTTCTAACTCCGGCACAGTGACGAGGCAAAGTGCTGATTGCGGAGTGCCGGGAAATAGAAGATAAGCAGCGCAGAGACTGAATTCAGATTGCCTTAATTTGCCTGAGATGCCCTCCCCCCCGTTGCTCCGAGAGAGACGAATCGCTGGTAGAAATCAACACAAATTGATCTGAAGGCAGTGAGACAGAAGTGATGTCACAGCTGGCTGCAGATCCTGCCACAGCCGTGTTTTTTTCTGATGGGAGGGATATGGCTAAATGACATTAATTATACCAGCCCTCTCTGCCACACACACCCCTCCCCAACCCCCCCCCCCCCCCATTTTCCTTGCTCACACACAGTGGTCACCAAGGGTCATCAATTACCAGCACATTGACAGTTCCTCACATTTCTGTGTAGGAAGATAAAGCACAACAGAGAGAGAGGGGACAAAAAAAGGAAAAAAAAGAGACAGGGGATTCCTTTTCTTCTATAAATTAACACCACCTCCTCCTGGGAAGGAAGGCCTTTGCTCTCCTGTGATGAGCTACTGTTTAGTTTGATCTTATTCTGTTCCCACAAGAATCTAGAAGCCTGGGATTGATCATTTATACGGCTGCTTTTTTAAATGGTGAACAACAAGCTGACATGTTTTCTGAAGAATTCGTGAATGTCTTTAAACAGTAAATAAACATATCTTTTGGTAATGCTACACCAACTAGTTATCATTCCATAAAAACAAAACAAAAAAGTAGTTCATTAAGAAGAATAGACATGAGTAGCACTACCTTCAGAGACATTCATTTACCGTTAAACACTAACTGTATAATTCAGTGTTTTATTCCAGAGTTAGAATGAATAATCAAGGGGAATTCCCCCAGCAAATTACCAAATTAAAAATTGAATTACAGTGAGGGAAAAAAGTATTTGATCCCCTGCTGATTTTGTACGTTTGCCCACTGACAAAGAAATGATCAGTCTATAATTTTAATGGTAGGTGTATTTTAACAGTGAGAGACAGAATAACAACAAAAAAATCCAGAAAAACACATTTCAAAAAAGTTATAAAATGATTTGCATGTTAATGAGGGAATTAAGTATTTGACCCCATCGACTTAGTACTTGGTGGCAAAACCCTTGTTGGCAATCACAGAGGTCAGACGTTTCTTGTAGTTGGCCACCAGGTTTGCACACATCTCAGGAGGGATTTTGTCCTTTTAAGGTTTCGAGGCTGACATTTGGCAACTCGAACCTTCAGCTCCCTCCACAGATGTTCTATGGGATTAAGGTCTGGAGACTGGCCAGGTCCAGGACCTTAATGTGCTTCTTCTTGAGCCACTCCTTTCTTGCATTGGTTGTGTGTTTTGGGTCATTGTCATGCTGGAATACCTATCCACGACCCATTTTCAATGCCCTGGCTGAGGGAAGGAGGTTCTCACCCAAGATCTGACGGTACATGGCCCCGTCCATCATCCCTTTGATGTGGTGCAGTTTTCCTGTCCCCTTAGCAGAAAAACACCCCCAAAGCATAATGTGTCCACTTCTATGTTTGACGGTGGGGATGGTGTTCTTGGGGTCATAGGCAGCATTCCTCCTCCTCCAAACACGGCGAGTTGAGTTGATGCCAAAGAGCTCGATTTTGGTCTCATCTGACCACAACACTTTCACCCAGTTCTCCTCGGGCATGTACATGTGCTTTCTTGAGCAGGTGGACCTTGCGGGCCCTGCAGGATTTCAGTCCTTCACGGCGTAGTGTGTTACCAATTGTTTTCTTGGTGACTATGGTCCTAGCTGCCTTGAGATCATTAACAAGATCCTCCCATGTAGTTCTGGGCTGATTCCTCACCGTTCTCATGATCATTGAAACTCCACGAGGTGAGATCTTGCATGGAGCCCCAGACCGAGGAAGACTGACAGTTATTTTGTGTTTCTTCCATTTGGGACATAATTGCACCAACTGTTGTTACCTTCTCACGAAGCTGCTTGGTGATGGTCTTGTAGTCCATTCCAGCCTTGTGTAGGTCTACAATCTTGTCCCTGACATCCTTGGACAGCTCTTTGGTCTTGGCCATGGTGGACAGTTTGGAATCTGATTGATTGATTGCTTCTGTGGACAGGTGTCTTTTATACAGGTAACGAGCTGAGATTAGGAGCACTCCCTTTAAGAGAGTGCTCCTAATCTCAGCTCGTTACCTGTATAAAAGACACCTGGGAGCCAGAAATCTTGCTGATTGATAGGGGATCAAATACTTATTTCACTCATTAACATGCAAATCAATTTATTACTTTTTTGAAATGCGTTTTTCTGGATTTTTCTCTCACTGTTAAAATACACCTACCATTAAAATTATAGACTGATCATTTCTTTGTCAGTGGGCAAACGTACAAAATCAGCAGGGGATCAAATACTTTTTTCCCTCACTGTATAGATATATCTATAGATATAGATAGATAGAAAAACTTAATTCAAGGGCTATTCTACATTTCATATTTCAAGTGATATCAACAGGCATATCATGCTGTGATGCTAATATGAATGGGCTTTAAGCGTATTATTCCAAGTATAGTTCAAATCTAAGTTCATATCCATAGTCTAGATTTATACAAGTGGCCATTTGTGGTCTGCAAACCATTTCTGAAAGCTGACCTACTGCTCAAGCATTGGTTTATCCTACAAAGTTTACTTTTGGAGTATCCTCAACAAGGTAAGATACTATACGTTTACAAAAATATACAGTTAGGTCCATAAATATTTGGACAGTGACACAATTGTCATCATTTTGGCTCTGTACGCCACCACAATGGATTTGAAAGGAAACGAAAGCTTTTAAGTACAATACTTTGCTTGTATGATTTCCAGAGGATATTGGCAGGTATTATTAACACATGTAAAGTACCCTGTCAAATCTAAGATTTTCAACATCTTCTGTATCATTCTTAGGGGATATTATATAACCAGACAGCAGCTGATGTGTTCCTTAGTTGATTAGTAATTATGTAAATCTAGTGAAAATTCAAGTTCCTACTAGTACCGTGTCCTCAGGGAAAAAAAATCTCA
Source organism: Amia ocellicauda (assembly GCF_036373705.1). Lineage (NCBI taxonomy): Eukaryota > Metazoa > Chordata > Actinopteri > Amiiformes > Amiidae > Amia > Amia ocellicauda. Next base: position 8,142,859 of record NC_089868.1, read on the forward strand.
ACGCATTATAAAAGGAAATAACATATAAACAAGTCCTTTCGGAACACCTTTAAAACATTTGCCAAGATGTCCGTCTCTTGCAGTGCCGAAAACTTTGTATTTGGGATCTGTTTGAAAACCTGGTCAAGACACTTGAAAACAGCTGAAAACAGATAGATTGTTTTAGTAAATAAATAAAATCAATAAAGAGGGTTGATTTCTAAAATTGATTTGTAAAAAAGCCAGTGCTCCATACAAAATTACAAAAGTGGCAGACATTTTGGGGTGTGTGTGATCAGTTCTGTTCCATTCAGCCTGCAATCAAAGCACTGGACTCCAGAGGAAGCAGATGGGCTTCATTAATTTGAAATCCTCCATTAATTTAAGTGAAGCTTATTAACACAGCATTCCCTAAGCTAGAAAAAAACAGGACCACAGGCCTCTTTCCATTTTAACATTTGTTAGTTCTGTGATGTATTAGCCAATCACCTGAAGGCAATGAATCCTGCCTCAAAAGGTTCAATTGGAAAATGCTTGGCAGATGGTCAACAGTGTCCATCAAATACATGTTTTTAATGAAACAATTCAGTTACACATGTGGCTTTGAATTCTGCCCCACTATCTGACATCTAAATTTTAAACATAGTTTAGCATTTGAATTTTGATGTAGATTTGTTTCTTCTTCATATTTCACCTGTACTCATCCCTGTGATATATTCTGATGGAAAATCGACTTTGATTCAACACTAAGATAAATCAGACATTAGAATAGAATAAAAACTAACAAAACAATTGTTGATGTTTCGATTTCCTAGCAGCTGGTTAGAATTGGTGTCATCCCAAGAGAGATTTCTTGAAACAGCAGTCAATGCTACCGCAAAGACTTACCCATTAGACAATTGATCAGACAGGGAGACCTGCAGCTCTACTGTAAGCTATTAAGAACACAAACATCCCTTTAATTAATTAATACACATTTAGGATGGAAAGGCTTAGCACTGTTTTGGCCCTTGGGCGCCAGATGTTTCTTAAGTAAGTCGAAATTTCAGGAGTATGATGAGTATTTGCAGCAATGCCTGCTATATTTTCTTTTTCTTTTTTACTTTTCACCTAAGAGTACCAGTAATAGCATACATTTTGCTTCATTAATTTTGAAAGAGTTATTGTCTCTATTATACTCACTATTTAGATCCCTAGCAAGTGGCACACTATTCATGTAGGTCTTCTGTGTTCGGTACTGAATGAAATGTTAATTAACAATAGTAAGTGATTGTTGATCAGAATAGAAAGGCATCATCATGAATGCATGCTTTCCTTGATGAATAAGAAGTTGATGTCAACAGAATATCTACACAGCTGAAATGGTAAAAAGGGCTTTTTCTCATTTCAGCAGTAGTGCATATTATTTGTATGTGGGCCAAGCTATATATCTACCATCAATACACCTATATCACTACAACAGACGTCTATGACAAAATTGGCTTCAGACTGTAAATCAAAAACCTATTAATTCCAAACTTAATAGGATGGACGCAATCCTTGCTACTGTGGAGTAACAATGTATGCAACTGTTTCCAGTTATTTTGTGTTGTGTGTTACACCATGAACAACTACAATATTTATAATTTCAGACTGGGGGTTTGAAGGGAGGGAATCTGAAAGTGAAATTGTTGTATTTGGATTTAGGATGGATTCTGGTAAATTGTAAGTACATTTAATCAAAAACATTCCACCCAGGGAAGCACCTCATCTGTGCAATCGAGAGTAAGCAAAGATACACTTTGCCCCAAAACACATCCAGAAACCAGAGGCATCCCCACCCCCACCCCATAAATGCATTTGGCCAGTGGAGTCTAATATAATGGTTTCTCTCAGGTGGAAAAATGAGGGTGAGAAAGTCATCAGGAGAATCCAGCATGATGGAGAAAGAAATGAGAAAGTCTGTAAGGAGCTGTAGGTGATGGTAACCTTGTAATAACAGAAGGCAAACACCAATGGAAGAACTTAGAAAGATAATTTGGCAGGGAATGTGAGTTATTATTTTAATGTCTAATGAACATGACATGTTAATGAATAACCTTCTTGTGGTCAAAGAGTATTAGTATTTACATTTGTCCATACATTTATCATTTTATGCAAGTTTTAAATAGGATTCCTGAATACATATTCAGGAGACTGAATACATATAGAATACATATAATCAGAAATATTCTGCATAACAGACAGCTATTACCATTTGTATTGCTAGGCGTATGTGCTGCTCTGTGTATTACCACTGTGTAGTGCAGTAAAGCAAAATGAGTGTGTAAAAGCAAAGGCAAAAGGAAAATGACTGAAATTCAGAGGTAATGATAGTGATTAGATTGGTAAAACATTTGGTCAACATTTGATATGATCCCATGAGAATGATTTTGTGGTTTTACCAATTTATTTTAAGAAATATACTGGATTCAAATTAGGAAACATATAATCAAACACTGAAACATGAGGATAATTTTGTCATTTGTTTTATAAAAGTGGCTTCAATTGCAAATAAATTATTAAATTCTTCCCACCTACAGCATACTATTGTAATAGTAGAAGCCATACAAATCTTTATAGAACATAAAACTAAAACTGTCTTTTGTAAGGTCCATCCAAGCATCCATCCAAGAACAACATATAAAATCTCAGTCAGATATTAGTGCTTAGCAACACCGTTATCATTTTGTATGTTTTATAATGTTTGACCGATCGATCTACAAACTATTGTTAATTGTCCAACATACATTATTATTCCTCTTTCCATGTTGAGAAGATGAAGCAAAAATTAGGACGGTTGCACATTTCTAATACATAGAAAATAAGTCACAATGTCCCACTTGAGTGGCAATATTAGATTTGCAACAGCACTGTACCTGAAGACTTAAGCTACAATAGGAAGAAATGGTGGATGGGAGACAATTTGTGTAATTTGGAGACATTTTCAAACATCAGCCCAAGGTTTTAAGTATATGGGACATGGCTTATCTTTCAAGTCTGAAGCACTGCCCAAGGGGGAGGGGTTCCTACACACTTCCGTAGGAATCTGAGCGAAAACATCTGTATCAAAGCTGCCATTGGCCCCTGCGCACGTCACTCAGAACAGGTGCCTGCTTCAGCTGGTGGCCTACTACCCTCGGCCCCACGGATCCCGGACCCCGCATCACCTGGAGTCCCCAGAAAGCCCAGCACACATGGTGTGGTTAAGCCTATGGGCCTACACGGCGCTTGGGGTCTGTCAGATGTCTGTCAGTAACCACTATTCAGTCAGCGAGAGCTCCCTCTACAAGGTCGCAATATTCCTACCGCTGGCAGACATTTAGCACCTGGTGCCAAGACGGCGGTCAAGACATCTGTGCGGCTGCAGCTTGGGCCTCGCCGCTTACATTTGTCCGGTTCTACAGGTTGGATGTGATGGGACCGGTCCCTTCCATTGGGAAACCGATGCTGGCTGCAGTCGAGCCCCTGTAGCCCATGGGCTCTGGCTCCTGATTTCCTCTCCCAGTCTGCCCCTGTTAAGTGCATCCTGATGGAGCTATTGAACCATGATCTCCCTTCCACCGGACTATGCCTTCCAGTTGTGCATCCACGCAAGCTGGTCCTGGACTTGCTGACAGCCTGTCGATGTGTTCCCAAGGTCCCTCCAGGTACGTTGTCTTATGAGGCTGCCCTGTATATAGTTTGTTCATTGTAGTGCATGCGTCTGGCTTGTCCCCACTATATATATGTAAACAGCAGGACTGTGGCTCCATTCTAGCTTGTGTAGACTGGAGCTCACTGCCACTGTTCCCAGCTGATGGCGCACGAGTTGTTCTTGCTGCCAGCAAGTGGTATTGAGCAAGTGGTAAGCACTTGAGCAGGCTCTCGTGTTCCACTGTGTACATAGTTCATTTGTCAGCACAGTAAAGCTAACGTTGCCCTGCATAAGCTGGTCTAACCAGCAGGCGTCAACTGCTCCTGTGTTCCGTGGGTGGCACATGAGTTGGTTCCCGCGCCCCGTGGTGTATATAGTTAATTTGTACGACATTGTAGAGCTGGTGTGGCTTCGCTGCTAGCTGGGCTAGTGGAGCAAGCGGCCAATGCTCCCATGTTATGCGAAGAGTGCACGAAAGGTTTTCCTGCACACCGCAATGTTTATGGTTTGATTGTCATGGTAGAGCCTGCTGTTGTCCTGCATTAGCTGCGCTAATAGGTGACAACTGCTCCCATGTTATGTGGTGGTGCATTATCTGCTTCCTGCACCCCGCGATGTCTATAGTTGTTATGACAGCACAGTGGAGCTCGCCGCTCTGCACCGTTCAGTGAATGTGATTTCTCCTGTGCTGCGGGGAGGCAGCATGAAATGTTCCTGATGCCACGCTACTGTTATGTCCAGCTGTGGCTACTCAGTTGACTAGCCAGCTGTGTGTTATTCAGTGGGTCTGTGGCCCCACTCCTGCAGGATCGGGGGTTCACTGCCAGGTTAATTCATGGAGGGCACACAAGTTGCCTGATTGCCTGTGCCATATATTGTGCAAGTAGAAGCAGTGCTTCCTTTTTCAGAAAACTGTGGTTGCATTCGCAACATATCGTTCTTGTAAACTACAACGGAAGAATACTTTTTAGGGCAAGGGAAGCAAAGTGAAGGCACTGCAGCAGAATTATATTCACCAGGTCTAAATGTACTATAGATGGGAAGCCAAGAAACTTCAGTTTGAAAAAGCACAATAAATTAACAGAAATTACTCAATGTGGCTGCAATACAATTTCCTACGGCTCCTATACATAAACTCCCTGTATTCACCGGACTATTCACCTGCTCTGTGAATACATCAAGATCTTTCTTTGTTTGTAAACGCTCCATCATCTTAAAAAACAAAATACAGCTCTGGAACAAATTAAGAGACCACTGCTTACGTAATGATTATTTTCTTAAAATCTCAAACTTGTGGAAAACATTTTAAGATGTGCATTAGTCAGCTATCTATGATTAAAGAAATACTGCATGAGAGGCAAGTTTCCAGCACAGTCAAAAGCAGAAACTCCTGCAACAGTTCACATTTCGCTGCCACTGTCTATAACAAGGCTGTCAGGAATTAGGTGGATGGGCTTTGAATTGGGTAGGCAGAGATAAGCCTGGGAGAGATGTACATGATATCTGGGAGATGCAGCCTAACTTTGCGGTATCGTATCAACACAGACAGCACTAAGTGGGGCTGACATTCTGGACACCGCAGGAGTGCCTTTCATTAATAAGGTTATCATCGCTAACAGAGCACGTATTTATCTTCAGTAGATGTTTTCATTCAAAAGAGATTCAGTTCTCTCCTGTTCCTAAAGCTATACAGAACAGTCATTCCATATTCCACACGGACATATACATACTGTGTGTGTGTGCACGTCTATTATATATCTATATATATCTATATCTATATATATATCTATATCTATATCTATATATATATACACTCACCTAAAGGATTATTAGGAACACCTGTTCAATTTCTCATTAATGCAATTATCTAACCAACCAATCACATGGCAGTTGCTTCAATGCATTTAGGGGTGTGGTCCTGGTCAAGACAATCTCCTGAACTCCAAACTGAATGTCTGAATGGGAAAGAAAGGTGATTTAAGCAATTTTGAACGTGGCATGGTTGTTGGTGCCAGACGGGCCGGTCTGAGTATTTCACAGTCTGCTCAGTTACTGGGATTTTCACGCACAAGCATTTCTAGGGTTTACAAAGAATGGTGTGAAAAGGGAAAAACATCCAGTATGCGGCAGTCCTGTGGGCGAAAATGCCTTGTTGATGCTAGAGGTCAGAGGAGAATGGGCCGACTGATTCAAGCTGATAGAAGAGCAACTTTGACTGAAATAACCACTCGTTACAACCGAGGTATGCAGCAAAGCATTTGTGAAGCCACAACACGTACAACCTTGAGGCGGATGGGCTACAACAGCAGAAGACCCCACCGGGTACCACTCATCTCCACTACAAATAGGAAAAAGAGGCTACAATTTGCACAAGCTCACCAAAATTGGACAGTTGAAGACTGGAAAAATGTTGCCTGGTCTGATGAGTCTCGATTTCTGTTGAGACATTCAGGTGGTAGAGTCAGAATTTGGCGTAAACAGAATGAGAACATGGATCCATCATGCCTTGTTACCACTGTGCAGGCTGCTGGTGGTGGTGTAATGGTGTGGGGGATGTTTTCTTGGCACACTTTAGGCCCCTTAGTGCCAACTGGGCATCGTTTAAATGCCACGGCCTACCTGAGCATTGTTTCTGACCATGTCCATCCCTTTATGACCACCATGTACCCATCCTCTGATGGCTACTTCCAGCAGGATAATGCACCATGTCACAAAGGTCGAATCATTTCAAAATTGGTTTCTTGAACATGACAATGAGTTCACTGTACTAAACTGGCCCCCACAGTCACCAGATCTCAACCCAATAGAGCATCTTTGGGATGTGGTGGAACGGGAGCTTCGTGCCCTGGATGTGCATCCCACAAATCTCCATCAACTGCAAGATGCTATCCTATCAATATGGGCCAACATTTCTAAAGAATGCTTTCAGCACCTTGTTGAATCAATGCCACGTAGAATTAAGGCAGTTCTGAAGGCGAAAGGGGGTCAAACACAGTATTAGTATGGTGTTCCTAATAATCCTTTAGCTGAGTGTATATATATATATATATATATATATATATATATATATATATATATATATATATATATAGATATACAGTGAGGGAAAAAAGTATTTAATCCCCTGCTGATTTTGTACGTTTGCCCACTGACAAAGAAATGATCAGTCTATAATTTTAATGGTAGGTGTATTTTAACAATGAGAGACAGAATAACAACAAAATCCAGAAAAACGCATTTCAAAAAAGTTATAAATTGATTTGTTAATGAGGGAAATAAGTATTTGATCCCCTATCAATCAGCAAGATTTCTGGCTCCCAGGTGTCTTTTATACAGGTAACGAGCTGAGATTAGGAGCACTCTCTTAAAGGGAGTGCTCCTAATCTCAGCTCGTTACCTGTATAAAAGACACCTGTCCACAGAAGCAATCAATCAATCAGATTCCAAACTCTCCACAATGGCCAAGACCAAAGAGCTGTCCAAGGATGTCAGGGACAAGATTGTAGACCTACACAAGGCTGGAATGGGCTACAAGACCATCGCCAATCAGCTTGGTGAGAAGGTGACAACAGTTGGTGCGATTATTCGCAAATGGAAGAAACACAAAAGAACTGTCAGTCTCCCTCGGTCTGGGGCTCCATGCAAGATCTCACCTCGTGGCGTTTCAATTATCATGAGAACGGTGAGGAATCAGCCCAGAACTACATGGGAGGATCTTGTTAATGATCTCAAGGCAGCTAGGACCATAGTCACCAAGAAAACAATTGGTAACACACTATGCCGTGAAGGACTGAAATCCTGCAGCGCCCGCAAGGTCCCCGTGCTCAAGAAAGCACATGTACAGGCCCGTCTGAAGTTTGCCAATGAAAATACGAATGATTCAGAGGAAAACTGGGTGAAAGGTCAGATGAGACCAAAATCGAGCTCTTTGGCATCAACTCAACTCGCCGTGTTTGGAGGAGGAGGAATGCTGCCTATGACCCAAAGAACACCATCCCCACCGTCAAACATGGAGGTGGAAACATTATGCTTTGGGGGTGTTTTTCTGCTAAGGGGACAGGACAACTGCACCGCATCAAAGGGATGATGGACGGGGCCATGTACCGTCAAATCTTGGGTGAGAACCTCCTTCCCTCAGCCAGGGCATTGAAAATGGGTCGTGGATGGGTATTCCAGCATGACAATGACCCAAAACACACAGCCAAGGCAACAAAGGAGTGGCTCAAGAAGAAGCACATTAAGGTCCTGGAGTGGCCTAGCCAGTCTCCAGACCTTAATCCCATAGAAAATCTGTTGAGGGAGCTGAAGGTTCGAGTTGCCAAACGTCAGCCTCGAAACCTTAATGACTTGGAGAGGATCTGCAAAGAGGAGTGAGACAAAATCCCTCCTGAGATGTGTGCAAACCTGGTGGCCAACTACAAGAAATGTCTGACCTCTGTGATTGCCAACAAGGGTCTTGCCACCAAGTACTAAGTCGAAGGGGTCAAATACTTATTTCACTCATTAACATGCAAATCAATGTATAACTTTTTTGAAATGCGTTTTTCTTAATTTTGTTTCTTGTTATTCTGTCTCTCACTGTTAAAATACACCTAACATTAAACTGATCATTTCTTTTGTCAGTGGGCAAACGTACAGAATCAGCAGGGGATCAAATACTTTTTTCCCTCACTGTATATATATATATATATATATAGTGCATAAAGTTGATTTATGGCTTCAATAGAAATACTAAATTGAAACGTCTGGTCTATTTAGATTTGGAGGCTTAAACCAGTATTATTTATGTCCACAATTTCGAATACGTTCATGAAGAGAAATGCACAAATTCTCACTACTTTGGGATTTGGTTTTATTTGGTATATGTCAATATTAGTACAGTGCATCCGGAAAGTATTCACAGCGCTTCACTTTTTCCACATTTTGTTATGTTACAGCCTTATTCCAAAATGGATTAAATTGTTTATTTTCCTCAAAATTCTACAAACAAGAAGTTTGTTTGAAATCTTTGCAAATGTATTAAAAATAAAAAACAAAAATAACACATGTACATAAGTATTCACAGCCTTTGCCATGACACTCAAAATTGAGCTCAGGTGCATCCTGTTTCCACTGATCATCCTTAAGATGTTTCAACAACTTGATTGGAGTCCACCTGTGGTAAATTCAGTTGATTGGACATGATTTGGAAAGCACACACCTGTCTATATAAGGTCCCACAGTTAACGGTGCATGTCAGAGCACAAACCAAGCCATGAAGTCCAAGGAATTGTCTGTAGACCTCTGAGACAGGATTGTATCAAGGCACAGATCTGGAAAGGGTATAGAAAATTGTCTGCAGCATTGAAGGTCCCAATGAGCACAGTGGCCTCCATCATCCATAAATGGAAGAAGTTTGGAACCACCAGGACTCTTCCTAGAGCTGGCCGCCTGGCCAAACTGAGCAATCGGGGGAGAAGGGCCTTAGTCAGGGAGGTGACCAAGAACCCGATGGTCACTCTGACAGAGCTCCAGCATGTCTCTGTGGAGAGAGGAGAACCTTCCAGAAGAACAACCATCTCTGCAGCACTCCACCAATCAGGCCTGTATGGTAGAGTGGCCAGACGGAAGCCACCTGAAGGACTCTCAGACCATGAGAAACAAAATTCTCTGGTCTGATGAAACAAAGATTGAACTCTTTGGCCTGAATGGCAAGCGTCATGTCTGGAGGAAACCAGGCACTGCTCATCACCTGGCCAATACCATCCCTACAGTGAAGCACGGTGGTGGCAGCCTCATGCTGTGGGAATGTTTTTCAGCGGCAGGAACTGGGAGACTAGTCAGGATCGAGGGCAAGATGAATGCAGCAATGTACAGAGACATCCTTGATGAAAACCTGCTCCAGAGCGCTCTGGACCTCAGACTGGGGCGAAGGTTCATCTTCCAACAGGACAACGACCCTAAGCACACAGCCAAGATAACAAAGGAGTGGCTACAGGACAACTCTGTGAATGTCCTTGAGTGGCCCAGCCAGAGCCCAGACTTGAAACCGATTGAACATCTCTGGAGAGATCTGAAAATTCCTGTGCACCGAAGCTCCCCATCCAACCTGATGGAGCTTGAGAGGTCCTGCAAAGAAGAATGGGATAAACTGCCCAAAAATAGGTGTGCCGAGCTTGTAGCATCATAATCAAAAAGACTTGAGGCTGTAATTGGTGCCAAAGGTGCTTCAACAAAGTATTGAGGAAAATAATGAATTTAATCCATTTTGGAATAAGGTTGTAACATAACAAAATGTGGAAAAAGTGAAGTGCTGTGAATACTTTCCGGATGCACCGTATCTCGAAGCCTATTCACTGATCTCAAAAGATAAGCAAATTGGATTAAAAGAATATTGCTATAAAAGTGTAATTTGTTATTTATCGAAAGTTGCTAGTTCTTCCTATCCAAATGTACTATATTAACTAGTGGTGGAGAAGACAATATACTGCAGCTGAAAAGCACCACATCCCACTATGCCTGCCTCTGTCAGCATAGAAAAAACAAAACAAAAACGCTAGCATAACCAGTAGCCCAGACAAAACAGTAACCATTTTATTGTCGACAAGAAACACACCAGTTAAGTTACAAAGCAACCAAAGAATAAGTTTGAGCAAAAAGAGCTACACGTTGTCTAACAGTGGCAAAGTTTACAATGACTCCTCCCACATCAAGTGAAACCTTTCATTTCATTGACACTGAAATCAGTGGGCTGCAGAGAGGAAAGCAGCAGAAGACATTGGAAGATATTGGTCTGCTTCTGCTTTAATCATTGTAAATGATGTCAGTGTCAGTTTATGTGAATCAAACCATGCAAGCTGAATCCTGTAAGTGAGTTGACTCAGCTGTAATCATGACTGAAGTACCATGTGTCCAAGAATCAAATATCTACCAGAAGTACACTATTATAAAGTCAGAGGGATTCACTAATCACAATAATAAACAAATTGGTTAAGTTAGGGTCAAAAGGCCCACATCAAATTACAAGAGGGTCAATAGCTCACAATGTGCATGCTGGGACCTGTACTGTAAATATGCTGTACAGTATGTATGGTGTTGGTAACTTCAGTTTTATTTGAGATACAGGAGATTCTGAAGTGCTTGCAACATTTGCTCCATTTAAACGTCCTCTGTCCTACCAAAATAGCAAAGCAGTCAAGCACGCAGGACACAGGAAGCAGAAACAGCCGCGATGCGGTCAGTTACAATCCCAGCTGGTGAATAGGACTATAATTTAATTCTGAGACCATGGCATTGTAACTGACCTTAACCCTTTCACACAGCACAGACCAGAAGAAAACCGCTGGGCAGCAGTCTGAATAAAAGCAGAGAGAAGGACCATAAATAAATAAACCTAATGGCAGACTCACCCCTGGGTCTGGCCAGCTCCTGATCCCTGTCCTGCGTCTCCACCACAGGCTCCCTGTACGGTGGGGGAAGTCTCATGGGGGGAGGGGCACCTGTCGTAGTGGGCTTCTGTTAGAAGAAATGAAAACAAATAAGGAATTAATGTAGTGTAGGTTTCATCTTTCCATCAGTGGAGAGTCCTGCATTCGATGTCAAGAGCAGCGGCAAAAAAGAAATAGAAAAAAAAAGCTGCCATTTAAACACAGATTCCACCCAAGAGAAATGCTATCTTAACATAGCTTGCACCCTGCAGCACAGAGAGGAAAAATAACATATTGTTATTAGATCACTAAAGGTGTGTCCACATACAAACAAAAGACATCCAACTCTGTGGTAATAATAAACAAAAATGTAATTTGTCAGTGAAAAGTATCTGTGAGGGTTTCTAAGCTATCTACTTTTTAGGCTTGACAAGTGCTTTATAACATTACATTGCTACAGTTTAAAAGCTGGTTTACCTATCCTGGAAAGACTAATCAAACACTGTCTTAAAACTAAAGCATTTCTTATTTAGACCTGATAGCTATCTGTCCGTTATCTCAGAGGTGGTGTAGCCTAACACTAACAGGCTGCACAGAAGGACTTCCACTGCACTGTAGAAATCTATAGTAGAAGCTGGTAAACCATTTCCACATTGTAGATTGTTACATAATTCTTGGAGTTTCATCAGGTTCAACACTTTCATCCACTGTTTACTATACCTCCGCTTGCTCTATTGTGAATAAACTTTGCTACCATGTCATAGCTTTCTGAAGCTGTTTATATCTTAACTGTCAGAATAGCAAAATAGATAAACAGGATAAAAAAATATTTAGATTCACTGATAAAGATTGCAGGACTGGGGGGAAAAAAAAGGTTGTAGTACAGAAAAACTGCTATTTCCCTTGATGTGAGAGGCACTGGGGAAATCACCTGCTGCTGATATTGGCTGGGAGCCTGGGACTGGGAGAAGAGATTTGAGTTTTAGCACCTCAACAGTACACAGCAGTGAGTTCAACAACTACTGTGCTCATCTAAATCCGACAAGCTAAATTAAAAATTAATACGCAAGTAAATAAAATATGCTGCTGGTGTGAACCTTCATTAGTACTATGACAAACAAATGAGAAAAACAACATTTTCTTCATACACAAGCAAATACATACCCTCAGCTCTACAGACGAGTTGGCAAAACAGTATCCCGTTGACAAATATTTGGAGATTGTATGGCAGGCATCAGATTTTGTTTTTGTTTGTTTGTTAGTTCCCCCCAAAAAATAAATACAAGGTTGCTTTAAGCTGAGGGGACACCAGTATACATTTTGCTAGAAAATGTAGACAAACATGTTGCATTCTACATTCTGTATCGAATGTATATAGAATCATGGGTAGCCAATTATATTATGAATAATTCAATATTTAATATAAGTTTAAATCAATATGTTTCATTATTTGTTCTTAGTCTATACTTATTTATTATGATAATTAATATTACTATGCCACAATAATAGTGTTCCATACTGGTTTTGCTTTATACAGCCAAATTATAGTTAATACAAAATGAAGAGAGCACTGCAAAATTATCAGTTTCTCTGGTTTTACTATTTATAGGTATGTGTTTTGGTAAAATGAACATTTTTGTTTTATTCAATAAACTACTGACAACATTTCTCCCAAATTCCAAATACAAATATGAATGGAATGGAATGGCTGCCATACATGTAGAGATGCTGATTTAAGACAAAAGTTGCAGTGGTCTCAATTTGTTACAGAGCTGTATTTTTCTGCAAATTGTATTAATATTTTCTTGCAGAAAACAGGTAGTCACATTACCTCTCTCAAAACTTTGATTGGTTTAATAACATTTAATAATTGGTTTCTATAACGTAATTTTGCTTATATAAAATCAAAATGAATAACGTTGCTCGAAAAATGTAGAATCCACGTAGTTTCTAGCAACATATAGACTGGTGTCCCCTCAGCTTAAGGCACATTCATATACATTCTCTTTGATTAAGCCAAGCAGCTAAATAGTGTCCGATAGCCAGCTTGGTCTTGATTAACAGAGAAAAACAAAATTCTGAATTTACATCCTGCATTCCTGTGTACTTGCACTGTTGACATGTTAAGAACCATTTAAGCCACATAATGAAGCCATTTCAAGGAATCTCACCTGGACAGCAGCTGGTCTAGAAAGATGTGTTATTACAGTGCATCCAGAAAGTATTGACAGCGCTTCACTTTTTCCACATTTTGTTATGTTACAGCCTTATTCCAAAATTGATTAAATTCATTATTTTCCTGAAAATTCTACAAACAATACCCCATAATGACAACGTGAAAGAAGTTTGTTTTAAATCTTTGCAAAGTTATTAAAAATAAAAAACAAAACAGCACATGTACATAACTATTCACAGCCTTTGCTCAATACTTTGTTGAAGCACCTTTGGCACCAATTACAGCCTCAAGTCTTTTTGAGTATGATGCTACAAGCTCGGCACACCTATTTTTGGGCAGTCTCCCATTCTTCTTTGCAGGACCTCTCAAGCTCCATCAGGTTGGATGGGGAGCGTCGGTGCACAGCCATTTTCAGATCTCTCCAGAGATGTTCAATTGGGTTCAAGTCTGGGCTCTGGCTGGGCCACTCAAGGACATTCACAGAGTTGTCCTGGAGCCACTCCGTTGTTATCTTGGCTGTGTGCTTAGGGTCGTTGTCCTGTTGGAAGATGAACCTTCGCCCCAGTCTGAGGTCCAGAGTGCTCTGGAGCAGGTTTTCATCAAGGATGTCTCTGTACATGGCTGCATTCATCTTGCCCTCGATGCTGACTAGTCTCCCAGTTCCTGCCGCTGAAAAACATTCCCACAGCATGAGGCTGCCACCACCGTGCTTCACTGTAGGGATGGTATTGGCCAGGTGATGAGCAGTGCCTGGTTTCCTCCAGACATGACGCTTGCCATTCAGGCCAAAGAGTTCAATCTTTGTTTCATCAGACCAGAGAATTTTGTTTCTCATGGTCTGAGAGTCCTTCAGGTGCCTTTTGGCAAACTCCAGGTGGGCTGTCATGTGCCTTTTACTGAGGAGTGGCTTCTGTCTGGCCACTCTACCATACAGGCCTGATTGGTGGTGTGCTGCAGAGATGGTTGTTCTTCTGGAAGGTTCTCCTCTCTCCACAGAGACACGCTGGAGCTCTGTCAGAGTGACCATCGGGTTCTTGGTCACCTCCCTGACTAAGGCCCTTCTACCCCGATCGCTCAGTTTGGCCAGGTGGCCAGCTCTAGGAAGAGTCATTATGGGGTATTGTTTGTAGAATTTTGAGGAAAATAATGAATTCAATCCATTTTGGAATAAGGCTGTAACATAACAAAATGTGGAAAAAGTGAAGCGCTGTGAATACTTTCCAGATGCACTGTAGGGGAATAAAGAGACGAGTGAGATAGAGGACCCTAAGACATTTTTTGCCATACCTCACATTGCAAACGACTTCGAATGACAGATACACACAGAGCAGTTCAGCTCCTGTCAGACGTCACTTGCAGCTAATCTGCATCCATAACCAGAATCAAAGGAATGCCCTACAGCGACTGCGAGCGTGACACCTGCTATCAACCATGTGGCAGCATTCATTAATCTAGCCCAGCCAAGTGCAACCCCACTATCAACCCGGGAATCACAGACTGCTGTGCAAATTGAATAAATGAAATCCCATTAGGGGACGAAATTAACTAAAATTAGTGCCCTATCCTTGTCACATCATCTCCATTTCTTTATTTTATGTATTTATTTATGTAGTATCACAAACCAAAACTTCAACACTACTTATTTTCATCATCGTGGATATGATTCACACTCAACCCCCTGGTAATTCACATTTTAGAGCTACTCCAATGTATTGAATTGCTACTTGTTTTTCATTGAAATTCCAAACATCTTTACAGGAGCTACCGTATAGTATTTACATTACTATCTTATACAAATGTTATTTAATGACAAAACAACAACAGTCAATAGGGTAATAGTTTGTATACGAGTTGCAGCTGGGAAGAATGCCGTGCTTTAAGCAACCCATTTCCATTCGGGAAGGCCAAAAAAAGCCTTTACATTTGTGTCCATCTATCTTTTCTGGCTAGGATGGAGTAAAAGTCTACACTTTAAGGAAGCCGAAGGGACCAATCTTATTGGAATTGTTCAGGAGAAAATAAAAATTCTCTGAACAGAGGGCTTCTTCTAGCCTACATAGGTAATTCAGAACTGACTCCCGCTCTGCTTTTTGATTTCTGGGGGTTTGTGCTCAAGGTGACAAGCTTCCTTGAACAAAAACAGATTGAATATGTAACACCAATGACAAGCAAATAGATCATATCAGCAGATTTTAAAGTGTTTATCTGTTTTAAAAAAACCTACAAAACTAAAAACAAATCCAAACATCGAGAGACATCAAAGAGACATCACAGAACCAGAAATAAGATTATTCAAGCAGTTGTTTGAATTTCAGCATCCTTTACCGTCATAATCAGTTCTGTTTGTGCCATGACTAGCATTTCTATCAGGGCTGCATCAAAGACGCTAAATCACCCACAACTTCCTGATGCATTTCATACCTTCCTGAGCATGGAAGGTTTGCTTTCGGTTGGATTCTCATGTTTGTATTGGTGCTAGCTTTGACTGTACTTTGTTATGCTAACTAGCCGATTCATATGAAATAGCTTTGGAAGAGTCACAAAGATGAAAGCTAGGCAGTGGACAGGAGAAGGAATGCAGGGATGCTCAACAATGAGAAATAAAAAGTATTTTGCACAGCATCAATGAACGTTCATACCTGATCTCCTGCCATTAAGGCCTACAGGTACCATCACTCCCCTCGTCTTCCCACAAGAAATGTGTGTATTGTGTATACACACACACACCTTATACCTTACTTTTTAAAGATCATTTTTAAAAATTAGAAAACTGCTTTCATCGACACCAATGTTTTTAGCAGCATGAGAATTCCATTAAAGGAAGACAGTTATTTGGATGCTTCAGCTCTCTGACCTTCTTAATCCCATTGATATCTCTTTTTTAATTCATTCTTTTCCACATAATCAAAGCAAGTAGGTTCATCCACTTTCAGAAGTAGGAACTAGGACCTAAAATAATAATAATACAATCATTTTTATGTTAAGGTTATTTTAAGGTTGACAGCAAAAATGTGTAGATATGTGTGGATCAAGGCAAAATTAACTGAAGGTCCTGATTGAAAAGCATGGCTTCCATTCAACATGACAAAGCAGTGCAATACAGACATCAGTATACTACCATATTAGAAAAACTGGCAGTCCAAAGTGTGTGCGTGTCGCATCAAATAACAAACAAAGAGAAAGCAGATGATAGTAGTTACTAACAAATCAGAAATTGTAAATGTTTATATTTACATAAATATGTAGCTTGTTGTCTTATAACAAAGAATACAAATAATAGTTTAAGCCTGTAGTAATTTGCTTTTTCTTCTTTTTTTTTTTATTTGTGTTTGTTGTATTACATACAATTTGTTTTCCACCTGCACAGTAAACTTTTTAGGTATGTTTTCCTCTCTTGGATACACTTGGACAGTCAGTATTTCCAAACACACTTTGGCAATTTGAGGATTAACTTCTGCAACTAGAGCAGCACAGCCACTCAGTCATGCACCAATACATCTTCCACAGTTAATGGAATGTGAAATGACAGCAATCCCACATCCTACAGCATCCGTGTAGGATACTCAAATGAAGCAGTGTCATAAGGTTTGGAGATCTATACCTTTATTTTATTTATTTATTTATTTTAGAAGAATTCAGGCCTGAAGTTTGCCTCATCAAATACAGGGCCTGTCTCCTAGGTAGGTAAGTGGTATTACCCAAAAGCTATTTTAAATATTGTATTGCAAATATGATTAAGGTTGTTGTAATGCAGAAAACCGACTTTAGCACCAAATGAAAGTTAAATTATTCAGTTAGCATCTGATGATTTCCCCACAGAATTTAGTGTATCATGCAAAGGAATATTAAGGAGTCACAATTTTTACCATGGCACACATCAGAATTGTTACCATACGATAGTGCCTGTCCTTCTGACAGTGTTGTGCATAACAAATTATACCAGATCAGTTCTGTGTAATTGTGATGTTCCCTTTTAAGTTCATTCTGGAAGGCAATGCAAGTAAGAACTTCATTCCAACATCTGTCATCATCATTATAATGTTTCCCTGATGGTATTAAGGTGTAGATGATTACATTATGTAACAGACAGATAGATAGATAGATAGATAGATAGATAGATAGATAGATAGATAGATAGATAGATAGATAGATAGATAGAAGCTCTGAATGAATATTTTACATCAGTCATGTTTCTCACTTCAAAACTACATATATGGGCTTTCCCCTGCAGACACATTCCCTACAAGCATACTCTGAAAGCACAACATCAAAGCTCTCATCATTTTCCTCTGGAAATGTGTGAGATTTAATGGGAGAATGATGCAGACAAACCTGAGACAAACTGAAAAAACTCAAACAAACACAAATGACAAAAACACCAATTCGATTTTTTGTCTGTTATCCCCAATCCATTTTCTAGATCACAAATCTGCTCACATTTAAATTCTAGATCGTGCATACCATTCAGAATCATACAGTCCAGTTTGAAGTAGACCAAAGGCTTACTGTTGCTCAGAGACAAGAAAAGATAAGGCTGCTTACATGGCCTAGCACCTTTCTGAAGAGGAGATAATCAAAAGACTAGCAGAATTAAAAACAAACAAATCACCTGGGACAGATGGTATATTTCCAAAAGTACTGAAAGAAATGAGGGAAATGTATAGGCCGCTAACTCAAATATTCTAAATGACACTTAGAACAGGGGATGTGCCAACTGACTGGAAGACAGCAAATGTCATACCAATCCACAAGAAAGGAGACAAAACTGAGCCAGGAAATTTCAGACCAATCAGTCTCACCTGCAGCACATGTAAAATGTTGGAAAAAATGATTTGACAGAAAATAGAGGAGCATCTTAATGAAAATCATATTCTTGGAGATAGTCAACATGGGTTTAGATGAGGCAGATCTTGTCTTACTAATTTTTTTAGAATTTTTTGAACATGTAACTGCAGCTATAGATCATGTGAAAGCATATGATATGATATACTTAGATTTTCAGAAAGCTTTTGATAAGGTTCCACACCAAAGACTGATCCTCAAATTGGAAGCTGTAGGCATTCAGGGTAATGTAAGTAGATGGATTATGAACTGGTTGATGTATAGGAAACAGAGGGTATCGATTAGAGGACTTGCTTCTAACTGAGTGAGATTGTTAGTGGAGATCCACAGGGATCAGAATTAGGGCCTGTGATTTGTCAGAATCTATATTAATGATCTGGACTCTGGGATAGTTAGCAAAGTTGTCAAATTTGCAGGTGATACTAAAATAGGTGGCTGAGCAGATAAAATCTCGGCAGCACAGGTTATTCAAAGAGACTTAGATAATACAAACGTGCACTATAATTACACTATGGGAGGAATAGAACTAGAAGACGTAACACATAAGAAAGACCTAGGAGTTTATGTGTACTCATCACTTTCCCCATTCAAACAATGTGAGGAAGCAATAAAAAGGCAAACAAAATGCTAGGGTTATTGTCAGTGTAGAATTTAAAACAAGGGAAGTGATGTTAATTACTTAGAAAACAGTTGTTTGCCATCTCAACCATTTCTATTTCTGCTTCTGTAGTCCCAACTGGGCTTTCCCAGTCTATGTTTGGGAAATTTAAATCCCCCATAATAACAGCCACATCCTTGTCACATTGTAACCGCTCGTTTATTAGAACTGATATGATATGAACTATTGCAGGGTCTAATTGACTGATTTATTGATAAATGCAAGAATAGACACCAAACTGTACTGGTCATGGGCCAACTCAGCCTTGCCCTGTGCAAGAGGTGGCAACAAAACACACAACAAAAAAACAACATATGGAGAATAGAGATCTCCACTGTCAGAATGTAGTGCTCTCTTGTGAATTTAAAGCACAGCAATGCCAGAGCAAGGGTGCAAAACCTACTTTTTACACATACTGTGAGGTAAGGCAAGACAAGCATTTGAAATATCACCATGCATTGTGCAAAATCGCTCCAGAGACTTCTTATGTTCTTTGTGCGAACCGTTTACCATTTGTAATTTTAATTCCAAACACATCTCCACAATCCATCTTGTGTAAATAGTCTAATTTGAGAATCATTTGAAGTAGAAATATTTACTCAGCTGCCATTTCAAAGGGGCAGATTCAGCACTGTCTATATTTAGGCTGTGGTGCAGGCAGTTGGGGGGGTGGGCAAAATCACTTATCTTTCCATAAAGGAAAATAAATAATAATAGGCTATTTGCGCTGTATTTATCAAAGCGAGCCATGTTTAATCGAAGCTAATTACACTTTTATGTGACTCAGGGCTGCTTTATGCAGATACACACGCAGTCTGGAATCACAAATAATCAATTAGCATTAATCAGCGATACATTTCTTCTGACTAAAACCTCCTGAAAGGCTTATCTCATTCAAGGGAAATATCTCCTAGGGCGATCATTAGTGCTCTGAGTCGCAAACCTTGAGAGACTATGACACATGGGATCCACAAGGGGTCGCTCCAGGCAAATGTTATCGGACATGTTGGGGATTTACAGAGAATGCCAAAGAATACAGAATAGGTCTACAGAACATTGGCAACCCTTGTAATGCTTTCACTGTAAGTTTATCATTTCAATAAAATGTTTAGTTTTTCTCAAATAAACAGCAAAGTTTTTTTAAGGCAAAATACTATTAAAAGCTATTTCCCATCTATATACTGATTTTTCAGATTGACAGAACTTCTGCAGGCTGGCATTGAAATGCTTTACATAGAGTTATGTGCTTGTCTAATTTAAAAATCTCCAGGCATGCGTATGAGTTTACTTTAAAAGGACTTTTCTGATTGATGTATAACATTAGATGATTTCATTGTACAATGGCATTGTACAATCAGTAGAAAGAGCTGCTCTCATTTAAATCCAGAAATTGCACTTGCAAAAAATAAATAAAAATATGGGGACTTTCACACTATAGTATGATGCTGATTGAAGTGCGGTTTGGAGCTGTATGTGAAACCTCTTATATTGACGTATTCAAACTAGGATGTGGATCAAACCACTTCAAAAGGGGTGGTCTCGGTTCATTTGAAAGAGTAGTTGGTACATTTGCAACCTTATTCCGCCAATATTTTTGCAATGTGAAAGCAAACATATTGTGGTTCACATGGAAACAAAGCACTCCAAACAGTGAACAAAAGTGTGGAAGTGATGTAAACAAACACAAAGCATCTGCCCAGTCTTGTTATTTAATTGAAGCCACACAAACTACTTCCCACTCATGCAAAAGAACCATGCGCGTTGGGAAAAGTGCCATGAGAAACTAACAGAATGCTGGTCTGCATGAAGCTGCATGTGGACGTCACAAACTCACTTTCAATGACATTCTAGTTTGATTCAATGTACCTGGTGTGAAACAAACAAAAAAGGTCAAATGTAAAGGTAATGCAAAGTTTCAAATTATTTTCAAGTGAACTAGGTGTGAAAGTGAAAAAAAAACACTGGGCAAGATCTCTTGTGTTGCAGCAAAACAATTCCAAAGCAATCTATAGGCCTGATTTGATTTTCCTGCATTAAGTTTTGATTGCATGATCGCATCCCACAGTTTTGCCAGGTAAATTACTTCTGTGATTTTATCAGAGTGCCATAGGTGGCAAGGGGGTGGACGGGAGGTTGCATGTTATTTTCTGTAGATGTGGCAGTCCCCTGGAGGAATAATTGAGGGAGCAGCACACTGGAGTACAATCATAGTACAGAACCAACAAGAAGCTAGGGGAATGATTGAAAAACATCCTGATACACTTGACAGCAGCATCACAGCTGATTTACTGGGGCAGTCACTCCTGTCAGAAGCGATTTGCAGAATTCTGATGTGTAGATACAGTGCTCACGTACACCGCATTAAAAATACATACCCACAAATTCAAAGCCTGCTGCTGGTGGTGGTGTAATGGTGTGGGGGATGTTTTCTTGGCACACTTTAGGCCCCTTAGTGCCAATTGGGCATCGTTTAAATGCCACGGCCTACCTGAGCATTGTTTCTGACCATGTCCATCCCTTTATGACCACCATGTACCCATCCTCTGATGGCTACTTCCAGCAGGATAATGCACCATGTCACAAAGGTCGAATCATTTCAAAATTGGTTTCTTGAACATGACAATGAGTTCACTGTACTAAACTGGCCCCCACAGTCACCAGATCTCAACCCAATAGAGCATCTTTGGGATGTGGTGGAACGGGAGCTTCGTGCCCTGGATGTGCATCCCACAAATCTCCATCAACTGCAAGATGCTATCCTATCAATATGGGCCAACATTTCTAAAGAATGCTTTCAGCACCTTGTTGAATCAATGCCACGTAGAATTAAGGCAGTTCTGAAGGCGAAAGGGGGTCAAACACAGTATTAGTATGGTGTTCCTAATAATCCTTTAGGTGAGTGTATATGCAAGTGCGTTGGTTTTACTTGTTCGAATAATTTGTAATTAGTTAAAACGATTGTTTTTGATATAGCTCTGTGTTTTAAATGACTAATTTAAAATATACATTTAAGTTTGGACTAGGACGTGCTAGTGCGCATGTGAATACCCCTGAGACCGTTGAAAGCTGATGCTGAACAAATGGCAATGTAGACACGACACCACTCAAATGCATCCAGATCAGAAATGGCATAGTGAAAGTGCCTAAAGTCCGGTCGGTGTATTGTTATACTGTACTTAGAGAAACTCCCTTGAAGTTTTTCAGAGTTTTAAGCATTTAACGAGGATAAGTTTCCGCTTACACACTTACCTCCACACTGTGATGGGGAAGAAAGTTTATATTGTAAAAAAAAAAAAAAAAAATAATAATAATAATAATAATAATAATAATAAAAATATTATATATATATAAATCTGAAATATCATAAGTGGATAATCCTTATCATAAGTTAATACTTGGTGGAAGCACCTTTGGAAGCGAATAAAGCTGTGAGTTTGTTGCGATAGGTCTCTAGCAACTTTGCACACCTAGATTTGGCAATATTTGGCCATTCTTTTTTTGCAGTGCATTGATAGACAGCATTTTAATTACAGGTTATAAGGTAAAAAAGGTGCAATGTTTTAAATATTTTTTTTATAGGCACTAGGCATGTCTGTGTTGTCTCTTTGCTTTAATGTGATCCCTAGTCATACATTTAATGGTTCATTGTATTAAATCCCATATAAATTCATTTTATAAAACCCAAAAGAATGCCAGAACTTTAATTTGGTGCAGACCTCTAGTTAAGCACTGCAATCACTGCTGGAAACAACCTTGGTACACCTCAATTAGTTCAAAATGCATACACAAGCAATCACACCATAAAGAAGGTTAAAAACAGGTTATAATCTCCAGGTTGGAGATGTTATGTAGACTGCTAAATTATATCCTGGAAGATAAAGATACCAAATTACTAGACAGGAGATCTACCTAATGCATTCTTCCAAGGCATTCTGCTGTCATACTCCTATATATAATCATTCAATCCTTCATTTTTGCACTCAAGCTGAGGTCACCATGGTAAAAAACTGTCAACATTCATACGGAACCAAGAACATGACTTCGACAGGAGTATGATACTGCATTGCACTTATGTTGTAGGTCGCCCTTGATAAGGGCGTCTGCCAAGAAATATTATTATTATTATTATTAATAGTACCAGAATAGGATGCTGAACCACATGACAAGGAGTGGCTTACCGTCACAGCTTTCCTTTTGGCCTGGTGTTTGCTGTAGCTAGGGGCCATCACTGATACAGGCTGTGGAAAGAGCAGAGAGATAGAACTCACTGTTCCACTGAAAGATGACTTTCTAGTTACAGAAAAAAACAGCATACTGGTATTCAAAATTTCCCAAAAATATATGTATGCTACACTTGCCTTTTTAAGTGAATGTGTCTTTTATTCTTTAATCTTAAAGAGGGATAACAAGTGCAATAATCAAGTAATGCTGAAAAAATTGTAGATGTTTGTGACCCACCACCATAAGTCTAACTATAATCCATTAGTCCATATAGTCCCCAGCCTCTCTAATAGTGAAAAAGTATTAAAAACGTCTATCCCTATCTGCTTTTAAAGCTCTAATTAGCATTATTAATCTATGTCCATTTCTCTGTTAAATTACAGAGATCTGATGATGAATCATGCACTTATTCATAATTGCTTCTCGTTAAAAGGACACTCTTTAAACTGTAATCAAGAAATACAGTGCAATGCACCTGTTGGAGTAATTAACTAGTCAATGTGATTTTGCTAATTCTTTGAGTCACTGAAAGGAAATCTCAATTGTGTTGCTTTTAAAAACATCCAAAAAATCTCTGCAAACAAGATTTGCACTCAAACGCTTTCTTTTCACTTTAAGAAGGATCCATATAGGGGCTGCAAGAGAGATGAAACACGTTGGCAGCATGGATCTAGATGCTCTTGTATTTTGAAATTGTTTCCTTTGATTCCTTCAGAACAGCAGTAAAATCTTTGCCTTTGCACAACCACAGCATGCATTCAGCCACTGGCTTAGCAAATTTGCACATTGTATTGTCTGGGCTGCAGCAGCAATTTGGTTTGAACAAAAATGGGCTTTACACAGTATTTCACAAAAAGGAGGAAAAGAGCGTAGCGATTCATCATTTTCAAAAAATAAATCAGTGATTTTTTTATTTTACTTTAGTACCTTCTTTCTTGTGAAACCAACTGACCTGCTCTTCCATTTTACTATATATTTTCTGGCAATCTGTCATAATGAGGGTCATGAACAGCCACTCAGATGTTAACAAAAGCAGACTGGGTGCTGTGGGCGCTCTCCTCATCTCTCCAGAACCCGATTAAGTAGTTCAGGAGCAGGGAGTGTGCTGAAGGCACGGAGAGTGCAATTTAGCTATTCATGTCAGGTAAATGAGACGAGATGCAAGGAAAGAGCTGACATCTGTGTGTGTGGCAGGGGGGTTGGCAGTGAGTCATTCTCAAACCTGCTTCAGGGAAGTCGAAACAAGCTGCCACAGGGATGCATATATTGCACTTCTACTACCTAGGAAAATGCCCTCACCTTGGACTGTATCTAGATCATATATTATGGTGTATTTAACGCTTCCCGGTAGGTGGAATCTGCAGTGACTCCTGGGAATGGATCTTTTAGGTAGAAGGTTTCTTTATGACTGTACGGACACAAATAAGCCTTTAAGGACTGCGTTGTGCAGCATGTCAGAACACAAGTTGCTGGAGGGGGTGGTTTCAGTAGAGTCTAATTAGAGTAGGTGGGGATCTTTTATAATATCTATCATGTCTTCAACCGATGTCAAATAAAAATACACAATTCAAAAAAATCTGCGTTTAAAAATAAATTAATACATAGATACAGATTATCTACAAGATAAAAATCTCACCAAATCCTTGCAAATAAGGTAATAAAGCCAAGATCATTTAAAAATTGTTATCCAATATCAGGCAACATGTTCTTAAGACTTTGATTTTAGGTTTACTACCTTCATAGTACAAAGTATTTGCGTAAAATATGAATAAATTGCCAGTGTAAGAACAAACATCTGTTTTGTATAATAAATATATTAAACCAGAGGTGTGGGGGATTCATTGTGCTTTCCAGACAGTTTTGACATGATTTAACTTTATTGTTTAGAAAGCCAAGGAAAGAGGGTCTAATCCTGAGCAGAGGACTGTGCTATATAGCATTTAGAAAAATCTTGTTGTCAGCTGTCAATCTTACTTAAGTATAAGGAATGGATTCAATGGGTTGTGTAATGGTCCAAAACATTGCTGTGCATCTGTGATCCTCCCTTATTGGGTACTGTGACACTGCACTGGGCGAGGCACCC
Source organism: Amia ocellicauda (assembly GCF_036373705.1). Taxonomy (NCBI): domain Eukaryota; kingdom Metazoa; phylum Chordata; class Actinopteri; order Amiiformes; family Amiidae; genus Amia; species Amia ocellicauda. The sequence continues at coordinate 8,167,879 of NC_089868.1, forward strand.
AGGCACCACCCAGAACTGGCCTGAACTTCCCCGCATCTCCGGGGAGGGACGGACCAGTGGAACAGCTGAACCGCTGTTCCCTCTGCTACTGGCTCCCCTCCTCAATAAAGCCAAGCAACACCCAGCTTCCGGGGTTGGGGAGGCAGAGGAGAGCCTTGGAGTGAGAGCAAGAGAGTGAATGAACAGCGAATTGAAACTAATGGTAACGAACTTGGCTTTGAACATTGACAATGGATTTGGATTGTGGATTTTACATGGTTGCGGTGTATGTGCATGTTTATTTGTTTAGCTTATAGAGAGGGACTCATTCTGTATTTAGGTAGACTTGACAAAGAGTTTTGGTTGTGTTTTGTTTTGCACATAGAGCACTGCATACAATAAATCATCACTTTGCCTTACACAGCCCCGACAGTGTGGTCACGACCCCCGACACTGTCACAATACCAACTTTTTGCAAATACCAATTTGGCTGTAAAACCATTGAAACATGTGGAAACATACCTAAAACCGTCCCAAACTGTCTTGCATTATGTTTGAAGACATCTCAGTACATTTGCACAAGCTGTGTGTGTGTGCGTGCATGCATGGATGTTTAAAACTTTGAGTGGAACGGAACAACTGCAATATTAAAGACTACCCAAATCCAATAAGTTAGGATGGATTTAGTGATTTTCAAGTGGCTACATTGTGCTCCAACCATACAGGATGCAGCACATTGTAATGGCCACACACTATTCAAGGGTCTCATTTTATTTTCTTATCAGAATCCCCCCATCACCATCCTCCTCTTCTCTGAAGGTTAGTTTTAGAAGCAACAATCAAAGCAGCAGTTTCAGATAAATAATCAAGAAATTTAGGAGCTTAACCCCCCCCACCCACACACACACTTAGAGAGCACTTATAAGGGGTTAATGAGGGCAGCAATTGTGTTCTCAGTACAAGGGAGCAACTGTGAATCTATTATAGCAATTTAATACAGTGTTACTGGTACAAATCATGCAGATATTTTTGTCTGGAGTAATAACTAATTTTGGGAAAGAGCAGTACGTTGATCAAAGACACAGTCCCAGACTTCCAGGCTTCACTGAAGGAGAGTGGTGTACATGAAAAGATAGTGGGCGGTTGCATTGTGCTTTAAGAGGATTTGTTATTTTTCTTCCCCTCACTCTTCAAGGTATTGAACGAAAGACATTGAGGATCACAGTACATTGCACAGGCCCCCTGACTCATCACCTGACTGAGGAATGAGATATTCTAACCTAGTACTAATGTGGAGATTTATATTACAGCATGTATGCATTACTAGCCACTAACAAAATAAATCAGCGGAAACCCTTATTATCCTTCAAGATTCAGTCGATTACTGGTACTCCAGTTTTATGAATGTCTGTTTGAGAAACGACATTATTCTACCTTTATTGATCAGATATGCTTCACACTGTTCTCATTCACAAGGAGATGGTTTTAATAGTATAAAAACATCATCATATGAATAAGGTCGGGATCTATGGGATTGAGGAAAGCTTTTTGAGAAGGTAATGACATTTTGTTAATATGGTTTTCCTTGTTGGTGGATGTACAAGTTCCAGCTTTAAAATTCAGTTAGGCTGACATTACCCTGCTGTTCACAATATCATAAAATGTTCTGGAGGACAATGTGCCCTTCAGAAACGCACAGCACATGACCCACAGCTCAGCCCTTTACCGAATGTCCCTTCGGTTTATGAAAGCATACATACATCTATGGTGTGCTGCACAAAATGATGCAGGGATGGAGTTTCCAGGCAGGGGTATAGATAGACACTGATCCTGGCAAATCAGTTTCCCTCATTTCTCCCCACTGTGCAGTGTAATCAACTCAACCTCTCACAGCTGCTCTGCAATTGTCACTTTAATCCATACTATGACTTCTTCCATTTTAAGCATCGATCACCTCAGTCATTGTAATCCTTTTGAAACATCATCTCGACAGTCAAGGAACTGTTTAGTGCCGTACTAACAGTGATTGCAGCAGGTGAGGTGTCTGGAGGCCATGCTCTTACCCGTGGTGTTGCCGAGAGGCTCTGGACGATAAAGAGGACGGGGTTCCCAGCTCTCTTGATGGCTTGCACCGCTTCCTCGTGGCAGGCATTCTGGAGGTCCACTCCGGAGACCTGTCGGAAAACGCAACCAAAACCAGGGTGACTGTCAGCCCACCAGTGCTATTCATATATCCTCATAGTCACATGAGGACTAGGATGACCAACACAGGGAAATAACATCATTAGATGTCAGTTAAAGGAGGCAAAGCCAGATACTGTTGAAGGTACTTCTGTGCTCTAACCTCTGTGAATTTAATTTAATTACACCAGTATTAAAATACTGTCTTGGCCATACCAATCTTTCCCCCTCATATTTATTATGTTCAAATATAGTTGTTTTGTAGGATTAGTGAATATAATAGTTTAAGATTTTAATATTTAAGACTTTTCCACAAAATAAACGTGCAACTATTGCTTTTGTATTTGAAAAGATTGTAATAAAAAAATAAACAAAACCTCTCTTAATAGCAGCAGGTGTGATGGGGGGCATGATTGGTGATCATAGTGTGATCAATCAATCATTTTTTATTTGTATAGCTCCCTTCCCAGGGTAGACACAGAGCACTTTAGACATTGATAAACATAAAACAAACTAAAAAAATAAATAAAACATTAACATATTTATAAACTAACATAAAATAAGAGACATTTTCAGATGGTTTGGTTCCAGGTCTGAAACACTGGTAAGAATCCCCACCCGTCACTGGAAACAATGTTATTTGGATATTCAATTAATTTAATAAATATTGATCATTATACTGTACTTATTTACATAAATGAGTAGCAATACAAAGTTAACATCCCCCTAGATACTGAGATCTATACTATTTTCTTTAAGCTGTATCACTGTTTAAGCAAACTGAAAACGTAAAGTTGATAAATTGGTTTAGTATTGTAGCAAGTATGTGCGGTGTTGTAGGGCAAACCGTACTTGACCGGTATTATTGGGGACTAGTTCCTCTTGCATATCGGCCTAGGAATACACCGTATGCAATAGGAGTGCTTGGGCACTGTGCATGTGATTACATTGATTGCCTCATCCTGCAGACAACTCTCACTCGTCACACAACCTGGGCCTACAAGCAAGTTAAGTGCTCTTTATGATCGGAGATGGGCGATCCTCAGGGGAGACACTTCCTCACACAGCAATAGCCCTCACTGTAATTTGGTGATGAGGCATTGTATCACCCACAGGCATTTGTCCAGGCACAGTGCTAGTCTAATTGATCACTCATGTTTGCTGCACTTTACCGGAACATTCGCAAAATCATCTGTGACAAGTACTCACCGGAGAATCGGAAAGTGCTCTTTAAAGGCACATTAGCTGCATTCAAATCCCTGAATCATGTTTAATATGTTTGCAAAAGGTACATCTCATTAAAGTGTCAGAATAATGCATGAGTGAATTGTTTCCACATATCATCATAACCATGCTAGAAAGTTGCCGCTACTTCATAAATCTACAGTTTTAATATAATGCGTGAAATTATGGGCAGAGGATTAACAGGCAGTATACAAATGAATAAATACTTAATTGAATGCAATTTGCTGCGAAGTAACCTAAATATTAATGATTAAATGCACTTAAGTTGCTGGATAAAAATAATAACAAAATCTCCATGTCTTGGAACAGCTGGTAAGATAACATTATAGATATGATATTTTATCAGGCAGTATACAAATGAATAATCACTTAATTGCATATAGTTTCCTGTAATACGTATTATTTCTGAAGGTGTTGCTACAGCTAGTTTAAAAATATTGCAGTTCATTGTAATTTTAATAACCGAAATAACAGGTTGGGAAGTATAATGCTAATGTTTTTTTTCAGAATCCCCCTACAACAGCATCATGTTTGGTGCACATTGTTTGTATTTTAGACAATACATTATAGTCAAAGAGGTGTTTTTTCATTTTATAATGGTTAAATAAGCACAACCTTTTCCGTAACATCTATAAACAGTTACAGAGCAAATGTGAAACAACCACATTTTTCGGCTGAAAAACAGATGTTTCCAGATTAGGGGAATTTGCAGAGATATGAGCAACTCCAAGGTTGAGCCACAACCACACTAGTGCTCAAACCTCAGTGTCATCTCCCAGTTCATATGGTTAACGAGGACAAACAAGATGATGAGAAAGAGGAAATGTTAATTTGTAAATCGTTCAAATACCTCCATAAATTAATCAAACTGATCAATTAATCTCATACACCAAGCCTATTCTACTTCCCAGCAATGTGGTTATTAACCTTTCTTTTCCAGAAAAAAAACTAAACAAACCACGCAATCAATGCTGGTAGAAAACTATTACAAACCAGATATAACATGAATCCTAGAGTCGTGGATGTTTTGTGCAGGCAATTTTTTTTTTTTTTGTCTCACCTCCAGTATTTTGTCTCCAGTTTTCAGGGCTTGGGTCCTGCCAGCTGGACTGTCCTCCAAGACCTGCTTGATGAAGATGCCTTTCAGCTCCTCTCCATTCTTCAGCTTCTTGATGACGGTGCGGCCACCAACGATACTGATGCCCAGAGACTCTGACGGCTCATGCCACACCTCCACCCTGAACAAAGCACACCACAGCACTTCAGACTAAACCCCAAGTATAGAGCATCAAACAATTTACTTTACCCTGTCTCAGCTATCATATGGCCCACCACTCACGTATATAACTGTGTCTTTTGACATATCCCATTTGCTGCTGACAAATCTGAGCCAGTTGCACTGTTTTCAAAATCAAATTGACTTTTGGTTTTCTGAATATCTACAGCTCTCCAGTATTAGTAGGAAAGCTAACAAGGTGAGCGGAGCTGATTTAGTATTAGTGAATTGCCAATTGTGATGGGATAAAAGGAAAACAAGTATTTGAGTTTTGAACATAAAAATATAAAAACAAAGGGGATGTGAATATTGCTACATTTGGATTGTTGGGAATTTCAGGGTCTTTCCAGATAAATAAAATAAAAAAGTAGTCACATAACAGACACAGATAATGACGAGAAAGCAGTGTTACAGGTGGAATGCTGCCATACACTGTCCATTTTTCAGAGTCTGAGAGGCAGACTTACCTCCTTGGTGGTCCCCAGTGGCTGAAGGCAGGGGTTTCCTCCCCCTCTCCATCCTCTCTCTCAGGCAGGACACTGCAGGGAAACACACGGTTTAATTCAGAAGGTGGACTATCTGTTTCATATACGTGATGCAGTAGCCCACACAAAAATTAAGTTTCACCAATCAATTTGCCATTTAAGGTGAATGAGGCGGGCTTCTGCAATTCAACTTAGCATCAGGGACGGTAGGTGGGCCACTTAAGAGTTCTATATGTCTAGCTATGGTAAAAAATAATACAGCAGGCTCAGTCATTATAGGATATTATTTAACAGCACAAATACAGAATTAAAAAAAATATTAAAACCAGGCCATATTAAGATGGCTGCACTATAAATTATAAGATTCATTCATACTATTAGACCAGCTGAGACCGACCCATGGCATACTAACTGAAATACAGTGCACATAGACTGTGCACATAGACAGTGCAGATATACATATAAATAAAATGTGTTTTACAACAATAATATTAAATAACTATGTTAGGCCACTTTGAAATCATGTACTGGTGAATTCATTCCACAACGTCTGGTTTAGAAAATGTAAACAATTTATATATGTATATATGGATCATTTTTTCTGTGCTTTTAAGAATTGTTATGGCATCTTGAAAGCCCATTCAATTTCGAACCCCCAATGATTTGAAAGGGCTCTTAGTTGAATGATTAACTGCCAGCTACCAATACATTGGAATGTCTTTTAACCCAGCAGTAAGTTACAAATAAATGGATGAATACATAATAACAACATTGACAATAATAATAATACATCCAAAGAGCAATATCAATATGTATTTAAATCCCTATTATTGGAGAACATTCTGCTCTGCTGTAGCTAGCTTGCAGCTAAGCAACCATACATCATTTCAGCCTGATTTATTTTTTAAATTACAGATGCAGATACATTTTTTCTTGTGCACGTGACATCCCATTCAACAATATATACATAAAAAAAACTCAAAAGGATGTATGAGGATGCACATTGGAACTTAAATGCTTTATGAATTCAGCTTTATCTGGGATGTTAGCTATTTTTTACCAACTTCCTACAGAACCATGATGTTCTGGGGGGAAATGTGATAAAAGTGATGCTTTTCTAGTGAGGCGTGTCACTTCAAAGAGGGTCTGTGACAGAAAAAAAAAACCTTGAGCACATTTCAATGATCTAAAGAGCAGCAGAAATGATTATTGCTATTTTTAAGCCCTACAAAAAAATGAAAAGAAAAAAATCCTGTGGTGACATAAAACCTGCGATTGTCATATTGCAGTTGCACTTCAGCTAGCACAGGCAGGCAGATTACAGAGGAGAGGAGGGATGGAAATGTAAAGTTCATGGCCTTTTCAATCCTGATATACTCTAAGTGTACATTGAAAATAATAGGGCACCGTTCAAAGGGTTCAGAAGGCAGGTTTATTGGAAGTATTGTTCAGTGATGGTGCACAGTGGAAATGACTGGGCCAGTGCTTAGACTGCTGTCCATTTTTAAGCAACACAAGATCAATGTCTTTGTGCACAGGAGCATACGAGTCTTGGGAAAAAATTTGATAATGCGTAATTGTGCATGAGCCTGACAGGCCAGGAGAAAATGTGTGCTCAATGCAAGTCAAGTCAAAAAAGAATAATAAGACACTTAACCACACTGCTGCCTAATGAGCATAGAAGGGGAGCTACTGTATGCAATGTGCAATAATTACTCTAATACCATACTTGAATTCCTGACTTTGGCCATAATAAGAGAAGTATAATCCACAGTTTTTACATTTGACACTGTGTGAAATACATGTATTTCAAAGTTCATGTTCAAACCTATAGGCACATTGACAAGATTTCTATACACGTATATGTACTGTGCCAGTACAAGTTTCTCCAGGAAAGTGCCTGATTCATGTACAAAGACAGACTACAGTATGGACTTTCATTTGGACCAGGTGAGCATTTTGTGTTATGAATATTGTTAACTAGACGTATTTATAAGTTATATAATTTTGAACTTTATCAAGCCATGGCTAATTGTGAGGTGGCAGGCTTTTGCATTTTAAATTAGTGAAATCTTCAAAATTTTTGGGAAAATTGACAAGAGGACTAAGTATTGTAATATTTTTTTTTTCCCCACTAAATAACCATTTGACCTTTAAATATGACACCTCCTGTCGCTAAGGTGAATCAGTATTAAAGAGGCCAAAAACATATATATCATAGCAAATAGTATAGTATAATAGTATAACACTATAATGCAATACATAAAATGTCTAAAACTAAAGTAAATAACTATTTATTGGTGCAAATAAAGGGTTGCAATGTGATTGTTTATCATGTAGCGTGTAATCTAAGCACACTGTCATTTTTAGCTGAAGGTGCTGTATAACATACTTATACATTATGTTGCAAATAGAAAATAAACAAACACTTTATGCAGCTGCAAATGCTGCCAGATGTCAATCATCAAGCTCAAACAGTTGGCTGTGTTTCCCTCACCCTGGTAAACAACCCCTCTCGCCTGTGAACACTAGAGATCTTCTGCTTACTGCTTTCCACACTGCGGCTTAATGATCCCCAACTGTGTCTTTACGACACCTCCACTAACTTCCAAAACATTATAGGACTACGTTCATTTTCAAAATATTTTAATATTACTTAAATAATAGCAACCCAAGAGAGTCTCTTTAATACCATTCTGCTCTGTAGGCTTGGCCCTGGTTGTATGATTTGTTTAATCATGAAAGTCATACAACTATGTAGCAGATGTCTTTGTAGCAGGTCTGTGTGTGAACATCTAAATTAATCATCACTGCACGTTGGACTGGCATGGCTACATTCAGTTTTAGTTCCATGTGATTTGATTAATATATTTAAAGTATAATTCATGTATTTACATATTGTAATTTAGTACTTGTGTTTTATACAGGATTTTTAAAAATTCAAATCAAATGTCACTTTCTGCATTTTTTACCCCATGCATTATAAGCATACATATTGTAGGTTTTCCACACAAACAAGGCTAATAAACACAATCATCTTCATGCAAAGCCTGTGAAATATGTTACAGCATTGCCTGAACTGTAAAGGTATTCAGGATCATTTACCAAGTGTATTAAACTGATAGAACAATTGTATAAATAAATAATGCTTTAACTTTAAGGAATAATATTCAGATACAATTTTATATTTCAAAATTTAGAAAAGAAAAAAAAAACACTAGGAAGTACTTTCCTTGCACAGTTATACACAGTTTGAACCATCTAATTCCAAAATGGATAAAGCAGTATATAGCTCCAGAAATGGAACAGCACCTCAGGGGATGTGATGAACACTGACCATGATTATCTACAGGACAGCGCAGTGTATGCTGGCAAGAAGCCTACCTGTTCAATTGGTCATAAGAGGGCATGTTGGACCCCTGACTCCTCCATCTCCCCACTTCCCAGGCTCCAAGAATGGAAGATGTCTCGCTGGAAAACATAAGAATGGTATAATATAGTAACAATAATCACAATAATACCAACAACAACAAATAGATAGCGAAAGATGTCTGAGATGCAAACCTGCAGCAGGATACTTCCCAACTGTTACTGTTCAGATAGTGTTCGGATACTTCCCTACGGATACTGTTCCCAGCATAGCACCGTGCATTTAGCACTTCATTCCTCTGAGTTTGAATATTTCAGTAACGTCTGAGCTCATGTTATATGGATACATCCATCTATCTATCTATTCATCTGTGTATATATATGTCATGGCTTTTAAATCAGGAAAGATAAAACATGTATAACCACTGCATAGGCTGCTTAACATTTGAAGTTACATTTATGGGAATATTTGCTGCCAGGCTGGTCAATGGGACTGTGGCCCTTGAGAGAGAGAGGGCCTCACAATGAACACTGTGTACAGACTGCAGTCCTTTCTCTTTCTGGCACCCTTGATAAAGATGAGCAAACAAAGGCTGTATGACATAAAAAAAAGCTATATTGTAATGTTCCAACATGTGTACTCTTTTAAGGCAATCAACCAAAATAACAAATCAATTATCGGCACCCTTGCTTTCGGTACTTACAAGAATAAAGGCTGTGAGCCTTTTTCTAAAAAGATTCATGAGATTGGAGCACACATTGGAAGGCACCTTAGACCATTCCATTATTAGACCCAGTGACTGAGAACAATTGGTCAATGAACTCTTTCTTTGTAGATTTTGATGTGTGCTTGGGGTCATTATCTTGCTGGAAGATCCACTTGTGGCCATGTTTCAGCCTCCTGGCAAAGGCAACCAAGTTCTGGGCTAAAATATCCTGGTACTTTGTAGAGATCATGATGTGGTTAACCATAACAAGGTCCCCAGGACCAGTGGAGGCAAAACATAACATTAAAGATCTACCACTATATGTTGTAGTAGGTATATTAGGTTCTTATGAGGTATATGAGTGGAATGTCATTTAAAACTGATTACATTGCGTATGTGGGTATTATTATATGGTGGTATTTTAAATATTGATTTACATTTTGTCATATTGTGCTTTGGTCCATATAAAAACATAATAATAATTATGCATTGTGTGTTAGAAAGTAATAGGAGAAGAAGAATAGGAGGCAGGGCAGGCAGAATGCAATGTTACTTGAAATATAATTATTTTTAAAGAAAATATACAAATATACTGTACAATTAGGGCATCTATCGTTTCATATCATGCTCTATCGTTTATATCGTTATATATATTAAGTGTCGCAAATCCCACTCTTTACAGCAATATTTATCATTAGGACGGTTTGTGTTTTTCCCGGTTCTTCCACACGTGCCGGATGCACTCAAGAAATATGCATCAGAAACACAGACAGACATGGAAGAGAGTGAACTCGACAACAAAATAATAAGAATAACCAAAATAACCAAAAGAAACTTTAATGCACAAGCGCACATGTTCCGCCCCGTTCTCGTCGACGGGCTAAACTCGATATGGAAGCACCACCGACTATACGCGATCGCACCCTCCACCCCCACTAATTTAGACGGTTTGTTTGCATTTAAATTGGAAAGCAATGCTAACAGATGCAGAACGTTGGTGAAGTGGTACAACAGTTTTTATTATTATTTTTATTATTATTATTATTATTATTATTATTATTATTATTATTATTATTATTATTATTATTATTATAACTGTTTTGTATTAACACGTGCTGTACCGGTAAGCAGAATCGAAACGGCACAGTCAGAGAAGAAATGTCTCTGTCTAGCAGATGTTAAATGCGCCACTATATACCCGGCTGTGGTAAATCTACCTCAATCTGTACCATTTTACAGCGCATGTTTTACGTGATTACTATTACTTGTGTTATTGTTGTTATATGACAGTAAATCATAATGTGTGTATATATATCCGATAACAACATAACACACGTAATAGTAATCACACAACAATGTGTTGCATTCTGTATATATTTACCATGACAGCCTGCATGTAGTATTTGTTAGTTTTGCATATTTAATGATTAACTAAATACTTGTAGTTTGAATGTCTTTGGTCTTATTTTGTAGCTTGATTGGATAAAAACAATAAATATCGAGATATATATCGTGTATCCCCACACTTCTAAAAATAGAGATATTATTTTTAAGTAATTTCGCCCAGCCCTATGTACAATATTGTAGTTATACAGCAGATTGCAATCACAATGTTAGAATAATCTCTATGGTACTGTGTACGTTATATTTTACTATAACAAATGCAGAATGCAGTCTGCAGGCAGTGTAGATCAAAGCTCCTATTATATGCTGACAAATAAAAAGTAAAAAAATCTAAAAGAAACAAATCATAACTCATTGAAGTCATTGGTAATTCCCATGCATGTATGTTATGCTGTATGAATGGTAAGATGTTGTGATAAGGTATCTTTATTTAGAAGTGATTTTTCTTTGAACAAGACACTGACTGTCAAACTGGAAAAAAAAAAAAACTAGCAATTGTATACTGATCATTCAGCTGATGAGAATGACTAACTGTAATTAGACATTCCCAGAGACCCTTGGCTACCAAGAACAGAATTGCAACTTTTAAAAATCAATCTGTGGACAAAATAAGTGGTGGCGGTGGGGGGTATTTGAGGATGGACATTGTTGCTGTAATTCCAATGCTTTTAGTGATTGGACTTTTCTTGACAACAGGCTTACCTTTGACAGATACATTTCAAACATTACATTTCAATTTAAATATAGCTATGTTCGGCAAAAATAAATTTCTTAAAGGTCAAATGGTTACCTAGTGGAAAAAAAGATTACAATACTTATACCTCTTGTCAATTTTCCAAATTAGTGCATTTCAGTCATTTCAATTTGAAGACTGCTAATTTAAAAATGTATTTTCTTGAGGACTACAATCTAGAATGACAGGTGTTAACATTTTTTTCCCTCTGCTTGGTACTGAACAGAAGTGCCACTAAAAGATGCCTGATGCCTTGCAGAAGGGATGCACTTAATTGCAATTCTGAAGACATATATTGCAATTGTGTGTCAATCTTTCAAAGTGACCTCAAGCACAATATTTTTAAAAAGTGATGCAGTATATAAATAACAAAATGTAAAACAAGACATGCAGATATTAATATATAATGCTATTAAAAATAAATATGTAAATATGTAGACATTTGACTTTTAAGAGCAACAAATCAGCTGCAGATTCAGCCTTTAGAACAAGTGACATTGTTTTCATAATTTACAACTGGACTGGAATAAAAGAGAAATACATTTATTGGGCAATGACAGATTTATGAATTTAGGCTTTTAAACCTAACACGATACTTGCTCTTAGTACATACTTCTCTCCTTAGAGAACATTTATTATTATTTTGAATTATTAATTTCATATCAAATGAATGACTGAAGGTACACCATGTATCAGAATAACTGCCTATGCTGAATATTGGCTTCTGAAAAAGGTGACCCAGAATCATATATTGAAAATCAGTTCAGACTAAAAAATGAATATAAAACAATCACATTTCAGTGCATCATTCTAATAATATTCATAATTATAATAAATTAAACAAAATTGTCCCAATGCAATGTTTGTACTTCTATTACGCAGGGTTGCCAAAATATGTAATTCAATGACAGTCCTTAATCTAATGCTACTGATACTACAATCAATATACATATTTGACCTGTGTCTGCGTAACCATAATAAAACATGCCATGTTATTGAAGCAGAAAAGGAATATGTCTCTTGTTCCTGTCTACCTTAAACAAGCATGCTGCACATCAACTTCAAGGAAACAAATTTCCCCCTATTCTAAGGTATTATCCTGATGATGGTTATGGCTGGTCATTGTTTTAAACTGTGTTGCTTCATGTCTGAATATAAATTTACCACACAAAAAAATATCAATCAGAAAAACAAAGACCCAAAGCAGGTACTGCTAAAATAATACTGCAAAACTCTGAAACTGTAATACAGGTGTGCAACATTAAAACACAGAGAATTGGAAATGACTAATTGACACCTAAAACAAGCTAAATTAAATACTATTTATAATAGAATTACGAATGTAATAATGACTAATTATTTTAATGACTAATTATATTAATCTGATGAACAGTGCAAATGTATTAAAATCAATGTGAAATTCACAGAATTTGGTGTACTTTATAATACATATATTTGTTTCTAGGCTGCCCAAACAACTTAGTCATTCAGAAAACACATAGTTTTGAATAATTTCCTGTACTTTGAAGCTCCTGGTCCTGGCAGTATGTTTGTGTTTTGAGTGTGGCCATGTCCATGTCTTAAAATAAGAGACCATTGGGGATTCAAAGATAAAGTCAAAGTGATCCAGGAGTGATCTAAAGTGTGTGTTAAATACACTTGTACCAGCAGGTGGAGCTGCTATTCCTTTTTCCAATGTATTAGAAGTCAAACTGCTATAGCTAAGAAGTGAGTATTGCAGTGGCGGCTGCTGTATACATAAAGCTTTCATGTGACAGCAGATGTGCACGTCTTTAATGAAATTCACAGCATGTCACAGCTTTTACAATAGTGCCTTTGATCTGTTTAAATGTTATGCAAATTTGTAGAAAAGTAGCAGGAATGCTGATAACATAACTGAGAGGTCTTGTCATCCTGAGATCCTTCATACACACATGCCCGCGCCCGCTATGGAAGATCATACCAGAGGCTATACCTCCATTTTAATTGAGGAAATATGAAAAATTCCCAAAGGGCTTGCATAATACAATGCAGTAAATTGTATGTTGATTAAGAAAAAAGTTACACTGCCCAAGAGGTCATGCATCTCTAAGCCGTTAATTTATGTTGCTTTACTATAAATTCTAAAAATTGACATCATGAAGAAGTAACGAAAGGCTTGTACCATATAAATGTGGAAAAATATTCCAAGAGCACTTAACCTGTTTGAGAGATATTACGTTTATACTTTGTTGGTAAAGTTTGTGGGAGTCAGTTTCAGTATCACCTCTCCTTATCGCATTCCTTAACATCCTATATGTAAAAGCATATCTGTGTTTTTAATGCTTGAAAGTATAATTAGGAAATCCCCAAAGTTGCATGCACCCCGAAATGAAAATCTTTTGCAGCTTTAACAACTCTGCATTATTATTAGTTGATTTCAGTCGAGAAGCACCATATTATGGTGTTGGTGTGCTATTCATGGGTAATTGTGGGTAGAGTATTATTTAACAGTCTAGAGACCACACTGATGACAATAAGTTCAATTCATGCCAAATTCCACTTAAAGTAAGCCAGACCCTGAAAATGGGCAGGTAACACTGAGTAACCGTGACACTCACTCTGTGTCCGTGTCTGTCAGAATCGGTTCAGAGCTGCTGTTCCTCATAGAGATCAATTTGCCACCATTTTCATACTGCCAGTCCGAGTCCACGTCACTCTCCTGGGTCTCAAAAATAAGGCCTGGTTGACCTGTTACAGACATAAAACAGATTAAACGTTAAACCAATTAACAGTCTGGAGAAATAAACAAATAAAAACACAAATAAAGCTTTGGGAAAAAAACCTAAAACAAATTAAAAAAAAAAAAAGAGAATTGTACAAAAACTATAGAGATAAGCCTGCATTTATTTTTATTCCTCCTGTTTGCGCAAACATGGCAAGTAGACAGTGTCCACTCACAACTTATCACTGTGATATTTAATATCTGGTTGATGTTTATTTGGTCATGGAAGGACTTTTTTTGAACAGCTGTGGGTGGCGTCAGACAGACAGCAGTCTGAACAACACAGCCCTACTCAGATGTTAGCTAAATGTAAGTGAACGCGTGAGTTTCGACCTCTGACTCAATTTAAAATGTATTTTCTGCTGTAAACCAAGCTAATGTAATTAGTCACGTAACTTGAACAGTTTTAGCAAAACAGTGATGTGGAACACTACATTCCGGTTGATTTGTGTCAAGCTGTCATGTGCCAAGACTGGAAATATTGGTATTCATTTGTTTTCCTACTTTGTTACATATGTAAGAGTGCTTCTAAATATGGGTCTTTGGCTGTCATCACTAAACTACATTCGAGTTAGTGCATGTCTTTGTTTGGTCCTATCCTATAGCTGATTGATCTTTGTGTTGTTCGAGTTGATTGGCTGCTGTCCAGGTGATCTGGCATTGCTTATTTTGTGACTTACTCCGATAAAGGCTGCTCAGTCTCGCTGTGGGTTCTGGCATTGTTTGGGGTACATATATGTCGTCTTCTCCTTTGTTCTGGCAAAGAGCGAGAGATTTCATCAGTGTGATTCATCTGATGATAAATGGCATTTCATGGCATGGCTTATGTCAATCCCTACAGATATGGCTGGTAACATTTACAGTAGAAACACATAATACAGATTATATAAATTATAAAGATATTAAAAAAGGGGGTATATGTACATAGCATCCACTAAAGTGATGGTCCCTATTCATAATTACATTTTGGTAGCAATATATTAACAAATTACCTAAAAAAAAGCCTATACAAAGGCTTGCTTTAACCCATGTAACCCAGTGTACCATCATATCCTATTGTAAAATCACAGTAAAGTGTAGGAAAGCAAAGACAGTTTACCATGCAAAGTTAATGTGGTAAACTCTAATAAGGGGAGGAACTGTGAATGAAATCAAGTGGCCACAAGAAATGCTCAACAGGCAGCAGTAGTCCAGTCTTCATTAAAAGCAAATCCACATCTTTTTGCACAGCTTTTAAAAAATATACAATTCATTGACAAATCTCATACCTCACCTTTTCATAGTCACTAAATTGAAAAGGGGTTAAATGCACTGGAGAGGGTAATGAATAGCAAGGCCTACAGAAGCATGTCCATTAATCCCCTTGCTTTTACTATTAATTGTTAATTAGCTGCCTTGATCGCTGTAGTTGCATATTATGGAAATGCTAGTGCAGCCAGTAATGATAATCTCTGAAGGGAGACTGTTTTCGGTTGATGTGTAGGCATTTTGTAGGCCAGGTCAGTGCTTTCTGCTACCCCACCCCCCTTCAGCCAATAATTTAAAACCAAAAATATACAAGCCTTTTAATGCATTTCATTTCACAAATATAAAAAATAAAAAATGTGAAGGGTCAAAAAAAGAAAATTGATGGGAGTTCATTTAGTTGGATTCCTCCACTTGGTGGCAGTACTGTTACCAGCTTCAGAAGAGAAATATGTATTTAGAAACATTTCTAACAGCTCTGGTTCAGTTGTGGTTGAGAAAATTCCAAGTCTTAGGTGAAAGAGTTCACATTGGAAGTATCATATATTTACAATATATATTTTCAACGTATTCATACAGTTGTATTATATTTATAATATGCTATACATGTATAAATGATCGAAATAGAGGAGGTGAGGTGGAGGGGTGTGTGTGCTTGATTGGAGAACCTAAAAACAATGGTTTGTAACAAATTGATTTGGGATGAAAAGAATAGAGTAGTAAGATAAGATTATTTTTCTCTTCAGCTTGCTTAATTTGATCAGTCAATGAACAATTCGGGAAGGACCTACAATACCTTTCCTGTGGTGTACAGGGATCTGGACAGAAATGCTATGGACACTTTAACAACCAGCTCTGTCCTCTGCCTCTTATATATATATATATATATATATATATATATATATATATATATATATATATATATATATATATATATATATATATATATATATATATATATATATACATGTATATATACACACACACATACATTATATTGAATTACAAGACTCAAAATGAAATTGTGCAAAGTAGAAAAAGCAAAGACGACACAATGTACATCATCTCACCTCATATAAGTGGCTATAAGGTGGGAGTTGGGCTGACAGATCCAACGGCTCCTTCAGGGAGAGAGTTTGGGGCCCTTCGAAGTTTCTCAGATCCTCCATCTCTGACTCGTCTTCGTCTTCTTCTTCCTCTTCCTCCTCCTCATCCACAGTCATCTCTCTTTCCCGTAGACTCATCCTCAGGTTCTGCAGCTCCAGGAGCTCCCCACCAGCACCGCCTGCAATGCTCTGGGGGAATGTTGTGAAGGAGCCGCCCAGGACCAGCTCTGGGTCATCCACCAGCTCCTCCTCGAAAGGTACCCCATCATCGAAAGCCTGCTAGATACACCAGAAGCCAGACAGACTGTGGTGAAGGCCTCGAAAAGCCACAACACAGTCAAATGTGTTGATATCTGTCATTATAGGAACTAGAGGGTCTCATATTCTAATGGTTATTGCCACCAGCTTTGGCTTGGCATCCCATTGGTTTAGTGCTTGTTGTGGGAAAGAATTCGGCCTCAGAAGGATGACCAAGAAAGTGTTTGATTATGGTCTACTGGGGAGAGCTCTCCTGTGCAGTGACATCTATACTAGACCTGTTGTAACAAAGAACTTTCTATGGGGGGGAAATTCAATCAGCAACTTTGATGTTAACCACATGCTGCAGATATATCTCGAACAACAGGAACTTTCAGGAGGCAGGTCCTCCTTATCAACATGGACGAGGGTAGCAGAGTGAAACAGCACATAGCAAAATAAAACGATATATAGTTGGACAGACATGAAATAATAACAACTTATCACAACCCTCCTCAGCGCCTGTGTAGTTCTGAACACGGTTTATTATAGTAATCAGTAAATTGTCTATTGTCTCAGTTGTACCGGATCTGCAGTTACAATGATTTGGATACAAATTCTTATACATACAATACATACAATGTTCTTATACATGTGCATGACTGTTCAGTAAACTGATTTACAAAACATGTATTGCTTTCTATTACAGTGAGAGTAAATGTACACTGTGTCTCAGCAGTCTCTCCATGTAAACATTGCAGGAATGCCCCATCAGAGTAATCAATAGGTGCGTTTACACTGCCATTTCTGATCCGGATCAAATGCACCGGTAGCATTTGATCCTGCTCGAAAATTGCAGTGTAAACGCTCAGCGATCAGAACAAATGTTCCTCTCAGGGAGGTGGTACAGATCCGGATAAGATGCATCGGTAGCATGTGATCCTGGCAGTGTGGACACTTAATTGGTTCAAGTTCCAAACAAACACCTTTGCATCAGTGGAGCAGATAGGAGAACACTTCCCTACTGCCCGTATTATAAATAAAACATTGTCAAAATTAACACTAAATGGTTTGTTACTTTATGTTAGCAAAAATATATAATTCTATTTTAATTTAAAATATTTTGGCTGTGAAAAGTAACTTATTTTATGTTTGCAAAAAATATATTAATTTAAAATGCTTGGTTTTACTTCTTAGAATAATTCATAACAAGATAAAACAACAGTTTTTGATAAAGCCGTGTTCTAAAGGACTAATTTAATGTATGTATATAATGAAGTTTGGACTTCATTTGGCGGCTGAAAGTTGATCCTGATCAAATGGTAATGTAGACGCAACACCACTGATGCTGACCAAATGTACTGATGCATTTGATCCGGATCAGAAATGGCAGTGTAAAAGCACCTAGTGATGTTTGTGTGACTCTATAGGAGCTTGACACAAGCCGGGTAGGGGCAGTAACAGTACTATAGATTAGAAAAATAGAACCTGATCTGCATACAGAGTCTGGCTTTAACAAGGGGGCAGTACTGAAAGATTGGCAGAGGTGAAATGTATTGCTAAATTACAGTATTTATTGGCAGTTGCAGATTTGGGATTGTAGAAAAATAAAATGACATAAAAATGTACACTTGACTTGAGTGAGGGCACAGTGAGCGTGTATTGTCTTTTTTGTGATTAATATTTTCAGAAAAAAGGCCATTTGGAAATAAATTACATTACAGTATAGGTATAGAAAATAAATTAAAACATATCCTAGAGTTCAAACATTCCAGTTACAGATAACTTTAAAAAGTAGGATTTGGGGATTCATGCAGGGATTCACCTGCAGAAAGGCTGAACTTATAACATTTAATTTCCACCTTATCTCACCTGCCTACAGAGAGATGAGTGACATACAATAAGCTGTGAAAGGAAAGCTCTCCAGAGCCCCTGTACACTTTGATTCTCTCTGCCTCGGGATATGTCTCACCCTTATCTACTTACTTAATACTGCAGATTCTTGGCAGTTAAATTGTTTGACGTGGGGGTCGGGGTGGTGAAGGAGGAAAACCATGTCTTGCTTTACATTAAGAGATGGATGGACCTATGAGGGTTATTTTAGAGGATTACAGATTATTAGGATCATATTTCTTAAGAGTTTAGGACATTGACAGTTTTTTAGGGCTGCACCATGAGAGAAAAAATAGGAAGAGAATATAATCTAATCGTTCCATGGCACTTGTACACATGACCACTGGGGCAGACCAATGGAGCCTTAGGACAGCAGCATCTGTCATGAAGACCTGCCATGGGGGTTTAATGAGTGGAGAGAGGGATGGGGGTGGTATTCTCCAAAAATCTTCACCCTCTATTGTTGTACAAATTGTGTACTATATTTACTCCCCAAAAACCTTTTTGACATTTTTGTCACACTGCAGATTTGACAGAGGTGTGTATACAGCTACTGTATAAGACAGTTTGACTGTTTAAATGGGACCTTGCCCTGCCCTACACTCATGCAAGCTGACGTATTGACTGAGATTACATTAGTGGGGGTTTATAACTTATAAGTTAAAATGCAAGAACAGGGTGTGACCAATGACAAGAAGGTTTACAGGCACTTTACTTATAAAGTTGAAGAAACACATATATAATGCCTTTTTCTTCACAATCCTGGTGGTCTCTCTTCAGAATTAGCTGTATTAAATTGTAAGCTTGATAGGGGTGTCAAAGTCCAGTTTGAACATCTGCAGGACCCTTGCTTTTTAATTAGTGAGATTAAATACTGGCTAAGCTTCACAATTTGAAGGCGTTTTCCATGTCTTTCAATGTCGATTAAAAGTCACAGGAGATTCAAGCTGCAGAAGACGTCGAGACCGAGAAGCATTATATATGTGTCCCCTCAATTAGACAATAGACAGAGAGTGTGGAGAAGCCAGAGAAAATCGAGAACAAAATATTACAAATTGGAATTGCAAGGGGGAAATCTGTAATTCTGTAGGCAAAATCCATGGGAGAAAGGAAGGCAGCTTTAGCTACCAAACAAATCAATTCTCATTTATACTGTATGTCAGCTTTTTCTCCCAGACTGGAAGTGCTATTGTTTTAGCCCCTGCTGTGTAAGGCAGAAGATAGACTAATATTGAATACATGTCAATGGAACGGCCTACTTTATGGAGCTGAGGAGAGTGACTCTACTGTGCTTCTATAGGCTGCACATTGAATCCAATAAAGTGACATTTTGCTGTGGCTGAGGAATTAAGACCATAAATTATAATGGGCCCCAGATTCCCACTTACCACCCACAGGCTGGAGGGTTTTAGAAAAGCGAAACCAGATATCTTTGTTTGTTTTTTCCTACCTTCACAAACATGTAAGCAAGTAAGCAAAGGTATTTAATATTATACCACATGGTTGCAATGACATAGACCCGATTTGAGAGGTACTTAACCATATACAGGATCCTATAGACTATAGGATACACCTTGCACTGCTGGGGAGTGCCTTTAACAGATGTACTACTCAGCAGCCTTCCCATTTCAATGTCATCTGCAGTGCACTTCTCAACCCTGAAGTAATAGCATGAAAATGAGAGGCTGGAGGCCCTTATTCCACTGGTGGACCATTGCACCCTAGGTCAGTCTTCAGACACTTGCTATGATGATAGGAAGCTTGGGTATTTAAAAATCCTAACACTTGAAGAGTAGCCATAACATAATAACACTCACAAACCCTCTCACAGCCGGTTCATGTCCTCTCCGGGTCACCATCAAAGACTTCTGATCTGTGAACATGTTCTCAGTGCCTTACGCATACCAATGAGGCTTTTACTGCCCCGGCAGAAATGCCTGTCCTTACAACACCCTGCCTAGAAACAGACATTGTGAAAAATCATAAATCGCTGAAAATGCAATTCCCTTGCTTTTAATCCTGCCGACTCAGCACCTTTTATCGCCGCAACTCTGAGCAGCTCCAAACCTATTTGCAATGAAAAATGTGCCGAGTCTAAAATCTTAATAGCACAATTAGTCTCGTTTTGGGTAGATTTACTGCCGCACTTGACTCCACAACTGCAATTATCGCATCTTTGCTCAAATTCAAGGATAATGTTTCTAAAAGAAAAAAAGACATGCATCACTGGGAAGTTTAAGCTCCCTATATGAACCAAGCCTCTTCTCTTCTCACTTCTATAATTCTTCCTGTTTCCTTCTAAAACCATTTTATTTTTTCTTCACGCATTAACAATTAAAATGCTATAATTTTAAGTTTCAATTTGAAAGGAATCAGGGGCATATGACAAACTGTTATGACATGACAAGCTTATGGTTTTGTTTTTCTTGGTAACAAACCATTGAGACTAATCTGGCTCTTTCATCAGCAAGATGTGAAAACAGATGATGAAGCACTTATAATTTTCTAGCAATTGTATGCACCTTTTTGTATTACTGACTGGTTTTACATTTAATCAGAAAAGTAGAACAGCAAACCTGAATTGAAAACAACCTGAAAGAAAGTATAAATGCAAGAAATTGAATGTGTTTAGTGCTTTACCACCGACATATTACAGATATTGAGTTAAACATCAAGAGAAATGGTTCTAACTATGCCATTTGTCTGCTAACTTGCTGCCACTCCATGTCAGTTTAACAAAGAAGCATGTTTCTGAAATCAATACACTTTGGCAAATTCTAAATTGCTGTTATTAGACTGCATATGACTAATGCAGCCCATTAACAAAGGATAAATAAGGATACCCAAGGATCACAAGAGCAAATGAACTACTTACTCATTACATAGCCGGGGATATCAGCAAGATTCATTTATATGTTTATTGACTTTGTAAATATTTACTAATAGCAAACACCACTGAGATGAATAAATATTTAAACTTTTTAAATTGGAGTTGCCGGCTATATTTTTGGCATAGCATTCACAACTATACTATCGCCTTTGCTGGGAAGATATTTTGGAATTTTAGGAAGGATCAGAAATAAAGTCTTAAAATGTTTTAACAATCTTCATTTGTTAACCCTATCAAATGAATTACAATGAACAATTCTGCACCATCTGTGTGCTTGGGATTATGCTTGAGGCAGACTTGAAGATGCCTAATAAGTAGAGCCCTGTGTTTTATGCAACCTATTTTCTAAGGCTGCACTTCAGTCCTCCCAAGCGAGGTGGTCATGTGTCTGCTTAATTAAAACCACTTTTTGATTCATGCTCTCAAGATTCCTTTAATCATCTCAATAAGTCTTTCTATTAAAGTACATTGCCGTGTTGATTAACTGGCAGCAGCTGAAGACATTTATTTAAAGGGACATGAATCCCTTTCTTACTAAAATGTCTTATTTAATATTATTTGTGGAAATGTGTAAGTACATTTAATTGTTTTAATTACACATAATTTAACCAAAGACATAAAAACAGCACCAATTTCAGGAACAATTCATATACAAAACTGAATTCCTAACATCAATGCTGTGACAAAGATAACAAAATAATAATGTAAGGTTGTTTGCAAGCAGCACAATTATTGTCACTTATGGTATCATGACAGAAAATACCCTGTGCATTCAATTTTTATTGGTTATCCCTGGCTTTTGTCATAGTTTGACAAGATTATTCTGTAAAACCTTGGTCATCAGAAACACTTCTTTCAGATTCTACAGACTTGGTAACAACTGAGAAATATCTTTTAGCCTTTCGTGTTAAATTGGGAAATCATTATTGAGTTTTAATGCAAACTCTACACATCTGCAAGCAATTTCTGCAGGTCCTTTAACACTACATTATTCGAATAATATTCAGCAACAGAATACCAAGTTCTCCATTGTGTTATGATGGCTCAGGTGGCAAATTTATAGGTGAAGTACAGACTTCTTGTTGGATTGCTTCTGTCAGGTGGTCTTTAAAAACGTAGTTTTCTTGGGCAACGTATATATATTTTTTATGGTTGCAACCAGCTTGTCTGATTTGGGAAAATTATTTATCCAGATATTTCTGGGAAGGTAATTACGTAGGCAGTGCAATTCAGATTTATTGAATTTGGCCATAATCCTCAAAGAAGAATTTGATGTTGTCAAATAATAAATGTGCAGAGTAACTCCATCGGCTCATATTACTTTACTGTACCAATTTTACAATTTTCATCTTGTACAAATCAGTGATTTGGGGTAGATATTCCCTTTTCGGGTAAACTGCTATAGAATTATTATATAGAATTAGTTTGGGATTCACTTTTTTCTTTTTCTGAGGAATATTACCACCGAAAATACCTCTGTCAAAACAAAAACATTGTTGGCGTTCATAACTTCCCCCCCTTTTGTTCCTACTGGAGGAGGTCATTGTAGCTGTCTATCTCAGACTTTCATTTAATGTATTTTTAATTTTTTCCTCTGGTGATCAATGTCAGTCTATTGTTGACTTCCAAGTGTGATCTAAACATGAATTACAAGTCGTGCAAAATAAATTATACTCATCGGTGTGCAGAATACCATATATATAGTTGCCTGGACTAGCTCAATTAAATGCTTTCTGATTGCAATGTTTTTGACTCCATATTTAGGTTTCTCAATATGTATTTAAATGCATAAATGTATTTAATTAACATTGATAGTAATAATCGTAATTATATTTTAATTGTCTAATCAGTCAAAGCACAATTTGTTGATTTATTGAATTGTGAATTCAATTACCATAACTGAGGAGGCTGCAGGGACATCTTGTGTATAGCAGTTGAATTACAATTGGGGAAAAAAAAAGTCCTACATAGTCATAGTCCTACATATAAGTAAAATTAGTATCTACTTTGGTTTCTGACTTCTGTTGATCAGAGCAAGTTTCTAAGCTGTCTCTCCATTACATTTACCTTACAATCAAAAATAAATAATTGTTTAGGACAATATATATATATATATATATATATATATATATATATATTTAAGCTATGATGTGTGTGAAACAATGATAGGATTACAGGACACACAGAGATCATTAATAGGTTAATGTCTGGCATTTGGCAAAGACTGTTTTTTACTCCAGTAGTTTGCGAGAAGAGATTAACTTCAGTCAGTTGTGAGATGTTGCTTTTCTAAACTCCTCTGCAAGTCTGGCGTGGTCTGGAACACGCTTCTCTTGAGTAGCATAAAAAGACCACTTCAAAGTAACCCCCGACTGGCTTTGGTGTGTCAGTGGGAAGTGTCAGGGAATCATTTTGTTGTTTAGCAGTTTTATGGACTTGTGTACGCTTTTACCATCGAGATAAATTATATTCCCAATGGCGTACCTTTCTGAAGCAGGGAGCCGTATGTCTGTGATTTTGTTATTTCCACTCCCAGCCAAGCGGATATGCTGATCTTGGCTAAGGAATCTATTGGCTTCCTTATTTCCATTGGATAGAGACGGATTTTTTTTTTTTTGATCAACTACACTTTATCATGCTTTACCCACGACTGAGCAGACAGCTGACAAGTCTAGACAGGGACTAAGCTGGAGTCCATTGGTAATTCTACTTCACTGGGTGAGAAGGGTGAGAAGGGGAGCCGGCCAATAGTCTACTTCTCTCTTTTACAGATTAGGGGTGAAATAAGGAATGGGGCCCTTAAAGTAAAGCAATACTTAAAAAAGTACCTAAATAATAAATCTGACAGTTTAACCGCCTGTAATGGTAGTGAGACGCTGGGCTTGGGGTTATGAGTAGAGAGTACCTGTGGGGCTGGCAGTACAGTACGATGCTCTCCTGCATTGATCAGAACCTTTTCACCGTGGGCATCTGTGACCTTAAGTTCTGGTTCCTGCGTGTGGGGCTCCTCTGTGACCTCTGGCTACAATTGAAGAACAGCATGCTGATAACAAGCAAAAAAAAAAAAACACCACAAGGACTACACATGCGGCCTGCGGTAAACTGTAGTGTGGGTGTGTTGGTAATTTTGCTGTCTGACCATGGCTTTCTCTGGCTTTCACTCATCCCATGCAGGCTTTCACTACACTAGACATTGAGAATAGTGGGGCTTGCTCCAGTAAATATCTAGAAGGGTAGAATTGTACACCCTTTTTCATGGTAAATTGTAAAATGCAAGGGGAAAAAACTGAATAAAAATGTGACCTTACCCTACAAATACGCTAAAGTAAACTTATTAGGCAAGGCAGTGATGGAGGGGGTTCTAGATTACTCTGCATTCTTACAATACAACAGTTCATGTTATGAAGGGAAATTACTATCATATGGAGAAAGACTGAATATTAATATGCCTTAAACTGAAGTTTTGGACTGAGTTTTTGCCAAGATATAAATTTTTTCATATGTATTGGTAAAGAAATCCAAAATATTTTTCTTCTCCATTAACACCATGTGGAACATTTACTACCTTTGCTTTCACAATTAAGGGAAGAAAAGGGAGAAGAAGGAAGAGGGTGTGTGAGGGGTGCATAATATTCTGCAAAATTCATTCATATGTCTCCAGTTGGTTTTGAATTTAAAAAAGCAGTTTTTGCAGGCCATTAATATTCAATTTCCTCTCATGATGGGCTATTGGGACAGGAAGTCAACTTCCTTAAACTTTATGAAAGCTGTGATTGAGGGACCAACCTGAGGTCAAATTCAAGAGCTGCTTTTCTGTGAAATGAAAGGGTTCTGGAGAGTTTTAATCAGGACGCTACATATTCGACAATGATGAATGGTAGTTGTGTTTTCAGGGCCAGATTAAACTGCAGTACAGAGAGACAAAACTGTCTTAGTGGTTCCTGCTGTGCCACGAACATATATCCACTCCCATTTCAGTAAAGAAGGGATGCTTTGTAACATAATGAATGATGAGTGACATTAAGAGAGTGTTTATGCTGTTAAGATTGTTTAGACACAGATGACATGGTAAGTCTACACTTTTGTAATGGGTCCCAATGAAAATGTTTTTACTTGTTCCAGAGTTGAATAAAAACATTTTGTTTGGAGCACATTACGCAAGTATGCATGCAAACCCTCTTTTCTTTAGACAAGATTCTCAAATAATGGACACCATACACAGTTGCCAAACCTGTGCCATATAACATGATCACTGTTTAAAAGTGGCACGCTCCTGTCTTCTTACAGCAGTCTTCGAGCTCGTGCTGCCCAAAGCAATTATCTAACTGTCTTTATGGTGTTCCCTGTGAGAATGGCACAATTCAGCCAGAATAGTTGGTATTGATCCACTCAATTACATACATTACCCATGTCAAAGACTTCAGTTAGTTATTATTATTTCAAGTGGATGTGCTTACTTAGGGCAACTTACAGTTGTCTCAAAATACACACATCAAGAAACATACTAAAGTGGGAGCCAGAACATACAGCTTCAGTCCTAATAACCGTAAAATGAACTAACAGCAATTACAACAAATAGTGCATGATTCAATTAGAGGGCAGGCAGTTCACAATAGTTACATCAGTGTGAAATGCCACTATCACAACAGGTGCAATTAGAAATAGTTTAGACAGAGCGTTTAACTCTGCGGCACCCAGTGGTGACATGTGTCACTTACAGAGGCCTGGTTAATTTGGATAACATATTTGTGTCACGCCTGTTCAATGTTGGTGACATAAATCTCACACTGTGTTTCTGAGGGGGAATCAAGGCAATTCAATAGCAAGACTAAATAGGAGCAGTAGTGCGGATCTTCAAGGTAGGAAGCAGAAAGGTTATTGTACATCCCTCCAAACAAACAAAAAAAACACACACATCCAATTGCTTTTTGCAGCACCGCAGCCAATCTCAATCCTTTTATAGGACAAGACTGAAAGAGCTGAGGTTGCAGTATTATAAAAACATTTTAAAAAGGTGCTTACCACCAAAGGTTTACAAATGCCCAGGTAGACCTTGCCAGGGGGCACAGATTTAAGCACCTCCACTGCCTCCACCAGGGTGCAGCTGTCCAGGTGGGTGTCATTGACAAACACCAGGCGATCCCCTGGGAGGAGCCCTCCGTTGACTTCAGCAACCCCGCCGGCCACCAGCGAGCGGATCACAATCACTGTGCGTGTCAGGTCCAAAGGATCCTGCAGAGGGCAGCAGAGACCACAGCAAAGCAATCAGTTGCCAGCTAGGAACAGCCAAGTTCAGCTGCAGAAACAGGCTCTTGCATTAGAGACATTGAGACGAGACCGCAAGAGATAGCTTAGAATGTAAGGTACTTCTCTCCTTGATTACCGGTTTGTGCCAGAGAAAGGCCATTTGAAAAGAATGCATCTTTTAGACGTATCTGACACAAAGATTCCACTAATTTCCTTTAGTTTTTCTTTATGGTTATTATGGTTTCAAAATATTTTGGGAGAATTGAAAAGCCCACATCTTCACATTCACCTCTCACTACTTCTCCTGTAAATTAAATATTAAATCCATAAAAACAAAATCGAGTAGAACTTGGCTGCGATATACATTTTGTTAATTAAGACCCTGGGGATATCACTTAAGACTCAGTTTATTTGCTGCTGCTTCCATAAGTTATTAGCCTTTCCTAAACAGGGATCTTGAAATAAATTATCCAGGCATGTCCCATTTGAAAGGTGAGGTAAACATGATAAAATGTAAGTAACCTGATAATTTCCCCTTTGGTGAAAGATATACTTGCCACAGTGGTAAGACTGGAAGAAGTTACATCTTTTGTGGTAAACCATTACCAGACAGAGATCTAGATCTCATAAATTATAGTTTCTGTTCTCTATTGTAAAAACATACTGTTTAGGTACAATCCAACTTTATTAACGGTAAAGATCTACAAACCATTCTCTCTGGTTGCCGACTGACTATCTGCAGTTGACCCAGGAACTGTTGCCTGAAGGGGAAGTATGACTCACTTGGCAATAGAATTATAAGTTACTTTATAATAAAATTAAGCAAACATAAATAAATCGATCACGGCAATTGGCAGGACTAGCAGAACCTAATGTCCCAAGCTGGTGAAAAATGCATATATCCACATTTAAAAAACAGTAAGCCTTCATTAATATAGCAGCTCAACATTAACATTAATTCTTCACACTTTCTATCAGTATTTATACAGAAATAACCCTAAATCACACAAGCGACAATAACAGGTGTCATATCTGTTCAGGACATCTAGGACAACTAGGTTGTAGAATAAATGTATAACGCATATCATGTATATTTCCATATATATTCACATTCTACCTAACTAATTCCTATATAATTGTGTGTTTTGGCTCCATAAGTCTGTTCTTTGGTTTAATATGGCATTTTATAAACTATCCCTTCATGGCCCATTCAGTGCTTCATACACCTTTAAATAAGAACAAAATACCACAAAAGTATACCTCTCCTTTGAAATTTCAGGGGGATTTGGTTTCAGAGGAAGTAATAATAAAAAAAAGGGATATTTGCTCAGATGGTCTTGGGAGCTCAGACATTGGTAAGTTATGGGAAGACAAATTGCTTCATTTCCCTAGTCAAACACTAATGAAAAGAAGGATTATAGAGAAAACATTATAATATAGGATGAATAGGCTAAAAATACGAGCTGGCATGCGTTTGCTAAATATGAAGAAAGATCAACTTTCCGATGGATCCCCCCAGGGTTAATATACACGATTTAATTTAGTTCTTTGAGACACAACTCCAAGATGCAGCATCAAGTAACTGTAAAGGAAGCTAGTTTTGTGTCCAAAATAAATGGATCACTATGTATTCCCGATCTCTTATATCCAAGTTTGGGGTTTATATGTGCTTTGCTAACCTGACTCACCACTGCAGCCTGACACAGACCTTGCCCACTGTAATGGAGACCCCTGCTGGACAGAGGGCAAAACAGCGTGTGACTCATTGAATAATCTGCCTCTCACTACAGAGCAGCCTGATTGCCAGCCTGATGCAGTGGAGTCCCAGTGCAACTCAGTGAAAATGGACAACATTGTTTCTTAATGGGTTCACTGCGTGAGGACCCTACAGTCCTTACGTAAAACAGTGTTACCTATAGAAGTATAATAATGTTTATTAAGCTTATTAAGCACACTAAAGGCATTCCTTTTAAAATTGAAATGCAATTACCTATGTATAGAATATGAATCATTCTCCTATATGGACCTGAAACATTCCTGTACTTCATCATTATGCAGCTGATTGATTGTGAGTTGTTATACACTGCCAAAGTCTAATGAACTTTCTTATTTTGTACCATAAACTCAACAGATTAATCTGTCGACCTGGGCCCACTCAAAACATGAGGTGTATTCACAGTTAAATGTGAATGTTTTTAACCGATCAGATATGTATGTCCCAAATGACAGGGGAACAAGGGGATTCACACAACACACTCACATTGACAAGTGATTTGACCCCATCACAGATACGCCCACCAAAATAATTTACATTCATATTAAATGTACACAGAGGAGAAAAAGGGCACATAGCCAGAAACAACCATTAATACAACTCCTTAAAAGAACGTTTACACATCTACCTCTTCAAAATGTACATCCCACCTGAAAGTGATCCCAAAAGCAGTAACAGAAATAATAAAACAAATCACAGCTCGTACCATACAAACAAAAGGTAATTGCAGAATAGTATAAAACAGAAATGGATACAAACAGGGTTCTTATGCATATCTTGGAGAGCTGAAACATAAACCAAACCCAGCTCCTCAAGAGCTACAGGGACTTTTGGTTTCATTCTATTTGAGCTCTTAATTAGGCAACTGAACTAATTATTCCCTTAATTGGACGTACTTAACGCTCTTATACTGATCCAAAGCAGGTAATGATTTAAAGGGAACTATAAACCCTGCTGGACTACAGCCCTCCAGAACGGGAGAAGAGAAGTGCAGTTTTAATTGCTGCAGATCAGAACAAAACTCCGACATTCCTGCTGCTGTACTGCTCAGGCTGGCCTTATTAACACAGGTTCAGTCCTTGTGATGATCACTGCATTGGGGATTATATCATCCTGTACACCAAACTTGCCCTGACGCACATTAACTCACAGATCTTCACACAAGTAAAAATGCTCTGTACCTTATAAGGAGAATGAATGATGTTAGGCATAATATTTTAGACGTCATTCACAATATCAACTAGGAGCTATAAAATAAAATAACAATACTACTAATAAGGTCTCGTGACCATCTGTGACCAACAATATTTAAACACACAATTGGCCACTTTTAAAAAACAAACAGGCCACTATAATACACACGACACAGAAAAAGTAACAGTGAAGGTGAAAAATGTCACATTTTGGGGGGTTTGAACAGTTGAAACAAGGTGAATTCCATTTTTAGGATGTCCACTCTGTACTTCTGGCTTTTGTATTTGGTAGGGTGGAGACGCATTTTAATAGTTCTTCTGGAAGGGCTCACATCAGAGGGGCACCCACCGAGTTGCCAAAACCTTGCTTGCGAGTATACATTGAAAATGGAGTGAGATTGATTACCTTTTAACATAGTATAAAGATTTTCATTATGGGGAAAAAACCCACTTGAGACAGGTATGTTACTAAGACAGCTGAAGCAGCTCTTTAGGAAATATAATGCTCTAGTCTAGGGAAATCTGCTACCCCCTCCTAGCATGTCACTGCCCCTGTTGATAAAATAGGCCTACATCCCAGGGACTCAAAAATCATTACACTTGAGCAGGTACTGCCTGAAAGTTATAAGGGAATGGTGTTTCATCGGACTGGCTGAAGATGGCATTAGCGCCCGGGGTCGGGGCAGGGGGGGTTGCTGATGTTGTTTTGTCCGCGGTGTTAGTGGGGGGTGGCGTAACTTCATAGTTCTTTTATTATACTATTTTTAGAGGGGCTGAAGCCCCACTAACTAGGTTCTAGCGACACCCCTGCACTTGAATACAGGTAAAAAGTCAGATAAAAGTATAGGTACCATTAAACAGCATCTTACAACTAAAACAACAAACTGGATGAAGACAAAAGACAAAAACAGATGACGTTGGAGCTGAGAGAGACATGGCCAGTTAGTATGCCAAAATAACCAGAGTACAAACCTAGTAAAGATTTACGAGTCTGCAGCACAATCACAGAATCAATCATGGTCTTTAGCAGATAAGGCTATAAAAATGTAATTCAGCTATGATTTGATGTTATTCACTGTGTATTTGTTTACCCATATGGACCAATTTTAAATAATGAGTGTATATATAAAGCGATTAGTAAGTGCTTATTTTGTTATAAAAACCAAAGCTGAATTACTCTAATTAGATAGACCATTTATCCATCTACAGCACTTTATTTTATTTTTCTATGCAATATACTGTTCTGTATAAACACAAGCAAAGGCCACTTCTAAAACAAAGGTTGGTTTCTAAGGGCTTGGATGGTACATCAGCCAATATGATACCAGAGTTTGCAAATACACTATTTAAAGTAGCATGTTTTAAGTAAATACAGATGCCAACATTAGAAAGGGGTAAAAAGTTAAAGAATGAGGCATGATGGATCAGACCAGTGCAGTCTTAAGTGTAAGAAAACAGTGAGTAGAGAGAAATTTACAAGTGCTTTTATTTATGCAGAGGATGGTAAACTTCAAACACTTTATAAGATTAGAAATGCTGGATGATGAGATGTTAAAGTAACACTTGCTTTAAACAATTGTCCTTCACTTTTGTTAACAGTGTGTATACAACCTATGCTGATTGGTTATACAAGTTAGCTAACGTACTGCGTCATGACAATGCAAGGACGTGACATCATATGCCGGCATTGTTACTCCTGCTTCATTCACAAAGACCCGCTGCTGCAAATTTGCTAGTATTTTGACTAGGTCACGAGGTGGAAAATTCCTGGTGACGATATTCCGACTTAGACCCTTTCTCACAGACCTTTCCAGCAACAAAATGCCACGAAAGGCCGAACAGTTTGTGGGGCTTAAACAAGTCAGTGATTCATCCCTGAAAAAAAATGCTATAAAGTCCATTGGATTAAATCTCCCCTGGATCAGAATTTAACACAGCTTAACAAGCTATCTAATAAGTGAAAAGAAACAGCCAGCTGAAATAAATCATGTCAAAACTTACAAGGCTAATCTAGTGCGATTTCTAAATACATTTTTCTTTCTTTTTTTGGGGGTGGGAGTTATGGATTTCACAATAACTGCTGGAAATCTTTCTGGTTAAATAAATGGTTACCCACTTATAAAGGCAGAGTGCTATGGCTGAATAACATGCACAAATAAATGTGAACTGCTCCAGGGAGGTTTAAAGAGAATAATAATAATAATAATATATAATATATATATATATATATATATATATATATATATATATATATATATATATATATATATATATATATATATACACACACACACACACACACACACACACACAAGTATGATTCCACAGCTATGAGAGCCTAGCCTGCATTATTTCCTTAAGCACGTGTTTAGCCTTTCACAGAGCAGCTGGTGTTTCTCACCGGGGTAGAACTGTATCTGTGAAACCCGGCCCTGGACTCAAAAAACGCACACATTTTAAATGG
Organism: Amia ocellicauda; assembly: GCF_036373705.1. Taxonomy (NCBI): domain Eukaryota; kingdom Metazoa; phylum Chordata; class Actinopteri; order Amiiformes; family Amiidae; genus Amia; species Amia ocellicauda. The sequence continues at coordinate 8,200,071 of NC_089868.1, forward strand.
GAACACAGAACTGGAAGTCAATACTGTGAGCATCACGCTCTGCCTAAAATGGAGGAAATACTATCAGAATATTAAATTAAGTCTACTGGGGAAAGCTGCATATTTTCCTCATAAGCTCACTGTTGGATGCGACACATCATAATTTTTTTTTTACATCTTGCCAGGTTAGCCAGTCCATATATTGCAATGTCAGGTGTTTAAATAGATGTAGAAGGAGGAGAGATGAAAGAAAAAACATTTAATAAAAGCAACTTTAAGGCAAACTTCCACCAGTGTTACAAATAAGAGGACCATCCATTCATGCACAGTGAGAAACTAGGAGAAGCATAGGAAAGCATTACAGACACTTCAGGAACCTTCCGAGCTCACAATAATGTGTGCAAATCAAAGCCACAGTGGGACAGTATATGACAACACCACATCTCTCCTTAACTGCATCAAACATTGATGACTGCATGCATTTAAGGGCCCTCAAGATGCCTTCAAGCACCTTTTGATGTCAATGCCAAGTCACCACAAGGATAAGACTGGGAGACAGTCAAGCAGAATGTATTCATGCCAATAAAGTGCCCAGGCAGTGCTGATAATCCCAGTCTTAGGCAATGTGGACATGAAATTATCATCCACAGCAAACAGACAGGAACATTTTAAAGCATGCTACTCCAAGTGCAATGTAGGCTTGGCTTACAATTTAAAATGCAAAATAATCACTGAAGAGAAGTACAACTCAGGTTAAGGTTAATTGCCGGTTGTGGAATATGTAACCCCTGGGATAGATGGGAAAATGAGACGTCTGAGGGGATTCCACATTAGGTAGTGAGTACAGCTGGTCCTGCTGAAGACACTAGCTGCATTGTGGAGCCCCAGAAACCCAGCCAAGCACCTTTAGTTCCCTTGCCCCCACACAGCAAAGTGACGTCAGTAAGTAAACTCTTAAAAACCTAACCGGGGTGCAGGGGCTGCTGAGGGTTTGAGAAAGGGAAGGAGAGAAACGCGGGGACATTAATGCAGATTTTATTAACGTCTGATATTTCAGTCACTGTACACGGCTACTTTTATTTCCATTTTTCCTACCTCCTGAAACACACTGGTTTACGGTCTCTTTGAAACTCATTATGGGGTGTGGTGGTGCTGAACATGCCTTATGCATTACATCTTTTTAAAATGTTTTTAACCTAGCAAATGGTTTGACACTTTTGACGTGCAATCAGAATAGCTCTGTTTTCCCTTCCTGCCAGCCCTCTGTATGGCTGGATGTTACAGAGCCCCTGTCTGAGGCATCAACATGAAAGACGCTCATTCACTGGTGTGCTCAGTGACGTGGGACATACTTCCATGCAACCACAACCCAATCAGTTTGCTATCTGCGGAAAAGGAGCAGAGAATGAACCATTTGACCACTATTATCCATGCTTTCCACCCCCAGCACTTTCTCTTACTTGCTAACAGTGATGTAGTCTTATATACTGTATGCCCACCTAATTTGGGGAGATTCTGCATATACTCTCCTATAATTTATGAATGTATACGTATCATAAAACAAAATATTTAATTCTGCAGACAAATATCTGCTACCCTCCAGGCACTTGCAAGGACAAGGGGGTGGGGGGGAGGGAAGAAAGTGGAGATGCTTTATCAGAGTACACCCACCGCTTCAGTCACCACTACAGCACTGCTTGCTGACACATTGTTCACTGACAAAAACTACCCTACTACACACTTCTTGTTGCAGTGCTGGACAGTGCACTGCAATACAGTAAAGAGCAAGTGAATTGAAATTTTGATTTCAGTTGTAAGGCCCCCCATCGGCACTTTTTCAAGCACTACTGGGTTGAGAAACACCTATGGTAGTGAAAAGCATTTAAATTACTATACATTTTTCTTCTTCCTCCGGCTTAAGAACTTCAATGGATATTTGACTTTCAGGGAAAGAGAAGAGAAAAAAAACATTCCTCAAAAGGGCCCACTGTGCTGAAATGTTGAAATACTTTATTATGCGCTTGACTGTAAATCTGAACATTTTCAAGCTGGTTAATAACTTGACCCCTCTCGTAATATTGGTTTAGAAAGTCATCCGTTGTCCTCAGAGTGCTTTTTCTTAAATAATTTTAAATCGAATTCCAGGAACTCTCAATTTGCCTGGCTTTTTTTTTGGTTTTGGAAAAAATATTGGTATCATAACAGATTGAGATTCTCAAGACGTAGTTTGGCAAATGTATCGGCAGCAAGACCAACACAAATTGCAAAAAACGTCAATGTCCAGGTTAACCCTAAAGCTTTGTGAAGAGAAGAACTTGCTGGTCAGACTCTTTGCCAGTCAGATGAAGAAGAGTGAATCAGTGGCATTATCTTGGCCTATTATCAACATCCCATATCTAGGTCTTGAAATATATGCAGCAATTAAAAGTGGACATATGCATGGAAGAATATATTATTTTAATGTTCTTGATTCTTAAGTCGTAAGGACTATAGCTTGAGGCCGGGATCTCAGTTCTGGCTTTCACAGAGTAGCACTTCACCTCATCCATATTTGGCATGCCTGGATTGCTCCCCACAGCTGCTGGGCAACAAGCTCTGCATATCGTCCTGAAGAGCCCCTAACCACAGGCCCTCAATCCAACTGGTAGGAGATCCTGACCACAGCTGTCCCCTGACAGCAAGTGAACAGACCTGGATCCTGCTTTATGAAGGAGAGCCTTTAATTATGGTCTCTTTAAGAGCTATGGGTGCCCCTCAAGGATCAGAAGTTGCATTTGTTCCAAAACCAGGGGTTCCTGTTATAAATTTGACTACCTTAGTCCTGCATATTTTTCTTTTGGTTTTATTCCATTCAATTATGGTCTGTTTGGTATGTTCAGAAGTTCACACACTGAGGTAACGTATATAATAAAATCAAATAATTGGTTATACCAATAAAACTCACTGACTGATACATGATAATATTTGCATGCAATTAATTTGGCTTCAAATGGAATCTTGTTATACCATTACATGAAGGTTCAAGTCCAACCCACAGTTTTGTCTCATTTGTGAAAAATGTAAACTTAGCCATTCCTAGATCCTAAGAAACAAGAGCTGCAACTAGATGTGTTCCAGCAAAAAAAAAAAAAAAAAAAAAAAAGTTGTTAGTAATGTTTTTCTGAGATTTTAATGGCAGGCTGGTATTGTGTCCATACTTGTGAGGAAAAGGCATTTAATCCAGGGTTTCTGGGAGTCATGGGGCATAAAATTCATCATTTATTTTTATGTTACACCTAGGGATGGCAGTGAAAACTGTTGTAGTGGTATTGCTGGCAAAGGCCAAATGACTGAAAGACGAAAAGCAGCACCAGTGAAACGTTCATTTCTGGATTTCATTGTTTACGCCTCTTCAGCTTTAACGAAGCTTGTTAAGTGGGTTTTATGAAACACTGACAGGTATCTTGAGTTTTCTAGTCCCCCGCTTCATTGGGTTTACAAGCTGATGTGTTGAAAAGGTTATGGTTTTGACATGCATTATTCATAAAAATGAAAATAAAATAAATAAAAAATATGTTTCATTATACTGATCGGATGCGTGATCCCTGCTAAAGTGGTTGAGAGCATCTCTGTTAAGTTTTATATTAATATACAAGAGATAGGAGTCCTGATACCAATGGAACTTTTATTGCTGGCGGTGGTGATAATGGCTGCGCATCCCTTGCCAAAGTGGTAGGTCTGAATGAAATTGCACTGCAGTGATTATGAGATTGCAGACAGAGGATAAAGAAAAACTGCTGGGAACATGAGAGGGAATCAGTTCACAGAAGAAAAACAGGGCTCTTTTTTTTTTTTAAAACCGTTCTTTTAAACTTTAAATATCATTAAATTTCACTATGCCACTTAATTATTACTGGTGTCACGTAAAAGTTAATTGTAGTTCCACTCGAACACTTTTAATCAGGGAGTTCCCTTGACATCAATGCTAGATATTTCTCACTTGCATAATAAGCTCCCTCAGTCCCTTTAACTGAGTGAATTGAATCCACTCTCCTAAATGCTTATGTTTTTTGCAATGTAAGCCTACTTTTTCTGAATAATATAGAAATCAATACAGGTTGATTCTTTCAAACCGAGACTTCACATAGCTGAGATATGTGGTGTTTTATGTGTTTCCATGTTCTTTGTGGCCCGTTTTAGTTTGGGCATATAGATCAAACTATGTCGACTAAATGACAAAATGACCAGGGCGAAATGACGAACGGGGTGGAGAAGAGGATGATGGTGCTGATGATGTGACGAGAATCAGGGGGGGTTGGGGAGGCAATCCTGATTGGATGACTGGGGTGACTGCCATCTGATATTTGACAGCATGCCTGTACGTGCAAGGGTCTTGGCACCTGTTCTATTATCTTTCTTTTTGCATGGTTAATACAGTTTACATATCAAATATAATGATACTCCCATTCTTGGTACCAGCCCTCTAATAATGAGGACTTGTTAAGGACACAGTCCCATTACCTCGCCTGGCATAAAAACAACCTTGAAAAAAAATACATATATTCTTTAAACCACAAGAAAAAAAAAAAAAAATGTATTCCCAGAGACAGGAAGGAAGTCTAACTCCTACTTCACAGCCTGTTTGTACACATCTAATTGAATCCTTCTGAAAGGCAGGGAGACTCATCTCAAGTGTCTTTGCTCTGGCGAGTCAGAGAAGCAGTGACATCATGGCCAGTACTCCCGAGGGCTCTCGGCTCTGCGTGCTCAGGGACTGTCAGTACATGGGAGGAAGGCTCCATTGTGGCGGCCCTGCCTGTTTCTAAATGACCTTTAAAAGCCGCTGTGTCCCAGTAGGTAATCATCTGAATGTGGAAACCCGGCTCTGCTGAACAACAGCCAAAGCCAGCGCTGGAGATGCTTAGAGAGAGCAGAGTTTTCACGCTGCAGCTGGGATCAATCAGGGGCTTGTGGAGGTGCTGTGGGAAAGGCCTGCCCCTGAGCAAGACACAGTTTACAGGGCAAACAGGAGAGCACAGAGCTCCAGGAACACACGTCACTTTAGCTTTCATTTAAAATATGTGTATGTCTGTATTATACATAAAGCAGGAAGGCGAGACACGTGCAAGTAGTCTAAGTATTCCCTGCAGCTCCAAAATGTTTAACGTGACTTTTTAATTGCCACAGAACACATTGTGGAACCCAGCCCATATTAAGACAAAAAAGGAATTTCAGGCCCTGTCCATGTACAGTACAAGTCCCAGGCCGAAGCCCCAGTCCCATCCATTCACAGCTAATGTCTCCTTCCTTCTAAACTTCCAAGCTCGTCCAGTATGATCTCACCAACAATGTGGGTGTTTCTGGTACAGAACTGTCCAAAGCTTTATTTACGGAAAAACTTTTTTAAAATAATAATACAAAAACTGTAGATTTAAATGGGCTTTGTGAGAAAACAAATAGGTTTATAGTACCATGTTGAGAAAAAAATTGTCTGCAAACTTTGATATTTTTAGAAGTGCCTGCAAGAGCTGGGAAACATCATCATTAGGGATACATTTTTTTCTATACTAGAATGTCTAGATGATGACACTATTGAGCTTTTTCAAATTCTCACTGTAGAGTCCATAGCCCTCAGATCATAGCCTATAATAAACCAGTCAGCTAAGCAGTGGTTCAGTCTACTGAACAGCAGAGCAATTAACAGCTCTAACAGAATTCCAATTACATCTCAGCCTGTTAACTGGTGCGGCTTTGCTGACATAGCAGAAGGTAAACAGATTGAAACAAAAGCCAAATTAAGCAGTACACAGGGCGCATTCAGATTCTACCTTAGCTTTCTGATATCTTAATTTACCTATTGAATTGGAAGGAATTAATTGAACGGAAGCACAACTGCGGCTTAAACTAGAGGTTTCAATTACCAGACATGCGGGAGATCAACAGGAAATGAATTTGCCTTGTTGAAACAAAAATCAACACTGATATATATAACACCTAGAAATAAAGTGATTATGGGAGCCCCTGATTCGTCATAGTTTTAGTTTCAGAATCAGATGTAAAAAAACAAGATGCTAATCTGGATTTTTCCATTACCACTTTGAAGCAGTTAATTGATCAAGTAGTTATTTATTAGACAATGAGTTTTCACAATCCACAACCTGAATGGACATCTACTTCTCATACTACATACTTACGTAACCTTACAATGTAACAATGCTAGCATAGGCACTGCTGAAATACAGTGGTACTTCTCTAGCTTCACCAAGGCTTCCCTTTTGATTGGGAGGAGACACAATAAGGCGACTTCCTGTACATGCTGAATCTGACATCTTCCAACAACCATCCAGCTGCGAAAAAGTTGTTTTTAGAATCTACTTTTAATATTTCACAACCCACAAACTAATAATTTAAAATGTTTGCATACAAATACTGCAATTGTTTGGTTCTGTAAGGATTTTAGTACACTTCTGTTAGCCCAGTAAGAAGATTACATTTTCCACAGTGCTGCATACTGTTCGAGATTTGATGCTCCCTTTATGACATTTTAATTATAAAAGAGACCGGGACCGACAGGTTGCAAAAGCACACATCTTAGTTCCACACTCAGACACTCGGCCCTCACCCACGGAATGTCACCAGCCGTTCGTGTTATTCCACACGTAATTTTGAATTCAGCATCTACTGTCTTGCAGCTCAGAAATTTGCCAAAACATTCCAATAGCATTACAGCACATATTATTTTACTGATACATTTGAGAGCCTCCTCCTCCAAGTTTAAATTAAAGACACACCATTTGTTTTGCAGTAGAGGCATCATAGGATAAGAATTGAAGGACAATCATATCAAAGTTCACTGTTAAAGGAAACTATACAAAGGATAACTAACTTACCTTAGAAGGTTAAAAATGTTGTGTTGCTAGGTTCTTTGTCACATTCTAAAGCTCAGTTGTGGATGATTTTGAAATGCAAAAATGCCAGTGTCTCCATGCAAGCCATTCTTATTGGCTTGCTGGATTACATCATTGGCACCAACCACCAGTGATCTGATTGACAATTGGAATTTCTGAAAGTCTCATTTTTTTTTTTCTCCATAAATTACAAAATCCAACTTAGATGACTCCAATAATAATAATAATAATAATAATAATAATAATAATACAAACACACAGCATACACTTTAATTATACACACACTTACATAGAATTACAGAGGGATTAATCAAATACATGGAAAATAAGTGTGTAGACTCTTGGCCCATTTCAGAACTGTAGATGAATAGTTCCGATTCATACACAATGTCAGCAGAGGGAAGGTTTCATGTGTATAAAACTTGCAGTGATTTTGTTTGCCCTCATCAAAGCCACAAAGTGATTGTGGGGTGTGCAGACATATTGCACATGCATTCAGTCTAAACACAAAGCAAGCCTGCATGCGTGTTATAGGATGATTCTCCATTTGAGGTGTACTGTATCTAGGGTGGTCAAATTTACAAAATTACAAGGATCCTTTATTTTGTCTGGATTGGATTACTGCAATACTTGGTTTGGTGGCGTTTCCACAAAATGACTTCAGGACACTGTGCATTCAAAATAGCGGGGTTTTAACGAGGACAAATAAGCATGATCACGTTTCTTCAATTTTATTATCTCTTAACGTGGTTACTAGTAAGACACCAAATTGATCGTGCTGCCTTTTTTCCAGGCCCAAACCAGCTTGTAACCCAACATACAATAAAGAGCTGCTTTGTAATTGGTGTAATTACCTAAGAAACTTAAATCACAGAGAGGATGACATTAATAACATCAACAGAAGACTAAGAGTATACTCAGCTTCACCAAAAAATACAAAATCTAAAAGACCTCAAATTAAACAAAGATTAAGATTAAGGCAAATATGGGACCCAAAATGTTATCTGAGTTTTAAAATATTCATTACATACATAATAATGAGCCTAATAAACAAATACTCCCCGACTGGGTACATTTAAGTATGCCTTGCATACACAAATCACTGCTTCCTTTGTGGGCAATCATCCTGCAAGTACATATATTAAATCAATACATGTACTACAAAAATCTAACGCAGAACAGCCAAGTAACAATGAAAAGGTTTCAGAACACATCGATACAATGCCTGATGTCTAATGAGGAGGCATTTCAGATTAGAAGGACATTGGAACAGGCTGCTGCAGAGCTGCTGTGAAATGGGATCTGGCAGTCTGTTGGAGTAACAGGGAATTTCATTACACGGAGGAAACAGTTAAATCATCTAGACCAAGGAGGAAAAGGACAAGCTAGTGGCTCCAAAATTAACAACATTAATTAATGTTACAACTTAATCTCCTAGATGTGCCAAAAGCAATAACAGTATATTAAAAATAACAAAAAAGGAGCTCAATTTAAACAGGTAACGCATGTTCCATGTGAAACAACGCATGGTTAAGATTGAGAGCACCTTCATTTAAAGCATGTAATAGTGATTATGAGAAAACGTCTTATGGTTTGATGTTGATTTTAGTTTTGCCCTTACATAAGGGACACAATCTGAGCTCCAAACACTGAAAGATGATCAAGATAGCAAAGGGTATGCAACACATATCAATCTGTTATCAGTCCATTCTTCAAGACCGTGCAATTCCCACTGGAGGGCCAATGTAGACTAAGAGTGTGTATTCCACCATGACACGTAGGCTAAAAACAGCCAGACTCAATTACAAATTAGAAAGGAAACAAACAAACGGAACAAAACAAACTGGTTTGCTGAGATTACCAGCCTAGTGAATCTGTTATGGTATTCAAAAAATGAGATTGCCAACAGTACCCGGATGTGTTCTGGGAGAAACAAACACAGATTGTCATTACACTGGTAAAGCTTTAGGACAGAAATCAGACTAGGTGTAGCTATTATTAACAAGGTGAGATCCTATGATTGCCAACAGTACCCGGATGTGTTCTGGGAGAAACAAACACAGATTGTCATTACACTGGTAAAGCTTTAGGACAGAAATCAGACTAGGTGTAGCTATTATTAACAAGGTGAGATCCTATGATTGCAAGGTTTGCTGTATAATGCAAGCAAAACATGTCTTCTATTTTCTTTTTATTGGAGAAAGTTATATTATTTAATGTACATTATATTTTTTTACATTTTTAGTGCTCCAATTTGAGAAATATAATCCATTGTGGACTATCAGGAAATCCATTAACATACTCTTGTAATGTTCTTTCTTTGTCTTTTTAATAGTCAGTGTAAATATCTCTTTTTATGTATGCTTCAACATGTATTTAAGAACGTTTAATTCGGTAATGAATAAGACAAATGGACTTCCAACAGTGAAACCATTTCATTCGTATTGAGTTCTAAATGGGTTAGGCCTGCATATTACACACAATGAACACTGAGTCCCTTCATTCACACTCAGCTGGGTAACTACCATTACTGTCACACAGCATTGTAAGATATCGTATAGTGCAGGGGTACTGCAAAGATTGGGTGTGGGCCACGTGTGGTCCTAAGGGCACATTATTGTGGCATTTTACAATTACGCACACAGACTATTGCTGTTCCTTTTGTAACTGATTGAGCTTTTATAAACAAAAACGTTTGCAGTGCTACCATGGAGCTGCTATGCCAAGGCAGAACCACAACATAGAGATAGTTAGTTATGCAGAGGTAAAGAGCAGGTTGCTGAACACTGGACATCTGAAGGGTCACTTTTCTATATTCTACCCTTTTTATTAACATAGACCAAATATAGCATAGACTACACTCTTATGTAAGTTAAGAAATATTTAAATGGTGTGTGTGTGTGTGTGTGTGTGTGTAAACTATTTAATAATTACCAGGACATTCATTTGATCTCAATAGCCCCTATTGCCACTCCACCGCACCCCAAACCTCAGATATTCAATTAAAGAGAAGTGCCTTCATCAATCTCCATTACACCGCAAAGTATCAACAGACATCTTTTATCTGGTAACATTAAGGGGGCTTCGAACTCAATCCCTGTGGCTTCACTACAAAGGCAGCCTTTTTGATTTGATTTTTTTCCACACTGCACATGTCAGGGTAGCCTATTACTGTAATGGCTCTGATTTCTGGAGCTCTATTATGTCAGCAGTGGTAGAAAATGGAAAATGAATGACTGGGGCGGTTTAGCGTTTTTTCCAGGTGTTTCACACTCCGCAGCCACAGACCATAGAAAAGGGCAGGAAAGCTGCACACCATGCGGAAACCATTTGCTACCATCAGCACACTGTCGCCATGCAAAGCCCACCTTGGGTCACATTAAAATGAGCGCTCAGAGCAGAGGATCCAGCCCGACCTTCTCATTCATCATGCCAAAGGTAAAGACCATCCTTCACCCAGAGGCAGAGTCAGTTCCCTGGGGCAGGCTGCCTTTAACAGACAATTTGTAATGTATTTGTGCAAGAAGTTCTTATGAAGTCAAACACATTGAACTGCATTATGTATTAAGTATGCATAAACTTCAATTTCAACCAATTGTACTCACCCTCATTCCATAGTTGAGCAATTCCCATGAAGTGCATCAAGTGTGAAATGTAATTGGCCATGAAGGTGGTGGTTAATTGGTTGATTGAAGTGGCAGAAGCCATTGTGATAAAATGCAATTTTTTTTGTTTTTGTTTCCCACTGTTAAAATTAGTTCACCTGTGTTTCAATGAATACATGTGATACATTTACATTCTCATCCTGTGTGTCCTTCTGTGTCCATCCTGTGTGAGCTTCATCCCAAACAAATGGACTTTTCTCCAGCAAAATAATAATGCGAAAAAAAAAAAAAAAAAGTCTTGCACTGGGTGCAATGCTTCTTCTGAATTTTAACTGGATTTAAATTTGAGAAGCACACAAGAGGAACATATTAATATTTCACCGTCAGAAGTGTGTTGCTGTCAGCCAAAAAATGAAGCCTGAATTTACGCCAATAACTTCCACTCAGCACTACCTAGCCAAATCCTTCCAGACTTCCATGGAACTCAACATTGAAACCCAGTCCCTCAGTTGATCTTATTAAAGTGAATATTCCTCATGCAAAGTGGATGACACACACGCACATGTATATATATTTTCACTTTTTAATGCGGCATTGAAAGGAACCCTGTATTATGCATTATCCTCTGCCAAAACCAGACTGAGGTCTCGGGAGTACATTTTTGATTTTTGGCAAATTTGTTCACGAGTGTAAAATACCAGATTTCTGCAAAGCTAATAAAAAATTAAATAAGTAATACAAGTCGGCTATGGTTTCTCAGTTACATGGGCTTACTGGTAAGAATAACAGGTCATTTTTCCTACATCTTTAATATTTCTGATTAGAAAGGCCTATAAAATTCTCCCAATACTTGTTATTCATATTTCCTATGTTAATTTGGGTTAATTACAATCGGCATGCTACTAATTTGTTCAAGCACTGCTTCTGAAAAGACTGCAATAACCTTTACTATTTCATTTTAACAATCCTTGTGATACAAGAATATCAAGCTAATTATTGTGTGTTTAAAACCTTGGCTTATTGTTTATTGGTTTTCAGAAAACAGTTAATAAGAGACTATGTACAACACATACCAGTCCTCTCTGGAGGTGTGATTCCTATTAAATATACAACTTCCTGGATGGAGGCATAAACTGAATTTCATAAACCCAAAGCTCAGTGTTTTATATGGATCACATTTATATGGATGCTCAAATGTGGACACTGATTCTGCAGAATCCAAATCACGCTTCTCCATTGAAATTCAAAATTACTCTGTTCCTTTACAAAAATAAAAGTAAATATAATAAATGGTAAGCTATTAGCATGCCATTATGGGGATTTTAACTGCTTGGAATATTTAGATAATGTTGCAGCAAGATGGGGTGTAAATAATTCAAACATATAAACGCACACATACATATACTGTACACAGACGTGTGCTGCAGTTAAACCAATCACAGATTCCAATTTCCACCAAAACCTTTTAATAATGATGTAAAGATCAACCCATAGGCTTCTGAATGCTATGATTTTATTTTTCCTCAATTTGTCAAACAATCTACTCTCTCAAACCACTGACTGAGACAAGTGTAGTACTGTCAGAGTTCCTGGACAAGATTGGAGGAATTAAAAGTGAATTAGAAGTTGCATATAAAAAAAGGCTTCTCGGATAGCCTTAAGTGGTACACATCTCAGAACAAGTCTATCTGGTGATGTCAAATAGGCCTAATAGGTGGTTCTACAGGACCAGTTCTGGTGTGTTCATCCACCGAGACCAAAACAATGATCTCATCTGCCAAAGTTGAGATCTTCCCAAGTCCCAGTAACTTTTACACTGCGGCACATGTATTTTCAGGAAGTGACAATTCCAGATCTGAGTCTCTTTCCAAACCTCTTCTAAACTCAAGCTATTTCTAATTAAATCTCTCTTCCTCTTTTTTTATGAACATTCAAACAGTTCTGATTAAGTTCAACCATGGGATTTTGTAATGCTTCAGGGAGACACTTGGTGCAATCCAAAGAAAATGCAATATTTGTGAAGCATCTGGGAGATTATTATTTTGATTACTGCATAAACGTAGGGTTTCTTAAAAAGGAATACCCCCCATCCTAATTTAATACAGCAGCAGTAAGTTAATATGCATAGCAGATAAACTGGGCATTGTGGTCTTCTCTTTGGCTGAGGTGAAGTTAATGTTTTATAATTACATTTCAGCAAAAACAGGGGATTGGGGGGGGGGGGGGGGGATCAGGACTTTTGCCATCAGCCCTTAACGCCCCAGGAACATGGTGATCTTTGCTAAATTTTGCTTATAGTTTTATCTATAAGGGTTCCAATGAGAGAAGAAAAGCGGTCTCAAGCACTACAGCCTGAAGCCCACAATCCACAGCTCTCTGGAATGACGACGCACAACGATCAATCTCTCTCCTGAGGGCAAAGGGGTTTTAGCTTGCAGCAAAGGGGGGGGGGGGGGGCAGGGGAAGAGACAAAAAAAAAAGAAAAGTTGGCCTGAGATTTAAGAAATTACAATTTAACGTGAAATGGCAAGAGACTATTTATCCTAGAGCACTCCTCACCACCAAACCCCTCCCTCCGACACCATCATCCTCAACCCCACTAACCACAACCCCAAACACCATTAACCCCCCCTCCATCACTGCTACTCAGCTGTTTAAAATCAATCACGATTATAGCGGGGCTTCAGCCGAAACTGATATCTTTCAAGTTTAATCAGTCCTTGATGATAAATTGCAGGCCGATTTCCAGTGTTATTCGCCTTGCTTTTGTTTTACTCGGCCATGATGAATGATTCGTGATTTAAATTACAAAGGATTTAACCGCCCCGCAAAAAAAAGAAAAAGGATTACTGAACAGAAAACCTTTCCATGTTCATTTTTTTTTTCCTCTGCTCCTCCTCTACTTTTAAACAATGCTGGTCATTTCTGTGTGTGCGCGCCCATTTATATAAAAAAAAAACCCTCACACAAAGTGCTAGGATTACAAATGAGCCGCCCATTAGGAAACGATGCAGTGCCAAAGCACACTCACAAATCAAGTTCTCTTCAGGGAAATTTCTCCTTCCTGACACAGCCCTGTTACACAAGAAGTTGCAGAATAAAGACTCCCAGTATTGTGCACCGTGTACACAGTGAGGGGGGAGGAGGGGTTAAGGGAATATTTAGTACAGCAGACGTTAAACTACTACATTATGATATTTGTTTTTTTCTAAATTACAGCCAAGTCTTTTTAAGGATGTGGTAAATTTACATAGCCAAACAGCATGTAAATAACTAAAGTCAGATGCACAAAACTGCACTGTAATGCAACCGCATGCAGTGTAAAGACAGGAAAACAGGTAAGCAGCATTACAAAAAAAAAATCCATGGTTTCCCAGTTGTCATTTCTTGGATTTCAAACATCAGCCAGCTCTTTGTGCTAACAGAGTCTACAACAAATGTATAAGCAGCATTGTTAACAATAAGGCCAAATGTCACATGACGATCTGTTAGTGCCATGATGCTCTACAGTTATGTAATCAAGCGCAGAGTGCTCACAAACAGCTAGGTGACTGCATTCTTCTGAAATGTTAGTGGTGAGCTCAGTAAATGGGATGTCCAAATTGGGATTTAAAAAACAAACCTAAAAACACGGAAGATTACTTTGAGATTCTGAATAAGAATTAAAAAAAAAATACATCAAATTGCCAGTTGCATGTGGGAGTCAGAGGACTGGAAGTTTAGGTCAGTGATATAAGCCTGCTTATACTCTGTCACATGACTATATATATTAACTTATTTCAAAAAGTGGAAACAGTACAAAACAAAGGGCACTAAAACCTTCTAAGATAGCCCATACATTACTGATCATATTAATCAAGTGACTGAAGCTGCCAGTGAGTTCCACAGAGTACTGTTTGAGACAACAAATAGTGGTGACTACAGAAATATATCTCCCAGAAAAATGTCTGCTTTGCAGCAAGACTAACCAAAATTATATTACGTGATTGATTACCTGGGATACAAAACCTGCTTCCCAAAGCATTTCGTACTGCACTCAAACCACACCCTATTTTAGGAGACAAAACAAACCCCAATTAAAGATATATATATATATATATATAATTTATTTATTTATTTTTTAATTTATAGAATTACCCATCAAAATCTAATGTGAAGGGACTTTCAAATCTCAACCTGAGATTTTTTTTATCATACTACAACCCACTCATTTTAGGACATTGGAATTTCTTATTTACCTTAACCATCTACTCTACTAAACTGCAATCCTTATGAGGCCTTCATTTGCAGGCATTTAATAAATGCTACCCTTGCAGAGTCCTCTACCCCCAGCAAGAAAGCGCACATTCTGTCTGCAGGCATTCGAAGGGAAGAGTTCAACTAAAAAGTTGTCTAAGATGGGAAACAATAATAATAACCCAACTGTTGGTGGTGATGCCGACCGTTTACCAGATACCACATATATATCATCTAATAGAAAAAAATTATAAAATCAGGTTTATTAATAATTATTCTAGCAGTGGTTCTTAAACTTTTTCTGTCATGCCCCCCTTTAGAGGAAGAAACATTTTCATGCCCCCCCACCCCAACAAAATGGTGACAAAATGGGCCAAGTTTAACAAATTACAGATATTTGGCAAGAAAAATGAGCAAGTCAATTTGTGAGAGCTTATTAATTTTTTATCGCTGCATTAGTGACTGCAATGAGCCTGTTTTGCACTGCACATCTGCACACTGCAGGCTTGATACTGCCACTCTCAAGTCATGCTCAATGTTGAGCTTAGATCTGTACTTTGTTTTCAGTGAGGCAACAGCAGAAAAGCCAGTCTCACAGAGATAGGATATGGCGAAGGGAAGCAGAATGGCCACAGCCCTCTTCTCTATGAGTGGATGCTCCCTCTCCACACCAAGCCAGAATTCACTCAGTGTCTTAGCTGTAAACCTCAGCCTCAGGGTGGAGTCAGATGTCATCTCAATGAACTGGTCCTCTTCAGCAAAGCTGAAATCAGTAGGGTTGCTGCATTGAATGGATCTCTCACCCAGTCATACTGAGCACTGTTGTTTGGGAAGTACTTTTGAAAGAATCCTCTCAGGGAAGAGATGTGCTCCTTAAGACATGGAATCACTGTGGTGGCCCCAGAATAATTGGTTTCAGCAAAATCACTCAGATTCTCAAAGGAATCAGTATTTCCTTGATCAAGTCACCTGCCCCACATCTCAAGCTTTGGAGTGAATGTGCTGATCTTGTCTGCCAGGTGAGGAAGGTGCTTGTCTCTGCCTTGAAGCTGAAGATTTAATTCATTCAGCTTTCCAAATATATCGCTGAGATAGGCCAGTTTCATCAGAAATTGTTCATCATTAAACTTGTTTGCAACTTCATGCATTCGCTCCTCCTCTAAAAACACCAGAATTTCCTCTCTGAGCTTAAATACTCGTGACAACACTTTACCTCGTGAGAGCCACCTAGCCTCGCTGTGAGACAACACAGCTGAATGTTCAGCTCCCATCTCCTCACGAAGTGCGGTGAACAGCCGCGCTTTTTGGGGTCTTGTTTTTATGAAATTGACCACGCTAACCACATCGCTCAAAACCTTGTTTAGTTCAGGGCTAATCTGCCTTGATGCTAGCACTTCTCTGTGTATTATACAGTGCGTCCACTGCACGTTTGGCGAGACCCTCTTGATTAGTGCCGGCAAATCCATTATTTTTCCCTGCCATAGTCTGTGCACCATCCGTGCAAACGCCCACACAGTTCTCCCATTTCAGCCCATGTTCTGTCAGGTAACAGTCAAGAAGTCTAAAGAGTTCATCAGCTGTCGCTCTACTTAGGACATACATGCAAAACAGCAAATCCTCACACAGTGACTCTGATGTGACAAAGCGAACATAAGCAATATACAAGGAGTCTTTATTGCGGTCAGTAGCCTCATCCACTTGTAAGGCAAAACGTTTGTCTTTCAGTTTATCGGTGAGTTCTTCAAGGTCTTTTGAAATGTCGCATATACGTCTTGCAACTGTGTGTGTGTGTGCAACTGACAGAGGGATAGCCATCAATTTTGCGGCGCTCGTCTCATCAAGAATAGTTGACACCATATCTAAAGCTGCGGGGAGTTCCTCTGCTATCGTGTGTGGTTTCTTGCACTGGGCAATTCTGTATGCGACTTTGTATGATGCCATTTGAGCTTTGTTGTTCACTGATGCAGCTTTTACAAAGCGATGTTCCTGCTGACGGTATTCAGAAAGTTCTCTCTCAAAAAACTCGAGTGGCTTATTGATGTGACTGGGGTGTAATGTCTCTAAGTGTCTTATTTTGTTGGGTCTCATACTGTCAGCTGACAGAGTTTTTAGACATAAAATACACAATGGTCTCTCCTCATCTCCGACCACATTGACTGTGAACCCAAGAGCAAGATAGGCTTCGTCATATTTTCTTGACTTGGGTTTTGTTTGATTATCATTACCGTCACTTGTCTTGTTTGTCTCAGAAGCAGCCTGTTTTTCTTTTCATCCCTGTCAAATATCTCTCCATTCTGTCAGCCTACAGACTCTCTGAATGAACACCGTCCGTTGCTAGCGTAAAAGCAGGGTTTGTGTTTATTGTTCCACTGGGAAAACAGTGTCGCGAAACTGTAGGTTCGAAAAGCGCCAGCCTCAGACCGTCTCGAACGCTCCTAGTTTCGCGGCACTACAGCAACTCGACAGCCGGTCTACTGCTGGCTATCCTTAAGTTAATTAAATAGCTATTACGTGGCGACATTTACATATATTATTTTGGCCAGTAAAAAAATATGCTTGGCCGATGGATATTTTCCTCTACCAAGTCCTTTTGGCAGGTAGGCCAAAAAGTTAATTTTGGACACTGCCCCCAGTCATACGTGCCCCACACTTTGAGAAACACTGTTCTAGAGTACTGCTAACATACACTCACCTAAAGGATTATTAGTAACACCATACTAATACTGTGTTTGACCCCCTTTCGCCTTCAGAACTGCCTTATTTCTACGTGGCATTGATTCAACAAGGTGTTGAAAGCATTCTTTAGAAATGTTGGCCCATATTGATAGGATAGCATCTTGCAGTTGATGGAGATTTGTGGGATGCACATCCAGGGCACGAAGCTCCCGTTCCACCACATCCCAAAGATGCTCTATTGGGTTGAGATCTGGTGACTGTGGGGGCCAGTTTAGTACAGTGAACTCATTGTCATGTTCAAGAAACCAATTTGAAATGATTCCACCTTTGTGACATGGTGCATTATCCTGCTGGAAGTAGCCATCAGAGGATGGGTACATGGTGGTCATAAAGGGATGGACATGGTCAGAAACAATGCTCAAGTAGGCCGTGGCATTTAAACGATGCCCAATTGGCACTAAGGGGCCTAAAGTGTGCCAAGAAAACATCCCCCACACCATTACACCATCACCACCAGCCTGCACAGTGGTAACGAGGCATGATGGATCCATGTTCTCATTCTGTTTACAGTCTTCAACTGTCCAATTTTGGTGAGCTTGTGCAAATTGTAGCCTCTTTTTCCTATTTGTAGTGGAGATGAGTGGTACCCGGTGGGGTCTTCTGCTGTTGTAGCCCATCCGCCTCAAGGTTGTACGTGTTGTGGCTTCACAAATGCTTTGCTGCATACCTCGGTTGTAACGAGTGGTTATTTCAGTCAAAGTTGCTCTTCTATCAGCTTGAATCAGTCGGCCCATTCTCCTCTGACCTCTAGCATCAACAAGGCATTTTCACCCACAGGACTGCCGCATACTAGATGTTTTTCCCTTTTCACACCATTCTTTGTAAACCCTAGAAATGGTTGTGCGTGAAAATCCCAGTAACTGAGCAGTTTGTGAAATACTCAGACCGGCCCGTCTGGCACCAACAACCATGCCACGCTCAAAATTGCTTAAATCACCTTTCTTTCCCATTCAGACATTCAGTTTGGAGTTCAGGAGATTGTCTTGACCAGGACCACACCCCTAAATGCATTGAAGCAACTGCCATGTGATTGGTTGGTTAGATAATTGCATTAATGAGAAATTGAACAGGTGTTCCTAATAATCCTTTAGGTGAGTGTATGTGTACAGAGCTATTATTAATAATAATAAACATTTCAATAAAGTAAACTGAACAATGGATTTTAAATTGATGAAATGCAACATTTACTATACAGTATGTTAAAATGGACCACTTTCCTCATTTACCATCCTCTTCCAGTCACCAATTGTAACTCACCACACACCAAATTGAGATGCAATTTTTTTTGCAGAGACCCGCCTTGTCTAGTCTCTTTAAGTTTCAAGTTTTTGTTCAGTTGAAAGAACCACTTTCTTCCTCTTTTCACTTCACTTTGTTCTTAAACAATACAATTATATTAAAGGGAAAAATGCAATTGGAAAAATAAAAACAATCACATTACTGTATGTACAGTACTACAAACATAAATCAATAGTGCAGACTAATGAAATTAAGCCCAGTCAATGGCAGTATGTGACGCACTGACAAAGCAGCAGTGAGATTGCAATGCACAGCACCACACTGTAAATAGCTCGTCCTATAGCGCGTTGGATAAAGCGGAATGTCGGATAACCGAAGGTCAGATAATCAGGATTCAATTGTAATCAACTACACTGCACTGCTCCTTTAACAGCTTAAACAAATTAGTGGAAATCAGTATAAATCAGGAAAATGCATTAATCAATACGAGATTAATCATAACATAGCAAAAATATTGCAAATTAATAATTCAAATGAAAAAGTATAAAACCATTTGAGATGCCTTTTATTTTCACACAGTCACTGTGGACTATTGTATTTTTGGTTCTCTGCAGGGTAATTAAGCAATAGTGTCAAATATTTCAGGGCAACAGGTGCCGTCTCACAGTAACCCAGGATTAGGGGGACCAGATGGTAAACCTAGAGATTGTGTCTGTCACAATGGGGTCTAGGCCTCCTCACTGTGGGGGAAAACCTTTGAAGCAGAAGACGTTGTTTCCCATACAAACAAAAAGACAAAAAGACTCATATTGTGGACCGCCTAAGCAACAGAATTCCCTAAAACAATATGTGCCACTGCCAGCTTTTGGCAACAAACTGAACTTGTAGGATTCAAAAATCTACTGGTCAAGTAAAGTGGTGTGGGTGTACTGGTGTACATGAGTATGTGTGTGGGTGGGTAGGTGTACGCTTGTGTTTGTGTGTATACATAGACTGAATATGTAAACAGTCACTCGCATGAGTCTTTTACACCGCATTTTGAAAACAAATGTGCCCTGAAGAATATTCAGTGACTTCTTGAACTTTGTTTTTCCTCAAACTCCTGGCTATAAATTCCCTACAAGTTTATCTCAGACAGTGGTGGAAAGGCAATATTCATAAATAGCCTGTATATGCATGCCGGTTGAGGCCCAGCTGGGACAAGCAGGAGAAAGGGTTCCATCTACTCCTCTGCGCCGAATTCCCCCCCGTTTAAAATGTGCAGTCTTAATTAGTTAAATGCCGAGTGAAGGCCTGGCATTGCTGGGAGGATCTTCGACTGCAGAGATTGCTCAGGTGGGAATGCCTGTTATTTGTCAATAAAAAGCTCCCTGGTGCTGTGTGAACAGCGAGTCTGCAGGGCAGCTGTGTAGTGCAATGCGCACCACAACCCATATCAGACACATTAACATCGCTTTCTTCATGGGGTCTATTAAAGACAAGAGGCTCTCAACTTGCTTTGGGTGGTCTATTTCACTGGCATCTTATGAGCAATTTATTTTAATTTTTTGGAACTATATATATTTATATATAAAATGTATACACATAGGCAGAAGACATTTCTGTGACCTAAATAACAGGAAGGTGTTTTAGCTGGGTGTCCTGAAGTCAAAGATATATGTACTGAATATTGAAGGATTGAAAATGGATTTAAAAACAAAAAAAAATGGTTTTATACCATTTTTATTATTTCAGTTCTGTAAATTGTGTTATAGAAGTAAATTTCTCCAAGTGGTTACATAGTATAAGAAAATAAATAAAAAAATTAAAAAGTATTTGCCATATCACAACTGTCTTTTAATTTCATTTTACCAAAGGATATTATCCCTAAACCAGCTGATATGCACTACAGCGTCTTTTTAATCCCATGTGTACTCTTCACTGTTGTGTTGTCAACAAAGTGTTTGGTATCCCATGAAAGCTGAGACTCTCAGCTTTCTAACAATGTGAAGCATTCTCCGATGTGAAAAAATTGTTTTTTTATACCCCCATTTAAGCACCTAAGCCCTCCGCATTTTGAAATTGGGTGGTGGGGGAATACTTGGTCTGAATAGGAACACAAAATATCAGAAAATATTGACAATTATAACATATTCTGGAAATAGACAGTCTATTGATCAAAACAAGACCATCCACGTTTTGGTAGAAGCAACACACACCTACAGAGAGCTCAAAATGTCAAGATGGAAAGCCGTTCGAAACTGAGTAATCTGTGACTGTCTGAATGAGGCTCCCCCCAGAGCAAACTGTGCGTTTAACCCCGGCGGGGGACACAGAAACTGTAAATCGGATGTGTTTGATAATGAAACACGCTGGTAGACAAGAGAATAAGCTTTCAAATGATGTGCACATTGTAGGAATACAGTGTAATATCTGTGCACAGCGCGTTTCATTCTCAAACACGTCCGATTTACAGTTACCGTGTAATTCATTCTGTGTAACACTGCCAAATAATGCAGTAACACAGTATATAACTCTGAAAGGTACATTATTTTTCAGTTTTTGGTAACCTAGACTTTTTTAAGCTCTGGCAGTTTACTGCTTACCTTTGTACCATTTCTGGTTATTGCATGAACTTCATCTGCTCAAATTTCAAGACAAACTGGAAAAATATGAGTGTATATTTAAACTTTCATAACTAGCAGAAGCTTGCTGGCGGTAACTGCTCTATTTTTGCCTGATCTGTGTTTGCTAGTAATTCCTAACATGAACAATACTCTGATTATAGGTCAATGAAGTGAAACAAAACCTGCTTTGTATTTATGGATCCCTAGTACTGTATTTTACGAATATGTTAGGCAATCTTATTAAATAAATACAGCTCTCACAGAAAGTGCTGGCACTTTATCTTTTTCTGTTCTAGGCTAGGTACATGGTGATCTGACCTGCGAATTTAAAAGTGTAACAGTGAAAGATAATAAGAAAACCATCTCTTCAATTTACAATTTAGCCCAGTGTTAACTCAAAGTCCTTTCAACTCTTTAGGGCAATATATAAATTGAGCATAGTTAAGTGGATAGATCCAATTGCTTGGATGTTGTTTGCAGATGACCTTCAGCACCTGGACCACAAGTGGTTATTAGATTAAAGGAACACTTTCTCATAGTTTTTCAAAAAGTGACCAACTTTGCTTCACCATAGCTTTAACCATTTTGGAATGTTCCTTCAATGTCACTAGTTACAAGGATCACTTTTTCATTTACATGCTGAACTGTTTGCAAAAGCAACTAATTCCCATTAATTAATTAATTAAGAAATTAATATTTATGTGCATGTTGATTGTTACAAGATGTGTTTAACAAACCGGCTCAACTATCTTATTTTAAATACTGTTTGAGAATGAAAAGGCTAAGCTAAAGTCAAAATGTCAAATGCTTTAAGACAGGAGTCATGTGCAATGATTGTTAGCATGAGATCACTAGATTCTTGTGTTGTCACAGTACCTGATAATCCAGGATGCTGAAGCCCAATCCTTGCTCTCCTTTTTCCAGCTCCAGCACCTTGATGTCAGGTGACCACAGGGCTAGCTCCCCTTCCTCCTCATCCTCATCCTCGTCCTCGTCCTCGTCCTCCTCCTCTTCCGGCTGAGCTACCAGTTGTTCTATTTCTGGCTCCTCTTCTTCTAGAATGATCTGTTCCTGGAGAAACAAAGCACAAGCAGAGACCTTAAACTGTATTGTGGACATCCCTTTTCACTAGGGCGGAAGACAAACACATATGGGTGTTTCCTTTTTTGATGGTCAACAAGCCACAGGAAAGACTGGAATGGTTATTGTGTCTGTACTTAAAGCACATCGAAGTAAGCAGGTTGTGAAATAGACGGTTTTGCATGGCTTGTGTACAGGCTTACTGAACAAACACGTTCCTGTTTTGTCAGTCACCCTAAATTGCTAATTTTGACAGACTGGGACCACATGGAAGTTATTGATCAATTAGGGAAATCTGGTAACTGAGGGCTGAAAAGGGTAGGTCATTTTCTTCACACCAGATCTCTACACAGTCATTTTACAAATCTCCTGCTTAATTGATAACATTGAAATTGTTCCAGGTGTTAAGAAACTGCTGATTAAAGGTTATCATTAAAATCTGTGGGATAGGAGCCCAGGACTGGGTATGGGCAGCACTGGATTATGGTGTCCACACCTGAGCAACTAGCTGTCCAAAAGCACTCCTGGACAAAGATTTGTATTATTATTTTTTTGTCTGTAGTGACAATTTGTATTCTGTGTACAAGGTGAAGTACCTTTGGGGATGTCTGAAAAACATCCTTTAGTCCCCTCACCGAATCAACAAGTTTAGAATTATATTAAATGTATTCATTTTTTGACGACTGATTCAACACTTTTTTGGAAGCGACACTGAGATATCTTGTGACTGGTGATACCAAACTTGATTTCTGTACAGAATCTCAAAGCCCTCTCTTTGATTATCCCCGGTAGCGGTGTGGCAATTTACCAAGTGCAAAAAAAAAAAACGTATTTATAGTTAAGGGGAAAAACGGTAAACATATTTTACATACAATGTAAACAGTAATACTGATGATTAACTTACTGTAAAAATCTAAAAACATTCTGCATAGGAAAATATTTAAAGTTTACCGCCAATATTTGTTTTATTAGTGTTTTTATTATGATAGAATATACATGCCCTACAGCTTTATAACCAGTCAGAGATCACAAATTCTCACAGGATCGCCTAGGACTTCAGGAGGTTGCTTGGAAAGTGGAGCCTGGTGGCCCTATATACAATTCATGAAAAACTCATGGACCAAGAAGGTGAGCATGTGGACTGTAATGCAGTGGGTCAGTCAACAGCTGCATGGCAACTTTATTAATTTGTTTTTTAACTGAAGCACTTAATTCATATATACAAAGGTGCAAAGTGAATACATGATACATTGTATATAGACCCTTATAGGAAGTGAACCGAATGAGGTTCTAGAAACAATTTGAATTTTATTTTACTCAAATAACACTGCTAGGTGATAACCAAGACTAACTATAACCCCTGAAGGACAGTCCTCTGAAACAATTCAATACATGGTGCCAGTGAGAGAGAGAGAGAGAGAGAGAGAGAGAGAGAGAGAGAGAGAGAGAGAGGTAACAGAGGTCTCCCGAGTCTGGATATGTGCTATCCAAGAGGTTTTGTCAATGTATTTAATGAATTGCTGAAGATCACATTGATTTTGACTAATGAGGCCAATAATTTGATTAATTAAGCTGGGTAGGTAGCTGGGTATTATAACCTGGCAATGCTGCTCAAGTGTGGACACACCCTTTTTAAATTCAAAGCACTTCCACCCCCTTCCAAGAGCAGACTTCTGTTACAGAGCAGTTCTCATCTGTTCCTACACATCTTCACCGAGATTAGCATCAACAAGGCAGGGTGGCCATTTCATCTTCAAGACTGACACTTTACTCCCATCTGTATATTTGTCTTGGATCCCTGTTCGTACCAGACTTTGAACTCCCAGCTGCACAGAAACAGTCTATTGTCCTTGGTTCCGCACCCTTTTTCTTTTCACTGTGTAATGTAATAATTTCTGCTTGTTGGAATGAAAACAGATCTTGGTGGAAAAACCCGATCAATCCACATTTCGTAATGACACTGCGCAATGTACTATAAGGTTTTAATAATAACTGTAAAATGATCACTTGCTTATCTTGTTGAATCTGAACAAATGACTAGTATTGTGCCACATGTGGCAGTTCATCTATGGATGGTCCATAGGTCTGTTGTATGCAGGCAGGCAGGCAGAAGGGGCTTGTTGGCACGGTGCAAACAGATACTAGCTAGATACGAGTCAGAAGTTAATACACTTTCTAATGTATTAATATATTCCATAGATTAGGAAAAAGGTTTTAAACAAGAATGACATTGCCTTGTTTTTAATTATATATGCTATGTGTGCTTGCCATACCACATTCATTATGCATCTTTCTTTTGTTCCTGCTGAATTCCAAGAATAGCTAGAAAGAAGATCTCATCTGTTTCAACACAATAGACATTGATGGAGAAGGTCTGTCTTTTTCCATAAGCAAAGGAAAAGTAAACCACATCAGAAGCAATGCACAGAACAGTGCCATAAATGTGTTCTCTCAGCCACTGGGATTAGTGTAATGGATTATGAAACAATTAGTTGTAATCAATATTGTTTACTCATAATTGTAAACTGTTAATTAATTTAAGAATGTGCTAATTGAAAACTGGTACACTATTGAAAGAGCCTTTTTATTTTGCCTTTTTTTTTTTTAAATATCCTGTTTTTTTTTTTTTGGTTTTTTTTAAAGGCTTCCTCTCTGTATGAGTTAAACAAAACTATGTTTCCTTCAATGTATAACTGGAAAACAAATACATTTAAAAGATCAACTGATGCAATTAACAGTCAAGAACTGGTAAAACACATTTTTTGATTTTGTACTTCAGACCTGAATTCAATTAAATAGTGTAACATGGAAAACAAACCTGATATCTTAAAAAATGGTTCCTAATTCTTTGGAAGTATCCAGGCAGTTCTACAAAAGTTGGGATAGGCAATGCAAACATTAAATATACCTAAACTAGTTAATCATAAAATAGATTTTCAATATCTACATTTCTAAAAACCTAGGCATAGAGCATCAGTGTGAGTTGGTCCATAGGTCTGTTGTATGCAGACAGGCAGACTGCAGACCTGCCAACCCTGGAAATTTTGTTTGAGGTATGCGCAACATTCCTCAACCTGTCCACCAGAAAACAATACAGTATGCATATACTTCAAATAACAACTCCTTTATTACTTTGTTTTTACATTAACCTGGAGTCCTGGTATCAGGATAGTGCTCCCTGATAGGCTCAATATAAAGTGCAAGTAAATTATTAATAAATAGATACAGAGCCTGTGTAGCTACCTGAAAACAAGTATATGTAGCTCATTGCTGTTTACTTTAGCTCTCAATACAAAAACAAGATTTAATGAATAAATAAAGTGAACCGCAGCACAATCAATGAATAATACCTAAAATAATAGTGCAATTTTTGTTCTAGCTAACCTTGCTATGTCGTGCATGGCTGCAAGGCATCACACACGTTAGTTTTGTTTCCAACACTCAGACATGAGAGCAGAAGGTCAGAAGGTCTGAAGAGAAGTGCCAAAGGTGCTACAACCTAGGCCAGGGGTATGGGGGCCACGGTTGAAGCCCTGGTGGGGTTCCAAGGGGGCTTTGCCAGGCATTTCTGGCTATTTCATGCATGTATCTGGCACTAGAATTATATAAAATAAGGAGTGAGCCTAATCAAAAATCAGCCCCCAAGCTTCATTCTGCAGTTGGTGTTTTTATGTTCAGTATTTGTAATAGTCCTTTAACACAAGTAATTTCGGTATGTTCTGTGTTCAGTATTCTAATGCTCCTTGTATACGTGTAATTACGGTATGTTTAGTTTCCTAGGTGTTGTTTTGAGGGAGAGACAAAGCGTTTATTGTGTTGAGAATGAGAAATATGTGGAGACAATAAATTGTGTTAAACTAAAGTCATCTCTTGTCGATTTAACAGGTGCTTATTATTAAATCTCGTAGCTCTCTAATAACTTGTTTACAGTTAATATGTTTGCGGTTTACTCAAATCACGATGGTTTCAAGTAGTCGCTTCTGCCTCAACATGCGTCTCGACTTCTGTGGTATTGACTCGCTGGTCTCGGACCAATTAGGATGTAACTTCGTGGTAGGACTGTGCATGAAATCCACTCTCTGGATCATGACTGTGCCTACGACGCTCTTCACATACTGGTATACATACACGTACACATGAGATATTCTCAGTCCTCATCGACCCCCATTTCATAATTGTTTAATCAACTGCCAAATTTACTGCAAGTAAATGCTTCATAATGTATAAAAATTGAGATGCTTTATTTCACGTGTAATGAATATACATTTCAGACAAGACTGTTAGTGCTTGACTTGCATCCCAGCACCGCACCTCTGCGCCGGGGCGTCCTGCTCGCATCGACACTGGCGTCAGAGCCACGTGCAGTGGAGCCTATTGAGTGACAGAGTGAGGGACAGGAGGCGGGATTTCGCCTCCCAGCCTGGGAGAGTGACGGTGTGATATTGTCAATATTCCATATTTCGAGCCTGGATTGGCTCTGCTCAATGTTTTAATCAATCGGGTTCATAACGGCAAGTGTGCAGAACTTCAGCAATATTTTAGTGTATTTTGGTGTTACAATGCGTACAGCGTACTTTGATGTCAAAATGAGGTTGGCAGGTCAGAGACTGTGAATACATTGAATACACTGACACTACACAAGTAATCTCAAGGCAGTAGGATGGGACTTTGAGATCTTCAAACCAGGGGTTTTGTGACTTCCCAGAATAAAGGATCAATTCTGCTATAGCACTTTGTTCAGAACCCCTTGTGAAGCCCTGAGGTAGTGTACTTCCCTGCCTCCTCTCCTTCAGTGCCCATCTGGCATCTACCAAGTTCGCCTAGAACAACGCCCATTCTACACCCACTCCAAACATTTTGAACTCATCCTGGGAGATTCATAATCCTCTGTGCATGTATCATCCTCTTCTGAACCTTATTTATGTTCAATTCAATACTGTCATCTGTCCATAAATATTTCACCTCCTCCAACTCCTGCCAGGGTATATTCATTTTCTTTTTTCTTTCTTTCTTACCTTTTGGTATTACTTGTGTTTGAGTTTTGTATTAGGATTTATTCATTCATCGATTTCAGTGCAGCAGATGGATTGCCAGCCTCTTTTGGTTGCCCTCAAAGATGTACGAGGTTAGGAGCAACAGTGACACTTCTCCTCTTTGTCACTGTGGCTCAAGGATACACATTTATTTTCAGCACTGCTGGAGGCTTATAACATCTAGCAAGTGTATTACACAGAGCTCATGTGGACATACCTCAGTTCTCTGTGTTTCATTTTGCCATGATGGCAGTGATCTTCCAGGTGCCATGAGGTTATCCACAGTCTGGAAGACATTTTTTAAAAGCAGTATGAAACAATAATACATTTCAAGAAACTGTAATAATAATACAAACATTAAAAAAAAAAACTTTTATATTTCAGTTTCACACCTTTTTGTGTGGCACTCTTCTCCATTTAGGTTATTTTTGTCTAGTCTGAAACATGATTTTACACAATTGAAACATCCCATGCAAAGTGACATTAAGATTACATACATGTCATTAGATTTTCAATAATTATTAGCTGGGTTTTATGCAACCATGTTCTTATAATACAATTGGAAGTACTTGGTTTGTAGGGTTGTTATTGGAATGGAGAAGATGGAATAAGTTTTTTTTTTTTTACAAATTACATGGATTATTATATTTGCAGAGAGTCTTCTTAATGCTTTCTAGTCTAGGTACACAAAATATCCCAAGTCTGGGGTGTAAGACAGCACAATGAGGCAGTTTGTATCTACTCACTTTAAAAAAAAAAAGTACAAAAGTACAAAACATGTATACTGATGAGCATTATGAAGCAATAATATGAAGCATCTTCAACACTCTTGACATTTTCAGTTGCATCGCTTTGAGCTTCCAGTAACCAAGCATTAAACACAATAAAATTGCCTCAATCACAGTAAATGAAACCACTAAAGGGGCAGCGAAAGACAAAACATGTCACGATAAAGATTGGGTGGTCTGGCTTCTACAAAGCAGACATTAAGTTTAATCAGAAGCAGCTGCAAAATCTGAAAGCATTCTGAGTTTCTTCACCTGTTCCC